>NC_141695.1:299077608-299826358 GCF_964263255.1 Lissotriton vulgaris
TACCCGGAATATTGTGAATTGGATTTCCAAAAGTTTTCTTTTCTTTAGTTTTGGGAATCTTTGTAACAACGTAGTGATCCCCGCGGACATGACGTGAAAACAGAAAATAAAAGCAGGCATTCAATGACCATCAACACACCCAAAAACAATATGTAAAAAAATCCATTTTGAACATTACCCTACACATATTACTATATACATACTTCTTTACTTGGGATGTCGAGATGACATAGTTAACTGTGATGATCACGCCTGTTAGACCTGACATCCTTGGCGTGGTTATTCCCCCATCTTTTTGCCTCTGACTCATGTATTTTTGATGCTGTGCTGGATTTCGTTTTTGCTGGTTTAGATGCTTTGGACCCTCTGCCACTGCTGAACAGTGTCAGAGGGTAAGTGCTCCCTCTGTAAATTGTCATATTGATTGAATATACCTGATTGGCATATTTGTATCACCATGAAGTCCCTAGTAAAGTGCACTGTGTGTGCCAGGGCTGGTGATGACAGATGCTACTAGTGGGCCTGCGGCGCAGATTGCGCCACCCACATGAGTAGCTCTAAAATGGTGTCTCAGGCCTGCCAGCGCAGGGCCTGTGTGCAGTCAGTGGACTGCCATGTCCGCCTCGCCAGTGTCCCCACTGGCTGGGCGTAACCCTCCCCTGTCTGTGCACATCAGCCACCCCTATGGAAGGCTCCAGGTACCCCCCTGGGCAGGGTGCAGTGTATGGATAGGGGAGAGCAAGTACTAGTGCAGGTAACATGCACTGGTGGAGAGCAGCAGCCACTTTGTGTGCTCACTGCTGTAGGGCTGTAAGGCTCCCTAGGGTAACATGGGGAGTCTGGTCCCATTGGACCCCAGCCTATCTCCCTATAGGAACAAGATGGAACATCAATGAAAGATATCCCTGAACTCAGAATTAAATGACACATCTTTTAGTGAAGGTTGTTTTTGGATCCTGGGGTTGAGAATAGCACTTTTAGAAAGTGGCTGTTCTTTTGTTTAAACCTTTCTGTGTGCTTGGGCCTGTGTGTGTGGAATGCCTGCGTGACAGGAGCTGCAGGGCCCCGGAGGGGGTTGGAGTCAGCCCAGGGGTGAAAGGCGACATCTGTTGCCCGGGGAAGGGGAGAGAGAAGCGCCTGATAGTGCTGGGCTGTGCCTGCCTGACCACCGTGCTGGCTAACTCCCCTGCCGGCCTGCTGTTACCTCTGGCCCTGAAGCTGTCAGGAAGAAGAACGCCAGAAACATTCCAGAGCCAAGGACCCCCTTGCACCAAGGACTTCAAAGGCGTTTAGGGGTATAAGGGAAGGACCCTTTACTACAGAAGATTAGATTCTAAAATTCTACAAGCAAGAAGGAACCTCTGCTGGAAGAAGGACAGCTGAAGAACTAAAGGAAGATTGCCTTGCTGTGTGCTCTAAGGGCTGACCTGTTCTGCTGTGGCAACTGAAAGCTGAAGAGGAGAAAGGGACTTTGCTGAGTGCTGTGACCCTGCCTGCTTGACCCTACCAAGACTTTGCTGTGTGCTGTGTCTTTACTGAATCTCCAAGGGCCTGAGAAGAGCTGGCCTCCTGTTGGGAACCCAGGGCCAAAGGTTCCTCAAGCTTTGCCAGAAAACAGCTGCAAAATCGTGCTGTTGTGACCCGAGGCGCGTGGCACTCGACTGCGGAGCGTGAGGAAGGGATCGGTGTGCTCATCGGCACATTTCCCGTGAGGGTTGGAGGCTTGTGGCGCCTCCCCTCGTGAAACCTGCTCCTAACGTGGTGGGGAGGTCGAGAGGGGGGTCTAATCGTGACCAGCGCCCTTGAAAACCCTTTGCCGCCAAATCACCATCGCGGCCCGGGGCCAGGAACCCCCCAGTAACTTGCTGTGAGGTCCAGGAGCTGCCGCGGCGAAGAACGAAGCCGCCGCGCTCCCATTGGTGGAGGGAGCCGAGCCCCCTCACTAACGCCGCGACGGGATTGGCCCGTGCGGCGCAGCGTCATCAGCAGTGCTGGGCCGTGATTGGCCTAGGGAGCGGAGCGTCATCAGTTGACTTGCCCGGGAGCCGCGCTGCCATTGGCTGACTCCCGGGTGCTGTGGAGGCTCGACTGAGGAGCCGCGAGGGGATTGGCTGCCTTCGCTGAGGCAGCCGAAGAAGCCGAAGACTCAACGCGATCACCGCCGGGCCCGGGAGGAAGTGACCTGATCCCGCCGAGGGATTTCCACAAGTGCTCCAGCCCCTGGCCTGCCGTCTCTGCTCCCCGCTGCTCTTTGAAGGATCCAGAGCGGGCGGAGAGCGTCCGGAGACCGGCCGGGCGGGAGCAACACTGAGCCTTCCCCCGCGAGGTGCCCCTGGGGGACCCGCGTCACCGCGAGCACGGGGAAAGAAGTCCCCCCTCCCTGAGGATACCGGGTGAGACGCGCTGGGAGCGCTTGTGGTCCCTGAAGCCAGGGGACCATTGGGGGCATAGTTTAATAACGCTGGCATTGGTTCTTTGCTCATTTGAAGAGCATGGTCAACATAATAACACTGGCATATCGTTTAAACGCTGGCATTGTTTGGACTGCTCGTTTTTAGAGCGCATCATTTAGAAATCAGGGGCATTATTTTTAATACCTGATTAGAAGAGACTAGAGACATTGTTTTTGAGAACTTCCTGAAACTAAGTACCACCATTAAGATTAAGTGCATCATTTTCATAATGAAGTGATTATCGTGCAACTGCTTGATTTACCTTGCTGAAACTAGATAAAGTTATATATTTTTACAAAATATACTTACCTGTGTGGTCTCAGTTTGTGGTGGATTGGGGATTATTGTTGTGTTAAGTGCAAATATTATCCACGTTGCCTCTGTTTAGCCTAGACTGCTCGCGCCATGCTACCTTGAGGGTGAGCGGGGGTTATCTCAGAGGGTTATTCCTTCACCCTGACTAGAAGCAAGGGTCCCTACTTGGTCTAAGGTACTTACCTCTGCCAACTAGAGACTCCCGGTTCTAACATTGGTGGACAGCGGTGCGGATTTTGAACTAATAATTGCACTTGACCTGCAGTGATTTCTTGTACATCACTAGTCTAGTTTAGCAGCACAGGTTGCGCAAGATTTTTTTCTTTTTGGTGAAACCTTTTTGTTGAAAAGGTTAGGAAGCATCATGTCTTTGAAAGCGGCAAGCGTGAGAGTAGAATTGGAAGTGGAATTCGCAATTCAGGAGTTGTACAACTACAGAAAGGTTCTCCTGAAACAATTCTGCAAACAGCTTGGATGCCCAGTGAAGGGCAGCGCAAACAAGGAAGAGTTACAGAAATCTCTGAGGGCCTGGTGGGAGGCCAAACATGTTGTCTCAGAAGAAGCTACTGAAGTGGACGGCACACAGGAGAATGTTGTTTTGCTCAGTGATTTGCCAGTGCGGTCAGCATCTAAGGCTGGCAGCGACCACTCCAGTAGGAATATTTCTCCAGAGGAAGTGGAGGAGAATCAAAGAGCTAGGGCCCATGAGATTGAGGTTTTGAAACTCCGAGCGGACGCCGATGAGAAGAAACTGCGCCTGGAAATTGAGAAAGAGGCGCAGGAGAGAGCGGCGCAGGAGAGAAGGCATGCTCTCGCTTTGGAGGAGAAGAAGCTCGAATTGGCTCATGAGAGGGGCATGAAAGAGTTGGCCATCAAGTATAAAGAGAGGGTGTCCAGTTCTAATGGTGGCAGCGCACAACCAGTACAGGCGGGTAAGGTATACATACCAAAGGATCTGGTACAGAATTATCAGAGGGGTGAGGATATTTATGCGTGGTTCAGAGCGTATGAACTTGCCTTAAAGATGAATGAAGTGCCTGAGAAGAATTGGGGAGCAGGATTGTGGAAGCATTTTGAGGCCTCTGGGAGGGATGTTTTGGCACCCTTAGACGCAGAGGATGCTTTATCCTACTCCGCCATGAAGGAGGCTTTGTGCCTCAGGTATGGGCTCACTGCTGAACAGTACCGCCTGAAGTTTAGGAACTTCAAGAAGCTTGATTCAAGTACTTGGGTGGAGTGTGTGAGTATGTACACGCGTGCACTGGAAGGTTGGATGAAGGGCAGCAAAGTTACTGATTATGTGGGGTTGTGTCACTTGATTAGTAGGGAGCACTTAAGTAGTTTATGTGTCCCAGAGCTGCGCCAGCATCTTTTGGATAGCAAGTTAACTGATCCCAGTGAGCTTGCTAAAGAGGCGGACCGGTGGACTAGCACCAGGGTCCACAAGGGGGTGGTAAGTACCCCAGCCAAGGGTGGACAGGGTCCCCAGCAGAAGAGTGGGGGGGACACGGGTAATCAAAAGGAGTCTTCTAAAGGGCCCCAAACTGGTTCCCAGGAGAAGGTGTCTCAACCCCCCAAGTCTAAGAAGTCCTGGCCCCGTAAGGGCAAGCAGGACAACAGGCCCCCGCCTACCTGCTTTACATGTGGGGAGGTGGGGCACATTGCCCCCAAATGTCCAAAGAAACCTCCAGCACCCTCTGGTGCTCCAGCACCGGCGTTGGCCAGTGTAGCTTTGGGAGGGGATTTGATTTCTAGTGGGGAGGAGGGGTTAGCAGTGATGACCCTTGTCTCTTTAGGAGACCAAGAGATGGCCCAGGAAGCCTTGCTGCCCTTAAACACTAAGAAAAATGGGCAGAAGGTGACCATCAATGGAAGGGAGATAGACGCTCTGAGAGACACCGGGGCCAGTGTGACATCTGTCAGGTGTCAATGGGTGTCTGAAGAGCAGATCATTCCCAATGTACTCCGTCCTGTGGTGGCAGCTGACAGTTCAGTGCGCCTCTGCAAGTTGGCACGGGTTCCATTTGAGTGGGGAGGAGTCTCCGGTACCTTGGAAGTTGTTGTAAGTGATGTCTTGCCTGTAGATTGTCTATTAGGTAATGACCTGGAGAGCTCTCCATGGAAAGATGTAGAGCACAGGACTCACTTGGAGATGTTGGGTTTGCCGGCGTGGATCTGTGTGTCCACCCGGGCCATGACAGCCAGAGAGGGCGGTCTAGCAGAGCTGGAGCCTGGAACAAAGGCCCAGGAACCTGCCAAGAGAAGAAGGGGTAGAGGGCGCGGGAAACCGGCCCCCACTGTTCCCACGGTCCAGGAGGAGGCAGACCCAGAGGGGGATGCCCTGGAACCTACAGGGGAGCAGGTGGCCGAACTAGGGGAATTGCCTGAGCTGTCCCAGTGGCAGCAGGAAGGTGGTCCCTCCAGGGAGGAATTCTGCCAGGCTCAGAAGGAGTGCCCTTCTCTCGTTGGTGTGCGGCAGCAGGCTGCCGACCAGGCCGCAGGCCTGGGGTCCAAGGAGCATTTGATCTACTGGGAGGATGACTTACTTTATAGTGAGCCTAAGTTCGCTGAGCCCGGTGCAGCCCGAGTGCTGGTAGTGCCCGAGCGCTTCAGGAACTTCCTACTGGGTCTGGCTCATGACGTGCCTCTCGCAGGACATCTGGGGCAGGACAAGACCTATCACAGGCTTGTCACCCGTTTCTACTGGCCCCAGATGAAGAAGCACGTCGCTGCCTTTTGTAAGTCTTGTCAGACTTGTCAGGCCAGTGGCAAGAGCGGAGGGAAGTGCGTGGCACCCCTCCAACCCTTTCCCGTGGTGAGCACCCCTTTTGAGCGGGTGGGCATTGACATCGTGGGGCCCCTGGATCCCAAGACGGCCCTAGGCAACAGGTTTATCGTGGTCTTGGTGGACCATGCCACTCGGTACCCGGAAGCCATCCCGCTCAGGACGGTCACAGCCCCTGTGGTGGGCCGTGCCCTGATGGGGATCTTTTCCCGTGTGGGATTTCCAAGGGAGGTGGTCTCAGACAGGGGGACAAACTTCATTTCTAGGTATATGAAGTCCCTGTGGGCGGAGTGTGGGGTGACATACAAATTCACCACTCCTTACCACCCTCAAGGAAATGGTTTGGTTGAGAGGTTCAACCGCACCTTGAAGGGCATGATCATGGGCCTGGAAGAGCCCATGAGGCGGAAATGGGATGTCTTGTTGCCATGCCTGTTGTTTGCCTACAGGGAGGTGCCTCAGAAATCCTTAGGGTTCAGTCCCTTTGAGTTGCTGTATGGCCACCCTGTCAGAGGGCCTCTTACTCTGGTGAAGGAGGGGTGGGAGAAATCCCGTGGGAAAACCCCTCAGGATGTGTTCAGTTATGTGCTGGCCATTCGCAACCAGACCAAGCGCTTCAGGAAGCTCGCTCAAGAGAACCTGGAGGCTAGCCAGGAGGAAATGAAGAGGTGGTATGACCAGAACACCTCTCTAGTGGAGTTCCAACCTGGACAGAAAGTGTGGGTGATGGCGCCAGTGGAGCCCTGTGCGCTCCGTGACAAGTGGTCTGGGCCATACGAGGTGGTGGAGCGCAAGAGCGAGGTTACCTATTTGGTTAACCTGAAGACTCCCAGGCAACCCCTGAGAGTGCTACATGTGAACCGCCTCAAACCTCACTTTGAGAGGACTGAAGTGACTATGCTCATGGCTACAGATGCTGGAGGGGAGGAGGATAGTGAACCTCTCCCTGACCTCCTGGTAGTCAAGGAGCAGGATGGGTCGGTGGATGGTGTGGTTCTCTCCCCCACCCTGACCCCAGAGCAGCAGAAGGACTGTCGCCAAGTCTTGGGTCAGTTCGCCCCCCTGTTCTCCCTGACCCCAGGTGTCACCAAGTGGTGCGTCCACGATGTGGACACCGGTGACAACCTGCCTGTGAAACAGAAGTTTTACAGAGTGGCTGACAAGGTCAGGGCTAGCATCAAAGAAGAGGTTTCTAAGATGTTAGCGCTAGGGGTAATTGAGCCCTCCAGCAGCCCCTGGGCTAGCCCAGTAGTCTTAGTGCTTAAGAAAGCTGCTACACCTGGTGGTCCCCCAGAACTCCGTTTCTGTGTGGACTACCGCGGGCTCAATGCGGTCACCAAGACTGACGCGCACCCCATCCCCAGAGCTGATGAGCTGGTGGATCGGTTGGGAGCTGCCCGGTACCTGAGCACTTTTGATTTGACTTCAGGTTACTGGCAGATTGCCTTAACTGAGGGGGCCAAGGAAAGATCAGCATTTTCAACACCCGAGGGGCACTTCCAGTTTCGTGTCATGCCCTTAGGGATGAAAAATGCCCCGGCCACATTCCAGAGACTGGTCAACCAGGTATTAGCAGGGCTGGAGGAATTCAGCGCAGCATACCTGGATGACATTGCTGTGTTCAGCTCCACATGGGAGGAACACTTGCAACACCTCTGCGCAGTGTTGAAGGCTCTGCAGAAGGCAGGCCTCACTATCAAGGCCAGTAAGTGCCAGATAGGGCAGGGATCTGTGGTGTACTTGGGACACCAGGTGGGGAGCGGCCAGGTGGCGCCCCTACAGGCGAAGATTGAGACCATTCTGGCTTGGGAACCCCCCAAGACCCAGACTGAGGTGAGAGCCTTTTTAGGTCTCACCGGGTATTACAGACGGTTTGTCAAAGGTTATGGCACCATTGTAGCCCCTTTGACAGAGCTGACATCTAGAAATCAGCCCAGGAAAGTGAATTGGACTGAGGCCTGTCAAACTGCTTTTGACACCCTCAAAACTGCCATGTGCACAGCACCGGTGCTTAAGGCACCTGACTTTTCCAGTGGGTTCATTGTGCAAACTGACGCTTCAGAGCAAGGCGTGGGAGCAGTACTCTCACAGATCAATGAGGAGGGCGAAGACCAACCAGTGGCTTTCATTAGTAGGAGGCTACTCCCCAGGGAACAGAGATGGAGTGCAATCGAAAGGGAAGCTTTCGCTGTGGTCTGGGCTCTGAAGAAGCTGAGGCCCTACCTGTTTGGGACTCACTTCCGTGTTCAGACCGACCACAGGCCCCTCAGATGGTTAATGCATATGAGGGGCGAGAATCCAAAACTGTTGAGGTGGTCCATTTCCCTACAGGGGATGGACTTCACGGTGGAGCACCGCCCTGGTACAGAACACGCCAATGCTGACGGTCTGTCCAGATTCTTCCGCCTTAGTGATGAGGACTCCCAAGAGGTTGGGTAGTTCTCCCCACTTTCAGCTGGAGGGGACACGTGTTAGACCTGACATCCTTGGCGTGGTTATTCCCCCATCTTTTTGCCTCTGACTCATGTATTTTTGATGCTGTGCTGGATTTCGTTTTTGCTGGTTTAGATGCTTTGGACCCTCTGCCACTGCTGAACAGTGTCAGAGGGTAAGTGCTCCCTCTGTAAATTGTCATATTGATTGAATATACCTGATTGGCATATTTGTATCACCATGAAGTCCCTAGTAAAGTGCACTGTGTGTGCCAGGGCTGGTGATGACAGATGCTACTAGTGGGCCTGCGGCGCAGATTGCGCCACCCACATGAGTAGCTCTAAAATGGTGTCTCAGGCCTGCCAGCGCAGGGCCTGTGTGCAGTCAGTGGACTGCCATGTCCGCCTCGCCAGTGTCCCCACTGGCTGGGCGTAACCCTCCCCTGTCTGTGCACATCAGCCACCCCTATGGAAGGCTCCAGGTACCCCCCTGGGCAGGGTGCAGTGTATGGATAGGGGAGAGCAAGTACTAGTGCAGGTAACATGCACTGGTGGAGAGCAGCAGCCACTTTGTGTGCTCACTGCTGTAGGGCTGTAAGGCTCCCTAGGGTAACATGGGGAGTCTGGTCCCATTGGACCCCAGCCTATCTCCCTATAGGAACAAGATGGAACATCAATGAAAGATATCCCTGAACTCAGAATTAAATGACACATCTTTTAGTGAAGGTTGTTTTTGGATCCTGGGGTTGAGAATAGCACTTTTAGAAAGTGGCTGTTCTTTTGTTTAAACCTTTCTGTGTGCTTGGGCCTGTATGTGTGGAATGCCTGCGTGACAGGAGCTGCAGGGCCCCGGAGGGGGTTGGAGTCAGCCCAGGGGTGAAAGGCGACATCTGTTGCCCGGGGAAGGGGAGAGAGAAGCGCCTGATAGTGCTGGGCTGTGCCTGCCTGACCACCGTGCTGGCTAACTCCCCTGCCGGCCTGCTGTCACCTCTGGCCCTGAAGCTGTCAGGAAGAAGAACGCCAGAAACATTCCAGAGCCAAGGACCCCCTTGCACCAAGGACTTCAAAGGCGTTTAGGGGTATAAGGGAAGGACCCTTTACTACAGAAGATTAGATTCTAAAATTCTACAAGCAAGAAGGAACCTCTGCTGGAAGAAGGACAGCTGAAGAACTAAAGGAAGATTGCCTTGCTGTGTGCTCTAAGGGCTGACCTGTTCTGCTGTGGCAACTGAAAGCTGAAGAGGAGAAAGGGACTTTGCTGAGTGCTGTGACCCTGCCTGCTTGACCCTACCAAGACTTTGCTGTGTGCGGTGTCTTTACTGAATCTCCAAGGGCCTGAGAAGAGCTGGCCTCCTGTTGGGAACCCAGGGCCAAAGGTTCCTCAAGCTTTGCCAGAAAACAGCTGCAAAATCGTGCTGTTGTGACCCGAGGCGCGTGGAACTCGACTGCGGAGCGTGAGGAAGGGATCGGTGTGCTCATCGGCACATTTCCCGTGAGGGTTGGAGGCTTGTGGCGCCTCCCCTCGTGAAACCTGCTCCTAACGTGGTGGGGAGGTCGAGAGGGGGGTCTAATCGTGACCAGCGCCCTTGAAAACCCTTTGCCGCCAAATCACCATCGCGGCCCGGGGCCAGGAACCCCCCAGTAACTTGCTGTGAGGTCCAGGAGCTGCCGCGGCGAAGAACGAAGCCGCCGCGCTCCCATTGGTGGAGGGAGCCGAGCCCCCTCACTAACGCCGCGACGGGATTGGCCCGTGCGGCGCAGCGTCATCAGCAGTGCTGGGCCGTGATTGGCCTAGGGAGCGGAGCGTCATCAGTTGACTTGCCCGGGAGCCGCGCTGCCATTGGCTGACTCCCGGGTGCTGTGGAGGCTCGACTGAGGAGCCGCGAGGGGATTGGCTGCCTTCGCTGAGGCAGCCGAAGAAGCCGAAGACTCAACGCGATCACCGCCGGGCCCGGGAGGAAGTGACCTGATCCCGCCGAGGGATTTCCACAAGTGCTCCAGCCCCTGGCCTGCCGTCTCTGCTCCCCGCTGCTCTTTGAAGGATCCAGAGCGGGCGGAGAGCGTCCGGAGACCGGCCGGGCGGGAGCAACACTGAGCCTTCCCCCGCGAGGTGCCCCTGGGGGACCCGCGTCACCGCGAGCACGGGGAAAGAAGTCCCCCCTCCCTGAGGATACCGGGTGAGACGCGCTGGGAGCGCTTGTGGTCCCTGAAGCCAGGGGACCATTGGGGGCATAGTTTAATAACGCTGGCATTGGTTCTTTGCTCATTTGAAGAGCATGGTCAACATAATAACACTGGCATATCGTTTAAACGCTGGCATTGTTTGGACTGCTCGTTTTTAGAGCGCATCATTTAGAAATCAGGGGCATTATTTTTAATACCTGATTAGAAGAGACTAGAGACATTGTTTTTGAGAACTTCCTGAAACTAAGTACCACCATTAAGATTAAGTGCATCATTTTCATAATGAAGTGATTATCGTGCAACTGCTTGATTTACCTTGCTGAAACTAGATAAAGTTATATATTTTTACAAAATATACTTACCTGTGTGGTCTCAGTTTGTGGTGGATTGGGGATTATTGTTGTGTTAAGTGCAAATATTATCCACGTTGCCTCTGTTTAGCCTAGACTGCTCGCGCCATGCTACCTTGAGGGTGAGCGTGGGTTATCTCAGAGGGTTATTCCTTCACCCTGACTAGAAGCAAGGGTCCCTACTTGGTCTAAGGTACTTACCTCTGCCAACTAGAGACTCCCGGTTCTAACAACGCCTTTTCCATAAAGTGAAAACACATATGTGCACACATATTACAGTATTTTACACACTAGGGGTTTATTGCTGTACACTTCAAACTCCAGTTTTTCTAGTGTGTTTGTAGAACAACCATCTCTAAAGCCTATTTTCCGTTTTTGTGGTGAGGCTGGAGATTATGATGACATCGTAAATCATAATTCTCAGGGTTACAATGCGAAAGCAGAAAGCAAAAGCAGGAATTCAAAAGCCATCCCCACATAAACATCACATTAGATAACTCACTATATAAATAGCTCTATAAAAACATTTATCAATATCTTAAACCTCTGTAACAATGCATTATAATGATTTGCTGATATATTTTTTATATTTCCACCAAATATTTGCAACAACACTGATGATCGCAATGTTTCCGTAATGGTACAAGGGGGGCCACGCTGGCGCTCGCTGCATTAAAGTGAATATTGCGTGGGATGAAAAAATACATTTTGAAAACATGACTTGTATCACTGACATCCCCATTTCTCAACCGTGGGGTCAGAGTATCTCCACCCTGACCCCTTATGTGGTCTTTCACACACATTTTTGAGCCCTGAGAACCATTCCAGATAGATAAAATGGCAGCTGCAACTTTCTATTCAGATTGCGTCCAGCCAAACAGAGAACTCCCTTTGGTGTGGGCATTCGCAATTCATGTGAAAACTTAACGAAAAATCAGCAGCCAGAGAAATCATTCTAATTTTAAACTTACATTTCTCAACAACTAATTAACGGATTTGCACCAAATAAGCAAAAGGCACTTCCTTGAACCAACATCTACCTCTCTGCCAAATTTTGTGTAAGTCTGTTCAGCGGTTTGGGCTGTAGGTGTGGCTAAATGTTCCTTTGGGAATTAACATTACAAACGCAAACTTATTTCATGCCCCAAATTCTTGGTCTCCATTGCACGGATCACCCCCAAATATATAAATGGTTTTATATGCCTGCATATATGCATCATCCTACAAGATGGTGGAACTTTTCATCCTGTTCACTGTCCTGATATTGCTATTCACTTTTTCACTTTCAACTGCTTCTGTCTATTGATTATTGCAGCACATATATTTTATACAAGAATCACATTAGTTCAATACACGACAGTGGAAGAGTGGCATTGTGTGGATTGGAATGGTGTGGAGTGGCGCAGAGTAGAGAAGCATAGAGTGGAGTAGCATGGAGTGGAATTGAGTTGCCTAGAGTGGACTGGCATAGAGTAGCATAGCAAAGAATATAGTGGCATAGACTAGAGTAGTGTAGAGTGGCATAGAGTGGTGCAGAGTGGCATAGAGTGGAGTGACAAGGCATACAGTTGCCTTAGAGCTAAGTTGCACAGAGTGGAGTG
Organism: Lissotriton vulgaris; assembly: GCF_964263255.1. Lineage (NCBI taxonomy): Eukaryota > Metazoa > Chordata > Amphibia > Caudata > Salamandridae > Lissotriton > Lissotriton vulgaris. The sequence goes on from NC_141695.1 coordinate 299,089,729, forward strand.
GTACAGAGTGGAGTAGAGTACAGTGGAGTGGTGTAGAGTGCAGGCACGGATGGTACAGGTAAGAGCGGTGGGGTGAGGTGGGCAGTCGAGGAATGGAGCAGGGGAAGTCGACAGACAATGTAATAGGGAAAATTAAATACAAAAATAAATAAAACCAGTTACCTTGAGCTTGCCGCATCGCCAGGTGGCAAGAGGCGGACGCAAGATAAGTAGTTTTCATTTTTTAAATTTTGTTTTCCCTATTCCGTTGTCTGACGACCCATCCCTGCCCACCCCACCTCTCTTACCTACACCAGCCACATCTGGTAAAGTGGAGTAGCATAAATTGGAGTGGTGTAGATTGAAGTGGCATAACGTGGAGTATTGTGGAATGGCGTGGAGCAGTACATTTGTGGGTGTGAGTAACTTAAACAAGGAACCAAACTTAAAATCAACACTGAGAGGCAGATTAGGATGTCCGTAAGAGTTGCCTCAGACCGACATCATTGTGGAACTGTGACCTACCGACCTCCAGTTGGCGGTCCCAACTTCATAATTACGATGTGACCGTACGTGGTGGGGTCACATCCTCACATTTTCCTGTGGGAGCTTGTGCTACGGCAGTAAAACGGCGGTAGCAAAAGCTCCCAGAGGGAAATGGGAGGTTGTGTTCATCCCAGCCTTGTGTGGCAGGCACCTCAGGGTACATGCCACACAGTGCAGGGATCAACAGGTGGGCACCATAGGTGTCCCCGCAGTACAAACCAGAGGCCACAAGAAGAAGGAGGCCCTGCTACGGGTCACCAATCTCGCTTTCCGACAGGCTTTCCAGGTTGGAAAGTGTGGCATGGAAAGTCTGTTGCAAACCAAAATTGTATTTTTAGAGATTGATTTTGGAACTATGTACAAAAGAATACTTGTTATGATTTAATATATACTTTTTATGAAATTTATGATCCTGTGGCGCTGTGTATTCCTGCTGATGGGTCCATATGTATGGAAATGTGTGTAGGCATTGATCGATAAAGCTTGTGGGTACTGTGAGATCTGGAAAGCCAAAGAGAGTATTTAATGATTTAATAGATAAACAATGTTCAAAAATGCATTGGAAAACAGAAAGAATAGAGAAAGCAGCACGAGTTCTGCTTCTGAAAGGTGTACCTCTATCACAGTTCGATTAGCAGGCGAACACTAATCAAGAGGAATCAATCTGTTTTTACTACATGTTCCACAGAAAGAACGTGCTTTGACACCCGGCACGCGGTGGGCAATTAGGAGGAAGCAAAGATGGGTGACAATACAGGCAACAAATGGTAAACATTGGTAGGCTCCAAATCCTTTATTGTAAATGATACCCCTCACAAGCCGGAGCGAATACATTGCATGCACTGTTGCTGGGGAGACACAAAAATGATGCATCACAAGTCTTTTCAAACATTTGAAACATGATGTGTACGACTGTTTACATTTAACAACAACATCCAGCAGATAACTGATTGCAGAGGAAAGCAGATCCCTGCATGGGGGTTGCAATTAAACACCATGAGGAAAAGTTATTTAAACCATAGTAATAGCTCACTGGAAATGCATGCATGAAAACAGATGAGAAACAGAGCATATCTGTTTACACGGAAAGAAATATATCCTGATAGAAAAATCCTTCTGATATGTGTCAAAAAAACATTACATGCCAAATGTGATCCTCGAAAACATTTATAAATGGTCAACTGGAATTTACTCCACAGCACAGACTTTTAGTGAAATGTGACTGCTCTTATACACAGTAATATTGCTGAAGATATGTTAGGGAGAATACATACTGTGAAAGATTTTTCCTATTTTTGTTATAGGGTTAAAATCAAAGACTACTACAGACCAGACTCTTTAATGCTTCAAAATTCGAAGAAACCGCAAACACTTCTGTCTTCATTTGTTTTATAGGGCCAGATGTAGGTAATTTTTATTTTCCGACCTCTTAAATACCGAGTCATACCGACTCGGTATTTCAGAGGTCGGAAAATAAAAATACCGAGATATAGGTAATTGCAGATGTGCAATTACCGAATCGGAAACAGTCGGTAATTTCCGATGCGGTAAATACCGACCAGTGGATGCCCATGCATTCCTATGGGCTTTGAAGCCCATAGGAATGAACGGGCATTTACCGGTCGGTATTTACCACATCGGTAAATACCGATAGCCACAAGGGTGCAGGGGGTGTCACTTTGACACCCTCTGGCACCCCCAAAAGAGGCTCGGGTGCCATGTGGCAGGCATACCTGCCCTAAGGGCAGGTCTGCCTGTCATATGGCATAGGTGTGCATGCACACATGTGCATGCACACCTGAAACGGTATTTTACCATCAAGTATTATTTGATGGTAAAATACCGATTTTGTACTGCTTGTGGGACTCAGAAGAGTCCCACCTACATACCAATTTACCGGTATCCATAATGTTACCGACTCGGTATTTTACATACTCAGTAAATTTACCTATCGGTAAATTTACAGAGTCTGTAAATTACAGGGACCTACATGTCGAATTGCTTTTACCGGGTGGAAACGGCCTCGGCCGTTACCACCCGGTAAAAGCCTACCTACATCTGGCCCATAGTCCACAATACGCCATGATCACCTTTCACTAACGCACTTCCCTCTGGGCCTGAGGGCAGTGGATTATAAGTAAAATGGTGCACTGTCTCCATTTGCACTGGTGCACCTTGATAAGGTGCACTGCAACGCAAGCAGAAAGAGTGCACTGTAACTGTAATACGCCTCAAGGTGCTCGTCATGTCACTACACATGCTGCCTTCTGGGAAGTGGATTTCCGCCTCTTGTAGTATTACAGCTCTACCGAAAAGTGCAGGTATGCCTATTTTCCAATACAAGAAGCATAGGTGCTTAAAGTCTATGCTTTTCTCTTTCTGAGGTCCTTCTGTATCCGATATAAAGCTATAATGACCCTTAAAACTAAGGCATTTATTTGCTCTGACACTCATGTACAATATATTGGCCTACAGCTAATATTTTTGAAAAAACAGACTACCTGAGTCCTTTTCAGGTCTCTGCCTGATCCAGCGCATGCGCTGGTCTGGCTGAGACACTTAGTAGCTGCTTTGAAAAGCTTTCCCGGCGACCAGCTTACTATCACGAGCACAAGAGTGCGCACGCATGCGCGGAATTGCAGCTTGTGGCCGGAAAGGTAGCACTTGCGGTGACGTGTGTGCACACCACTCGCGTTTTTTAATTTATTTCATTTCGCGGCCGCGCGGTTTTACTTTTAGGGCCATGTGGCAAATGCTTCTTAATCACAGCACATAAGGTACTCCAATGATACTCAATCAACCGCAAATACTCATTTAGCTGTGCAAGTTATTATCTGCGGTCTTCAGTCTTTTCAAGGGGTCCTATCTCACTTCTCTCGCTTTCAGGAGTTTAGTGCGCAGTGTGTCAGGCCCTATCTTGGACTTCCATGCATACCGCAGCTGTGCGTGTCTGCCAAAATGTTGGTAGTGTAAGCTGGTTACCAACGTACATTCAGTGGAGGCAGTGGTTCATCTGTTGCCAATAGTGTAATATAGCGTATGTGCCTCTTCAGCTGCTCTCCCACTCCCACCACGTGTATCCTGAGATTTGTGATCTCACTCGATGCTGATCTGCGGTATTTGTAGCGCTGGTCTCACTGCGTCGTTGTCAGCCATACACGGCCTCACCCTTTATCTTGTATAGTGGTCCGTATTGCCGTTTCGACTGGGGTTATGGCGCGGGCAGGTGTCCTCGCAGAAAGAGAATACCCACCTGCCCCGAGGTCTTGCCAGGTCACGGATAAGCCAGTGCCGCCCGCTCCGCAGTCTGCTCTGTCTCCCTCTGCGGCGGAGCACGCACGCGGGCCCCCAAGCTCCGATCCAACTCAAAAGCACAGAGGTCTTCCTCTGTAATCCTCCAGTAACGGCTTTCACCAACTCCTGAGTCAAGCTTGGATCGCAATCCTCTGTGACCCCGGCAGACTAAGGGCCGCTCTCGCTGCTTGTGTGCTCTGCGTCACGGCTTGCTTGTATTCCAGTCGGCGGCTCCACCTCTTGCATGTGTGTCGCAGGCCTCTCTTGTGAGTCTCATATCGCTGCGCCATTTTGGTAGTTCTGGGTCATCATTCTTCGCCAAACCGGAGTCCAGCTGTAGGCTCAGTGTTCAGATGCTGTTTTGTCAGGGTGTCAGGTATCAAAAGGCACACTGGAATGCAGGATTATTTAAGAATGAAGTTATGACCGGAGGAGCTCACTCAGATGGCGGCAATCTTTGGACTTGCCTAGCTTCCCCAAACTTGCGAAACTTAAAAATTCTGTGAACAATTGTGTTGAAGCTGGCATCTAGAATTGGAACAATTCCCTTTTCCCAATACACAGTAAAATGATGGAGAACTACAGGTAGTTTCTCTATTTCTGGATCCGCCTGCCCCGGATTGGAAAAAGGGAGTAATGGAGGGGAAATCCCGGTGCAAAACAAATATTCCTCATTCCGGTCATTGAGGAATGCAAGGAAGGAGGAATTCTTGTGACACACTCCTTCATCAAGCAATGCCCAGAGCAATTAACCTAATGGTAATTATATTAAGTTAGTAACTACATTACATTTGCTATAATGACCGGTCACTGACAGTGCTCTTCGAAGAAACTTTCTCAGCAGGGGAGTTTTAGTGTGGCGGAAGCCTTCCAGGGAGACCCTGCAGGCGAACTCTGCACAGAGACTTCCCTGCAGGAGAAGTTGCTTTAACATGCATTGTGAGGTTCCCAAGAAATACATTCACCTTAATGCAACTAGCATTAGGACAAATTCATTGACCCGCACCTCACAGTGCTTCACAAAGCAATTGTGTTTTTTATTGATTTCCCTCAACCAGAGATAATGAGATCAGGTCCAATTCTGGTCAGCTGGTGGAAAACAATACGCAAAAAAGCCTACATTTTGGACTGGAATTTTGCCCCTCTCTAGCTGCATCCTTTGAGAGGCAATACAGAACATGTCAAAAATGAGAACAACAAAATGCCACTTTCACAACTGAACATGGGCAGACTGTTTACAGAAGATAGACATTTGCTGATAAGACCCTGCTAATGTTTGGACAATCAATACCTCTTGTGAGATGGACAGGTGGATGGACTTTTGGTAGGAAAAACAGAGAGTTAGACAGAGATGGGGCCAGCAGACTGATAAATACAGGACAGGTAGACATGTGGGCAAACGAACAGAAAGCGCAAGTTTAAGTTTAGGGCCCTCCATTAAGAAATGTATTCAAACTTATTCCATATTGTTACTGTTAAAAATATTAACAAGCATTGGCATAGCCAACAGGCCTCGCCTTTGGGACCTTATAAGTGTTTAGCCATGCAACAATTGTTGTTGCACCAAGGATATTGTGCTCGATAACTAAACACTTATAAGGTCTCAAAGCTGAGACCTATTGGCTATGCGAATGCTTGTTCTTTCTTTTCGGCACATCCTTTATCTTTATAATGGCCACGTACCCCTGCACAGGACATCATAACTAACACACCCTACAAATACTTCAAAAGACAGCAGAAATGTTTGATGTTCTGAGACCACTTTTCCTTAAGTTCTCTACCCAGAATTTCTTCGGAATGTGGAATGTTGTTGTTTCAGCCATTCTTTTTGGGACTGTCCCATGAGAAATGTTAGGGTTCTTGGGTTTCCGTCCTCTTACATACCAGCCTGAGCATACCAGCAACTTGCAGAGAGCCATCAAGAACCTCAACAGCTATATCAAAGCTACGTCAACACCCTGGCTTCTCTCAAGGGCAACCGATCAAGAACAGCCTGACCACAGACCAGCTGGTAAACATAGTAACTCAGCCTGATTAAACACTATTGTAAACAACTGGAGTGCAAATGGAGAAGTCAAGACACCACAGACAAATAGATCTTCAAATCAGACCTAAGACCTTACCACTAGCAGATCTGGAATACCATGCGTGTTGCTCTAGCAGATTGCATTAACGCCGGCATAACCAGCAGCAGGGTACTCTTCAACATCACCAAAGAATTGACTGTGCCTCTTGATGCCTCCATCAACATCATCACACAACAAGACCTATGCAACAAGCTCTCAGAAATCTTCTGTAACACAATCACCTTCATGTATGGAAATGTTTACCCTCAACCAGACACTGTCATGATCACAACTGAAGTACCCATCGTGGCAAGAGAACGAACCATGACCTCTTGGCTCACCATCACCACCATCAAAATTACTGCTACAGTGAAGACCACCTGCACGTGGCCCCATGTAATACTTGCCACCAGCACACCTTCACCAAAGGACTCCTACCAATCAGGGAAGCACTAACACGTATCCTCAGTGCCTACATTGACTCAGCCACATTCCCGGACACCTGGAAACATGCCACCCCACCATCTTGCCCCTGCTCAGGAAAGCATCCGCTGACAGAGCCATGCTTTCTAACTACATACCCATCTCCCTCTGACCATATCCACAAAAGTTCTAAGAGAAACACATCAACCGATGCCTCCCTGACCACCTCAGCAACCACCAGCTCCTTGGCACTATACAGTATGGAATCAGGCCCAAACATAATACAGTAACATCACTCATCATCGCCACAGAAGACATCTGCATGATTCTTGAAAGAGGTAATACAGCGATTCAGAAAAGGGGGTGGTGATGAACAGAGTGTCTGAATTAAGCAGACCACTCTTACCCAGTCCAAAGATCAGGGCTTGATCCATCACCGTTATTTATCTCACTGCACCATCCCAGCTCAGAACTTGGCTATATGCAAATTAGTTCGACCCTGGCCCAGTGCATCATGGGAACAGGGCAGACCAAACTACAAAGCCAATTCTTATACTGGGAAGGAGACAAGCTACCGGGGACCGGTTTCTGGCATTTCAGCCTTCTTCGGCCCGGCTTGCTTGAATCCTAATGGTGCAGTGAGAAAGGGACTCATGTCTGAGTATACCCTGCCACACCTATAGTGGCCAAAAACGATTCAGAAAAGGGGGTGGTGATGAACAGAGTGTCTGAATTCCCAGTATAAGAATTGGCTTGGTAGTTTGGTCTGCCCTGTTCCCATGATGCACTGGGCCAGGGTCGGACTAATTTGCATATAGCCAAGTTCTGAGCTGGGATGGTGCAGTGAGCTAAAAAACGGTGATGGATCAAGCCCTGATCTTTGGACTGGGTAAGAGTGGTCTGCTTAATTCAGACACTCTGTTCATCACCACCCCCTTTTCTGAATCATTTTTGTCCACCATAAGCGCGGAAGGGTATACTCAGATGTGAGTCCCTAGCTCATTGCACCATCAGGATTCAAGCAAGCCGGGCCGAAGACGGCTAAAATGCCAGAAACCGGTCCCCGGTAGCTTGTTTCCTTCCCAGTATAAGAATTGGCTTGGTAGTTTGGTCTGCACTGTTCCCATGATGCACTGGGCCAGGGTCGGACTAATTTGCATATAGCCAAGTTCTGAGCTGGGATGGTGCAGTGAGCTAAAAAACGGTGACGGATCAAGCCCTGATCTTTGGACTGGCTAAGAGTGGTCTGCTTAATTCAGACACTCAGTTCATCACCACCCCCTTTTCTGAATCATTTTTGTCCACCATAAGCGTGGAAGGGTATACTCAGATGTGAGTCCCTAGCTCATTGCACCATCAGGATTCAAGCAAGCCGGGCCGAAGACGGCTGAAATGCCAGAAACTGGTCCCCGGTAGCTTGTTTCCTTTCCAGTATAAGAATTGGCTTGGTAGTTTGGTCTGCCCTGTTCCCATGATGCACTGGGCCAGGGTCGGACTAATTTGCATATAGCCAAGTTCTGAGCTGGGATGGTGCAGTGAGCTAAAAAACGGTGATGGATCAAGCCCTGATCTTTGGACTGGGTAAGAGTGGTCTGCTTAATTCAGACACTCTGTTCATCACCACCCCCTTTTCTGAATCATTTTTGTCCACCATAAGCGTGGAAGGGTATACTCAGATGTGAGTCCCTAGCTCATTGCACCATCAGGTTTCAAGCAAGCCGGGCCGAAGACGGCTGAAATGCCAGAAACCGGTCCCCGGTAGCTTGTTTCCTTCCCAGTATAAGAATTGGCTTGGTAGTTTGGTCTGCCCTGTTCCCATGATGCACTGGTCCAGGGTCGGACTAATTTGCATATAGCCAAGTTCTGAATTGGGATGGTGCAGTGACCTAAAAAACGGTGATGGATCAAGCCCTGATCTTTGGACTGGGTAAGAGTGGTCTGCTTAATTCAGACACTCTGTTCATCACCACCCCCTTTTCTGAATCATTTTTGTCCACCATAAGCGTGGAAGGGTATACTCAGATGTGAGTCCCTAGCTCATTGCACCATCAGGATTCAAGCAAGCCGGGCCGAAGACGGCTGAAATGCCAGAAACTGGTCCCTGGTAGCTTGTTTCCTTCCCAGTATAAGAATTGGCTTGGTAGTTTGGTCTGCCCTGTTCCCATGATGCACTGGGCCAGGGTCGGACTAATTTGCATATAGCCAAGTTCTGAGCTGGGATGTTGCAGTGAGCAAAAAAACGGTGATGGATCAAGCCCTGATCTTTGGACTGGGTAAGAGTGGTCGGCTTAATTCAGACACTCTGTTCATCACCACCCCCTTTTCTGAATCATTTTTGTCCACCATAAGTGTGGAAGGGTATACTCAGATGTGAGTCCCTAGCTCATTGCACCATCAGGATTCAAGCAAGCCGGGCCGAAGACGGCTGAAATGCCTGAAACCGGTCCCCGGTAGCTTGTTTCCTTCCCAGTATAAGAATTGGCTTGGTAGTTTGGTCTGCCCTGTTCCCATGATGCACTGGGCCAGGGTCGGACTAATTTGCATATAGCCAAGTTCTGAGCTGGGATGGTGCAGTGAGCTAAAAAACGGTGATGGATCAAGCCCTGATCTTTGGACTGGGTAAGAGTGGTCTGCTTAATTCAGACACTCTATTCATCACCACCACCCCCTTTTCTGAATCAGAGGTAATACAGCAGCACTCATTGTCTTGGACGTCTCTGCAGCATTTGTCGCAGCCTCATTCCCCATTGTCATTAGGCATCTGCACAAGATTGGCATCCAAGGACCTGCTATCCGCTGGATCTGCTCCTTCTTAACGGGTAGAACACAAGCTGCCAGCCTGGCACCTTATTCCAGGTAAGCCTGCAAACTCATCTGCTGAGTGCGTCTAGGTTCATTGCTCAGCCCCTCCCTCTTCAACTAATGGCTAATGTCTTCCGCCTGTGCAACATCAACATCCTCTCCTATCCCAAGGACATGTAAGTCACATTCTTCCTCTTGAAAAGACCCCCAACACGAGAAACAAGGTCACTACCTGTATGACCAAAGTTGCTAACTGGATGAAAGCCAACTGTCTCAAGATCAGCACCAACAAGACAGAAGTAGTGATCTTCGGCAAGAATATTTCACATTCCAAATGGTGGCTGACCAAACTCGGACCAAAACCCAGCACTCATACCAGGAAACACGGAATAATCATCAACAGCAAACTGGATATTACCGCACAAATCAACACCATCACTGCATCCTGCTTCCACATTCTGAGGATGCTAAGGAAGAGCTTCAAATGGCCCACAAGAAACTCTAAAAGCATTATCACTCACACCCAAGTCACTATCAAGTTGGACTATGGGAGAACACCCAATGCAAGGATCATCAAGCAACTCCCAAGACGACTGCAAACCATCCAGAACTTGGCAGCCAGACTCATCCTCAACCTCCCATATAGAGCTTATTTCACGACACACCTAGGGTGCTCCACTATCTCCCGAAGCAGAAATGCACTGATTTCTAACTCCTCACAAACATATTCAAGGCACTACACAACGTAGGCCCCACCTACCTGAACAATCGCATCTCCTTTCACAAACCACCCAGACACCTCCGCTACACAGGACCCCAATCACATATATCCCATGCATATACAGAAAATAATCAGTAGGAGTAGTGTGCTCTTATATTGCTCCTAAAGCATTGACTGACCTCCCTCTCCACATCAGAGCTTCCTTCTTTTTTCTTGAATTCCGTAAGAAGCTGAAGGCGTGACTTTTGAACTAATCACACTAATCTAAGCAGGGGTAGGCACACACACCTTTTCAGCACCATGAGTCCCTCACTGATGATAGTGTGCTTTACAAATACGCACAATATAACAGCATGAGGGACAAGGGCAAGCAGCCCATGAGTGATAAAATGCTCTAAATGATTGGATGAGCATGGTCAACTCTTCCATGGAGCTAAGGTATTTTCTTTTAAGACTAGACATCAGAGAGGCAGTTAGACATCCTGGCCCAGATTTACAAACACTTTGCATGGGGTTTGCGTTATTTTTCTAACGCAAACCCCACACAAAGTGTTAGGGTCAGATTTACTAACCAACTCAAATTGTGATTTGCATTTGATAGTAACTCAAGGTAAGGCACATTTGCACAATGCTCTGCCTCTCATTACTTTTCGTCAAGGAGGCATTCCACACTTATGTTCTGATACAAATCCCTACCTACAAAGGTTAGTAAATTAGGATCCGATGCCTCCTCGAGGTTGGCTCAATGAGCATAACTGTTACTTTTTCCTTGTTTTCCCTACCTACCATCTGTGCTGAATTATACAGCACACATGCAAAGTAGGAAAAAGCTTAAAATATTGGGGGCATATTATCAAGGGGGTTTATCTCCGCTTTTTTGGCTTTAAAAGCCAAGAAAGCGGATATAAAATTATCTCCCTATTACCTAGTTGTCGCTAACACCAGTTAGCGACAGCTAGTAGGAGATAGCGACCATCTTGGGCCCCACTTTGCATGTCAGTGATATTTATCACTAATGACATGCAAAGTGGGCGTGCCAAGATGTTAGCGACTGGAAACAGTCCCTAACATCGCTATCTCCTATTACCAACTTTTGGAGATATTTTCGCTAAGCGCGAATATCTCCAAAAGCTAACACCTGCCCTGAGCAGTTCTTAGCCATGTTATCCAATGGGAGGTGGATAACATGGCTAAGAGCATTAGCTCGGTAATGCATGAATATCGCTGACTTTTCAGCGATATTCAAGCATTGCGGCGATTTTTATCGCATTTGCGGTAAACCTTGGTAATACCAAGGTTTATTTGCGGTAAAAATCACCGCAGCTCAGCGGTAAATTTTTGTCTCTAACCAAGCAATAGCGATAATTATCGCTATTGCTTGGTAATATGCCCCTCAGTTTGGTACTGGAAGCGACCCTTTTCAATACAAAACCTATGCTTCAGACAATGCAGACATTGTGGCACTATGGTGCCAGGGTGTCTGCAGTGATGCATGGCTGCCAAAGGTTCACCAGTGCAGAGAGAGAGAACAGTGGCACACATCATAAGAGATATAGCGCCTTTTCCCTCTCTCTCTTTCACACTTCTTGATAAATCTGGACCCCTGTGAGAGTGAGATACAATATTCAATCTCAGTGGGTAATCTTTTACAGTTTCCCTGGAAGGAAGAAGATGGCAGATGAATGAGCTGTTTAGAGAGGGCTCAGTGATGAACCCTTCCATCTCTTCATTTGTTGCTGTGTTCATGTTTGAAATAGGTCAGAAATATGGATTGACACATTTTAGATGTCATGCCTTAGGCAGATATGCATTACCCGTGGTTTATTTTGACATCTTGCGAGGTGAAGCTAAATGGTGCAGTGGTTGCATGAATGGCCACAACAGAGGCCTGAAACAGCAGGATAACGGCAGCTACTGGGAGGTGTACGTGAGTTACTTATAAAATGCAGTAGAAGCGGCACAATGCGATCTCACTTGAGAAAATGGAGAACTTGGCAAGTGCCTTTTGCAAGTATTCCTGCTTCTTGCTCTCCTCTATTGAGTCACCTTTTGAGGTGTGTTTTTTTGATATTCTCTAAAATGCCCTTTTCCAAACAGCACCATGCATTCAGGAGGTTCCTCTCTGCCAGCTCCAGGAAACCCTGCAGCTCCATAGTGCCAGTTAGTGGAGGTACAGGAAGACTCTATTCCATTGCTTGAAGATCCTGGGACATTTAGAGGTCACTGGGAGAAGCCATAAGATCTAGAGGCATTAGGGGCGCTGTAGTTGATTTACCAATTCCATTGCCCCCACAGTGTCTGATTTTCAGCTTCGGTGCTGGGATGAAGCCATTATATGCATTATACTACATTTACAGTTTGTGAATTGGAATACAATTTGCGATGCAATAATAAGTGTACATTCACAGGCAGTTGCAAAATGGACTGCCTGATGAATATTAATTAAACATGTCACTGTTTGCTACACCCTGTGAATGGCAGCACATAATTGGAAGGAGGCCTGCAAGGAACAGTAGTTCTCCATGCAGCATTTGTTTTTCCCAAACTTTTTTTTTTAAACATTCTGTGTCCATTAAAGGAACCGGTGCCTGTTCCCCCATGCCACTAGACATGATCTACAAAGTGGACGGAATCCCAAAGGAACTAATTCCCCTTAGTAAATCAGTTACCACCTCCTCAAAGGTTATTGTAATTGATCAATAGTTTACAAGCGCAGGTGGGGTTGCAAACTCTTAATAAATACCATACTGAATCGCAATTAGGAAGGAACACCCTATTTACATCCCTTCCTAATTTCAGTTTAGCATGGGTCACAAAACACAAGTCACAAAAGCCATTTTGTGAGTCGGAAATGCTTTACAATTTACAAAATGAGTTTAAGGGCCATATGTATCAAGCCTTTTGCGATTCGTTAAGTCCGAAATTCGCAGAATTTCGGCCTTAGCGAATCGCAAACGGCTTTTTTACCGATTTTGGAATGTATGAAAAAGTAGCAAAATAAGGAATCGCAAAAAATTGTGATTCCTTATTTTGCTTAAGCATTTAAGGAATCGCAATTTTGCGATTCCTTAAATGCTATGTATGAAGCTTTACAAAATTGAGATTTCAGGTTTAGAATTCGCAAATTACCACCAACTTGTAGTTGGTGGTAATTTGCGATTTCTTGTAAATATGCACAATTGTGCATTTTTGAGGGTGGCATATGACGCACAAACATGCCCATTGGGCATGTATGTGCGCCATATGCACACACATGTAATTTACAGGGGTGCAGCAGGGTGTCCTTGAGACACCCCTGTACCCTTGAAATAATTCTCAAATTGCGATTAGCAAATTGCGAATTCGCAAATTGAGAATTATTTCACAGTCATTTCTATGGGCCTCCTGGCCCATAGAAAAGAATGGGAAATTATTCCTTATTTGCGAATTCGCAAATTGCGAATTCGCAAATAAGGAATAATTGGAAATCGCTAAAAAATTGTGATTTTGTACATACATACCATTTAGCGATTTCTAAATAGCGATTCCTTAAAATTCGCTATTTAGAAATCGCAAATGGTGTTGATGATACTTATGGCTCTTAGTCTTTTTTGCAGGCGCAAACCCTGTGATTTTGCAAATCACAGGGTTTCCAATCACAAAGGAGATTTATACAAAAGGGCCCAGATTGCTAACATTTTTTGTAGTGGGTGCCATGCTGCAAAACGTGTTTTGGGATCTAGAAAGCCAAGAATAGCCCAATGGCTTGGCTTTGTTTGACTTTGTAAAAAATAAATTAATGTGGTGCATAGCACTACTTTGTGTTACTTTGAGTCAGGGAGGCATTACCTGTGTGGGGCATGAGCATTCATTTGCATTCTCCCACGTATTTTGTGGAAACCCCAGATCTGCTAAAGTCTGTAGGCCTATCTGACGTGGCGTAACAAGTAGAGCTAGGTTTATTTCTCCTCGTTCCTTCCTCTTTGCATGCGTGCAGAGTTAAGCAGCAAATGTACCAAGAGGAAGACACCTCTAAGAATAGTTTTGGTACAGAAAGTTATAACTTCCTGCATAAAAACAATTCTTTTTTTTTAGTTCCAAAAACATTTTAATAAAGGGAATAAAGGGAATCAAGGTGTCCATACTGAGTATATGCTATAAAATGTACAATGTTCTTTCCAATCACGTTACTTAGAAAAGAAGGAATTAATCGAATAATACAAAGAAGAAATATAAAGGAAAAGTAAGATACATTAAATGAATTATATATGCATTATATAAAAGAAATTAAAAAAAGAAAAAACGTATGATGAAAAACTTATAGAACTATTAGGGGGATTGGTGTCGTTACAACGCAGGCTATTACAGCGCCTGCTGTTACACCGCGTTTTTTACATCGCATACCACTACAACGCATAGTGCTTTTAAGCGCTTGATAGTGATTTATTTAATTTACTATTCCAACTCCAGTCCCCGTGGATAGTAGGGAAGGTGTTGGATAGTAAATTAAATATATTCCCTATCCTAAAGCGCCCCCCAGCGCAATGCGTTGTAATGGTTTGCGTTGTAATGGTTGCGTTGTAATGGTAGTGCGTTGTAATAAATGCGTTGTAAGTGATGTTTCCCCTATTAGGGAGATCAAGGTGGTTTGGGTACCTCCTGTTGAAATATATTAGGCAGAGACATTTTTTGGGCACTATTATCAATGAGTTATAACAGGTGACCACAGGATAACACATTTTATAGCCATTTGAGGTGGGTATTCAAAAGAAGTGTCCAACCTATGATTATGGCAGACAGTGTACCACCATGCTCTGTAGGAAATCTTCGAAAAGTCTTTCTAATTAATAGTAATTTGTTGAAAGGCAAGCGCTAATAATAAGTCAATAATTTTGACATTAAGGGAAACTCCATCCCAAATAGAAGTTAGACTACCCAAAAAGATATGAATAACAGAAAAAGGGAATGAAGTACCATATATCAAGTTAACCTGTAACCATACTTGTTCCCAAAAAGTATGTACCTGTGGACAGATGAAGAGCATGTGAAACAAGTCAGCATTGGGTGAAGAACAAGTTCAACATGTGTCCGGAGTGGCTGAAAAACGCTTATGTAAAATGGCAGGTGTGAATAAAAACCTATTATAAACAAAAATAATGTTTGTGTGTGCTACTCTAGATGCTTTACGTAATTTGGACCATATGCCTTTCCAGAGTAGAAGTGGCCAACATACCCCAAAGACTTCTTCCCATGCAACTACAATTTTTGACTTTTGTCTATCAATGTCAATGCCTTGTAGGTGTTTGTAAATAGTAGAGGCTTTGGGATTGGATAACAGCAAATCGTATGGTGGAGAAGAGGGTTCTGAACCAATAGAAGTGAATGATGTGTCGGAGAGATGGGAGTAAACTTCTAGTACGGCTCTTTTAAGTGTGTTGTATTTGTGAATAAAGGAGGTTGGTAAGTTGAATGCCTGCATGAGCATGTCGAAAGGAAAAAATTCTGAATTCAAGAATAATTGGTGAAGCAATATCAAACCCCTATCTCTCCAAGTCCTCCAATAAATGAGTCTATTTCGGAACAATAAATCTTTATTGTGCCAAATTGTGGAATTCAAAAAGGAAGCCTTAGAAACTTGAGAAGAGCAGTTAGGTAAGTCGAGTAATTTGGAGGTATGTTTCAATATAGGAGTGGAAATGGATTGCGGTTTAGGTGAAAAAGAAAGATATTCATTAAATGAGTAAGGCGATATAAACAAGCGCTCAATTGAAGTCCAGAGAGGGCATTCGTCTACAGAATCAATCAACCACATGGAGGCCTGACGTAATAAAAAAGCTTTATGATAAGCCTGAAAATCGGGAAAGTTAACTCCGCCCTCTGTTTTAGGATGAGTTAGTTTCAATAAAGACAATCGAGATTTCTTATTATTCCATAGGAAAGAAGATAAGACGGAATTGATTTTTTTAATTAAATTGGAAGTAATGGGAATTGGGAATTTCGATATAGTATATAAGACTATAGGTGACAGCATCATCTTTATAGAGTCCGAGCAAGCGACCCCACCAAGACAAATAAAGAGGATGCCACTTAGAAGTTAAGTCTCTAAACTTTTGAAGGCATTTATTCATACATAATGATACAGTTGCCGAAATTGAGCGTGTAAAATATAAACCTAAATATTTAATATACTTTGGACTTCATTTAAAATGAGAAGCTTGAAATTGTTAGCTAAAAGTATGTTTCACACTTATCGTTGTTTAACTTATAACCGGCTATACACAAAAAAGATTTCACCTCCTCTAAGAAGGCTGGAATTGATTCCTCTGGTTTAGATACGAAAAGAAATATATCATTGGCATAAGCCTCAAGTTTGATATGAGCTTTCGTTGTTTGAAATCCGTAAATGTTTCGGTTTTGACGTAGTTTGGATAAAAATGTCTCTAAGGCTAAAGTAACAAGCACTGGCGTTGCCAATAGGTCTCTCAGTAGGAAAGTTGGAGCTATTACAATTGCAAATAACAGTGCCTTTTATTTTTGTTTTCATTTTAAAAACATAAAGGGCTTTGTCATTTACAAAACCAATAGCTCCAACTTTCCTACTGCGAGACCTATTGTGCACTGCACAGTGTGGGTGAAAGTGGCACTGCGTGTGTGTGAGTGGCTTTGAGTGAGTTGCGTTGTGTGGGTGAGTGGCGTTGCATGTGTGAGTGTTGTTGCGTGGGTGAGTGGCGTTGCGTGGGTGAGTGGCATTGCGTGTTTGAGTTGCGTTGCGTGGGTGAGTGGCATTGCATGGGTGAGAGTGGCGTTGCGTGTGTGAGAGTGGGCTTGCGTGGGTGTGAGTGGCGTTGTGTGTCTGAAAGTGGTGCTGTGTGGGTAAAAGTGGCACTGCGTGGGTGTGAGTGGATTTGCGTGTGTGAGTGGCGTTGCGTGTGTGAGTGGCGTTGCGTGTGTGAGTGGCGTTGCGGGTGTGAGTGGCGTTGCATGTGTGAGTGGCGTTGCGTGTGTGAGTGGTGTTGCATGTGTGAGTGGCGTTGCATGTGTGAGTGGCGTTGCATGTGTGAGTGGCGTTGCATGTGTGAGCGGCATTGCATGTGTGAGCGTTGTTGTGTGGGTGAGTGGCGTTGCGTGGATGAGTGGCGTTGCGTGGGTGAGTGGCATTGCGTGGGTGAGTGGCGTTGCATGTGTGAGTGGCGTTGCATGTGTGAGTGGCGTTGCATGTGTGAGCGGCATTGCATGTGTGAGCGTTGTTGTGTGGGTGAGTGGCGTTGCGTGGATGAGTGGCGTTGCGTGGGTGAGTGGCATTGCGTGGGTGAGTGGCGTTGCATGTGTGAGTGGCGTTGCGTGGATGAGTGGCGTTGCGTGGATGAGTGGCGTTGCGTGGATGAGTGGCGTTGCGTGGATGAGTGGGGTTGCATGGATGAGTGGGGTTGCGTGGGTGAGTTGTGTTGCGTGTGTGAGTGGCGTTGCATGTGTGAGTGGCGTTGCGTGGATGAGTGGCGTTGCGTGGATGAGTGGCATTGCGTGGATGAGTGGTGTTGCGTGGATGAGTGGCATTGCGTGAATGAGTGGCGTTGCGTGGATGAGTGGCGTTGCGTGGATGAGTGGGGTTGCGTGGATGAGTGGGGTTGCGTGGTTGAGTTGTGTTGCGTGTGTGAGTGGTGTTGCTTGGGTGAGTGGCGTTGCTTGGGTGAGTGTGGCATTGCGTGGGTGATAGTGGGCTTGCGTGGGTGTGAGTGGCATTGCGTGTCTGAAAGTGGTGCTGTGTGGGTGAAAGTGGCACTGCGTGGGTGTGAGTGGCTTTGCGTGAGTGAGTGATTGGCGTTGCGTGGGTGAGTGTGGTGTTGCGTGGATGATGGTGGGCTTGCGTGGGTGTGAGTGGCGTTGCGTGTCTGTAAGTGTTGCTGTGTGGGTGAAAGTGGCACAGAGCCTTTGATGTGGCCTGGCGCAGGAGAAATGCTGCTGCTGCTAATTAAATATAAAACGTGTTTAGGGACTCACGGCTGCCGAGAGTAACAAGGCAGTGCTGGGAGGGGGGCTGCACACCAACTGAAGTGCTCTGGTTGCACGGCCTGAGGCCGGCCGTGTGAAGTGATAAGCCTTTGAAGTACACAGGCATGCTGTGACGGAGGTGTGAGAGGTCTTGCAGGGAACAGATGGCCTGGCTGTGAAGCAGGGGGCGGGGCAGCGCTGGGGAAGCCTGTGGGAGGGTGATTGATGCCTTTGATGTGGGGAGGGAGGAGAGCCTTTTGCGAGCCTGCAGGAGAAATGCTGACGATGCGCGTGCATGTTTAATCACGTGATTCACGTGAACTTAAAGAAAACCGCGGCTGAAAGCCCGTGGTTTGAAGTGGATTTTGCCGACTTGAATTTTTCCCATTCCTGCGGAATGGTAACGGCGAGACCTAAAAAGGAAGGGCGAAAGAGGACATCCCTGTCGAACCCTTCTGCCTAAGTCGAAAAATGAAGAAATCAGGCCATTAGCGCAAATTACTGCGTGGGGATTAGAATAAAGAAGAGACATTAAGTTAACAAAATTGGGGCCAAAACCAAACCATTTAAGGGTTTGAAATAAATATTTCCACTCAACTCTATCAAAAGCCTTTTCGGCATCCAATGCGATAGCCGCCAGAGGGTGATCAAGATGTGAGGATTTGAATAAAATATCAAAAAAGAGCTGTGTGTTATCTGAAATGACTCGCCCTTTGACAAAGCCAGATTGTTCCTTGCCTAATAATTTTGGGAGATAGGAGTCAAGACGTACAGCTAAGGCTTTAGAGAAAATGTTATAATCAATATTGACCAGTGAAATAGGTCTGTGGTTTTTGCAAAATTAATGGACTTTACCTTCCTTAGGGATAAGACATATGTGAGCTTCAGAGAATGATCCAGAAGAATTGTTTGAGGTGTAAAAGAAATTTATAAGTGAATTTAATTTGAGCAAAAGAAGTGTAGAAAAATGGGAATAAAATTCAACGGTAAAGCCATCCGGGCCCGGAGCTTTATATTTTTTAAGAATCTGAAGGGCTTTTAAAAGTTCATGCTGGGAGAGATCCGATTCTAAGGGGGAGAGATCTAGAGGATCATGCTGAGGCTTTTGGATATTGGAGAAAAAATGTGATATTAACCCCTTCACTGCGGCGGCTATTCCGCCGCAGTGCTAAGGGGGCGGGGTGGAAAAGCAGCGGACGCATGCTGGTGACGGAACCGCTCCGTAAACCAGCGTCGGTTGCGCTGTGCTTATGACGGAGCTGTTCCGTGGCGCGCGGGCCATGACGGACCCGCTCCGTCATCAGCACAGCGCCACCGCAGCAGATGACGGAGCGGTTCCGTCATCAGCACACAAGGGGTTAAATGATCTGTAGGTTGAGTTTCTGATGAATATAAAGATTTGTAAAAACAGGAAAATTCATGTAAAATTTCATATAGCCGAGATACCCGCCACCCCCTCTCAACACAATCCCCAAAAGGAGTGAAACCGGAAACAGTTCTTGAAGTTTTTGGAAGTGGGATGGAGTGACCATCCCGGCCGTATTTATTAGAACAAAATTAAAACATTAAACGTTTCATGTTATGTACAATTTCATTACCATATTGCGATGTTTGGCTATCCTTAACAGATTCTCTAATACAGAGGTTCTCCTAGCCGAACTAGCAACCTACAAAACATTTCTTGACATATTGAAATTGTACAACCTAACGTTTAAGGGCCAACGGCAAGGTCATAACCGGTGTCAAGATCCCTAACCGGACTTACCCCTCCCACTTGGGATGGGCGACAGCACGGAGGCGTACCTCAAGTGCAACTACTACCAATTTCCCTTGACTTGACGGGGGCACCTAAAACTCGACGCCAGTTAAAGGTCGTTCGAATACTCGTGTGAGGTATCTAGAAGGTATCGTGGCCCTTATCCCAACCCCACACAACTTACCGCATCTGCCGTCGCAGATGTCACTGGCCCCGGGAAATTCCCCAGGAGGGGGCTGTAACCCCTCCTACAAAGGAAGGGGCCTTGACCGCCTTTCCTTTACTTCCGGCGACCCATCCTTAGAAGGGACCGCCTCCCCATTGAGGGGCCAATGGCCACCTCTCCCGAGCGCTCCCATCCGTGTTGGGTGACGCCCACTCATAGGGATCTACTAATTAGTGCTCACCGATCATGACCTTACCGCCTACCAAAATAAATACGACAGTGCAAATTACCCTAAGAATACATTGGCCACTATGACTGAAAGAGCATACATCAAAATTCGACACTAACTGAATATCTTTAATGGCAAACATACTCAAAACGAACATTCTTTATTAACTCAAAATCAACATGGCACTACAACCTGGAAACGAAAACAAAACAAAATTAATCAACTTTATTATACACAACTGGCTGTCTTCAGGGGATGGTGGGTGGGTCAAAATTGGCTCTTCGTTCTGTCCCGAGCTCACGTGCAGCGAGGAGGTGCAGCTTCAGAGCACAAGAACAAGAGGATGTCTTCTGGTCTTGCGTCCCTTTTTATCCGTCTTCAGGGCGGGCGTATACCCGCCCCTGCCTGCCCCTGAGGGCGTGGCTGGCTGCGTCGGTGTCTAGGCCAGCCCACTCTAGGGCGGGAACGAGCGCGCCCCAGCTACGCCGCTTCGGGCATACCAGCTGAGACGCGCCTCCCGCCCAAAATGGCTTCCCGGGGGGATCGAGGCACTCGGCCATAAGTTCGGGGGGACCGATTCGGTCGCCCCTTTCCATATAGCCGAGATACCCGCCACCCCCTCTCAACACAATCCCCAAAAGGAGTGAAACCGGAAACAGTTCTTGAAGTTTTTGGAAGTGGGATGGAGTGACCATCCCGGCCGTATTTATTAGAACAAAATTAAAACATTAAACGTTTCATGTTATGTACAATTTCATTACCATATTGCGATGTTTGGCTATCCTTAACAGATTCTCTAATACAGAGGTTCTCCTAGCCGAACTAGCAACCTACAAAACATTTCTTGACATATTGAAATTGTACAACCTAACGTTTAAGGGCCAACGGCAAGGTCATAACCGGTGTCAAGATCCCTAACCGGACTTACCCCTCCCACTTGGGATGGGCGACAGCACGGAGGCGTACCTCAAGTGCAACTACTACCAATTTCCCTTGACTTGACGGGGGCACCTAAAACTCGACGCCAGTTAAAGGTCGTTCGAATACTCGTGTGAGGTATCTAGAAGGTATCGTGGCCCTTATCCCAACCCCACACAACTTACCGCATCTGCCGTCGCAGATGTCACTGGCCCCGGGAAATTCCCCAGGAGGGGGCTGTAACCCCTCCTACAAAGGAAGGGGCCTTGACCGCCTTTCCTTTACTTCCGGCGACCCATCCTTAGAAGGGACCGCCTCCCCATTGAGGGGCCAATGGCCACCTCTCCCGAGCGCTCCCATCCGTGTTGGGTGACGCCCACTCATAGGGATCTACTAATTAGTGCTCACCGATCATGACCTTACCGCCACAGGCCCGGATAGTTGACCGGCTATCCGGGCCCCCCACCAAAACTCCTAGCTAAAGGTCATGTTCCAACGTTTTCAACCATGCTAAGAAGTCTCCTATGAGTAACTCATTTCCCACCCGAGACAAATGCACACCATCCCCCATATACATACTGTCATCCTTAATACAACCGTGCGAGATAGAATGCAATGTCCTGGAACGGAACAACCTACTCATTTTGTTATTAAGTTTCCTAACAGAATGGTTCAAAGCAGGGATCGAAATAGCCCCCCGCCACACTTTTCGTGGGATCATATGAGACCACGCAATTATGCACCCCGGAACTTTCCTCGCCAACCAACTTACGGTGGAAAGCATTGCCTCCAGGAGAAGTCGTCTACCGGTGGTGACCAAATCATTGCCCCCTAAATGTACTATGACTATAGACGGCGGTGACCTCATCCGCCCTAACAAACCCTCAAAGTAAGCTTGAAACTGGTCAATACAGAGACCGCCCCTTCCGTAGAAGGACATCCTGTACCCGTATTCCCCAGCTACGTGAATCATGTCACCTGCTTTGAATACGTCTGCGGCACGCCTCACGTATGAGTGGCCCACGACCCACACCTCCTTTCTCACAGCCGGTGATGTCTGACCGCTGGCCCGGTGTTGGGTCGACTGCATAGTCCGCCCCGCCTCGAAGGCTTGCGTAACTGAAAACCAAACAAAAGACAAGAAGCGTGAGTACATTGTTACAGCTTCACAACATGTGCAACCGCACATACCTCTTATAACAATTGGAGGACCAACGCCCCACTCGTTTTACTTGTTCCACATTAAGACCCCTGGCTGCAGCTTCAGTGGCAGCCCCTATCCGAAAGGAATGGGTCCCAAACTCACCCGGGTCCAAGCCTGCTGCGGTAATTGACATCGCGAGCACCCGCTGAAACTGAAACTTCGTCAGTGGGGTGGCGTCCGCGTGTCTCAACATTGTCCCCCCCCATGATGCCACCCTTTGTGCTAGGTAATCCTCTAAACACCTCACCGGACACATGGAGGACCCTGGAATCCTGCGAATGACTATGCAGTCTCCCACCCCACTTTGATCGGTTTTTGACTTGACAAAGGATACCGTCATAGTCTCACCCCTGATCTGAACGTGTTCGCGGCACAAACCCCCCGCCACATCCCGCTTGCTCCTTGCCACCAGCTCACTTATCCTCATAGCCCCGTGAAATGCAAGCGTAAAAGCGGCTCGGAACAAACAGGCCTCGAACTGAGACGAGCATATGTCAGGGAGTGTGGCCAGCAACTGGGACAACCTATCCAGACCTATCGGGCGCCTCTCGTCTACTCTGCGACCCTCAAGGCGTTGCCACCCACGCAGCGCTTTCTGTACAGCAAAAGACGCTGTCGGGTCCTGGATATTATGAGCCCTGGCAACAAAGGAGATGGCAGCACGATGCCTCTGGGCTGTAGCCACCGACTTCCCAGCCTTACGCAAGGACATCAGAAAATGTACTACCCAATCCTCATGCCCCCAAAGTCCCCCTCTCTCAGTCCCCAAAAAGGCCAAATAAGCCCGAAACGCCCCTTCGTATGCCTTCCTCGTCCTTGGTGCTAGACTCTCTCCCACGAGGTAACGAAGTTCGGGGCACCGAGAGACCAGAGAGCTTCGGGAAAGGGTGCTGGCTCGGGGTCCGCTGAGGGAAGGAAACCCGAGAAAGCCTGCATTTGAAAACGAGACAGTGCATCAGCAGCCTGATTCATCACCCCCGGGACATGTTTTGCTCTGAATACCACGTTCAGTTGCATACACAGTAAGACAATTTCTTTAAGCAGCCTCAAAATCATTTTACAACGTGCCGCCTGACTATTAATGCATTCTACAACGGTCATATTGTCAGACCAAAATATGACAGAATGATTTTTGAATCCATCGGGCCAGGATCTGAGGGCCACCAAAATAGGAAACAGCTCAAGGAAAGCAATATTACTCGTCAGCCCCTCATCGTGCCACCATGTTGGCCACTTTTGTGCCGACCATTTTGTGCCGAAGATGGCGCCGAAACCCATGCTTCCCGCTGAATCCGTCCATAGACCAAGCTCTTCAGAGGACAAGGCCGGTTTGTTCCAGACGACTCGACCATTGAAATCCGCCAAAAATGCTAACCAAATACGCATGTCTTGGCGGACCTCGGCCGATAACCTCGTGCGATGGTGACCCTCCTTTAGGCCGACCATCGCCTGTGCAATCGAACGGGAGAAGGGGCGGGCCATCGGGATCACCCTTAAGGCAAAATTCAACTTCCCCACCAATTGCTGCAATTGATGCAGCGTAACTTTAGATGCAGTGATACACATTTGCAGGGCTGTCTTGAATTTCGATACTTTGGAAGCCGGTAAACGAAAACAACCCTCACTAGAGTCCAACTCGATCCCGAGGAACTCGAGGCAAGTCGTGGGACCCACAGTTTTACCTGGTGCCAACGGCACGCCAAATTGATTCATTAAAACACAAAATTCAGTCAAGGCCCGAGCACATTCATCATCCCCAGCGGCCCCAAGGAACAGAAAGTCGTCGAGGTAATGCATCACATTCCGAATACCTGTTTTCTTCGTGTAAACCCATTGCAGAAAACTACTGAATTTCTCGAAATAAGCACAAGATATCGAGCACCCCATTGGCATACACCTGTCCATGTAATACAAACCTTGAAACACGAATCCCAACAAACGTTGGTCATCCGGGTATACCGGGAGCAAACGGAACGCTGACTCGATATCTGATTTCGCCATCAGCGTCCCGGGCCCCAGGCGATTCAAAATGGCTACGGCCTCATCGAATGATGCGTACCGCACCGAACACATTTCTGGATTAATTGCATCGTTTACAGAAAGGCCATGAGGGGCTGATAAATTGTGAATCAATCGAAACTCACCCGGGTCCTTCTTGGGGACCACCCCTAAAGGAGAACAAACAAAGTTCGGTACCGGGGGGACAGGAAACGGGCCGGCAACCCGACCTCGGGTAACCTCTTTCCGGATCTTATCCTGTACTACAGTAGTATGCTGCAAGACGGAAAGTTGATTTTTGCACGTCCCGACACCCTGAAAGTTACCCACCGGGATGCGGAAACCATATGAAAAACCGTTTCGTAGCACCCCAGCAGAAGTACGATCTGGGTATTCGCTGAGCCAGGGAATCATCGCCAGGGTATCAATCGGGGTTGATAAAGGCGCCCCTCGGACTATATTAGACCTGTTTAGCGCCTCCTCTGCCCCCATTTTCACCCGATTTGGCTCTGCACGAGGACTCAGGATGGGGTGCCCCACAACCACTGCATTCGTGTTTGAACTTACAAGATCCCGGGGGCCTAGTACATTTGCTTCTGTTGAAATTGAAACAGAACCCCCTCTTCCCTGTATTGCCGGCGGGTCTCGGGTAATCGTCTGTACCCGTACCCGACCGAAAGGGCGTCCCCCCATTTTGGCGGGAGGACTCACTAACAGCACTCCCCACCAATGGCACTTTCAACATTCCCGACTCTTTCATCTTATTCCATGTTAAAGAATCGTAACAGTCCCAGGTTAAACTTTTGTTATGCTCCATCGCTTTCCTGAAAAGGTTATCATAACAGAACCATTGGTTACCTTGGTGTGATGTCGAGTACCCCATAATTCGTGACTGATATACTGGAAATTCAGGGAGCAAATCAGGCCTACGTTCCCCCAAAATTGCCGTGAAAATTCCCCAAGCATTCCCCCAGTTACCAATATTTTCATTCACTTTAAAGGCGGCCATTTTTGCGCGCCAAACACTCGGATGCATCAGATCCTTTTGACCCTTAACAGTTTCGACCTCATAGTGATCAACGAGCAGGGAGAAAATGTTAACGTATTCCCCCGGCCAAATCTTTTCCTTTATTGGCAAAGGAACATGCTGCCCCAATCTTTCTCTACGAGAGGGTGTTGACTCATCCCTTGCAATCGGCAATGGCCGCTTACCTGCACCGGACGCTGCTTCCGTCCCTCGTGGCTTGTCTATCGCCGCATCCGGCGCGGGCACCTTGGCTGCATCACGTTTCTCGCGCAACTGCTTTATGAGTGCTTGCGCTTCGGTAGCCATGGCGCCCCCATTACTGTCCCCCAACCATGCTGCTAACTGTGCCGCCAATTCGGGAGGCATATCTTCGGCAGACGTCGGGGTGACTATCACGGGAATCGGATTCCCCTCAACCGGTACCGGGGCCGGTACCGGGGCTGGCGCCTCGAGCGGAGAACAGGGAACCGGGACGTCTCCCCCGACCGGCCCCCTTCTCGGCCTCTTTGGCTTTCCTCCGGCCGGTGGACGCCCCGATCCCTCCTCGCCGTCTCGCTCCGCCAACCGCTTCTTAATTTCGGACATGTCCTTCATGAGTGCCCGAACCAACTGGTCAGTCGACATTCCCTTTGCTCCTTTCTTGGGCATCCTTTCGAGGAAGTATCTAAAAGACAAAGAGAGAGATTAAAACGCTCAAAATTGGCTCTTCGTTCTGTCCCGAGCTCACGTGCAGCGAGGAGGTGCAGCTTCAGAGCACAAGAACAAGAGGATGTCTTCTGGTCTTGCGTCCCTTTTTATCCGTCTTCAGGGCGGGCGTATACCCGCCCCTGCCTGCCCCTGAGGGCGTGGCTGGCTGCGTCGGTGTCTAGGCCAGCCCACTCTAGGGCGGGAACGAGCGCGCCCCAGCTACGCCGCTTCGGGCATACCAGCTGAGACGCGCCTCCCGCCCAAAATGGCTTCCCGGGGGGATCGAGGCACTCGGCCATAAGTTCGGGGGGACCGATTCGGTCGCCCCTTTCCAGTATCTTTACATTTTAAAACTGAGTGCTCATCAAAGATAGATTCAATGTTTAGTTTATTCTGGTGGATTTTTAAGTAATTGGCTAGAATTTTTTCTGCCTTATTTTTACCACCGTAGAATTTTGCGCTAGATTTTAACAAATAGAGTGAAGCATCTTCTGTTGATTTTTTGTTAAATTCCAACTTAGCATTAATGAAGGACTTTAAACATGTTTCTGATTTTGATATATAATATGACAGTTCTAATGCTTTAATGTTCTGAAGAAGGTCTGTAGTCATCTTACGTACAACTTTTAATTTATTTGCCACGTAATCTAAAATAAAACCTATTGCTGATGGTATCCCAAATGGTTACAGGAGATATTGAGTCTTTACTATTTCTATAAAAATAATCTGTAGAGAATGAAATAAAAGATGTGTTGAAATTGGGGTCCAATAGGAGTGCGTTATTGAAGTGCCATCTCCTGGGTGTATTATTCCTAGGGAGTATATCAAAGCCAATGGAAACCGGTGCGTGATCTGATAGGAGAATAGGGCCAAGTTCCGCTTGTATGAGGGATTGTGAAATGTTATGAGACACAAAAACATAATCAGTTCTAGATTGGGTATGGTGGGTTGAGGAATAGAATGAATATTCTCTAGTGGTCGGATTGCAAAGGCACCAAGCGTCTAACAGTTTGTGCTGATGTATAGTATGAGTAAAGGATTTATTGTGATTTGTTGGGCACAAAGGACACTTTTGAATTCCTATCTAAAAAGGGGTCAATCACCTGGTTGCAATCTCCAGCCCAAATAAAGTTATCTTGCATATGTTGAGAGATATGCTTCGCCAGAGTAGACCAAAAGGAAGCATCCCCACCTGTAGGTGCATTAACGTTAAGAAGAGAAACCAAAACGCCCTTTAATGAAAGTTTAACAAAAAGCCATTTCCCATTATCATCTGATTCCTGCAAAACTAATGTAACTGGTAAATATTTGCAACATAGTATCACCACACCATTTCTTTTGCCATCTCCCGGAGAAAAATAAGCCTTGCCTACTCAACCTCTTTTCAATTTGAGAGATTCAATATCAGTAAGTTGAGTTTCCTGTAGGAAAACAATATCAGCGTTCAACTTAGCCAGGTGTGACAAAACTCTTTGTCTTTTAATAGGGGAATTCAGACCCCTAATGTTCCATGAGACTAACTTAAGTGACATGAGGTATTAAAGTGAAATGTCAGAAGCAGTAAAAAATAGCAAACCAATTCCCTAAGATAAAAAAAACTAACATCAGAATAATACAATTTAACAGTGGAAAATGTTTATATGATGTAAAATAATTGTATAAGAATGAGAGACATAGAAAAACGAAGGGAAAATGAGATAGATGTAAGACACTGAGAGATATAGAAAATAAATAAGCAAACACAGAAGAAGATATAAAAAGTAGTTAGAATTTGTAAATAACAGCCTAATCTCTCATAATAAGATTGTAAGGTAAATGGAAAGGATGAGATGAAGTAAAGGAGTAATGTAATTTGAAGACACATAGAAGAGTAAAGATTAAATGTAAAAAAACTAAGATGAAAAAGGAAAGTAGCAACATGAGAGAAAATAAGTTTAAAAGGAAAATGAAAAAAGTAAAAAGGATTAGGTAAAATAATAATAAAAATGAATAAAGCAAAAAAGATAGCAGATTAAAGTACAGTAAGAGTAAGAAAATTGACGATAGTCAGAAAAAGGGTAACGAAAAAATGAGAAAGGAAAGAAGAAAAAGGGTAAGGTACAACAATAGAACAAAGATATAGGAGGACAACATACCTGCATAAGGAAAGACCAGGTAGACACGAGGATGGGATGGAACCACATGGAATGGATGACACATCCAGGGTCAGCTAAACGGAAGACCGAGAAGACGTCATGAAATAGGGGTAACAGACCTGCGGGGATAGAACATAACAAACGTTAAAGTAATGTTGTGAAGTGAGCATCAACAAACAATTTTGCATAAAGTGGACTCAAATACAAATAACACTAAATGAAGTAAGAACAAGAAAAATCAGTCCTTGAACTACCAAATAATATAATAAAGAGAACAAGACTCATACAGAGTAATCATTAAACAACAATGTCAAGCATTGAAAGAAGAAGAAGAATGAGATGAATCCATAGCATATGATTTGCAGGAATTAATAAAAGCTTTGTAAACGCAGAGGATCTTCATATGTGGTCGTTATGTTATTGTAGGTGACTTTGAAGAGGCAAGGGTGAAAAAGACCATGTCTGGCTCCTATTGAACGAAGATCAGCACGCATATTTAGAAAAGCTTTACGCCAGTTAGCAGTAGCTTTAGCATAGTCCTGTGCAAAGAACAGAGATGAGCCAGACCATGTGAGTTTTGGAGAAGCTTTCACCGCTGCGTGAACCTTCAACAAATCTGTGTATTCTAAGAAGTATAAAATAACTCCTCTTGGTCTCTGTGAAGGCGTAGCATTTGACGGAACGGGCCCTAGTCCATGCGCTCTTTGAATGTTAAGTACCGTTCCTTCGGGCATATGAAGCAGTTTTGGGAGAAATTATTTGAAAAAAGCAAGAGAGTCATTCCCTTCAAGTCCCTTTCCATGTCCATAAATACGTAAGTTGTTTCGCCTATTGCAATTTTCCAAGTCTTCAACCTGTTTCTGAAGCGTATAGATTTGAGAATGGAGTTGAGAAACGATGGCACAAGTCTCTGTTAAGGAGGAAACAGATTTTTCAACTGATGAGACCCTTGTTTCCAATTGAGACAAATTGGCCATCAAAACTTGCAATTTGGAATTAGTCTCTTCCATGAATGGTCTAAAGCTCTGATTTACTCCAATAATAGTTCAATTGACACTGGCAAATATTTGGTAGTGATGGCGGATCCTTTTTGAGTCATTTAGTGTTGGATTTCCCTAGAACTGTAGAAGAGGAATCCATTGTTAATTCCAAACTCTGAGATGAAGATGCCAGAGAATCCTCTAATATGGAGAACTGAGAAAAAAAATCTTGGAGTTCTTTAGGAAAATGTTCTTGGGTTTGGACAGCAGAGGGTGTGCTGATTTTTTTCTGCCCATAAATCACATTTAGCACACTCAGCACTGAATCAGACGTAATGAGGGTCAGGTGCGATGAGCTGGAGATTTCGCCAAAATAGATTTGTTTGTGTGGCGAAAACTCAATACCCTGGCAAGTGGGAGCACCTTCGATATTGAGTGCAGAGGTCATTACTAGTAAAGATAACAATGGCTGACTAGACGTTAAGCCCTCTTCATGAAATGGTATGGATAAGGTAAAAATATATGTGCCAAAGAGTAATACTGCAACTGATATTGTCAGTGTGAAGCAGTATACATTAGATGAAGTACGGCGTAAGATGAGAAAATGTCAGCTTGCAATATAATAGTTCCCTAATCCAAAGTATGCTGACAATAAAAAGATACGATTGTTTCAAAAAGGGAAGTGGTTGCTGCTTAAGAAAATGCCATGAATACAAAATGTAAGTACAAAATGGCCACTGTGTAAAATTGCATTGAGGAAGCTCACAGCGGTTTCCTTACAAAATACTCCTCAGCACACTACACAATTTTCTTCAATGAAAACACACCAACTGCCACTTCAATCGTCATCTGTAGCACGCTTATGACACATTAGAAGGCATTATAAAAAGGGGCAATGTTGTAACATTGCTGTGGAGAAACGTGCGTTTGTGAAATAAATTCAAAATGGCAGCCGTATTGAAAACCGGACCGCAAAAGAACTCACCGCGCTCAAAAAAGTATAATTGCTTCCATAAAATGAGTCTCCAAATGCGTTCAAGTGTGTTCCGCAACTTCAAACATCCATATTTGTCCCCAACAGAAATGCACTCCGCAAGGAAGAATTGGGTCTTCCGGTCGAGCCACGGAGCCTCACCCTAGTGCTTCCATTCCGCTCGGGTTCCAAGCCACGCCCCCTGCATAAAAACTATTCTGAGCACAGCATAGGCACCCTGCTATTGTGTAAAGATGCCTGCATTCGTGCTAGACTGCCACAAGTGCCCCAACACTAAGGGAGAGCAGAAGTGCACTGTATCCTAGTAAATATGTTGCATTTCTTCTCTCACCCCTTCACGCAATGCAGGGCAGAACGTTACTCTGCTGCATTAAATGAAAGTTTATTAAATCTGGGCCCATGTACTTATTTTGTACATGGCTTCAGAAATTCTCACCTAGAAGTTACTATTTCAGGTCTCCTCTAGTACTGGCTGAGACATTTGTATTACTGGTAAATGGAAGATTTCAGTGACTGGCAAACCCATAACACAAAAAATACACTTTGATGTTTTGCACAGGAGTGTGTGAGTGATATATCCATGCATTCTTAAGCCTGGGCCCTTGTGGTGAGAAGTCCATGTCTCGCTGACTGGCTCAGTTCTTCCCTGTTCAGCAGACGACAGCAGGGGCAGCTTAGGAAGCCCCCCTCCTGCAGCCTTCAGACCTCCGCTTTTAGAAAATCCTTACCAAGCAAAATTATTGCAAAGACATATAGCGAGAAGATCCCTGTGGAGCCTCTGTGGCAGGCCGCAGCAGTTCATTTCCTGCTAACAGGCCAAGAAGCAATTTCTCAGAACTGCATCAGAATCCTATTGCAAAATGAGATGTTCCTGCCGAAATAATTTGGTATCTAGTGGCGTTTCATGGCGACTATTCTGCCATTTTAGGAGCAATGTTAACACGTCTTCGTAAACAACCACCTGCCACTGCCTTCACTGCAGGCAATTCGCTTATATTCACATTCTCCCCACCTCTGGCCTTATCACATAAAGCAAGGACTGCGAGTTCTAAGTTAAGTTCAGCCTCTGCCACAGTTTGGGGCTGACTGGTGTCTTAAGTAGTGAAGGTGCAAGAGCAGCACTATTTTACCACCTTTGACAGAGGTGAATGGTTGCTTCTCACATGAACCTTCAAGGCATGTGCTCTTTTAGGTGAAAATGTAGCCTATTTGTTGACATATCTAAAGTAAACAACAGAACATAACACCATAGTATACAGAAAACAACAGCACAACACAATAAAACAAGATCAGGACTCAAAGCAACCAAAACAGAATGCAACACAGCGACTACATTACAACAGTGACGGCTCCTCTGCCAAGGCGGAGGAGCATCGCCACACTGCTCTCTGGGAGTGTAAAAAAGGAAAAATAAAATCATAATAACACAACATTTTTATCATTTTATTTTTAGTACGAGCTACGGGTCCAGGTTAGGATGGAGCAGGGCTGGGGCCACAGGAAGGAGAGTGGTTGGTGCACCATAAGAGGGCATGACAGTTTGGCCAGCGGTCTTGCGTCGGCCGAACAGACATGCGCCATTAGCAATTCTCCACCCAGCTGTATTGCCTTAGAGGCCAAACAGGACGCTCAGACCAATCACGATGCTGCTGCCATGCTGGTGACAGCAGCATAGTGAATGAATTAGGGGAGCCTGGGAGCCTGTGTGTTTCCATGCTGCCGGGAGTCAGGCAGAGAAGAGGACAGAGGAGAGGCGGCGGCTGTACACAGGTAAGTGATTTTTTATTTTCAACGCCCTGCGCCCATACCACCGTTCCATTGCATCCAGCACTGCCAGACAAGTAAATCACATTTCAGTAATGCAGCACAAATGTGCAGCAGCACACAACAACAAAATGCTACTCAACAAAGGCACAAACATTCTTGTCACTCATTACCACCTCAGAATCCTTTTTTCATAATTATCACAAAGGTAATTAAATAACACCACAAAAATTGTTTTGTGGGGGGCATGGCCAAAATGGCGTCGCTGGCCGTGTGGGGGTGGAGACATGGTGCAATCCCCAACGGAGTGGTGCTGCACGATCGAGGAGGTGAAGCAGCGGCACCGACATCTCGGTGCCGACCGTACCGCTGAAGCTGGGAACCCCTGCGGAGCTGCCGGGTGACCGAAGGGGCCTACGGCATTCCAAGCTGAGCAGTGCAACCCCTGGCTCCTCACGGCACCCCTGTGTGCTTTTGAGAGCCGCCACAACGCATCACCTGAGCTGCATCCCTCCTAGCGGAGCGGAGGACGAAATCACCTGGTGTTGGGTCACAACCTTCACGTGAGGCCCCGGTGCCACAGCTGACAGGAGGTCTCAACTCTCAGGACATAGCATGGGAGGAATTGCTGTGCCCACGACTCATGCGGCGTCTTGCTGCCAGCGCATCGTCTGCCCTACCCCCTCACCTGCGGGGCTTACTGCGGAGCTCCCGGCTGTTGTCCTGGTGGCCCCCAGACACAGACCAATGCGGCTCCTGCGGGGGAAGCAAGAAGGACAACGCACAGAAAATCACTGGCTCTGGGATGCCTTGAGACTCAGCCCGGACCTCTGTTGATCCCAGGAGGTGAGCTCACAAAGCAGGAGCCCATGGCTGAGCCCCTCCGCTTTTGGGCCCGGCCCGTGAGGCATCCCGGGGACTCCATTACCGGCACCAGCACCTCCTGTCTTGGTGGGGTCCCAAGATTGACTCAGCGCATTGCCGGGGGGGTCTGGACGGGTAAGTGTTGGCATTAATGATGTGGTGCCCATGTGTGGAACTCCTGAGGGCGCAAAAGCTCGATGGCCTGACATGGACACATGGACTAATTCTGGCTCGGGCGCTTCCAGTCCAGAGACGCGGTGGTGCTTCCCCACTTACTGACCTTCATTCTGGGACTTCCAGAGCCTTAATGGTTGTCACTGGTGCTTTTGTCAGCAGGGGTGCCCTGGGACAGAGGAGTACGCCCCCGGGTGCTCTAGCTGAGAGGATAGCGATATCACAGCAGCGGTGTGACAACAGGGCCCAAGAAGCCTGTCTCTGACATCTGCCGCATCCCCGCCAGCGCAACTGAGGGAGAGGCCCGAGCGGGGTGGCGTTGCTGATTGATACTGCCTCTCTACTCCCTACACTGCCTCCCTCACTAGCGGATCTCTGCCAGCTGGCCCTCGACCAGGCAGCGGGCCGTAGTGCACAGAAGCCATGGCTGCCCCCAAGGGCAGGAAGGACAGGTCTGTGAAAGATTTGCTGCTGCACTGATCTCTTGACTGGGTGAGAGTATTCTGCTTAATTCAGAAACTCTGTCCATCACCACCCCTTGTTGTTAAGCACAAATTCCCTCAGCAGCCAGACAGCAAGCCTGGCCCAGGGCGCGTGAATGAGACCAAGGGGAGTGAAGGCCCATAGGCCCTGTAGGCCCCAGTCAGCCGTTCCTTTTTGGAGTCCCTTATCTCCTCTCTCCGAGATGAAGCCCGAACTCCAGGCAGATCGCGAGATGCACGTCGCGATGTGGACTGTCTGGGAGATCAAGTCCACACGCTGGAGTAGCACAAATCTGGAAGGGACAAGGACATTGAGACCTTGCAACAGGAAGTCCTCTGGTTGCAAGACCAGAATCTGGACCTACAGGCCCATACAAAGGACTTAGAGAGCAGGTCCTGATGGAATAACATCCACCTCTGCCATACAGCGCAGAATGACGTGATGGTGATGCAGAGGCTCTGGTGGCGGGCCTCTTCCGTTCCATCCTCGGAGAATCCCCGAAATTCCTGAATAAGCTGGATCGCACTCACAAGGTGGGCAGCTCCTGCACCCCCGGCGGACATCTTGACCTGTGTCCACGACTATCAGCTAAAGGAAAGGATCCGACACGCGTCTCGGCAAAACCCGGACTCCACATACCAGGGGCAGAAACCCACGCTATTTCAGGATCTGGCTTCCTCCACATTGCACAAACGCAGGTCATTCCGGACGATCATGCTCCACCTCCGGGAGTCCGGCATAAAATACTCTTGGGGACTTCTGATTTTCTCCTATAAGTGGGAGCTTCAACAAATCTGTTCACTTCCTGCGACCTACAATCTACTGGGCATTGATGAACCCACGCCAGACCAACCCAACCGAAACCCACGTCACTGAATACGCCGAAGCTGCCATGGATGAATCACCATTAAGCCACCAAACCCAGCAGGGCACCCTGACCCGGACACTAGGGCTAAAGAGCGGCAAGTGGTGCTGTCATCCCTCGCAGGGGTATCCTCGGAGTGAGGTGGAACTTGAACTGACTGCATCATGGTAAGTGCATCCCGTCCCAAACCGATGGCGCAGACATTTCTTCATGGGCTTAATCTGGTGGGAGCAGGGAGATACGGGCCACAGGTATCTCTCTCTCTGTCTTTTCCAAGAGCAGGATGCTCTGGACATTGACTCTGGTTCTTCGTATCACGTAATGTTTTCATTTTCTATGGAGTTTTGTTCTTTTCTATGTCGGCATCTTCTCCCCCCAGTTGAGTCTCTCTTGATGTGTGCACAGGGCAGCATCCCCAACACATTGATCTCATGCTGCCTGGATTAACCAGGAATTAGCACTGTATGGGTTGGACTGGCTCTTTCGCAGCTACAACGCATAGCACCCCCCCCTTTATGTAGATGAGTGTTAAGAGTCTAAAGTTTAATGTGAAAGGGCTTAATAACCAAGTAAAACGTAGAGCTATCCTGTCTTATTTAGAAAACTCTGGGGCTCATATTTGTTTATTACAAGAGACCCGCCTGCAATCCAGTGATACCCATAGAATGCGTTCTAGGGTTTTCCCGCAACAGTATTTCTCTTCCCTCCCCATTCAAAAAGCTGAGGTTGCTATCCTGGTTGCACGTACGTTTCCTGGGTAGATAGGAGTTAAAGTAGCAGAAATTAAAGGGAGGATCCTAGCATATTCTGTAATCATAGGGGGACACACATTCACATTTGCTACCATACATGCCCCCAACGAGGGCCAGGAGACTTTCTTACACAAAGCGATAGGCGACTTGACATCTACACCAAATCAATAATGTTCAAGTAAACCCTCGGGGGTGACTTGAACATTGCATTAAACAATCAGCTTGACCGTTCCGCACAGAGACAGGGCCATACAGGGGGCTCTATCTGATGCACATCATCAGTGGCTGCACGATCTGGGACTGGTGGACATGTGGCGGCATTTTCACCCTCACACACTCGACTAGACTTTCTACTCCCATGCCCGAGGGACATATGCAAGGTTGGATTACTTCCTAACAACCCGTTCTCTTCTCCCATTAGTGCAGAGTTCAGTAATCAAGTGCCAAGCACTCTCGGATCATGCACCCCTGAGGACGACCCTACTATTCCCTCCACCGCTAAGCTGTCATACTCCTGGAGACTCATGGAAATGCTTCTCCACTGTCCTAAAGTTGTAACATGCCTCACGAGAATGTTACAAGACTTTTTAGCTACTAATGACAACCAGGACACCTCAATTGTCTCCCTTTGGGAAACTCTCATATTATTAGACTGGGGCGACTTCATAGCTATGTCGGCTACAGACAATAGGGCAAACAGAGATAAGCCTTTATGTGGACGATGTAGTTGCCACGCTGGAATCACCCCACACCTCAGTTCCAGCTTTCTTGGCCGAGCTTGAGGAATTTGCAGCTGCTTCTGGATTCAAGATCAATGTGGCCAAGTCCCAAACAATGGGCTTTTCATTGAAGCAGACCACCATGATGGCCTTAGCCCATGCATGCCCCATTCGTTGGGATCAAAAGGTTCTGCCGTACCTGGGTATTCTACTGTCTTTATCCACTGCTGAGACGATATCCATCAACTACTCTCGGCCACTTCGCTAGACAAGGCGGGAGCTCATAAGATTGCTGCCATTTAATCTCTCATGGCTGTTCAGAGTTGCAGCTCTCAAGATGAGCATACTCCCCAAAGTATTATACCTTTTTCAAACACTTCCGGTAGAACCTCCCCCAGCTGTTTTAAAGCAACTAGAATCCGAATTTATAGCCTTTGTCTGGGCGGACAAGAGGCCACGAATAAAGTGGGATCTGAGCTTCAGACCCCATGAGGAGGGGGGCTGGGGATTCCAGACCTTGATCGTTACTTTAAGGCGACACAGCTGCGGATTCTATTAGAATGGGCTCAGCCAGAATCTGAGAAGTGCTAGCTCTTTACGGAGGGCGCGCTAGCAAAAAAGTCTCTCTGGAAGATACCCTTTACTTGCAAGGCCTCTCGGCCCCCTGGGATATTTGGCTTTCCTGTGGCCTGAGCTACACTGGAAGCTTGGGATGCTACAGCCACCTGCAATGGTCTAACTTCCTTCCCCTCATCCCTTACCCCCATCACGGATAATCCGGACTTCTCCCAGGGCCTTAACTGGAGGCATTTAAGCAATAGGACATAGCAGGGCGCAGGTCTATAGGGCATTTTTTTGATCTGGAGGTCCCTCGATCCTTGAGGATTTTAAATCTGATTTTAACATGCCCGAAAGGGAAATCTATCATTATCTGCAAATACGACATTAGGTCATGCAACCCCAGGTTCTCCCGGGAGCAGAGAGGCTCCTCACTTGGTATGAACACTGACTGCTCTCAAACCAATCCACAAAGTGACTTATCACAGAATTATTTCACATCTTATGTCCCCAGAACAGGTTGTTAGGTCTGCGGGCCAGAGGCGGTGGGAGGCTGAGCTGGGCCGGACACTGACATCTAAAGAATGGACAGATATTCACTACAGAGCCCGGCATTCTGCACGTAATATGTCCAGCATAGAGACGGCCATTAAGATTATGACGTACTGGTATCTTACACCCTCTTGACTCCACAAGAGCAACCCTGACCACTCCCTACTGGCTGGAGGGGTTGCGACGCTGAAGGCACACTATAGCACCTGCTATGGGAATGCCCCACCGTCACTACTTACTGGAAGCAAGTGCTATTAGGCTTCCCTGAAGATGAAGTCCTGGGAGTATCCAACAGGCTCACCTTTCCTCTTAAATCACATTAGGGTAAGCAACTAGGCATAGCTTATGGGGTCGCACTGCAAAATACATTATCACATTGGGGCACAGACCGAGCACTGACTGTGCAGGGGTGGCTATATCGACTGTGGTATGTTCTTGGCATTGAACGCATTTCTTTCTCGCTTCAGTGAGATGGGGTTTCTTTTGCTGATGTGTGGCAGCCCTTTGTCACCCTGCTATACACTGAATTCTGTTAGCTGTCCTGTCCTAGTAACCTGCGGCTTTTACACCTTCCCTAGCTGAGCCACAAGTGACCTCAATATTACTATGCTGTGCATTGGAGTGCTAGGCCTACTTTTTGCTTTTCTGTCCAGACATTTTGAAAGGGGAGGAGGGCGGGAAGTTTCACTTTGATATTATTTTGATGGTAAATTGTAAATTGTAAATTGATACTTGTATAGCGCACTACTCACCCGCAAGGGTCTCAAGGCGCTTGTACGAATAACGCTGTGGAACCCATCCTGGCTTTCCCTGTGAGGCGTCCACTCCTGGGCACCCCCAAGGTGGAGGCCAGGCATCCTTAGCGTTGTGGGGGCCGTTGTGGAGATTAAGCAAGCTATTGCCCAGAGTTCCAGAGTGGGACTCCATGATTGGAATATGCACCGAGGCGAGAATTATCAGGCCCGTGGAATTTTGAGCCCAAGACCCGCCGAGGCGGGGAATTGAACCCTGGTCCTGGGCTAGACCTCTGCATCAGGGTCTGCCGCTCTAATCATTGAGCCACACTTCGAAGCAATACAATGGCTACCGGCCCATGTGTGGTCTTCATTTCTCATTGTATCTTGTTTGTTGATAATTCAATAAAAAGATTTGAAACTAAAAAAAATGTGTGATCCGGCCCATTTTAGGTTGAAACAGCTTAGGTAAGGTGCAATTCAGTGCTCCTACACACTGTTCAAATTCTGCACAAATTTGACACGTGGAAATGGGTGGGCAGTCAAAATATCGAATTTAAAATATCGACCCACATTAATATCAAGATTTTAATATCTTAGGGACAGAATATCAAAGTCAAGAATATCGTTGACCAGAATATCAACGCCAAGGTAAGTAATATCGATTTTTTTAAATATCGAAGTAAGTAATATCGAAGTAAGTAATATCCTAAGCAAAAATATTGTTGTCAATAATATCGATTTTGTTTGTGTTATGTATTTTAGTATATATTTCATATGTATGTTAAACATTTTTTTAATTTATTTTTATACATTTAAAATAAATGTTCATAAATTAGTAATTTTGTTAAAGTAAATTTTGTGTTTTAGTATCAGAGTGGATTGTGGGTTTATAGGGGAATAGGGTGGGACGTATTTTAATTAGAATTAATAAATTAATATGTTTTTATTAATTGGTATTGATGATTAATTAATTGTTAACAATTAGTTAAGTATATTAATTCGTATTAATTTAATTAATGTATTAATTCATATGTATTGTTATTGTTTATTAATTTATTGGTAATTAATACATAATTGGTGATTAATTGATAAATTAATTATGTGATTTTTTATGTGTAATGGGTTGTGGGTTTATAGGGAAATAGGGTGGGAAATAAATTAAATTAATTAATGAGATTGTTTTTATTTATTGATGTTTGCTGTTAATGAATTGTTAATTACTTATTAATTGGTACGTATCTATTCATTAATTAGTTAATTATGTTAATTAGAATTAAATTGTTAATCATTATTTATTGTTATTGTTAAATAATGTATTGTTCATTGATTATTCATTTATTATTAATTATTAATTGGTAAATAATAGTAATTAATTAGTCGATTTATAATTATATTAATTTATTATTAATTGTTATTAATTGATTAATTGATAGTTAAATTAATTGTGTTTTTTTGTATGTGTAGTGTGTTGTGTGTTAAAGGGGGAATAGTGTGGGATGTAATTGAATGTTATTTAAGTAAATATTAATTTATTGGTATTTATTAATATTTTGTTTGTAAATTAATTATTAATATGTTATTTTTTTATAAAAAAATATGTAATTGATACGTATGTTATCCAGCGCTTTCCCTACTGTTGCACTCTGTGGAGTGGGAATAGTAATTTTTACCCCTATGCTGTCCAGCACTTTCCCTACTGTTGCACTCACTAGAGTGGGAATAGTAAGTTTTACCCCTACGCTATTCAGCGCTTTCCCTACTGTTGCATTCTCTGGAGTGGGAATAGTAATTTTTCTCCCTACGCTATCCGACGCTTTCCCTACTTTTGCACTCTCTGGAGTGGGAATACTAATTTTTACCCCTACGCTATCCAACGCTTTCCCTACTGTTGCACTCACTGGAGTGGGAATAGTAATTTGTACCCCTACGCTATCCAGCGTCTTCCCCAGTGTTGCACTCTCTGGAGTGGGAATAGTAATTTTTACCCCTTTGCTATCCAGCGCTTTCCCTACTGTTGCACTATCTGGAGTGGCAATAGTCATTTTTACCCCCAAGCTATCCAACGCTTTCCCTACTGTTTCACTCACTGGAGTGGGAATAGTAATTTTTACCCCTACGCTATCCAGCGCTTTCCCTACTGTTGCAATCTCTGGAGTTGGAATAGCAATTTTTACCCCACGCTATCCAACGCTTTCCCTACAGTTGCACTCACTGGAGTGAGAATAGTCATTTTTACCCCTACGCTATCCAACGCTTTCCCTACTGTTGCAATATGTGGCGTAAGTATATATATTCATTTATATATAGATGTTTAATTAATGTTAAAATTATAAGTATTAGTTATTATTTTTTAAATATGTTTTAATGTTTATATTTATAATTTTGTAAATTATATACATTTTTTACTTATTTTTACATTATCATTAAAACATTTAAAAAAACGATATTTTTAACATCGATATTTTTTACAACAATATTTTTGGGGGCTATTTTTGTACTTACCTTCATATAGATAGGACTTCGATATTTTTGACATCGATATTTCTGTGTCAATGTTTTTGTAGGTCGATTTTCTGTCTTTCGATATTTTGTCATACAATCGTGGAAATGTACTTTTTTCTGGAAGGGGAATGTGTTGCGTGACCAACAGCCTGCAATAAATTTTCCAAAGCACACTATAAAGAATTACTTAATGAGAAAATTTGGTGTGGTGGGATAAGAGTAAAGGAGAGTCCTTCGTGTGTGCCTTCATGGTAACACACCTGCACAATGATCCATGTTATGCCCTGGGCATCACAAATGATTCTGAAACACTTGTGTCAACTCTGGGCTCGGCCCACATGATCAGACGCGTTCTCTCCCTCCTTTGCTCTATACAGGCCTGGATAGGTAATCACACCTTCTTCTATGGTCTAAGGAACCAAAAGGCCACAAGAGGATATCATAAAACTCCTAAATAAATAGATGTATAAAAAGCGTGATTTATGTTGTCACAAGTAATGTTCTGCTGTCCCCTTTGTACTCGGAGGTCCCATCCCTTTAATCCAGGATTTTCCAAAGTCAGTCCTTGAGGGCTGGATCTATGCCAGATTTTTAGCATATCCCCATCTGATAAATGTCGTTATTTTAAAAGTCTGGCATGGATCTGTCCCTCCAGGACCAGCTTTGGAGAACCCTGCTAACACCTTCTGATCCCGTCCAACGCCTATAGACTCCCTCTATGATTTTTTCTGTGCAATCGGTAGGTGTTTCAGGTGAAGGCAGAGGCCACTGTGTGGGACCCACAGATGTGCTCCCCTCTGCATTGGGAACTCTGACTGTTTTGCTTTTTTTTTTGCATTGTGAAAGTTCTGTTATTCTTGCATAGTGTGTAGCCATCTAATATGTTGGTTTAAAAATGCAACTTACATTGTTCTCTTTTTTTAAATCTAAGGCACATGGCCTTTTTACCACTGCCTTAAGGCTCCTTCAACATGTTTCTCCTTTTTCCAATCATCTTTGTATGGTGCGGCTTCCCTTACCAACATGCGTGCTTTCAGCTTGATTAGCACTCTATTTAAATTAATCTTACTCTCCTCCATTTAAACTCATCTGATGGCCCTCTATTTAAACTCCTCTCACTCCCTTCTATTTACTCATCTCACTCCTCTCTATTTACACTAATCTCACTGACCTCTATTTAAACTCATCTTATTGCCTTCTAATTAAACTCATCTCCCTTAAGTAAAGTTTTGATCATAAACCTGCGGCTGATCTTGCACATATCGGGGGGGAGGGGCTAAATACCAAGGCTGCGTAGTTTTAATCACACTTCATGCCTCATTCATCTACCACTCGAGACTCCCTACCCTTTTATCAAACTCTTGCAAGTTTATTTCATCCTTGCTTTTCCATCTTCCTCTTCCTCTTACTTCGCCCGTTTGTGTGTTTTCTCTCTAGCTTTGGGTGAGATACGGATGAGGAAAAAATAAGTGCCAGTCCCCAAAAGATAGTGCTGATGGGCCCCACCTGCAAACACCAGATCAAATTAAGCTCTGGGGTGCAGCCCCTTTTGGTTAATCTTCGTTCACTTTTTGTGAGCTATGTCTTCCTTAGGTGCATGTAGGCTGCTGGCTGCTGTAAAGTGGCATTTAAGAGAAAATAGACATAGTGTTAGCCTCCAGTCTTAACAAAAGAATCAAAGAACAACATTATATAAAAATAAGCCTGAGCATAATGAAATGTGACATTGGAGAGAGAAAGTACCAGAGAGAGCACGCTGTCCCTTTCCCACTTTTGAAGTAATGGCAATTCTGGACCGAGAAATGTCATGAATGATCTGGGGCAGTATTGCACTAAGTGCCCCGAGGCATGAAGGGCACTTGTGCCCACTCTTTGCCCTTTGGGGCACTTTGGCATTACAGAAGGAGCTGTTCACACTTACAAAGCCACTTCTGTGATACAAACTGGCGCTGGTGCTGCATATGTGCCGGCAAGTCCCCGGCAAGGAGTTTTTCTGGCTCATTTGCTTGGAGACATGTCAATTTTAGATGCAGGTGCATAGGCAAAAGAGTCCAGGGGCATGACCCCAATGACACCCTTCAGAAGACATCTCCCTGTGGGTCTCTATAATCAATCACTGCATCCGCTTGCAGTTGGATCAAAGTCCCCCTTTGAAATGCAGGCCAGTTGCAAACTGTACCATAACAAGTGGACTCGTGGCTTCAAGCAACTGGCTCATCATTCACTTATGCATTGCACCTAGGTTAGACACATATTTGAAGCTGTACTGGGGGCAAAGCATAAACAGTAATATGGCAGGCTGCCCAGTCTATGCCTGACTGGTTTAAATGTGTGTGGTGGTGCAGAGCAGGGCAGTGAGCTATATTTGTGATATAGACCCTGGAATACCCTGTTCCAGTAACTAGCTAGCATCAAACACTTGGCCACTATACGAATTAGGGGGTTGATTGTGATGGCGAACGGACTTGCGTCCGTCCACCACCCCCGAGGTGGAGGGACCGTCCGCAGAGGCAGCGGCGTTCCCTCCGTAGGAATTAGGATGTGACCGCCACCCTGGCAGTCACATCCAGTATATTTAACATTGCGGCAGGTGCTGCTTTAAGCAGCACCCGCCGCAAAGTTAGAAATGCATGTTGTGCATTTGCATGCACAAAGCGGTAGGCACCGCGCGGTGCCTGCCGCATTGTGCATGCAACTGCAGGGGGATACCATAGGTACCGCCCATGTGCACCCCCCACTCCCCCTTCACCCTGGGGGCCCACAACAGGCCCCCAAAGAAAAGACTGTGTGCCTTTCCACGGCGGCAATGCCGCCGTGGAAAGGCATTGGACCGTCAGCATCTTAATATCGTTGGCGGTGTCTCGCAGACACCGCCACCATATGTGAGCACTTTTTCCGCCGGTCGCAAAGGCTACCGGCAGAAAAGCGGCGGACGGTCTTGCCGTCCGCCGCGGACCCCCCAGCCATCCTAATGTGGCGGGGGGTCATTTCAGGGAGAATGGCGAACGATTTGCCCCCGCCAGCCCTGCGGAGGCAATCCGTCCGCCATCATAATTGACCCCTAGGTAAGCAGAAGGTGCACGAGGCAGCTTGGAAAAATATTAGAAGGGCCATCAAGTCTTAAAAAAGGAAAGCTCTCTTTTCCCAAACTCGCATTGCTAACAATCTAACAATAGCAATTTACAACGTTCCTTTGTTTGATGATGTCAACTGGGCTAGCTTGCGTTTGAGAGATATTCCAATATCATTCACTGGATTTCCTCCTTAAGGTCTATTTTCAAGAGTATTATAGAGATTAAAAGTAGTTTGATATTGCCTCAGTCCAGTCACAGACTTGCAGGTTACGGGGACATTCTTTATCTAGGAAATAGACTTTGCAAGAAAATGGATCAATAGTTATCTAGATCATTCAAAGCACAAACAAGAGTGATAGCGTCCGTTCATCAGCTGTTGAGGGAAAATGTAAGCTGGCGATTTCCTGAAAAGATGCAAGTACAAAACTCGAGGTATTTGAAGAATTTAGGTTTGGGAAAATCACCTTGTCTTTGGAGACTCTCAAAACTAATAGTGTTATTAAATTTGAGCTTATCCTTCAGAAGATAAATCCGATGCATCTCCCATAGCTGACTGGCTGAATCAATGGTGTGGTGGGAAAACAGTGAATGATTCCATAACAGAGAATCTATAATGAGAGGATGAATTTGGAATTATCTGAAGAAAACAGCTCACATAAAGCTTGCTTAGTCTTCAGCCTTTTCTCCTTACAGCTGTTAGGATTTATTAACTTGAGGTTATGAGGATTTGAAGTTCATGGAACAAAAGGGGAATATTTTTTATTAGAGACCTTGGCTGATCATCTTTCACGATCGAAGTGAGACATTTCCCCACTGATACTCAGTTATTAGAACACAAACCAGATAGTGCTTTTTGCCCCTGGTTTGGCTGGATCCTGAACTACTTATGCGCTCCTTTAGCCTTTTTAGATTTCTAGACAAAACTCACAATTGATGATAATTATGGCACACTTACATCCAAAATGAATGTCCTCGTGCAAAAAAGGAAATTGTAGCCAGAAATCAGCCGAGGCGACCAGATGGAATAGAAGAAAAGCCAGGTACTCAATTACTTCTAGAAGGAAGGAAGGTGCAGCTCAGGCTTAGTGAGATAGTATAAGTGTTCCACAGCTTATGGGTGAGATAAGAAAAAACCTTCTATGCAAATATGAATGATTTTAGATGTGGTGTGCGTGGCTAAACAGGAAGACCAAAGGGTACGACCAG
This sequence comes from Lissotriton vulgaris, assembly GCF_964263255.1. NCBI lineage: Eukaryota > Metazoa > Chordata > Amphibia > Caudata > Salamandridae > Lissotriton > Lissotriton vulgaris. The sequence goes on from NC_141695.1 coordinate 299,133,872, forward strand.
TATAGAAAGAGGGGAGCCTGGAAGCAAGGAAATCAGGACTGCCAAAGTAGAGAGCTTTGTGACAGAAGCAGAGAACATTGAATACTATTGGGTATCAGTAGCCTTTGGCATTTAATTTAAAATGCAAAGATTTGGAAGTGGGACTGATGTGTATCAGGGGACTGGAGCCGAGGTCTACAAGGTTTGGATTCCTAATCCCTGGGTACAAGGACTTAGTTCAGTACACCATCACCGAGTAAGAAAATCCAAGCAGTGCCACATAACCCACTGAGCATTCCTGCAGGCATGGTCTTTGTGCTTTCTGGGACACTTACAGTCACTGCGTGACTGACAGTCATGCATTGTCAATCTAAACACTCTTTTAGTAATGAGTTACACACATAAGTATCACTAGAAACAGAATATGCATTTTTTACATATTTAGCCTAAAATAGTTGTATTAAAACTCCTGAATCTAGTGCACATGATATTGTATAGTAATATCACAGAAGATAAAAATGAGAAGCAGCTATATGCTTCATGAACAGTGGGACGATAGGGAAAATTGTATTATCACAATTTGTAGCCCTAACTGTTCTATCTTTAGGTGCTATGCTAGTTCTAGCAAAATCAATACATAATAAGCTTATTTCTCGAGTTTCAGAGGTGGTGCCTCTGAAAAACAAGATTTGTTATCTGTTTGGAATTGCTTGCCAGCTATTTTGAGCACAAGGGGAAGGAGATGGTGTCTGTGAAAGAACACAAACCTACCACCAGTAAGTACATCCAGAGTCTCGCAACAGTGAAGTAGCCTTGGTTAAAGCAGTGGAATCTGGTGCCAGCCCATCTCGATCTGCGCCCTGGGTGAAGTTTCTATCTCCCTCAGTAGTCATATCCCAGGGCTAATGTAGGGACTACTGATTCTAATGTTATCTTTCCAGAATTAAATGGTGATTTTAAGACACTAGATCTAATCGAGCTAGACGGGCTGGATGCAAAATAGGTCAGCCATGTAAAAAAAATCCTAAGCATTTACGTCACAATATATCTGATGTTTAATTTAACTGCTTACTTCTAAAACCTTGAGATGTAGCTGTCGAGAGGATGTACTAGACGTCTGGTACGTGATAATGTAACAATTCCGGCTTAAGGGTGTTTAGATATACATATATATCACTTTCACAAGTTCTGCAATAGATGGCAAAATGCCGACGGCGTACTAAATAGTAGACATGCTAACAAGTATAGAAACTGTACCTAAAATAGAACATGTCTTGCATGCGTTCAAGACCTAAAACTTTCTATTAAAATGAAAATAAAGCAGCCTGAATGCAAGTGATATAAATTGATCGTAAGTGAGTTTATTATTGCTCGGCTGCTTAAAACTATTGTTACAGTTAAAAGATGATTAAAACAACATACTCAAAAGTACAGTGGCAATTCAAAGAGCAAGATATCACAATTACACAATGTTTCAGTTTCAGCTGTAAGGGGGAGTCATCATAGGTATATGCCATTAGAATTCGCAGATGGTCGACAATGGCAGGTTAAGCAGTATAAAGAGATGATGCGTACGTCAAGGAGAGGATCTGAGGTGCGTAGTCAATCTATGGTGACTAGTTCTGCCCGCATCCAGGGAAAAGATCCTATGTCAGAGGCATTGCCAGTATCACCCTGTCCCCTGGCATGGGTTAAGTACATAGGCCAGAATATACAGAATCGCTGGCGTGATAATAGAATTATGAAGTGGAACAGTCTAAGGGGCCGATTCCAATGTCGGACGGACGGACAGTCAGGAGCCGTAACCGACCGACCTGCTGTCGTTGGTTATGGCCCTGCTAGTAAGATGCGACCGAACAGGGTTCGGTCGCACTCGTATACTTCATAATGCAAGCATGCATTCCGAGCGGAAAGCATGCTTGCAATTTGAAAAGCAGGGGTGCAGTTCATCCCTGCACCCTGTGGCCGGCACCCCAAGGTGCCTGCCACCGGGTGCAGGGATCGACAGAGGGGCACCCTAGGTGCCCACAGGCTGTCATTTGGAGGCCTCGCACCCATGAGGGCCCTGCTGGGGGCCCCCAGAGACAGTTTCCGACTGCCTTTTTGTGCCAGAAACACCGGCACGAAAAGGCAGTGAGTAACTACCATCGTACTCCCTCAGTCGTAAAGAGGCGACCGGGGGAGTATTGAAGGATTTCCGGATGGCAGACAGGCTCTCCTAGCCTGTCGTAAGCCATCCGGAAATCCGAGTCGGATTCCATTCCAACCGAGGCCATCAGAATGGCTCGGTCGGAATGGAATCCGTCCGGCACATACCGATACGGTCGGAAGGGCTCTGAACATGGTTCAGAGCCCTTCCGACCAGAATCGGAATCAGACCCATAGAGTTTATGACTTTCCTGGAATAACTTGTAAACTAATCGATCACTAATTGCATTTTCGCAAAATCATGCTTATCATAACTTCATGACACATTTACAGAACAGAAAAAATATGCTAGAAATGTGCATTTGATGGAATCACAGTTCATCACTAGTTGCATATTCCATAACACCTTTCCATACTGAAATGAAAGGGGTCCCTGCATTAGAAGACATGGTATTACGAGAGGAGAATAGACCCTCGCGTATTTCCAACTTGAAAGCATTGCTATAGCTGAGGCATGAAATAATGGCTGCTTGAATCACCCATTGCAATGGCTAGTCAGAAAAGAGTAGCACAGTGATCTTATAGAGGCCCTTGAGAAGCTCAAAATAAGTAGTGGTGACTGTTGACCCGAGGCCCCATCATGAGGGAGGATTGAAAAATACATCCCAATTTGTGGAACTTTGCGTTCCTCCGAGGCACTTGGCCAAGGAAGGATGGCCACCAACTGTATAGGCAGAGCTAGCACCAGGATCACATTTAATCTGAACTAAGTTTAAGGGTTTTGTAGACCCTTTGGATAGGATTGCATGTCACACACTGATTACATCGATCACTGGTGCAAGAGAGGTGTTCATTAATCCTTAGGGCTATTTGAGTGTTGTCTGCATACACAAACTAGTTAAAACCATGGCGTGGATTTGTTTGGCAAGAGAGGCTTTGCACATGTTAAAATTGTTGGTCAGATGGACGAACCATGAGGAACTCAATACTTGAGTGAAATTCCTGTAATTTGCTTTAGTGTAAATACATGAGATTTTGGAAAAATCTTGCAAAATTGCATGTAATTATGTGAAATGCAGAACTGCCATTGCACGGTGTATTTTACAGCGACATGCTTTCTTGCGTCACCTGCATGCAAATATGGATTTTGCGGTAAAACAATAGTGTAAAAAACACAAAAGCACTGTGAACAACAACCACTCATGAGGTTGTTTGCATTGTTCCCATGCGTTAGCAGTAATTCTTTCCTGTGAACAGTGCATTCGCTGTAAATTTGTGCTGCAAATGGCACATATTTTCGTAACGTAACATATTAACATTATTTTGTGAATTTTGTGTAACATGAATAACATGAAATTGCGCTAACTACCCCAGCATAACCCATATTTCGTCCAGGCTTACACTTAATGGAATGAAAGTCATATTTGTATGGAAGGAGAGCAAGGAACTGAGAGCATCCTATCAAAAAGGATTTGAGGAAAGATATCCTGTTATCCTTGAAGAAGTGAGGCTTGACATGGGTATTTCATGGTTCATTTTGTCGAAGGTTGCTGATAGATTCAAAGGGATCAGCGTTGGGTTATCTTCTATAATGCTCTTTACACGATCGAAGGCAATGACTTACTCCCCGTCCCTGAGATAAAGCCTGACTGTGCTGAGCCAAGAATGTCCTTTGTCTTATAAAATGCAGAAACTGACATTATCATCAGACTTCAGGACCTTGGCAGAATAGGGCAAACTTTGTAAAGAACAGTAGGTCTATTAAGGAGTTTTGAAGTAAAGGGACTATAATAATACATTTCCAGCTGTTGAGAAATACAGGAGTTGAGAGAGAAGAATTAATATAGAAAAGTAGAAGGAGATATGTATCAGTTACTCATCTGGGAGGACAAACAGACATCATAGCTGAGCCTGAACGGATTGCGTGAAGGTTCCCGATAGGTACTCCGGTTAGAGTAGAGATTCTTCCACGCCCGTCACTCGGACGCCCACAAATGGTTCACCACTGATCTCAAAAAATAAAAACTCGAGCTACGCCAAATAGAGAGAAAATGGAGACTAAGATACTCCACTGAAGACAAGGAGCAATTCTCGTAATGCTCATAGGGAGTATAAAAAAGCCATTCTGGACACTAACGCGACCCACTTGTGGGACACCCCCGCGCCGCACGGCCACCAGCTGCTGCGTGTGCCCCTTTGCCTCGCTCGCTGCCTGCCTCGCTGCCGGCTGCCGGCTGACTCCGCTGTCGGTTGTTTTTACCTTGTTTTGACCGTAATTTGTGCCTGTTGTATAACTCTGTGCCCGTGTTAGCATCTTTTCCCCATTTGTTTTGTGATTGTATTTTTTGTTGCCGTGTCAGCGTTTCCTTCCTGTTTGCCCGCCTACCGTGCCGCCCTCCGTCTTCCCTCCCCGCTCCCCGCTTCCCGCCACCACCGCAGACCCCGCCCCTTTTTGCCTTCTGTTCCCTCCCCGCTCCCGCCTCCCAGCTGCTCCGCCCACCCGCGCACTTCGCCTTAAATGGCGACCGTGCGAACGCGCAGCGGTCACGCGCAGCGGGCGCGCCGACTGTGCGCCGAAGGCGCGCCAAAGGTAAGCCCGTCTGCGCCCGTCCGCGACCGGATCGCGACCAGCGCCAGGACCCCTGGCCCCCGAAGACCCCGACCTACCCGCCTGACGTACTCCGCTGCCACGCTCAGCGCTCTCAACACCGGCCGACTCCCAGAATACCACCAAGCCACACCACGATGCACCCACGGACCTTTCAGCTGCAACGCCTGCAACTTCACCTGCATCCGGACCTGCCTCGCACCAGCACCCGCAAAGTCGAACACCAGCAGTACCCACCTCAAGTGCATCCTGCTCAACACCCGCTCCGTCCACAGACACGCCATCGAACTCTGGAACCTCCTAGACGCCACAGCCCCTGACGTTGCCTTCCTCACGGAGACCTGGATGAACGCCTCTTCAGCTCCCGACATCGCCATCGCTATCCCAGAGGGCTACAAGATCGTCCGGAGGGACCGCAACGCCAACCAGATGGGAGGTGGCATCGCCATCATCCACAGGAACACCATCCGTCTCACGACCTGCACCGACAACACCCTGACCAGCGCCGAACACCTGCATTTTCAGATCCACACCAACCCGAACACCACCCTCAGAGGCACCCTGATCTACCGACCCCCAGGACCACGCACACAATTCAGCGAGGACATCGCCGACTTCGTCAGCCCGCAGGCCCTCCCCTCCGCCGACTACATCCTCCTGGGGGACCTCAACTTCCACCTGGAGAACAACAACGACCGCAACACCAGCACCCTGCTTGACAACCTCGCCAATCTTGGACTCAAGCAACTGGTGTCCACCCCCACCCACCTCGCCGGACACACACTCGACGCAGTCTTCTCTTCCAGCACAGACATCGACTTCAGCCACGCCACAGAGCTCCAATGGACGGACCACAGCTGCGTCCACTTCACCTTCAAGAGAACGACGACCCACCACCACCAGCAACAGGCCGCCCGCAGAAGCTGGAACAAGATCACAGCAGACCAGCTCGCCACCTCCCTGAGCCAGCACCCTCCTGCCAGCTCAGCGAACCCCAGCCAGGCCGCCGACAACCTCACGAAGTGGATCAGCAGCTGCGCGGACGAGCTCGCCCCGCTGAGGACCCCGCCCAGCAGACCCGGCAGCAAGAAAGCCACGTGGTTCACCGACGAACTCAAGAGCTCCAAGAAGAACTGCCGAGCCCTCGAGAAAGTCTGGAGAAGGGAACCTACACCGGACAACAGGACCTCCTTCAAGCTTGCCACCCGGAAGCACCACCAGCTGATCCGCGCCGCCAAGAAAACAGCTTTCAAGGACAGATTGGACAACAACGCACACAACAGCAAGGAACTCTTCAACATCGTGAAAGAGCTTTCCAACCCCAGCGCAGGAAACAACTACATCACCCCATCACAAGACCTCTGCAACTCCCTCGCTTCTTACTTCCACAACAAGATCGCGGACATACACAACAGCTTCAACAACCAACCAACGCACACCATGACCGAACAACCACCCCCCACCACCACCCTCCACGCCTGGGCCCCGATCAGCACCGAAGACACCATCCGCACGATGAACTCCATCCACTCCGGATCACCGACCGACCCCTGCCCTCAACACGTCTTCAACAAGGCCGACACTATCATCGCACCCCACCTGCGAGACATCATCAACACATCCTTCGACACCGCCACCTTCCCTGAGAGCTGGAAGCATGCCGAACTCAGCGCTCTACTCAAGAAACCAACAGCGGACCCCACCGAACTCAAGAACTACCGCCCCATCTCGCTCCTCCCGTTTCCAGCCAAAGTCATCGAGAAGACCGTCAACAAGCAGATGGCCGCCTTCCTCGAGACGAATGGATCCCTCGACCCCTCACAGTCCGGCTTCCGAGCCAACCACAGCACCGAGACCGCCCTCATCGCTGCCACCGATGACATCCGAGCCATGATGGACAACGGAGAAACAGCGGCCCTCATCCTCCTAGACCTCTCCGCGGCATTCGACACTGTCTGCCACCGCACCCTAGTACAGCGCCTCAGCAACACCGGAATCCAGGACAAGGCGCTGGAATGGATCATCTCCTTCCTCGACGGAAGAACACAGAGAGTCCGCCTACCACCGTACAAGTCAGAGGCCTCCGAAGTCATCTGCGGCGTCCCTCAAGGATCATCTCTGAGCCCCACCCTCTTCAACGTCTACATGAGCCCCCTCGCGGCCATCGCACGCAAACACAACCTCAGCACAATCTCCTACGCCGACGACACCCAGCTGATCCTCTCCCTGACCAACGACCCCGCCTCCGCCAGAGCCAACCTGCACGAAGGGATGAAAGAGGTAGCCGAATGGATGACGACCAGCCGCCTGAAACTGAACTCTGACAAGACGGAGGTCCTCATCCTGGGCTCTTCACCCTCCGCCTGGGACGACTCCTGGTGGCCTCCCGCCCTGGGCACCGCACCCAAACCAACAGACCACGCACGCAACCTGGGCTTCATCCTGGACTCCTCCCTCTCCATGTCCAGGCAAGTCAACAGCGTCTCCTCGGCGTGCTTCAACATCCTACGCATGCTACGGAAGATCTTCTGGTGGATCCCCACCGAGACCAGGAAGACCGTCACCCAGGCCCTGGTCACCAGCCGACTGGACTACGGCAACGCCCTCTACGCCGGTACCACCGCCAAGCTCCAGAAGAGACTCCAGCGGATCCAGAACGCCTCAGCCAGACTCATCCTCGACATCCCACGTACCAGCCACATCTCCGGACAGCTGAGAGACCTTCACTGGCTCCCCGTCAACAAAAGAATCACCTTCCGCCTCCTCACCCACGCACACAAAGCCCTACACGACCAAGGCCCGAGCTACCTCAACAGCCGGATCAACTTCTACGCTCCCAAACGCCACCTCCGATCAGCCAACCACGCCCTCGCCGCCGTCCCCCGCATCCGAAGAGCGACTTCAGGAGGAAGGTCCTTCTCCTACCTGGCCGCCAAGACCTGGAACTCCCTCCCGTCCGACCTGCGCCTGACCCAAGACCACCTCTCCTTCAGGAAGAAGCTGAAGACCTGGCTGTTCGAGCAGTAGCGGCACCCCTCCTCCCCCCAGCGCCTTGAGACCCTACGGGTATGTAGCGCGCTCTATAAGTGTCATTGATTGATTGATTGATTAACGCGGCTTACTTCTCTACTAGAATTCTAAATGCCCACAATAAATCTAAAGAAATCTTTAAGATAGTGAATGACTTGTGCAATGATGAGACAACATCACCTACTCAGGCTCCTACTCAAGAGCTCTGCAACTCCCTGAACAACTTTTTTCTGGACAAAATCTCTTCCATCAAAACCAGCCTCCCTTACACTGCCAGGTGGGAACAACTGGAAGATATATCTAGGAACCAACCCACACTAGATTTCCTTCCACCTATTTGTCCCAAAATACTATTAGAGCTAATGGCCCGTGTCAAATCTGGGTCACCTAATGACAGTTGCCCATCTCATGTTTTAAAAGACATCTTCTCTGTCATGCCTCAAAGTGTACTCCCCTTCCTTAACGAGTCACTCGCCCAAAGCAAGGTTCCTAGCGCCTTCAAGAATGCGACGATTGGTCCCCTTATTAAAAGAAGAGGGGCCAACCTCACAAACCCCTCTAATTACCGCCCCATCTCTCTCCTCCCCTTCCTGGCCAAAATACTGGAGGCCTATGTGGCTAGGTGCCTGTCCAGCTTCATTGAACGTTTTGACTACTTAGAGGTAAATCAAGCTAGCTTCCGAACGGCGCACTCAACTGAGGCTGTGATCCTTGCAGTCCTGGACACTCTCAGAGCAAATGGAGACAGGGGTGACCACCAGGCTCTGGTGCTCCTGGATTTGTCTGCCGCGTTCGACACGGTCGACCATAACATCTTGTTGAACCGTGTCAAGCAGGCTGGCCTGCGAGGATCCGCACTCAGCTGGATCAATTCTTTCCTCGCTGACTGCACTCAAGCAGTAAGGATCGGAACTTTCACCGCCCCCAAGCTCACCTCCACTTGTGGGGTCCCACAGGGGTCATCTCTGTCCCCGCTACTGTTTAATCTCTATCTTAGGCCCCTGATCATTCCTTAAAAAATAGAAAGATCACAATTTTTAACTACGCGGACGATCTTCAGCTTATATTCCCACTTGGCTCCCCTAACTCCGCGGCTGAGTTTCAGGCCTTCATGCTTCACATCCAGCGCTGGATGGACATGATCCACCTGAAACTCAACCCAGGCAAGGTGGAATTAGTGCTGCCTGGGAAGAGCAAGATTAGCTGGGGCCCGCACTACTGGCCGGCGGACCTGGGGCCTCCTCCCACTCCCTCCCCCTTGGTGAAAAGCCTAGGGGTTACCATCAATGCAGATCTCTCGCTCGGAGGACAGGTGGGAGCGGTGATCTCCTTCAGCTTTTACCAACTAAGTAAAATCAAGAAAATCGCCCACCTGCTGACTCATTCAGCTCTCATACAGGTGGTGATAGCTCTGGTACTCTCACGGCTCGTCTTATCGAACTCAATCTACCTCGGCCTGCCAGCTGGTCTACTAAAACGACTACAAATTGTCCAGAACCTGGCAGCAAGACTTATCCACAAACAGCCTAAATGGCTGTCAGCCAGACCTGGGCTGCTGAAACTCCACTGGCTATCGATGGCCCAACGGGCAGCCTTTAAGACTGGATGCTTAGCATTCAAGGCCCTGCATGGTAACAGCCCCAGATTTATCAATAGCATGATCATAAAGTACGCACCCCGCGTAATCTCCGGTCGACCCACCTCCACCTGTTAACCATCCCCTCCTTCAAACGGAAACAGCAAGGACGGTGCCACTTCTCCCTTCTAGCCCCCAAATTCTGGAACTCTCTTCCCCTGTCACTCAGAAGCTGTGACAACCTCCTGGGTTTCAAGATAACTCTGAAAACATGGCTGTTTGAGCAATCCTATGCATAGTCACTGCGCTGCAACACTCTTCATGTTCAGCGCCATGAAACATACGGGTGACCGTGCACTTTATAAGATGTTATTAACATAGCATAACAAGGAGGCAGTATGCCTATCATAGTTCGTGAGATTAAGAAGATTACCAGACTTGCCAAAAGGAGGAAACGTGGGTCTTATGAGATTGATTTTAGATTGATTTTAAAAACTCAGAGAAGTCATTGTGGAACTGAAAGGATATAGAGATACAGGTAAAAATTCACGAAGAATTGGGCAATTATCTTTCAATAGAAAAAACTCTTTTGTTGATCCAGATAGCTCAAAAGTTGGTGGCTTGAGCATCTGTACTTGTTGTTGAGGGCTTTGATTAATTTTAATATTAAGGAAATACTAATTATGTCATAGCATCTGAGTTGTTTTGCAAGAAGCCTCCACACGTTCTGGAGTGAAGCATGCCACAGAGTGTCAACTGTGACAATTCAAACAACAAGGATGCACTGTTCCCCAAAAGTTGGAGAGAGTAAGAATGAAAGAACCAAGCAAAGCTGGGAAAGGAGGGGGAGGCCCCCTTTCGGAACTAAAACCCTAACACACCCAGCAAGGTAGGTGTCATGCTTCATCATCTGGGTTTTGCTCCTCGTCAGACTGGCGCTGCAATGTCTGATGGGCACCCGCTAAGGGGCTCTTTATCAGAGATCTTTTGTTCCTGCCTGTTGGTGCATGTGGGCGTGAGGACTTAGTTGGAGTGTAGGCGTAAAAAAGAGGGGGGTTCTGATAATTAAAAAAGTTTAGGTAATCCACAAGGAATTTTAATGGTGTGGTTAACTACCTTAATAAAAACAGAAAGGAGAAAATACACACCGGTACAAAGATCCAGTGATGTGTATTCTACCTAGTGGTCGACATGTTTCATGCTTCATTAGCAATTCGTCAGGACCTAGAGAAGAAAACTGTACTACATGTGAGTGGTCGGGGCAAATACTATCTTCCACAGGAGACTCAGAGGCAGGCCAGGAGGTCCTGCTGTGTCCTAGTGGGACCCTACTGGGGACAAAATATGGCATTCAAGAACACGCAGATGACAGCAGAAGCTGGATTGCTGTGCCGCATTACCTGTGATTTATTAACAGAGACTATCTACGACCTGAAGAGTTTTCCTTCATTCACGCTGGATCGCGGACCAAAATCTAAACAATTATCGACTTTCAAAAATAACTGCAGATCCCTGCGACGAAATACATCTTACCTTTAGCGGCTAGTTTCCGTTTTAAAAAATCCTTCTCCATTGACCAGGGGCTTCCTCTGCAATATACAATTGTCCTGATGATGGTCTTATAGACAATTGCAAGAAAGACCGAAACGTCAACTTTGTCATCATCTCCAAAGCATTTTACTTCTTCATGAGTAACTTTTGTACATTGTTGAACTCAGTTATTCTTTCAAATTTTAAGGAGCTGATGACCTGTTATAAACTGATTTTCTGATTTGTCCATAGATCTGTTCCTGACCATTATTGCCTACATCGAATTGTTTGCTGTATCCCCTTGAATTTTTCTTGACTGAAATAATACAAATATATTTTCATATAAATAGGATTCTCCGTGTGCTTTTTCAATTATTTTGTCTTTTGATCTTTCATTTATTGTTATGTACTTTCGAAATTGATTGTGGTTGTCCTATGGATGAGGTAGATTGTTGACAACTAACCTCCAATATTCACTCGTAAATCAACTGAAGTATTTGATAAACAAAATCCCTTGTAGCTATCCTCTACTCTATATTACAAACTCAAAATGGCAGAGAAAGAGGTCAAATTGAACCTGAATCAGATTACAGCAGATCCACCGAATCCGGACTCACCAGTCAAAGCTAAACAGGACATGAACTCAACAATGGAGACCATTCTTGCGAAATTAGCAGATGTACACGAGCTAGCCAAATCTACTAAAGAAAATATTGATTCCATGCAAATGGAAATCACAGCAATACGTAAGGACATCAGCGACGCTAATTGTAGAATTACAGTAGCTGAAAATAGAGTTGGCCAGCTCAAGGACACAGTGATCACTACAAAGAAGTCAGTATCAAATCTCGTTCAAAAATCACAGGGCCCCATTCACATAACTAACTTAAGACAAAATCCTAAACTTACTACCATTTTCGTATTCACAGAATGCACTTACTCATTTTGGTATTCACAGAAGACACTTACTCATTTCGGTATTCACAGAAGTTAGGAGTCCTAACTTTAGGACTCCTAAATGCCTTCTGTGAATACCGAAAGTCTTAAAATTAGGATTGTTCTCAATTTAGTAGTAGTAAAGTTAGGACTCCTAACTTTAGGACTCCTAAATGCCTTCTGTGAACACCGAATGTCTTAAAATTAGGATTTTTCTCAGTTTAGTAGTAGTAAATTGAGAAAAAGCCTAATTTTAAGACTTTCGATATTCACAGAAGGCATTTAGGAGTCCAAAAGTTACAAGTCCTAACTTTACTACTACTAAATTGAGAAAAATCCTAATTTTAAGACTTTCGGTATTCACAGAAGGCATTTAGGAGTCCTAAAAATAGGAGTCCTAACTTTACTACTACTAAATTGAGAAAAATCCTAATTTTAAGACTTTCGGTATTCACAGAAGGCATTTAGGAGTCTTAAAGTTAGGAGTCCTAACTTTACTACTACTAAATTGAGAAAAATCCTAACTTTAAGACTTCCGGTATTCACAGAACGCATTTAGGAGTCCTAAAGTTAGGACTCCTAACTTCTGTGAATACCGAAATGATTAAGTGCCTTCTGTGAATACCAAAATGAGTAAGTGCCTTCTGTGAATACCAAAATGGTAGAAAATGTAGGATTTTGTCTTAAGTTAGTTCTTTGAATCAGGCCCACAGTAATTTTCCAAACAGATTGTGGAGTTAGAAGACAGAAATAGAAGGGGGAACCTACGTATGTTTGTAATCCCTGAAGCAAGTGAAAATGAGGATGGATTGTGCATCACGTTCTTAGAAAAATGCATACCACAAATGACTGAGTTAGTGTTAGACAAACCACTGGAGTTCTACAGGGCACATAGTGTTCCGATTAGGAAACATCAAAATCAATCACAACCCCACCCTATTGTTTGAAAGCCATTGAGATACCAACATGTTGAGCTAAAACTTACACAGATGAGGAAACCAAATCCCCTTCTTTGGAACAAAAACAAGATTTTCATCACACAAGACTACGTCAAGGCCAGAGTCAATACAAGGAAAAGCTTCCTAGCTCTTCGGTCAAGGATGAAAGAGTTGGGCTTCCAATGCTCCTTTGCAGGGCCGGGAAGATACAGGCTGGTGGCCCATGGTTCACTTCATCTTTTCAGCGATGGTACTTCCCTTAAATAGTTTTTGGACAGCTTCGAAGAACACACGATGGACACATCATGGGAGCAACGGGCAAGGCTGATGCATAAACAATGGTTGTACATATCTCTTATGTCTTTTGTCTTATATAACTTATAGGATGACAGTTATGGTTGTATACTTATCCATCTACTAAAGTACGCAATTGCTACTGAGGAGATCCATAGTTATTCTGTTATTATATAGGATAGTTAGCTCCAACGATAAGATGATAAGAAACCCCAGGTCAGTTTGGAATACCTGTATAAGAACAGAACAAGAGTTGAAATGAAGCAGGTTTGTTAGAAGTCTGTAATGTAAACAGGATTGTTTACCCAGTTTTCTAGGTTTATCCTGGAGGATTATACTGAAAGTTGTAGGTTAAGGATCGTTCAGCACATATCATAGCAGTAGATAACACCTGTTAGCACATGATATAGAGAGATATTCACTCCAAAGTCACTAGGCATAGACAATTGAGTACCTGATGCAATTATTCCATGGTTTAATAATCGGGTTCCCTGTGGACCTAGAACCACAGTAGCACAAGGGAGCCAAGAAAGAGATGCTCTTAGAGTCCTATAGAAAGGTTTCGTTGAATATCGGGTTAAATACTGGTTACAGGTTACACATTACATGTATTCCGTGTTTGTATGATAGAAGATTACGCTGGACATATAAATTACAAAAATAACATACACGTCCCTGAGAGGGAGTCGTCCTTCTCATGTAATCATCATGTCTACTGTTCCTAGAGGGGGGTGGGTGGGAGATGTAAAGGGATGGGTGGGGAAGGGTTTCAGCATTGTATTCTTAATTATCTTCAACTTATGTTTTCTTTTCACAAATATTTTTACCTTTACATTCTCCTTTTCTTTTCTTTTCTCTTACTCTTTTTCTTTTTTCTCGCCTCTGGTTTACGCGGTGATCAAGGGTGCGCATTCACCCTACAGTCTCGCAATTCCAAGCCCCATCTAAGGTACCTAACATATACTCATAGCTGTAACTCTACCAACATTCTGGATGATTGGAGAAATGAGGGCCTGCTCCACGATCGAACAATCCAACATCATCTATACTACTATTATAAAGGAAGAACTTTGAGGCTTTGAGGCGGGTAAACTCGGGAACCACAGCGCCAATCCACACACCCGATACATCGTTGTAATCCTCAGGGTGTGCAGATGGACATAGGCTATATAAATTAAAAATAAATAAGTTATTTACAAAATATAAGTTAAAAAAAAGTAGTCCCTTCAAAGTAGCGCCGGCCGCGACGTGCGTGCTTACATCAGGAGCGGCGTACAGGAGCGCGAGGAGCGGCGGAGATCAGCACGGGGAGAAGCGGCGGAGATCAGCGCGGGGAGGAGTAGTGACAAGGAGCGGCGGAGATCAGCACGGGGAGGAGCAGTGACGAGCGGAGGAGCAGCGGACATGAGCGGGGGACAGGCAGTGAGGATCGGCGGGCAGGCAGCGAGGAGCAGCGGCGGGGAGGAGCGGTGAGCGGCGGATGAGGTAGGGCGCCAAGTAAGCAGTGAGCAAAGCAAACGTGAGGGAGGAGCGGCGGCGGAGAGGAGCGGTGAGCGAGCCACAGGTACCAAACGGAAAAAGAAACGTGTGCAGGTTACAAAAGCGTACAAAGTGGAGCGGTCAGCTGAAAGCAAAAATGACAATCAGGAGAAGGTAGCAAACGGGGCATTGCAGGAGGAAAAAGTGACGTGGGCAGGTACCAAACGGGGCATTACAGGAGGAAAAAGAAACGTGTGCAGGTTACAAAAGCGTACAAAGTGGAGCGGTCAGCTTAAAGCTAAAATAACATTCGGAGAAGGTACCAAACGGGGCATTGCATGAGGAAAAAGTGACATGGGCAGTGACGTGGGCAGGTTACAAAAGCGTACAAAGTAAACATAGAGGCATAATACTGCACAACGTCAGGGCGGGCGGGGGCCCTGAGCCATGATTGCTCCCGGACAACGTTGGGACGGGCTGCTAGTTTATGTATAAAACACAGGTCCGACTACATTAACCAAACCTAAGACAAAATGATCCCTCAAACAGATCTTATTAAATTTGTTTAATTGAATGTAAAGGGCCTGAACCATCCGGTCAAGAGGACATTTTTTTTGGAATAAATCCATAAGAAGAGGGCGGACATTATCCTTCTACAGGAGACAAAATCAGACGCCAAACTAGCAGAAACGCTCCAGGGCAACCAATAAACTGAGGTTCTCTGCTCAGGTGCCAAAGGGAAAAAGAATGGGGTCATAACCATGATCTCAAAGAGATCCAGAATGAATCTAATATCCCACTCTACAGATAAACAGGGGAGATGGATTATCTTCAAGTTACTAAAGGAGAAATCTGAACTTTTTGTAACCAATTTACGCTCCTATGAATGATGACAGTGAATTCTGGAAGGGTCAGGAAGATAACATTAAACTGATTCCGGATTTAGCAACATCAGTTATTGCTGGTGACTTTAATCTCCCACTAGATCCGAATATAGATAGGAACTGATCCTGCAAATTCTAGCCAAACAAATCACACAAAGCCCTTAAGCACCTCTGTAATAGGTTTAACATGATAGACTGAGAGGGAATACACAGTTTGCTCTTTCCCTCATAACTCATACTCCTGCATAGACTATTTTTTAATCTCAGGGAATGCTATCAGTAGGATTGACCAATCTACAATTGAGCCTAGAGTTGTATCAGACCTCTCTTGTGTCACAATAACACTTGCAGACTCATCCACCCCTCTCAAAAAACATTTTGGAAGATTTAATGATGAGGTATTAGCCTCACCTGAAAATGAAAAAGTAATTGAAGATATGATCAAAAACTATTTACTTTATAATAAAGAGAACAACATTTCTTATCATAGAAGATGGGAATCTCAAAAATCTGACGTTAGAGGAGTAATTAAAAAATTAAATCTAACATGAATAAGGAAGCAAACTCACAGCTAGCTATATTAGAGAAGGATATCGCTAAACTAGAAAAATCACACATCTCTAAAAACAACTCAGGAACGCTTACAAAGGTCAGGGCAGGCATCAGGGCAGTGCGACTGGTGCGACCGCACTGGGCGCTGACCTGTGGAGGGGGACGCCAACCTCAGGAGGGACTCTGTATTTTGCAATATCTTATGATTAGGGAGATAAGGATCACTTTAGCCCAGTGAGAGAATTAGAGGAGGTGGTCATAGCTCTAGGGGGTGCCAAAAGTGATTTTCGCACCAGGAGCCACCAGTGCTGAAGCCGGACCTGACAAAGATCCTAAATAAAAAATACGAATACAACAAGATAATTAGTGCGAGAGCGGGTATCTGGATAAACAAACAAAAAAGTCTCAGTCTCTGTGAAGTGAACAGAGCTAGGAGGACATTAGCCTCTTATTTAAAATTTAAAAGCCAGAGATACGCAATTAATGCTATTAAAGATTAAAAAGGAAACACCCAAACTAATGCCAACAAAATTGCAATTTAAAGAATTTTACCAAAACCTGTATAATGCAAACCCTAAAGTGAAACCACAGAAGATGCAGAAATATTTAAATGAGGCATCTCTTAAATCTTTAAGCAATGAAGAAAGGGATTCTTTTAATGGCCCAATCAATATGGAAGAGCTGGAGAACACTATTAAGAAGTGAAAATTAGGCAAAGCTCCGGGGCCGGATGGGTTCATTGCATCGTTCTATAAAGAGTATGGTGAACACCTGAAGCAACCTCTGCTACTCCTTTATCATCAATTTTCTTCATCTGGACAAATAACTTGTACTCCAGCTAAGGCGATATTTGCGGTTCTCCCTAAGGAGGGTAAAGAGAACCTATTGGCTAAGAATTAAAGACCAATCTCCCTCAAAAACCTAGACTGCAAATTATGTGCCATGACTTTATGAAACAAATACAAAAATACATTGTTTTATTTATACACTGCTCCCAAACATGCTTCCTAAAACAAAGACTTTATAGCAACAATACTAGAATTTTTTGCCATGCCATTGAAAAAGTAAAATTAATTAGTTCACCAACTGTTGCCATAACGCTGGACGTGGAAAAAGCGTTTTTGATAAAGTAGATTGGACATTCTTGCAAGCGACACTCAGGAAATTAAATCTTGGTGATAATCTGGTCCAGATTATCATGGCACTTTACCGTAGCCCCAAAACTAGAGGTAGAGTGGGAGGTGCTTTTTCCTCTTCCTTTCCACTGAAGCAAGGGACCCGACAAGGGTGCCCCCTGTTTCCTTCACTGTTCCTCTTGGCTGTTGAGCCCTTCCTTCAGTATCTAAGAGCAAACCAGAATATCCCTGGCATAAAATTTGGCAAAACTAATTTTAAGGCTGTAGCCTATGCAGATGATATACTGGTGTTAACCAAATACGCAGCCACAGGATTCTGCTGAAGTATCAGCCTCCACCCTAAATAAAGAGAAGACAGAAGTAAAACTTCTTAACCTATGTAGGTCCAGAGACGTTTTGGGGGATTCCGGGCTGACGTGGCAGACAGGTACGATTAAGTACTTAGGCATAGAATTCTCAAAGACCTGATTTCTACGCTAGAGGAAAACAAAACTATCAGCCTTAAAAAATTACAGATCTTTTAAATGGGTATTTACCAAAATTCTTACCTTGGTGGGGTATAATAGAAATGGTAAAAATGATGATAACACCTCTCATAAACTATCTCATCAGTATGTTACCCCTGACATTCTAAGATAACTTCCTCAAGAAAACAGACACATCCATCAGTAAGTTTTTATTTCAAGGGAAAAGAACAAAGATTACCATAGGAAAACTAAAGCTTGACAAGAAAAAAGGAGGTGTTGGGCTTCCAAATATTAGGAACTACCAAATGGCCTACCTCTACAGGGTCTGCATGGCTCATGGATAATCTAGAATATAGACCCCAGTGGCTAGACGTAGAACTAAATCTGCTTGATGATATCCCGCTTCAGGCTATAATGACTATGCAGGTCTCATTGTTAGAACACTCCAAATACATCATAGTTAACACAAAGAAAGTTCTGATTCGCCTTGACACACTATCCAATACAAAAATTGGTGCCTCAAACATTGTGACGATTTGGCATAACCCCTTAATAAGAATAGACAGGAAAACAATCTAGTGGAAGGACTGGTCGCAAAAAGGCATTTATTTTATCAAAGACCTCTCTGAGAATACTACACCCATTCCATGCTCTGTCCTCAAAAGAGAAAGAGGGTTATCTGACATAGACTTTTACACATTCCTTAAACTTAAGGTAGAGATTTTTTAAACGGGCTACGAACGCTTCTCCCCCTACACTCCCTTCCATTTGTGTAAAACCAGCCACATGGTCTCAAGAATATACAAAGCCTTACTTCCTGAGCCTCGTAAGGCCCATAAGTCTAATGAGGGGAAGTGGGAGTCTGAACAGAATAACTAGGCAATTAACCTAGATTGGGAGCTAATCCATATGATATGCTTTAAACACAAAATAACCCCCACACTCTCTCAAACAAAATACATGATAATAAATAGGAGCTTTTGGACACCTGCTAGACTACACAAACATAAACGTATCCAGTCTCCACAATGCTGGAATTGTAATTCTCAAACAGGCGATTTATCACACATGCTTCTCCTCTGTCCGCTGTTACAGAACTACTGGAACAAGGTCCTTTATTATATCTTCCAGACACTCAACATCTCCCTGGTGAAAGAAATATCATATATCTTACTTGGTTTCCGTGATCTGGACCTAAAGGGGGATGATGACTGCTTTCTGCTTGACCTAATGCTGACCTTGGAATGTGAAATAGTCCTGTTTAAGTGGAAACATTTTGATAAAATCTCAAACAAAACTTGGCAGGAATGGCTCAACATCATGAGGGGTACAGATAATACCGCTCTTCAAGTTTCCCCTTGGAAGTCAAGACACAAAAAGATCTGGAAATCCCTCGACGCACCTCCCATTTTTAAGCCCCCTTGAAATCCACCCTACTATCCAAATCGAAAGAGCCAACATGCACCACAGCAAGATCTGGAATACGGCCACCCCACCAAACAGCTAATATGATGATGAGCTGCGGACTACTTCAATGTAGTATGAGTACCCTTGGCCCCAAGTTAGTTCTCTTCTTCCTCTCTCTTTTTGGTTAACTACGGGCTTACTTATTTATTTACTTTAGGTTGTTTACTTTCCTTAAGAACCATAGGAGGATAGAGGTTTTGTAATAGTAGTGATATACAACTTGCTATATATGAACACAATTGTAACTGTGGTGCATTGCTGATATTGACCAGAAGCAGGCAAGGTTCGTAGGGTAACTAATCAAATTGAAGTAGAACAACAAGGATTTATCTATCCGTTGTGCTTTGTCAACTGTGCATTGTCATTTCTGTCTACACAATTGTATCGTCTGTAAGCACCATTACCGAGTATTATCAAAACGATGGGCGGAGCTTGCTCAAACCGAAGATAGCCATAACGGCATCTCACAATCCTTTATAGATCCGGCACCAGTGCGGACCATTCGTCCTGATTTGAGCCACCGCCTGCTCCAGAGGGCATCGAGAGCGTTGTGTGCAGTTTTTGACCCTCCATAGACACTAGCGAGCTTTGCAGCCGGCTCTTATTGCGGAGCTTCTGCCCTGGGCTGTGATCCCCGGGCTGATGTAGTGGGCGGGCGGCGGACTGGAGGACAGTGGTTGCATTATTCTTGGGTGTCCCCGGCGGGGAAATACCTTGCACACACCAGTGGTGTGGGAGGAAGCAGCAAGGCACAGTACCGTTGAGATAGCGGGTGATCTGCAGTGTGCTGCGGTCTGCTGAGAGGAGTGGGCATGCGAAGGCCCGGAGAGACCGCGGGCGTGTTCACTGCTGTGTGGCGCCGAGCGCAGAGTCCCGGGGAGACTCGGGCCTGTTTCAGAGTGCAAGTGCTGTGCCTAACGTGGACAGCCTCAGAGACCTGGAGAGACACGCAGTGGTGCCATGTGGACTGCGCGGACACCCTGACTACAGCATGCACGGAGGTACGACTACGACCTGCGGAAGCACTATGCTGACACTAACGGCCATGTTGAAGCCCGGGAAGACAGAGATGACTGTGATTACCCGCAAAGCTGTGTAGAGATAACCGCTGCCTGGAGGTGTGGTTATTTTACGGCGGGGCCTGCTCTGGTGTGCTGTGGTGGACCACATATACCCTCCAATTGGCGCGTGTGGCTGGTCGGTGCAGACTGGCAACCGGGTTTTTTTGGTAATGGAGTGGTGATTGCTGGAGATTACCAGTGACATTAGCACAACATTGCAGGGATTAGTGAGAGTCCGAGGCCAACTATGCGGGCCCACGGAGCACCCTGAAAAGTGAGGTCTGCCTGTTTTGCGCGCCGCGTGGAGGTGGCTTCGGGACCCCACAGGTACTTGCCTTATTGAATAGTGGATGTTCAGCCCATCTTTGTCATCATTGGAAGCTGTACAGGGAAGCTTCGTCTACTTGTCAGCGTAGTAGTTGTGATCGCCGGCGGCGGTCGCTCACCTGCGGTGCCCATCCGTGTTGCAACTATACTCCAGGCACTTTCCAGATAGTCCATTTGCCAGGAGGGGCAGGCAGATGTGGAGGAAAGACCTTAGAGTACACCGACTGTGTTTGCGTGCCCGGCTAGCTAATCAGCAGACGTAGATGTCTAGTGGTCGCAACCGACCAGCCACAATGGGCAGAGTGGACAAAAATGCAGCCTAAACTCACCTTCCACCAACGGAAATCTAAAGTGAGGGAAAACACCTCGGAAGAAGGAGATGATGCACAGGAACAGGCACACAAGAAGGCTGACGGCGATATTCGCAGCTTGCTTGCGGCTATGAAGGAAAGCTTGCAGAACAGCCTATCTATTCGTGGAACTAAACTAGACTCCCTCTCATACCGTATGGACAGAATGTCTGAACGAATGGACAAACAGGCAGAGAGGCTAGACATGGCTGAATGCAGGGTCACAGAGGTGGAAGTAGCCAAGACGGAAACGGACTGAGAACATAAACAAATGGGAAAGGTATTAAAAGTCCTGCAAGACAAGACTGAGGACCTCAAAACAAAGTCCCGACGAAACAACTTAAGAATCACAGGCCTTCCAGAGTCATCGCAGACGGGTAACTTGGAAACATTCATCGAGAAACTGTTGGTATCTCTGTAAGGAAGTGAGATGTTTTCTCCCATATTCATGGTGGAGAGGGCGCACCGCTCACTGGGCTCACCCCCCGATGCCCCCCGCCCCCGAGGCCTATAATAGCAAAGCTGTTAAACTATCGGGATAGGGATTCGGCGTTGAGGGTGGCTCGGTAGAAACAGTCTCTGCAGTACGAGGGCTCCACTATCTCCTTATATCCGGACTTCACGATCCGAGTGCAGGAGGAGCGCAGACAGTTTGCACGACTTAAGCGCCAGCTACGGGATCAAAACTTGTACTACGCCATGCTGTACCCGGCGAGACTCCGTGTCAACCGTCAGGGCAAGTCAATAATTTTTACAGATCCTAAAATGCTGCAGAGAGCTCTAAAGGAGTGGTCCAAAGAAAACCACTGTAGCCCTGAGCAGGACTCCTTGGACGGTGCAGCTGGAGGTGGACTGGACAGCCAGGACTGATCATTGAACTGCATGTTTTTCAGATAAGAGGGCCACTTGCAGCGGGGCTCGGGAGGGAGGAATAATGTGCTTGGGGAGCCAATAGATGGGGTTGATTGGAATTCGATAAGGATAACTAGAAATCATTGCATAGATAATTGTACTAAAGTGCCACACACAGAACAGTCTGCCCTTAGTGCAAGTTGAGATATGTTTTTTGCCAGGGAAGGTATTGAAATCCGAGGGTGCGTGGTATTGTATTGCAGATGCACTACATTTGTTAAATGGCGAGCGGAGGGGAGAACATAGTCCGGTTAGGTCCTGCTAACCTAATGGACAGACAACATACGCCCAAGCATGTGCCACACACCTTGGGAGCTGTGTTGACTCTTGTTAAGTGTTTTATTTTGGGTTGATGAATATTCAGACAGCAAATGGGGAATGTTTTGAAGTATTCTGCCATGGCAAAGTTGGGGCATGCCTGGCGTGGGTGTGGAGAGGGAAGGTATTGAGACTGCAGATGTATAGCAATTTTCAAACTGTCTACATTCTTTTTAATGGACAACACACAGTCTATTTGTATATGCGGCAGCGATCACTATGCATGCACTACACCCCCCCATTACGAAGCCCAGCGGGTACTGTAATATAGTAACACTGAGTATGCTCAGAGCCCTCACTTGGAGCATGCGAGCTCTCAATGACCATAGGAGGCTCAGGAAATACTAGCCTACTTGTCTAGACACAAAACTGATGTAGCATTACTGCTGGAGACACACCTCCCCCTCAACATCACTATGTTACACAGCAGGGATCTGCAGGGAAACTCACATGATGTGGGTTTTAGTTCGCATGCACAAGGTGTGCTCACTTGGGTAAACCCCCAGCCTAGCCTTCAACTCGAACCACTAGACACAGACCAGGAAGGGCGATATGCAATCTCCAGATCAGAGGTCTTCAAACTTTTGTCGGCCGAGCCCCCCCATCAAAACCTTTTTACAAGTCGAGCATCACCACCTGATAAAAAAGTTCTGGAAGCTGGTACTCTGCATCATTGATGACCGTTCCCTCCTGCAGAGCCCAGGTTGTATAGGGCAAATAATATTAAATAAAGTAAGAGTGTTTAGTAAACTGAAGTTTTTGTAGTGCATGTGCTTATTCTAAAGTTCAAATGAAAAGAAAACAATTACCACAAAAAATTTCATTGGTGCTTTATTTTTCACTGAAAAACACAAAATTTAGGATAGATTAGCAAAAACACTCCCAAAACACAGGTGTGGGAGTGCATGTTTTCCTCCACAGAGACAATGTGTCGATGAATTCTTGCTCCTGCCATCCTTAGGTTGTGCTCCACTTCCAGTCTTGAGCAGTGCCTGGAAACGGGAGTGCTCACAAAATGTCGTGATACATTTTTTTCAGTTTTATATAGAGCGCACATGACCCAAAGGTATTGGAGCGCTCTATAGGAGTATCTTTTACATTAGTCAAGCACACATTCATTTTTTGTAAGCACGGGGAGATTTAGTGATTTGCCCAGAAACACAGGATGTTGAGCAGACATCAAGAATTGAACCTGGTTTCCCAGCTCTACAGTCATCAGCTCTGGCTGTTGTGCCCCATTCTTGCCCCTAAACAAGATATCAGAAAAAGAAGTTCCACAAAACATGCTTTCTGACACAGTTAAAAAATCCATGATTATGTGGAGTATGGCCAGATGTTGCCATGTCAATAGGAGGCCAGCCACAGTTTTCCAAGAAGGCCTAGGGGACATTTACATCATGCACATGTGATATAAGTGATTCAAGAGGATATATACATCTTTATTCTTTAGCAGTATCAAGAGTCAATGTGTTAGCAGAGTTCGCTTATAAAGAAGATCGCCTTCCTAAGCTTCAGAAATAGCTGCACAAGAAAGCATTTAAATTTGGTCTACGAAAGAAGCGAGGACAGATGGTAGGCATACTTGATAATATTTGTTATATTATTTTTGTGGACTCAGCTCTAGGGATTGGAACATGTTAAACAAGCACCAATGACTTTAACCAAGGTCAAATTCCTTTTTCGTAAATCACTGGTAAATTAAGTGATTTTGCCCAGGATCACAAGATGTTGAGCCGATACCAGGACTCGAACCCGGGTCCCCAGAACCAAAGTTGGCACCTATGGCATTAAAGCCAAATCCGCTCCTCCTTGAAACATCCAACGTTCCCACTAGTTTTGGGACGAAGGGGAAAGGACCGAGGCTTTAAAAAAATAATACAAAGAGCTCTTCACTCTTACCTGCCTGAGAATGGAATCTTCAGGATGGATACAACCATTGTAAATTCCTTGCAGTGAAATGTTCTTCCGAAGTGGGAAGCAACATGGGGCGCAACTAACTAGACCTGAACTTCAGGGGGGTGCTAAGACTCCCAGCCAGTGCTGGCTCTAACACTGATCGCTTCAGCACGTGTTGCAGCAGAAGGCCACGCTTCTGGTTTTAGACTTCACATGGATTGAGGAGAGCTCCAGTAGGCAGTCTCCCTGTGAGCTGTCCCATTTCAATATCTGCCCTCCCTACAAGTTTCAACAGCAGCTTAGACCGTGGGGTCTGATTGCATTGCTGAACACTGATAATCCGTAGTCCTCCTTTGTCACTCACATCCAAACAGACATGGCCTAAGAGCATGGGTACTGAGACAAGACACAACAGTAAGATATGTTATGGACACGGATTTTATCATGTGTGAATTGACAGTATCTGAATCGGTGGCGGCAGCCATTTCAAAGGCCTTAAAAAACATACAGGACCGCCTGTCTGACCAGGTTCGACCTGCAAAGGGTCGCAGTTCGCATACACCCTGTGGGTGCAGGCCGGTCCCCAAAGTGTGGATCAGAGTTAAGAGAAATCCGGAACAAAGGCATACTCTGCTGACAAGTTGCAGTTGCGAAGACCAGAGGGATGAGTTAGCTGCTGGACCCAGTGGTGTATTTTGACCAGAGAAGGCTGCCGCCCATAAAGGGGCTTCTGACTAAGACCTGGGGATGCAATTGCCTTCACATCAGGTGTGCAACGCCCATAGGGCTCAAAGGGCTTCAGTGCTCTCACACCCCTGTCCCCCAAACCCACCCGTTGTGTGTGTCAGCCCCGGCTGAACAGAATTCTGGTGGAAAACCACCAGTGTGCTGGATGCACAGCGTGGATTAATGTATTTATATTTCACATTCTTAATCAAAAATGAAATCCCCAGTGCTAATCAAATCAATTTAAAACTTCACATTTACCTGAAATTACTTATTCCAGCATCGCAGAAATGTTTTTGTTGTTGTTCATTTAAATAAAAATTGGCAACATGTGCAACATAAGATCATTGCATTTAACTAAATGCTGTACAAAATCAAAAACTTCAACAAATAATATGACTTCAGTGGTATTCCAAAGTTACATAGCCATGCCCAATGCATTTCGGGATTAAACTCAAATTCCTTCTTCAGGGGTCACTGTAAAAATAAAGAAATATACATTAACATACCATATATAGAATGCTGATATCATTTAAATTCTGTAAGATGCATCGTTTAAAATGTCCAGGAGTGCCAGCACAGACCCTGTATGTATTTAACCCAAGGCAATACCAAGAAAGTAGAGCTGTGATTTTGTGCACCATGCCCGAATTTGTGAAAAGAAGCAGTGAGCATGCCCTCTATCTAAAGCACTGTGAGCACGTGACTCATAAGCCACTGAGACTGCATACGACCCTGCACAAAACCTGCGTGCATCTCGCTTAACAACTTACTGGAGGGCTGTAACAAACGGTGAAACTCAAGTAAAAAATGTAGGTGACACAACTACAGTAAAAAATGTATCTGTGGAAAAAATATGAAATCCGTAAGTGTGTGTCACCGTTGGCACCTTATTACAGTTATGAATAAAAAAAAAACTGTAAAAATGACATACAAGTGGAGCAGTGATGGCAATGTCAAACTGCTAGGGACAGCTCGATGTAACAACCAACTTCTGAATTATACGCCGTAAAAACATCAAAATCTGCGATGTGTGGGTTTAAAACATGCTGAAGTACATTGCTTGTCATGCACAAAAACTAACTGAAACCGAGCCCGTTCTTCACTGCACTGTAGTTCGATGTCGACCTTAAACCAAAGTGCAAAGAATTGCAACTCCCGGCTCTACTCTTCTCTCACTTGCCAGGCTCCATAGGCAACACTGATGGTGTAACTCCCAAGAGCTGGCTGAGACAGCTACCCGGGCACGCACACACAGACAGTTTTGGAGCTGTCAGCACACCCGAGTACTTCACAGGTCTTTAAAAGACCATTTACGCTTAATGAGGCTTTGTTTTTCACCCCCTTCTTAGCGCCCTTGAATCTGCACTCATCCTAATGCTGGAAGAATTAGCCCCCTCGCACTCCCCACCACCTCCGAAATCGTTGCGCCTCTGGCCTTTAAAGACCTGTGACTCCAGACACTCTCAGCTGAGCCCCCAGCAGCTGGGGCTGCAGCAGCCTGGGCTGAGAGAGATGACTGGCACCTGAAAGCAATAATAGAAGGTGAAGTGCGCACCCTCCCCTGGAGGGATGCTGCGCCCCCCCAGGGAGGCGCGCCCCACAGTTTGAAGACCTATGGTCTAGATGCAGGGGGAAAGGTATGGACTTACTTAGAGTCAACATATATGGCCCGAACTTCGACGATCCCAAGATTTACACAGCAGTGTTAAAAAAGGTTCACAGATGTGGGAAAGGGCAACAGATTTGGGGAGGCTACTTCAATTTAGTAATGAATCCACGGAAGGATAGATCTGGAGGATCGGAGATGCGCATTATGGCGGCATTGCGCACAAATTTTAGATTATTTAATGCATATAAAGCTACCTTGGCTCTGGAAGTAGAGGAAATAACTATGGAGCGGGCAGGCATGAAATCGGGTAGTGCACCAGGAGTAGATGGACTCACAGTTACTTTTTACAAAGCGTTCAAGGATTTACTAGTGCTGCGTTTGGCCACCCTCTTCAACGAAATGTGCGAGACAGGCGCCCTCAATGAGAGAGGCGATCATTGTCGCTATCCTGAAGCCGGATATGCCCCCGGATGATTGAGTGTCCTATCGCCCACTTTTGTTGATTAATTTGGACACGAAGATTTTTGTGAAAATTCTGGCAAACCGATTAGTCCCACTGGTTCCATTACTGGCTGAACCAGAACAAGCGGGCTTCGTGCTAAGTAGAAACCTAACTTACAACATGAGAACGGTGATTGGAGCGATACAACACACATGGCCCGAAGTGCAGGCGGTGGCTGTTTTCCTAGATATGGAAAAAGCCTTCGACTCTGTCGAATGGACATTTATGCGGCAGGTCTTGACCCAGATGGGGCTGGAGAGTGTCTTCCTACAGTTGATAGGGGTCTTATATAATTGGCCCACGGCCAGGGTTAAAATTGGCAACCTGATAACAGATATTATACATGTCTCTATAGGCACACAGCAGGGTTGCCCCCTGTCACAGATACTGCATGCGTTGGTGGCGGAACCTCTAGCTTGTGTGCTGCATGAATATCACAGATATAGGGGTATACGATTCCCAGGCTATGAGCTGATTGTATCAACCTACGCGGATGACACGCTCCTTTATGTACGTGATGCAGATCGTAAACTGTTACCTATATAGCGGGAGGTAGTGAGATACGGAGCAGTGTCTGGACTCCAAGTTAACTTGCCAAAGTCTATTATATTCCCCCATACACCAGCTACGGTCCCATTTGAGCCAGACTATCGACTGAGGTGGTCGACGGAACCAGTGCGGTACTTAGGAATCCAGATCCTTACGGACTCTGAGGTGGTGTTCAGGGAAAACTACGGGGTGGCAGTTAGTAGATTAGAAGATGAGATAGATAGATGGATCCGGTTGCCACTGTTGCTGCTTGGTAGAGTGTCAATTATGAAAATGGTAATATTACCCTGATTTTTGTTTCTCTTCACAAATGTACCTCTGGTTCCCCCTAGCTCCTTTTTTGGCCTGCTCACTGCGTTGATGACTAAGTAAGCTTGGGCTGGCAAGCAGGCGCGGGTCAGGTGGAACTTGTTTACATTGCCATACCACATGGGGCGGGTCTAGCTGTGCCTGACGTTCACCTATATTATAGGGCAGCACAAAGCAAACATGCTTACCACTGGATGCACATTCCCCCAAACACGCCCCATCTGCACATAGAGAAGGTAGTGGCTTTCCCTCCCCCATTGCCAACTCTGTTGTTTACGTCTGCGGACCATAGAAAAGGGATTCTTGACTCTGTAAATGTTACCAAGCATGCCTGGCAACATCTTCTAATGTTACAGGCAGGCGCCATATTGCACTCCCCGCTCGCACCACTGGAGTGGTGTCAATGGCTATCCCCGTACAGAAACAAGGGAGTTACCCATGCTCTTAACTCCAATGGAGTGCAGAAGTTAGGAGGCTTGTTTGAGGGGAACACAGCACAGAACTTCGGAAGTAACTCTTCTCACTAGATATCAGTTCCACGTAACACAACAGGCCTTGCTGAATATCCTGGGCAGAAACTTGTCCGAACCACCGGATCTGGCTCCCCTATCCTCTGTAATAAAAACTGACTCACCGACTCGGATAGTGTCTAATATATACAAGCTGACCATAAGCCACAGGGAAAACCATTACACTAAAGCCCGACTGGCTTGGCAGAGGGACCTGGGCAGGGACATAGTTGATAGTATGTGGAAATACTGCTGCGACAGCACAAAGTGCATATCTTTAAATGGCAGACACAGATTGGTTCACTTTAAGTATCTAAACAGGGTTTACTATACCCCGGAGATACTATGTAGGTATGGGCTGAGGGATGCAGCAGATTGTGAACGCTGTAGTGCTCAGCAGGCTGATTTCTTCCACTTAGCCTGGCTAAGGGGATATCCAGTTTTTGGGACCTAGTTTTTAAGGAATTGGGACAAGTAACAAGTTTGACACGTTTCCCAGAACCTGCGCTGACCCTGCTGGGTTATTCTAAGTTGATACCATAAGGATGCGGAAGGTTAGTAGACATGGGCTTGCTACTTGCTAGGCACAGGGTAGCAATATGTTGATCGCGCGGCCCAATCCCTACGATAGCTCAGTGGTCGAGAGACATGAAGTATTGCAGCACACAAACCGAGAACTTCACTGAGCTCCTCCCACCACGTAGCAGACCTAAGAACTTCAGGGCACTGTAAAAAACATATATGGCAACCAGGGACAGCGATACTGTGCCAGCTGCCCCTGTTGATAAAGCGGTGAGGGAGAACAGCCCTAAAGAATAGACTCACCGGGTCTTGCTTGGCCTTTTTAGCTTGCTCCAACGAATGTGTACTGACACAGAGGGGGAAGAACTTGTTATGCTCCTCCAGGATCTAATTGCAGGTACACGTAGAAATGCGATGTACATACGGGGGCGGTAGGGGGTGTACTATATACCAAAAACATGATGTCATCTGATATAAACTGCCTGCTGAACTGTAGTAATGTGAGATTTGCTGTACGATCTTCATATGTAATTGCAATTGTTATACGGAAGGAATCACAGTCTCTTACGGCCACATGCATCAACCTATTTAGGAAGTGCAAACGGTGCGAATCGGTAAATTCGGCCGTTTGCGATTCCTAAATAGGTTTTTGGGATGCATCAAACATTTTTGGAAAAATCGCTATTTTTAGCGAATTCCAAAAATGGGATTGCTTTTAAGGAATCGCAAATTTGCGATTCCTTAAAAGCAATGCATGATTACTTTTAAAATTGCAAATTCGCAATTAGGGGGTGCAAATTACCACGAGGGTGAACCTCGTGGTAATTTGCGAAAATGTATTAAAATGCTCAAAATTGCATTTTAAAACACTGTCATGTTACAGACACACACATGTCCGTAGGACATGTGTGTGTGTAACATGCACTTAAAAATGCATTTAAGGGGTGCAGGGGGGGGTCCTTTGGACCCCCCCTGCACCCATGGAATACATTAACATTTTGCGAATCGCTAATTGAAATTCGCAAAATGTCAATGCCTTCCCATTAATTCCTATGGGCCTTTTGGCCCATAGGAATCAATAGGAATTGGGAAATCGCAAATTAGAATTCGCATAATATTTGCGATTCTGTAAAAATTGAGATTTTTACCGAATCACAAAAATTATGCGATTTAAATCATGCATCCCGTTTTGCGTTCCACTCGACTTTGAGCGCTGGGCACCGACGGACAGAGCGGGGCCTCGATTTCCCGAGCGGTTGCCGGGTGAGGTGAGGCCTTCACCCACAAAAAGCTGGGAAGAAGATTTCCTTCCTGCCCACATCGGATACTGAGGTTTAAATGTCTCTGCCTCTTTAAGTATATTGTACGCTGTTGTGTGAATCTAATGTGTTTGCAATTTTTCACACTGTATTGCAGTAGCTTACTAATTGACAAGGTCCTGATGAAAGCTGGAGCAATTCTCTATCTAGCTGAAACTAGTCGACCGACCATACTGCACAGCGCCATAATGTACTCTTACATTTGAATACCAGGCGCGCGTTTTTAATCTTGACACCTACACTAATGCTTTAAGGAAAATTTTCCAGTTTAGGTAGTCATTTTTAATCATGCACATCCCTCTAAGCACTGCACACTCCTTTTTCCACACTGTAGATCGCACACATTTGTGACTACAGGCACTGTCTCTTTTTGGCACGGGCAGTAAATGGAGCAATTGCCCGTCTCCCACATGATGAGATGCCGCCACGAGGGTGGTCTGATGGGACTTTTCTAGCCCTGTGTAATGCAACATACTTTCTCACACACATATCCGTGTGATCCTTTTGCACCAGTCAGGACAGCACACCACTCCAGACCTGGTCTTCTCTTTTTGTGTGGTTTGTCTTTGAGACACCCCTGCACCCTTGCAATAATTCTCAAATTGCGATTAGCTAATTGCGAATTCCCAATTTGAGAATTATTTTGCATTCATTCCTATGGGCCTCCTGGCCCATAGGAATGCATTGGAAATTATTCCTTAATTGCGAATTCGCAAATAAGGAAGCTTAAGGAATCGCAAATAAAAAGCGATTTTGTTCATACATACCATTTTGCATTTCCTAAATAGCGATTCCTTAAAATTCGCTATTTAGGAAATGCAAAATAGTTTGATGATACATATGGCCCTTAATACGTTGTATTTCTGTCTCCCAGTGCTTTGTGCCAGGTTAAAATTGTTGAGATGCACTTCCGTGCCCTGAATTGAGCAATTTTTCCCCTATGTACATGGGAAGGAAACAAGTGAGCAATAACCCTCGCGCTCTCGTTTGTCTTGTTATAGAACTCTCCATTGTCATCCTCCATATCCCGCAAATCACTCCAAGCAGATGTCTATAGTGTCTATGAATACTGTCAAGATCAATATTGTGCACATTTTTTCTCTTATGTCTTATGTGGTTGGTGATTTCACAAAACTTGATTTCTGCCCTTGTTAAGGCGAATCATTTTGATGAATCTGATTTATGACGTGTGGCAAATACTAAACGGCCTTCATACTTGTGTACATTGGCATTTGGCTGCACTTACAGTAGGCTCTTAAGTAAATCTTTGGGGCATATTTACAAGGGCATTGCGCCACAGGAAAGTTCAATGACAAATTATGAAAAAAACTGCAACTCTCAAAAAATGGCAACTTTCTATTTCTGAGTACCTTTCCCTGGTTGGTGAATTTTCTGCATGCTGTTTTGAAGGTCAAATATGACTCCCCAGTGTCTATGTGCATCAGGGTGTGCTAACGAGGAACACTGGGTTCTTAGAAGCAGTGGTATTCTCCATACTTTGTTTTTGTAAATCAAATCTGACACTACTGTTGTGGAGTTGTACAGTAGCCATGGGGAAAGGGGATTAGAATACAAGGGAGAGAGGGGGGGGGGTAGAGAGAGAGAGAGAGATACTGGATATTGCCCCAAGCCTGGTTATACAGTTTGATTTGAGCTGCAATACTGGCCATTGACATATGCAAAGCAAGCTTTGACGTGATTATAGATTAAATAGTAAGGTTTTAACTTGAAGCATTGCCTAATATACCTGCCGATGGTCTCTGTAGTTCCCATCTCTGTGATAATGTAAAACTAGATTTTCCTTCTGCACCGAAATTCAATTAAGTTGAAATCACAGGAGCAGCACACCATGGTAAGTACAATGTGCTCCCCATCCTGACAATGTACATGCACTATACAATCATTCAGTAAAGTGTTTGCAATATCCTGTCGAAAAAACTGTCATGCACAATGGAAACCCCTGATGAGCATGTCCCATTGGCAGTTCTATATTATAATATTCTAGGACCATACCACAAAGGACAGATCACGAATCTTGAAACCAAATATTGACGAATATTTGAAGAAAAGAATAAAAATAAAAAAAGCGACACAGAGGAAAGCCTGATGCTGCATTGCATAATTGCCCCCTCTTACAGTACATGGGGTACGGTATACAGCCACAAAACCTGTCTTCTACAGTGCCGCCAGGGGTTGTATAACTTGCCCCTCTTCCTTGCTTCACCCAAGGGCAGGAACAGCCCACAGCTGTCAGCAATGTTATCCAATAAGTACAGAACCGAAGGCACCTGATAGCTACAATATGTGGATGATTTTAGCTTGGCTTGGGCACACCGAGGGGGCCAATCATAAAACCCCTCCCTTGGCCAAGGTGAGAGGCAGCTTCATATTGTACGCTGCACCCTCAGGCACGGGAGGGAATGCTAGAAAGCCTCCTACCACTGGACAAGGCAAAGAGTGGTTCCCAAATATTGTACACTCCCTACCCACCCTTAGGGCTTCTAATGCCCCCGCCATTGTGGAAGGCAACTGAGGGGGTTTCGGTCTCATCTTTACCAAGAGCCTGGAATGGATACAGCGGTCACATGGAGCTGTGAGAGGCTTTCTGAAGCCTGCGAATGCATGCAAGAAGGAAAGCTTACCTGGGGCTAGCTTTTCTGGAGCTTCCCAGCTATTTGCCACTGCTGGGCGCTGCTGGCTTCAGGGCTGTTTCTACCATTAGGCAAGACTAGGTGGTCGCCTAGGGCAAAATGGTTACACGGCGCCCACAGATGCCTGTAACAATCTGGGCCATCAAACATTCATAGCACGAATGCACTACTTATGCCAGTCCTGTTTCTTGTTTCTGGCCTGCCCCCAGAGAGAATGGACCAATGATATCATAAGGGGCAGGCGTGTCTTTTTTTTCCCTTCACTTTTGAATCCCTGCATTTGCCTTTGCGTGGGCGCGCAGTAAACCGGGAGTGCTGTCGTCTGGAGCTCGAGAGGCGGAGTCAGAAACGTCAAGGCAAGGATTGGTTAGGCTACCCTGAAGCCTGCTTATGTTGCGCGTGGGAGTCCCTAGATGCGCAGCAGGTGTATTAAGGTAAGGTCAGTGATTGAAGTGCACCTTTCCTGCTCTGCTGCTGTCAGCTGCCCCCATTTTTTCTTCATCTTATTCCCTCCTTCCTTTCTGTCTCTTTCTCGCAGCTCCTCACTTGCTGAAAACCATGCTTCAACCTGTTCGCCATACTTGCTTCTCAAAAGGTGCCGCTTCAGGGAGAACAGCCTCTAGCTGTCAGCACGAGCCCAGGAGGAAGGCACCAATGACTTGCAAGAACATTTTAGTTCGCCAGGCTCTGCACGCGCGCAATGCGTCCAGGCAAGTGCCTGGGTTAAAACTGGGCCAAAAGCGGGACCTTCTGCGGCCGGACAAGGCTGGGCTGGGCCCCCCTCTTGGCCCCTTGCTTCTCCCACAGCACTCACAATAGGGAAGCGCTAGTTACCAACACCTAGGGCACAAGGTAAGCCCAGTTCTTCAATATCGAACTATTCAATAAGTACGATGGGTGCCCTTGACAAAGAAATACCCTCAGTTGAACAGAATCTAGGTTTCTATAACCGCACTGCCGGGACATCAAAGGTTCCCTCCACATTGCCACCCTTTCCTCCACAGGCCCCGGGGACATCTCTGGTTGTGCTGTTAATGTAGCTAACAGGTGTGTTAACCACACTTCAGATGCAGTTCATTACCCCCAGGTCCCTTATGTCCTCGTCCCATTCATTAACATAGTGGAGATAACCATCTCCTGACAGAAAAAAAGAGCAGAGGCATACTGGGACCCTAATACTGCCCCTCCCACCGGGAGTACATAAGCAGTACTTACCCAGCATCCCGTCTGTTCTTTTTATCAGGCTGTCGTCAGAATGGACGTGGTGTGCTGTTTTGCTGCTCCTGCTGGGCTGGAGTGGCGTTCCTTTCTTCCTCCCCCCGCCCGGCTGCCTGGCTGTGTGGGCGGGGGTTTCCTGGTCTGTCCCCTGGCCTGCTGGGCTTGCTGGGGGTCATGACGATGTTGGCCGGTGTGACTTGGCCTGCAGGCCCTTTGCGGCTGGTGCGCCTTCCGAATTGGTGCTTCCAGGTCGCGGGAGCGTCTCCAGCTGCCGGGCATGTTGGGAGACGTGCCTCTTTTCCTGTTATGCAGTGCCTTCCCGCTGTTGGCTTCCTGGCCTTGCTGCTGGTGGTGTCCGGGCCCTGCCCCGGGTGAGTCCTGCATAGCGTTTTTTTGCATATTTACTCCCCTCGCAGCTGCTGCCCACTGACAGCATAGGGGGCATATCACTGGACGCGGTAGGGCACTGAGCGCCCTTGCTTCTCTTCTGTTCAGAGGCGCTGTATTCATATGCTATGTGGCTGGCGGCGTTTGACAGTCCTCCAGGCTCCGGAGTGGATTTTTGATACAGCTGCTATGTGTGTTGGTCTACTGTGTCTCTTGTTTCCTTTCCTGCAGGTCCGACTCAGCCTTTTTTACTTGGGAAACGCGTCATGGCTATGTGCTGAAAGAGGCGGCGGCCCCTGGGGATGCCGGGGTTTGAACCCAGAACCTCATACTTACGAAGCATGGCTCTTCCACTAAGCTACGTCCCTTCCGGAGCGCTCTAGTCTTCCTCGTGCGCTGACGCTGTGAGGGTGGTTTGCTCTTCACGGCGCGCGTTCATTTCGTGGTTGGGACCCCTCGGGACGACTCCCCCGGTGCAGTGACGATGACTTGCACCATTCGCTGCTGACTATGCTGTTTCTTCGTCCCGCGCTGCTGGCCTGCTTAGGGGGTGTTGGGGATCAGTGGCTCCTTGCTACGCCTTCTGCCCGGCTGCTGGGTGTCAGAGTCCTTCTTCTGCTGTGGGGGGTTTGTGCCTTCGGCTCTGTGGCTCTCCTTATTTATTTATTTTTTATTTATTTATTTAACTTATATAGCGCAACAGCTACGCAACAAAGGGTTTCCCGGCGCTATGATTCAGTAGTAACTGGCAGGACTGGTAGGACTTAGATGTTGAATAGCCAGGTTTTTAAGGCTTTCCTGAATTTCATGTAATTCACCTCAGAGCGCAGAGCCTGTGGCATAGCAATCCACAGAGAGGGTCCAAGGAAAGCAAAAGATTTGCCACCCATGCGTGATAGTTTTATTTTAGGGATAACACAATTGTTAGCTGTTGCAGATCTTAGGGTCTGAGAGGGATGGTAACGGCGGACCAGATTTTGTAGGTACTTAGGGGCTTTTTTGGTAGAAATCTTGTGCATGAAGCACAGGGATTTGAATTTGATCCTGTTCTCCATTCTCAGCCAATGCAGCTCACGGATAAATTTGGCGGTGGATGAAAAAATGGGAATTTTACCTAACAATCTCGCCGCTGCGTTCTGCACAGTTTGCAGTCTGCGAATCGTAGCCTTTTTTGCCCCCAGATATAACACATTGCCGTAATCAAGCCTGGATGTTATTAAGGCATTGATGACCGTTTTTCTTGTGTGTTCAGGTAGCATCCAGCATATTTTTTTTAGCCATTTTAGAATAGCAAAACAAGTGGCCGATGTTTTCATAGCTTGCTGGCGCATATTCAGCGAGTCGTCCACAATGAAACCTAGATTACGGGCCTGTGTAGATGGAGTCGGGGGAGTACCCATTTCTGATGGCCAATGTTGGGGTCCCCAAAGTTCTTTTTTTTCCCCAGGACAATTAACTCGGTTTTATCACCGTTTAATTTCAGTAAGTTTTTTTGCATCCACCCTGCAATTTTTCCCAATCCTAGATTTAATGTGGAGGGATTATTACTTTCCGACGAGGGGAGAGAGAAGGAAAGCTGAGAATCGTCAGCGTAGGAGAACATCAGCAAACCAGTCTCTTCTACCACTTTTGCGAGTGGACTCATGTACAGATTAAAAAGTAACAGGCTTAAAATCGAGCCTTGTGGAACTCCGTGTTTAAAGGTAAAGGCATCAGAGCAGGCAGATTGAGAAAAGACTTGGAACGTTCTATTCTCTAGCAGTGATTTTATCCAATTTAAGGCAGCGCCACAGATGCCTATTGAATGAAGAGTCCGCATTAGTACCGCATGTGACACCGTATCAAATGCGGCACTGAGGTCAAGAAGCACAAGTGCCACTGTTTCTCCTCTGTCTATCATAGCGCGGATATTCTCTGTAACACCTAATAGGGTAGTCTCAGTTGAGAAGCCTGCCCGAAAGCCTGACTGATGGGAGGGCAACAAGTCATCCTTAGTTATAAAGTCCGTGAGGGATCGGTGAACGTGTTTCTCCAGAATCTTGGCACAAATAGGGAGGAGAGAAATTGGCCGGAAGTTAGAAGGCAAGTGTGGATCGGCATCCGCTTTTTTTTTAGCAGTGGATGGATCATTGCATGTTACCATTCATCTGGTACTTGTTCTTCCTGTAGGGATGTATTTAAAAGGTCGGTGATAATGGACATAGCTTTCCTACTAAGTAGTTTTAGGATGGAGCATGGTAGTGGGTCTCTTGGTGAGCCTGATTTGATCGTATTAATTAGGTCAATGACCGTATCAATATCGAGCATGGGCCAATTTTCTAGTAGGACGGTATGAGTATTGCAGACACTAGGGTCTAGGATGTCAGTAAGGTTGCTCAGTCTGTCAAGGGAGGGGTTTAGAACATCCATATTAGCTTCATTATGTTCATTCTGCTCTTGTTCAATGCTCTGATATATTTTATCTACTTTGTTTACAAAAAAAGTAGCAAGTTGGTCACATTGTGTTTTATTAAGGTCAGGTGGAGTTTGTGAAGTATTTGATCCAGCCAGCTCTTTCACTATTTTAAAAAGTGTTTTAGATTGATTTAAGGCTGCAGTGATCTTGGTACATACAAATTCGGCGTTAGCTTTGCTACACATCTTTTGATAGTGCGTTCGTTTTATTTTATATTCCTTCTTGGTTTCTATGGAGTAAGACTTCCTCCGCTGACGTTCAGCATTTTTACATTTAGTTTTTTCTTGCTTTAGAGAATCATTGAACCATGGGGCAGGGGGCGTAGATTTTGACCCTTTAGCTTAGTTTTGGGCAGACATGAGTCGATGGCTGTCATAAGCCATGTTTGGACAGATGTCGAAAGATTTTGCACTCTTGATTTAGTGCAAGGTGTAGTGTCTTCTAGAAAAGTGTTCAGAATGTTAATGTCTAATCTTTTCCATTTCCTAACGACATAAGTTGAAACCAACGGTGTGTCCTTATTTGACGGTTGTACTCGAAATGAGAATTTAATAGGAAAGTGGTCTGACCAAGGAATAGGCAAGGCAGGGAAAGTGTCCATATTAGTGATGTTGGAAAAAATTGGGTCCAATAGATGACCAGCGATATGCGTGGGGCCAGAGTTCTTCAAGTTTAGGTTGAGAGATGCAAGATCAGCTATAAGTTCAGTGGCCTTTATACAATGATCATTGTCCAGGTGTAAATTCAAATCACCAATAATTGTAAAGTTAGCAGCCTTCATTACTAAGGGGCCAATAAGTTCTGACATATTGGTCAACCAGTTTGATGCTGCACCAGGCGGTCGATAGATAAGTGCTCCTGAGAAGGCAAAATTAGGGGCCAGCATAATTTTAAAAATGGCACCTTCGCACCCGGCGCATGGGAATTTTTTAAAGTCACAGTTATAGATTCTTTTAAAAATGATGGCTATGCCTCCTTCTAGCGGCTGCCTCTGCGTGTGTTGATTTCTTCTGGGAGTGGATGCTGCCTTGCCAGCCAGGTCCCAGAGCATTGGCTCGGCATCCTGTG
Organism: Lissotriton vulgaris; assembly: GCF_964263255.1. Taxonomy (NCBI): domain Eukaryota; kingdom Metazoa; phylum Chordata; class Amphibia; order Caudata; family Salamandridae; genus Lissotriton; species Lissotriton vulgaris. Next base: position 299,171,587 of record NC_141695.1, read on the forward strand.
TTTCTGCGCAGTTCACGTGGTCTCCCTGCTCGCATGCCTGTGTCCTGGTGCACCGTGACTGGTGTTCCCGTGGGGTGCTCCGGTGCCTTCAGGTCGCATTCGCACTCAATACCTGTTCCTTCTCCCAGTTGGCTACTGCATTGTCGGTGTTTGCGTGGTCTCAGTGGGGTGGTTTGCTCAGGTCTTTTTCCCCGTGTCCGCCCTCCCTGGGCTGCCCCGGTGTGGGGTGGGGTTCTTTTCCCCCGATGCATGCGTTGGTTCTGTCCGTGTGTGCGCTGTGGGCTGCTGTGAGGTCCCGTTCTTTTTTGAGGCGGGCGAGGCTTCTTGGCTTTCTCCCTCTTGGTTGTTTCTCGTGTTCTCCCCATGTTTGCCTCCGGCAGAACTTGTTGGCTGTTGCTGGCCTTCTGTTGGGGGGCTCCTACCTGGTGTGTTTTCTGGTGCCTCCTGCGGGTGGGGCGTGCGCTCTGCCGCTGCCTCTTGGCTGTTGGTTGCTGGGCGCCTCGGTATTTTTGGCTCCTTTCCCCCTATGCTCCTCTCAATTGCTTCCTGGCCCCCTCTCCCTCTCTTGTTGGGCTGGGGGGTGTGCCCGGTGGGTGTGGCTCGATTCTGGTTCCTGGCCCAGTGGCGCCTCTGTTTTGTGTGGTGCCGGTCCGCCCGCTCCTGTTCTGGTTTTTGCGGGTTGGCCGTGGCCTGGTTGGGTGGCAATGTCTCCTGGCGTTGCCAGGGGTTATGCCTGGGGCCTCCTACTTGGGCTGCTTGCGCTCTGCTGCTGCTCTGCTTACCCGCTTCTGCCCTCATGTGTTGGTCTGCGGGGCTGGTGTTCTTGCCTGTTTGAGCTGTTTCACGTCCTTGGCTCCTGCCCTCCTGGATGTTCCAGGTGGCTGGGCTAGGGTGCTGGGGTGTGCGGTTCTGCTGGTGTTTTGGTTCACCGTGTGGGCTGTCTTTTGACTTGTCTCTCCTGCGGGGGCCTGGTCCCCGACTACCTCGGGGGCCTCCTGCTCCTGGACTGCCTCGGGCTGGCGGGGCAGGCGCTGCACCTACCCTGCCGCTTGCTGCAGGTCTGTGCCGCCTTGTCCCCTTGGAGCTTTCCCTCCTGGGATTCTGTGTTGTGCTCCTCTAGGTGTATCTGGGCTTTGTTACACATCGCCTCTTTGCCTCTGCGGGGTGTGGCCTCCCTGTGTGGTGTGCCTGGGGTTCTTGGTCCTCTCTTGGCTGTCGGCTTGCTTGTGCTTGCCTTTTTTTGCACTCTAAGTCCTGCCGGAGTCTACTCATTTTGGGCGGTTTCTATGCGGTCCTTCTCATTGGTTGTTGTTGGTGCTGTGATCTGGCCTGGAGTGGGCTGGGCTCCTGGGTTGGCTCTCCCTTCCCGGGGTCCTTGCCTGTGCAGCTGGCTCTGTTCCTCTGCTGACTTCCGGTTCGGCTGGTTGGATGCCCTGCTTGGCTGTGCCGTGAGTTCTTGCGGCCTTGAGGTTCTGTAAATTCTGAACCTGGGTTGTGGTAAATTTAAATTACCTATACTTAATTTATGCGGTAAAATTCAATAAGAATAACTCAGTCAAAAATAAGAGGCAGAATCCGTGATATTTGAGGTTTTAAAAGGGGTTTTATTCCTTAAAAAGGAATTGGTTCGAACCAAGGCAAATCACCATCCATCACCATGAAGGTTCAGGAAGGGATAGACAATACTTTATTAACAACATATCATATATATAGTCAATGCATACAGTAAAGTCAGATGCAGAAGGCGTAACAGCTGAGAAGAGAGATAAGAATACACATACGTAATGAAAAAGGCGTTACAATAGGCGTGCATAAAGGAGTGTACTAGAAACGTCACATAAAGGTGTCATAAGTGGGTAGATCCAAAAGAGAATCCTGCAGTGTCAGCAGAAACATGTGGCATAGATGCGCGCGCAGCAGCATGACGTGTGATTGACGTGGAACTGGAGGGTGCAGGGGACTTGACATTTTAGCCTTACATGAGGAGACAGAAGTCTGGGGTGTCAGAACAACCTAATCCCAAATCATATCTAATATCTCGTGTTTGAGAAACTGTACTATCTGGAAGGAAAGGTCTCTCGGGCAGAGGCTATTCTATACTGACTGTTAGTGCGTGCATATGCGACTATGTGTCTACATGAGATGTGAGGGGGCATGGGCCTACCATGGTAAAAAGAACTATGAATTACTTGCACGGAGACAGTGAGGCCGGGCCCTTTGCTCTGCAGCTGGGAAGGATGTTTTCCTAAACTACTAGACAGGAATGTATTTTCGAGGAGAAAGGCAGATAACTTGAAGGTTGAATACAGTCTTGGCAGGCAATGCAGGTCGAGCCAGGCACCACTCGCCGCACAGGGAGTAAGTCAAGGGTCAGGAAGCAGCAGACTGCAGCTCTCAGAGACAGAAGGCAGAAAGAGCTCAATGGCAGAAATCAGGGCCTAACTCGCCAGAGCTAGAAATCATGAAAGTGTACCACATAAAGACGTTGGCAAGGCACACTTAGGAACGGAATATCTGACCCATTCATGGTGGATCTGAAAGAGGACATGTTAACGTTGGACGCAAATGTATTTGCGTCTTCATAGCTGGAAGTGGAGGGAACATACATGTACTTGAAGCATGTACATGGAGCCGGTGGGGTCTACGATAGGGGACACAACTGACCAGAAAATTCATATTACCTCATTCCCTCCTTGTCCCCTACGGACCCTTCATGATATATCAATCCTCATTAATCTATCAATCTGTTCATGTAACATCATTTGCTCTTCTTTCTTCTTATGGCGTTTTGAGTAAGAACTCGAATGAGGAATACATGAAGTGGCGCACAAGCCGCAAATCGCTGGCCCACATTGTAGACATAGGCAACAACTGAATACTATGAGAAGGGCAATACCTAGGAAGGATAGGACCTTCCATCCCCAGGCTGACAACGTGGTCCAGAACCAACCAGACCAAGTCCAGGTGCCTGGATTCTCGTGTATCTGACTTGCAATCTTATGAAGACGGGTTATGGCTCTATATACTGATGGCGCGTTTTCTGGAATGAAAACACAGCAGCTCGATCCGATGACTCTACAGGCTCCGCCCCTATCGGCCAGTATGACGTCAAGGACGAGACGATTTTGAAGAACAACAATCCGCATAGCAGACTGCTCCTCTGTTAAGTTACCTAGGGCAGAAGTAGTTTCATTCACTACTGCTTCGAGGGTTCTGGTTAATTTTCGTATCAGTTTACTATTTGATACAGTGCCTAGATAGGGGAAGAAACCTTTATTGAAGTCTGTGTATTGCTCCCATGCCGTTTCAGTGTAGTCGACGATCGGGAGATCTCTCTGAGGTCTATTGTGTACTAGATGGGTATTCCTATGATAATCAGGGGGGGCTAGAAAAACAGGTGGCAGAAGGAATGCAATGCAACAGGTGCCATCCCAATCTAGAGGTAAGCGTATATACGCGGTATGACCACAGACGAAGTAGGAATGACGTGATGCTTTAAACGCAGACTTGCCCTTATCACTGAATTCGATCACAGTAGTACATTTACTATGACCCAGGTGTACTGAACCATTCTTTCTGATACATAATTCACCTTTGACTGGTAGTACTGACATGGCGGGCAAGACTGGTTCGAATTCGGATTCAACATTCAGAATCATGAGGTTAAGTGTAAAGTTACCTAATCCATATACTTCATTTTCTAGATCAGTCCCTGTCCTTTTTGGCAGACCCTCCTCGTCAGGTAACATACTCTATGCAGAACTGTGTTCAGGTTTCTCCATACCCAGTTGCCCTGGTAAACTACGGTGTCTGAATCTAGAGAGTTCATTAATCTAAACCATGCACCACAGGAACCACTGTGTGTAAACGGGTACGGGAAGAGGGGCAGAACTCCCTTGTATTTCTGATAGGGAGGAAGTTGGCCACATATCCAACAATTTGTAACATTGCTGGTCTGATGAGAATGATGTAACATACTGATGAATGTATTGTTGCCCAGCGCAAGTCTGTAGGACAACTCATGCGGTGGTAATTCGCTAAAAGAGTGTTCGGCTGTAACATTGAAAACAGAATGTGCACGCTTGAATATAGGATAGTATATGTGCAAAAGTATACTTGCAACAATAATCAAAAGACTTAGAAAAAACATAATCAGTAATGTCACTATACAGTGACTACGAAGTGATTTACAATATTCATGTTTCTTGAGCTGTTTCTGTCTATCTCTCTCTCTATTGGGGTCTAGGGGATACATGTCAGAAACTAATTTAACCGATTCAACTAGGGGAGGACTTAAACAATTAAACTGTCTGACTTGCTAGACCTCAATTTAAGTCTGTATTCCTGGGAAGAAGTATTCTCGGCCAGGGGGAGTTTTGAGTCAGTCTGTGGAGGAGGGCAGGGCGGCTGAGAGTTCAAATCTGGAGGCAGTCCATGAATTTTTTTTATGTGGCTCGAGTGCAGCCACCCCTTACGGCCCTCAATCTTCACTGCTGTCCTTGTAGTCAGAAGCACTAATTTCGGTGTTTGCCAGCGGGGCTCCAGCGGGCTCCTCCGATCGAAATTTCTCACGAACACATAATCCCCAGGAACCACTTCATGGGGCTTCACCTCGGTGTTGTCGGGAAAGGCTGCAGCTACCTGTGAACGACAAGATTGTAGTGCAGACACCAAGGAGGCAAGGTAATCGGTCAGCATAATACAGTCAACATCAGTAATTTTGCGAGGCAGAGGCGTCCCCCACATATTTGGTGGCCTACCAAAGACCACCTCATACGGGGATAGCCCTGTTCTGGAGTGTGCGACCATTCTTATGTAAAAGAGTGCGACTGGCAAAGCTACTATCCAGTCGACTCCTTTCTCTCTACAGATCTTGGCAAGTCGAATTTTCAGAGTCTGATTATGACGCTCCACGAGACCTGCTGCCTCGGGATGTCGGACACAGTGGAATTTCCACTGATAACCTAACAGGAGTGTAACTTGTTTTACAAGCTCGGATGAGAATGGCTGACCGTTATCTGAGTATACGATACGGGGCAAACCATACCGTGGGAAGAATTCACGAACCAGCTGCTTGGCAGTGGTCGGAGCAGTGTAATCTGGGACTGGACATGCTTCTGTCCAACGGGAAAGTGCACATACAACTACGAGGACGTATTTGAATCCTCGACAACGTTCCATCTGGATATAATCCATCTGGAGGACTTCAAAAGGGTGATCTGGAGGATGAAATCCACCTTGTTCTACGGGAATGCTTTTACCTGGGTTGTGCTTTTACCTGGGTTGAACTGACAACAAATCATGCAAGTACGCACTTTCTGTTTGGCTGCTGCTCGTAAATGTTTGTTGAACCAGATGTTTTGGATACTGTCTAACATGGCTTTTTCTCCTAGGTGTGCAGGACTATGTACTGTGTTAATGATAACTTGAACCATAGAGTCGGGGAGAAACCATGTAGATTTTCCCTTCGTCATCCATCCCTGGTCTGTCTGGATCCCTCCTAGTTCAGTCCATTTCTTGATTTCATCTGGTGTAGCATGTGTCTGTATGTCAATTACATCTAGGGCGGGATCCTTAACTGTCATGCAGCGTATTGGTGTCGGAACTATTGTCTTTGTCAAGTCAGGTGCGCGAGTACGAGTCTGAGCTGTATTTTTAGCTGTGCGATCTGCCAAGTCGTTACCCTGTGAGATGGTATCGGTGACTTTCGTATGTGCCTTGCACTTCATGATGGATATAGCTGTAGGCAGATGTATTGTATCTAACAAAGCTTGAATAAGGGGACCGTGCTGAATGTTGGCACCGTGAGAAGTCAAATAACCTCTCTCTCTCCATAAGACTCCGAAGTCGTGTACAACTCCGAATGCATAACGTGAATCTGTGTATATGTTAAGTCTCTTCTTTTTGGCATGAATGCAGGCTTGTGTCAGAGCGATGAGCTCTGCTGCTTGAGCTGACTGAGTGTCAATACAATTTGTTTCTATAACTTCAGTTTCTGTTGTGACTGCGTAGGCGGCCACTAACTCTCCTGTACCTGTTCTCATGCATGAACCATCCACATAAAGTGTCAGGTCTGGATCTGGTATTGGAGTGTCTGTCAAGTCTTGTCTGGGTTTCGTCGTGATAGTAATGACTTCAATACAATCATGTGCCAATGGATCTGATCCACTTAATGGCAAAAGTGTAGCAGGATTCAATGTGTTACAGCGTCTGATTTCTATGTGTGGCTGAAACAATGTCAATTCATAACCTGTCAGTCGTGCTATAGTCAGGTGCTGGGTCTGTGTTCGGTTTAACAGAACTTCCACAGAATGTGGAACTTGCACTGTCAATTGGTGTCCTAACACTATGGAATCACTTTGTCTGATTGCTAAAGCTGTCGCTGCTACTGATTTCAAGCACGCAGGCAGAGCCTGGGCTACTGGGTCTAAGGTGCTAGAAAAATAAGCACACGGTTTGTGTGAACCTGCTTGTTCTTGAGTGAGGACTGACAATGCAGTACCTTCACGTTCTGTAACAAAAAGTGTAAAAGGTTTGTTGTAACATGGTGTTGCTAAAACAGGTGCTTGACATAAGGCTTTCTTTAAGTCGTCAAAAGCTTGTGTATGTTCCTGAGTCCAAGGGAGGACAGTCGATGTCGCTGCCTCCTGGGTTGTCAACTGAATGAGTGGTTTCGCTAGAAATGCATACTGGGGAATCCATTGTCTGCAGTAAGAAGTGAGGCCTATAAAGGCCCGCACCTCCTTTTGTGTCTTGGGTCGTGACATGTTTACGATTAACTGGATTTGATCAGGTGTGAGCTGTCTCCCCCCTTTGGTCAGCAAGTGCCCAAGGTACACAACTTGCTGAACACAGAATTGCAGCTTCGAAGGGGACACCTTGTGCCCCTTGTCGGCCAGAAAATGCAAAACCGTCAGTGATGCTCGTTCACATTCAGGTTCGCTCCGGGCGGTGATCAATAGATCATCGACATACTGGAGCAGGGCAGTGTTTTCAGGCATGTGAATACTGTCAAGTTGTCTTTTCAGTGCTTGGCTATAGATGCTGGGGCTTTCTGTGAATCCTTGAGGTGCGAGTGCAAATTTGAAGCTTCGTCCATTTAAACAGAATCCGAAAAGGTATTGGCTTTCCGGGTCTATTGGAACACTAAAGAAGGCGTTCTTGAGGTCAATTACAGTAAAGAACGTTGCTTCTGAATCAATAGCTGTCAATAATGAAGAGATATCTGGGACCACAGGATACTGTGGTACAATGCATTTATTTAATTCGCGCGAATCGATAACTAATCGGTAAACTGGAGGTGCCTTGGGATCGGTACGTTTAAGAATTGGAATGATAGGGGAATTGCATACATTGGAGTCAGTTTCCACAACCACTCCTTGTGCAATGAGCTCGTCAATGATTTGCAGTAAAGCCACTACAGCATCTGGTGGTAACTTGTATTGTCGAATTCGTGGTAAGACTACTCCTGGTCTGAGTGTGACTCGATATGGTGTAATGTGCATGCAACCTACATCAGTGGGGCCTTGTGCCCATAAATGTGCAGGGACATTCTGTAACCGATGATCCATATCTCTTAATACCTAGTGACCCTTAAAGTCACGTAGGAACAGTCGTACTCCTTCCGGAGAACAGCATATTACAGCTCCTAGAGCTTTCAGTGTCTTTATACCTAACAAGTTTTCTGGACATGAGTTCGTGAGCAATAAATCTGTAGTACGTGTCAAGGGACCAACTGCAAGAGGAAGGGGTTGTGATACTTCGTTAACAATAGGCTTTCCTGAAAATCCAAGGGAAACATTCTGTGAGCCTGAGAGGGGTGCCCCTGGGACTTCGTCATGACTGATAGTGGTGCGACTTGCCCCTGTATCAATTAAAAACTTTCTGTCTTTCCCTAATACTTGACTATGTACATAAGGGCCTTCTTGATCTACAGGAACCTCAATAAGAGGCAAGCCAACCTCCCTCTCCAGGCTATTTCATGTGTATCGTTGATAATCTGGATAATCATTTTGCGCATACTGGTACATCTGTTGCGTCGTGTTTCGGGTTGCGGCAATGGGCTGTGGCTGTGGTACTGCTACAGTCTGCACTGACTGTTGTGGGGCTTGCATAGGCTGGATATTCTGTGATACTTGTTGTTGAATTCGATCTTGTCTAGGTGGACGCGGTCTCTCTTTAGTTTTACCTGTAGAGATATTGTGTTTTAGAACTGCACAATTGTTTATATAATGACCTGGCTGCTTACAGTAGTTGCATGTCCCTTTAACAGGAGCTGCCGAATTACTGGATTGTGTTGTACCATTTTTATTACCACCAGATGGGACTGACTGAGCAACTAGCATTTTCATTTTCGTGTCTTTCATACGTCTTTGTTCGTGCTCATGTTCTTCTCTAATTCTATTCTGGTGATACTGTAACATCTGTAGCATTTGTGACGGGGTATTAGCTTGCCATGTGCTCTCGACCTTTAGAACACGATTCTTAACTTGGGGCAGGGAATTCTCGACTAATTTTGTTACAAAAAGATGTGGATATGAGTCGCTACTTGCTTTCAGGCCGCTATTAATACCAAAACATTTTTCAAATCGGGAATAAAAATCACTAGTGTCTTCATCGGGTTTCTGTTTGCAGGCTGAGATTGCACCCCAGTCTTCCTTTTTCGTAGTTAATAAACGTGGTAATACTTGTACCAATAATCCTGGTAACGCCTTGGTTTTGTCCCCGAGCCCTAGGCCTGGAGTTCGAGTGTTTTCTTCATTCTCTAATTCAGCCCAAACAATCTTTTGCTCTCCCACCTCCCATTCTTTTTCTTTCAGTTTCTCGTAAATACCGGCAGGTAACAAAACCTTTAATATTTTCATGATATCGGGATAGGTATAATCACCCATGAGTAACATGTCTTTAATTTCACGGTGAAAACCTGCTGGATCTTTGTCATGACTAGGCACTAGTTTCTTCATTTCTAATAGTTCTATTTTAGTTATGGGCGTGTATACAAACACGCGTCTGAAAGTATTATCATCATTCTTGACTGGGTGTACTTCTCGCAAGGGATTCTGTCTGTCTATGTAATACATTTTTCTTTCCATGGGGGGAGCTGGATCAAACTGTGGACACAGGAAGGCACTATATCTGTGCCGGTGTTCTAGGATTATTTTAATTAAGTTGGTACCTAGACCTCTCCATTTCTTCATGAGTAGTTCTATTAATATATCAGGTAGGGGACCTGGGTCAGAGTGTTGGCTTTTATACAATAGCAGGAGGTGCTGTATCATGTACATACCAGCTAAGCGCTGTTCGTCTGGGGAAAGATTTAAAAACGTTTGTGCTAACGCGTCGTCATTATATTTATCAGAATTGTCAGCCCATTGTACTGCTGACCTGGCTAATTCTTGTTCATCCATAGAATCGAGTACATGGTACCCCATTCGTTCTTGAAGTATTTTATCGGTAGCCTGAAACAGATGTTCAGGGGTCTTCGGATTTGACATGGCTGCTTGGAAGAGTCTCTTGCTTTCTGGACGTACCGGGCGTATCGAATTATTAAAGGGTCTTCCCTTACCTACATATGCTATCATTTCTCTAGCTGGTAACTGCAATGTTCCTGTTGTCGTTTCTGGTGTTTCCTCCTCCTCTGAGGATTCAATTTTGTCTGAATCTACTTCTCTTTCAGGCTGTCTCCTTTCGTGTATTTGTATTACTGCTTTTCGGATCCTTCGGTACATGTTTTCTATACAACTCAGTTTATCATGTTTTCCGTCTGCTATATTCTGACCCCATTTGTTAAGTGCTTTCATTTCTTCCTGGTCTGCACCAGGCCTATCTTGGTTTCTTTTCAAGCAGTTTATAAAAAAAACGTAATATCATTCTTTGAGTGTCAACTTTCTGGTATGCCATGGCCTCGCCAATACTTTCAGGACCTTGCCCTGTTTGGACAAAATTGTATATTTTGTCTAGATGTTCAATCATGCTGGGTAGTAACATTAAGTAGTTTGCGACTCGTCGCAGGCGTACTGATGACAGCATCATTCTGTCGTCTTTACCGGGTACTGGATCATATCTACAGTCTGTAATAGGCTCTTTGAGTATATCGTAATTCGCTGATTGAGGTGTACGTTGTTGTGCTAAATCCCTATAAGTCAATCGGTGTGTTTGTGGCGGTGTTTGAAACCCTCCTGTGGCACCTCCTGAGGTGCCAGGCCCAAAAGGATTTGTTGAGTGTATGGTAGGGAGAATAGGCGCGGGAAGGAGTGGAGGAACGGGCGGAGGATGTGGCCCGGGAGGAGGAGTATGTTGTTGCAGAAGTGGTGGTAGAGTAACTCGGGGAGTGTCGTCAGCAGGGGGTGTGCGTGGCAGCGGAACATTAACATATTCGGGAGCTACATCATCTAAATAGGAAGAAAGGAAAATGTCCTTTGCGGTCTTGTGGGGCGATTCAGTCGGAAGCAATGGAGGTGGCAGATCTTTTGGTACTTCCGGGGTGGCCTTAGGTAAACCCTCGGCCAGCAGAGGATACATACCATTCATAAGAGTATTTCGTTGTCTGTCTACTTGTTCTGCTTTTACTCGGATATCTTCCCCAACTAGTACGTTTTCTCGGGCTTTGTCTGACTCCTCCCTTCCTTTCTCTTCTTTTCTGAGCGCTTTCTCTGTGCGCCTATGTGATTCTTTACGCCATAATTCAATGGCATCTTTCTGTGACTGTCTGGCTTTCTTTTTCCATAATGCTTCTTCTACTCTCATGATGCAATCTGCATCCCATGTCCCAGCAACGGGCCATCTCTGATTCTCTGCTAAATCTTTGGTGTAATCCACCCATAAATCGAGATATAATACGGCATCTAGGCCATGTTTGTGGTACATAAAGTACCCTGGAGTGTCCCTAGGTGGAATGGGAACAGCCTCCTCAAGTATCCCTTTTCTAGTTTTTATCTGTCTTAGTTTGGAGAACAGTGGCATGTTTCAGCCGTACTGCTTGATACTTTATACTTACTTGAATTTGAATACAGTTAATACAATAACCACAGTAATGAAGATCAAACAATCACTCATACCACGACATTTACAACCACATTAAAACAATTTAAAACGAACAATGACAATTAGGATATAACTAACTACCTCCATACTTGATACACTGCTAAACAGTGCAGACCGGATATACTGCTAAACAGTACAGATACACTGCTAAACAGTGCAGACCCGGGTCTGTGTACCCAAACCCGTCTTGACCGGCACAATTTAATGCGCTCGTCTAGATGCGTCCCCAGCAACGGTACTCACCGGGAAGCACGGAACAGAAGGCCTCGGAAACTCTGGACAGGACTGGACCGGACTCGACTCGTGACGTAGACACTTCGGGACTTCGGAACCTGGTGGGCCTCTGTATACCTCGGATCCTGCTCTCTCACAGCTAGGCTCTGGTCGGGATCCTCCGCACTCCTCACCGCCTCGTCTGGGTGTCGATCGCAGCCTCAGTCACCTCCGTTGGCCTGAGGGAGGTACAGGAAATCCTGCGGGTACGCGTAGTTGTCCGTCCGGCTGTGGCAGGGGACCGGGCCTGCAACGTACCGCCGGCACGTAAGGTGGGGGAGGGGTCCCTGTTCGGGCGCCAATTATCAATTATGTGGTAAATTTAAATTACCTATACTTAATTTATGCGGTAAAATTCAATAAGAATAACTCAGTCAAAAATAAGAGGCAGAATCCGTGATATTTGAGGTTTTAAAAGGGGTTTTATTCCTTAAAAAGGAATTGGTTCGAACCAAGGCAAATCACCATCCATCACCATGAAGGTTCAGGAAGGGATAGACAATACTTTATTAACAACATATCATATATATAGTCAATGCATACAGTAAAGTCAGATGCAGAAGGCGTAACAACTGAGAAGAGAGATAAGAATACACATACGTAATGAAAAAGGCGTTACAATAGGCGTGCATAAAGGAGTGTACTAGAAACGTCACATAAAGGTGTCATAAGTGGGTGGATCCAAAAGAGAATCCTGCAGTGTCAGCAGAAACATGTGGCATAGATGCGCGCGCAGCAGCATGACGTGTGATTGACGTGGAACTGGAGGGTGCAGGGGACTTGACATTTTAGCCTTACATGAGGAGACAGAAGTCTGGGGTGTCAGAACAACCTAATCCCAAATCATATCTAATATCTCGTGTTTGAGAAACTGTACTATCTGGAAGGAAAGGTCTCTCGGGCAGAGGCTATTCTATACTGACTGTTAGTGCGTGCATATGCGACTATGTGTCTACATGAGATGTGAGGGGGCATGGGCCTACCATGGTAAAAAGAACTATGAATTACTTGCACGGAGACAGTGAGGCCGGGCCCTTTGCTCTGCAGCTGGGAAGGATGTTTTCCTAAACTACTAGACAGGAATGTATTTTCGAGGAGAAAGGCAGATAACTTGAAGGTTGAATACAGTCTTGGCAGGCAATGCAGGTCGAGCCAGGCACCACTCGCCGCGCAGGGAGTAAGTCAAGGGTCAGGAAGCAGCAGACTGCAGCTCTCAGAGACAGAAGGCAGAAAGAGCTCAATGGCAGAAATCAGGGCCTAACTCGCCAGAGCTAGAAATCATGAAAGTGTACCACATAAAGACGTTGGCAAGGCACACTTAGGAACGGAATATCTGACCCATTCATGGTGGATCTGAAAGAGGACATGTTAACGTTGGACGCAAATGTATTTGCGTCTTCATAGCTGGAAGTGGAGGGAACATACATGTACTTGAAGCATGTACATGGAGCCGGTGGGGTCTACGATAGGGGACACAACTGACCAGAAAATTCATATTACCTCAGGGTCATAAAGGTCGTGGTTCTGTTACGATTTTGGTAACAGCGAGCCGTAAATAGTGAGTTCAGCAAGTATGAGTGTTTTCGTCATGTTACACCGATGGATTCCCTGTGTATTTGAAGATTTCGTTCTGTACCCTCGGGTTCAATTTTGTGCATGGCAGCCATTTTGTGATTGCCCTCACATAGGCTGATGACTGTGGCCAAACAGTCTTTAGGACACATACACCTTAGCTTGAGTTTGTGCTGATTTCTGTTTGACCTGAGTGAACTGACCCTGTTGCCTGAAGCTGACCTTGCCAAACCAGTTCTTGCCCTTTAGCTGATCAAGATTAAGGATCAGAGCACAGGACATCGTAAAGTTTTACCACACACAAACATGCCTTATCCTACTTCTATCTGTTTCTGTTTCCTTCTTTATGGTCTATTTAGGATGTGGGCTGCGGGCCTTTTTATTATGGGTTTGTCCGGCTTGTCTAAAGAAGAATGTTTATCTTGGGTTTGTTTGATGATTAAATATGGGCTGGACAAACTGAAAAATGGGTTTGTCATCATGCAATGCTTTATGTCGTAGAAACATGTGAGTGGTCAAACTGTAAATAAGGAATGTTTGCCTGAAGCACAATTTTTTGTATAAAAAGGGATGGCTTGCTTTGTAAAGTTGAGCAGTCTCCTGAGAACATACACCGTGTTGTAATTCTAGGACCTCTGTTACTGGCTGCAGCTAATAAATGTGATCTTTGACGCCACCAAGAAGTATCCCGTGTCTCTCTATTCTAAGACAGGTGAACCCGAAGACTTTGGGCGTGCCCCTAGTGCCGCTGGGTTTAAATCCCTGTTCTTCAGCCTCTCTTCGGGGTTGCTCGCTCTGTCCGCTGATATGCGGTGTCCCCTTCTTTTTTGGGGTCTGGCCTCCCTGGGGGTTCCGGTGTTGGCATGTGTTGGGGGGCTTCTTTCCCTGTTGCTGCCTCCTCTTGCTGCTTTTGTGTTCTCCTTGCACCTTTCTAGGGCTTCCGGTTTGTGTTCCGGGCCCTCCTGTGTGCTTGGGTTGCTTTGTGGGGGGGGGGGTGGCTATGTGCTGTCTTCTGCTTCTTGCCTCTTCCGTGCTGGGTGCTGTTGTTTTTGGTTGCTCCTGGCTCTGGCGTTGGCTGTTCCTGGCTTCTGGGTTTTTCCTTGGTGAGGCCTTGTGTTTCCCTGCTTCTGCTGTGCCCCTGCTCGTTTTCTGGGCTTGCCTGTGGCTTTTTTCGGTGGGCCCTGGCCGCCCCTCCTGTTTCCACCGGCGCTCCTACTCTCGCCTGGTCTCTGTGCTTGGTAGGGCCTGGTTTCTTCCTGGTTGGGGCTGCCTGGGGGTGCCTGTGGCTGTCGGCTTCTCAGGCTGGTGGAGTTGGGCCCGGTTCTCCCTTTCCTCTGCATCCCCCCTGGGGTGTGTTTCCAGTGGCGGTTCGCATTTTTGGATTCTGTTTGGGGCACGGCTATCTTTCGCTGTTGCTTTGTCCTTGGCTTGGCGCCGGTTGTCCCCTCTTTTGGTCTGCTGGGGCTTTCTGGTTTCTGCTGGTTTTGGGGCATTTGTTGGGTGCCTTTTCTTTGGGGGGTGCGTCCCTGCCTGTACTCTCTCTGTGTGTCCTGGCGGGGTGCTCTCTTGGTTTTGGGCCATTTCCTGGTGTGTCTATCTGGGCCTGCTCCTGCCAGCGGTTCTCTTCCCGGGCTTGGTTCGCCTCTGGTTGGGTGTGCTTGTTTCTGCCTGGTTCCTGGGGTTCCGTTGTGGGCTGTTGGGCTTCAGTTTCCCTGTTGCTCCTGTATGGCTGTCCCCTCTCTTTTTTTCTCCTGGGCTGCGGGTCCCTTGTCCGGTCTTGTGTGGGTCCTAGGGTTCGGTGCTTCTGGATTGGCGTGTCCTGGGTTGCCTCCTGTTGCTCCTGATCTGGGCGCTTCCTTCTGGTTCAGTGGCTTGGCCTTCTGTGCTTCCTCCGGTTTCCGCTTTGGCGGTTTCCTGTGTTTGTTCTTTCTCCCGGCCTTCTGTTTGGTCTGGCATTGGGGTGCTGGGGGTCTCGTTTGGCCTCCCTGCCTTTCCTTTGGCCTGGGCTCTGCATGGGTTTCTTCCTTAGGCTGGTTGGGCCTGTGGGTCCTCCTGCCTTGGTGGGTTGCTGGGCTCCGGTCCTGGCTTCCTGGTTCCTTGTGCCTTTGTTGCTCTCGTTTTTTTGCCGTCTCTTGGTTCCTCTTCGGCGTTGGCTGGGGTCTGGCCTGGTGGGCCCTCGGTGTTGCGGTTCCAGTTCCGGTTCGGTTCCGGGTTGCTTCCTCTGCTCCGCCTGTTCTTGGTTTTTTTGGCCTCTCTATTTGGTTGGCGGTTTTTCTTCTCTGTGGGGGCTTTTGGCCTCCTGGGGTTTTGGCTCTGTCTCCCTCCCTGTCCTTTTCGGTCTGGTTGACTCCTCGCTCCTGTTCTGCTCCCATTCTTGGGGCTCCGCCTGGTTGCCTGAACTGGGTTTCTTTCTTTGGCCTTCTCCGAGGTGGTCTGTGCGGCTGCTGTGTGCCTTCCTGGTGGTTCTGGGCTGGGTGGGCTTGTCCGTCCTTGGCCGTGTCCGTTTGGCCTGGTTGCCCTGGCTCCTGTTTCTCTGGTTGGCGACCTCCCTTTTTGGGGTCCTGGCCTTCTGTTTTTCTTGGTTGTCTCCGGTCTTTGTTTTGGCCCTGCTGTCCTGTGCCGGGGTGCTGGCCAGTTGCTTCCTGCAGTCTTCCCTTCCCTCCTTCTCGTTGCTCCCTTGGGTTGCTGCTTTTGTTGTGGTTTCCTGGGTGTGCTTGTGGTTTCAGAAGGCCGGTTTTCTGCTTTGGTATTCTCCACTATGTTAATGAATGGGATGAGGACATAAGGGACCTGGGGGTAATGCTCTATTACTTACCGGTAATCTTCATTACTCCGGGTCCCGTTGTCCTTGTCCCATTCATACGACCCTCCCTCCCTCCCGGGCGGCCGGCCTTGCTGTCTGGGCTTGGTTGTACAGACGGGATGCTGGGTAAGAACTGCTCATGTACTACCGGTGGGAGGGGCAGTATTAGGGTCCCAGCATGCCTCTGCTCTTTTTTTCTGTCGGGAGATGGTTATCTACAATATGTTAATGAGTGGGACGAGGACAACGGGACCCAGAGTAATGAAGATTACTGGTAAGTAATAGAGCATTACATTTCTCCCCCATGAATCTTTCACAGACCCGCGTCTTAAACGCATAAAACACCCAGTCCCAGCTTCAATAAACCTCTCTTACCCTCTGTTTCTTCTACTTTCCTTAATTCGTTCCCCTGTGAAATGGATCCAAAGATGGAAGAAACACTTTTGTTGGAAATATCCTCTTTTTCTTACATTTTTCTGTTCCCAAGTGCAGCCTCGGGCCAAGAGAAAAATAGGTGCAAAATACGAAAAATAAATAACAAAATAAAGCATTACAAGTGGTCGCAAACTGGCCAGATTGGTTTTATTCTCACCTAAACACTTTAGTGCCACTTTACAGAGTTTGCCAGTGATGCGCTACTTTCTTTTTCTCGTTATTCTTTGAACATCATTGTTTTTTCCCGGTGTGGACCTGCACCATTCCTGGAGGATCTGCAATACCTGGTTGATGTCTGGAGTGGAAAACTTTTAATGTGATCCTTATCAGCTCTTTTCTTTATTTCATTTTATAAAATGTGTACTGCTGCTCTTTGTTCAGTGATGTTGTCTTTTTAAACTATACTACTTATGTTTTGTAAGGATTTAAATAATGGACATTGTGACGGGTAAAAGGGAGGGGGCGGCATTTTTCAATTCTGGCCTAGGACTGGCAAAACACCTAGGGCCCGATGTAGGTGGCCAATACCGGTCGGAAACGGCCGAATTCGGCCGTTTCCGACCGGTATTTGGCCTTTTGAGATGTAGGGGACCTTTTTTTGTCCGATTCGGTATTTTACCAATTCGGTAAAATTACCGAATTTGAAAAATACCGAATCGGTAAGTTTACCGAGTTTTTAAAATCGGGATGTAGGTGGGACTACTTTCAGTCCCACAGGCCCTTCAGATTCGGTATTTTAACACCCAATCCAATTGGGTGTTAAAATACCGAATCCAGGTGTGCATGCACATGTGTGCATGCACACCTATGTCATGTGACAGACAGACATGCCCTTAGGGCATGTCTGTGTGCCACATGGCACAAAAGCCAGTATTGGGGGTGCTAGAGGGTGTCAAAGTGACACCCCCTGCACCCTTGCAGAAATCGGTAATTACCGATTCGGTAAATACCGATTCGGTAATGCACATTGATTCCTATGGGCTTCAAGGCCCATAGGAATCAATGGGGGATACCGATTCGGTATTTACAGAATCGGTAAATACCGAATCTTACAGATTCGGTATTTACCGATTCTGAAATACCCACATCTCCCCCCCTCCAATTTACCACTTCTTAAATACCGAATCGGTATGAATTGGTATTTAAGAAGTGGTAAATTGGAGTTTACCTACATCGGGCCCCTAGAAACTGCCCTGGCTGGTTTTCGTCTTGGGGTTTGACTTAAAAAAATTCAATCCTTTGCCTAAAGATTTTCAGAGGAGCTTTAAAGGGTTTCCACAGGTAGTTCGGGTTTTTCTTTTCCCTTTCTTCTCTTTCCAATATGGCTATGCTTTCCTTTGGTTTCTGTTGTCATGGAGGTTCTCACATGGGGTGTTTAATCATTTCCTGTTCTCATTTAATTCATAAATAAGTGCTTCACTTTAGTTAGAGAGTGCATTGTAATTAAGGCTCCCAGTTTCCCGTTTTTACTGATTTTGACAGGTAAATACTGACAGAAAACAATCTTTCCTATCTGTATTTATTTTTAAAAGCGGGAAAGTACAGAAAATTGTGCTTTTTGAGAAAGACTGTCCACGCTGTCTTCATGAATTCAAGGCAAAAGCCGGGGAGATAGACAGAATGGGGAGTTACAAAACAGGATCAGATTTCCTTAATTAAAGGCATATGTTTGAAATATATTTTTAGTAAAACACTAATATGCAGCTGTGGGTGTAGTGTTTTGTTAATTTGCTAAATAGCAACAGGCATCCATGTATGAGTGCATGCCTAGGAGTTAAATCAATGTGGAAATGTACCATTTTACAACTCCATTTATTCTCAAAACACAAAATAAATATGGATAAATAGCAATAAGAGGGCCAAAAAATAAATATGGATGAATACAGGACATGTTAAAAAAATATATCTTAAAACTGGGAGCCTTAATTGTAACACAGCCATGTTTCTTCAGCAGTTCTTCACTCTCACCACCTGCTGGTTCCTGTTTCTTGTGCTAGCTGAGTTTTTCTGGAACTCTTGTCCTGCTCCCTGGGATGCTTCATTTTGCCTTCTGGAGTTCTTCATCACTCAAGGAAGTTTTTTATGCCTGTGGCTTTTTCCTCCTGAGACTGTGACAGCTTCTCGTGGGCACCTGTTTATTACACTTTCTTCTTTTGCAACTACATCATGGCTTCAGGAAGGAGTCACAAGTACCTCGGGCAGGCCAAGTCCCAACTCGTAAAGGTAAATCAGCATCCAGCTTTCAATACTATCATGCCGTGGAGGAGGGAGAGGTCAGCTCAAGCTCTCACGCCGTCCTGTTTGCAATAGCAACTACTACCTGGAGCCTGGGGGCGGGGGGGGAGGTTTGCAGCTGCAGCTGTCCTTCTTGAGTCTCACCATTTTCCAGACCAGGTAGACCTGGTATACATGACTGCTACCCCTATGTCCTGTTAGCAACTGAGAGCAGGGCTACAGGCAAGCTATTAGTTGTCTCAGCTTGCTTTGCACCCCAAAAAGAAGGGCAAAGGAGAGCTGGGAGAGCTACTCTGAATCATGTTCTTAATAACAATTTACCTGAAAAAACCTGACGTTGAGTGGAAGCTGAAGTAGACATGGGCATCAAAAGTGAGTCTGCGAAAAAAAAAACGTTATGACATTCATTGAGTACCACCGTAGTCTTGTAACTGCGTCTAATAAATAAAATCCATAGATTTCTAGTTGGGAGTGAGGTTAATATCAAATTAAGTGACTACTTTTGCCATGAAGAGACGTATGATTAATTCCCAATAGCGTTGAAATGTTCAAATTTTATCCCTCAAGACGGAATCGACATGGATAAGCTGTCGGAAAGCAACTTTGAATGCCACTAGCAGGGCCCCCTTTTCCGCTGGCCCTATGGTTGTGGTGGTGGGGGGGGGAATGTGGTGCCTCCGTCACAACCCTGCAATGTGTGGCAGGCACCGTCTAGTGCCTGCCATACACTGCAGGGATATGCAAAAACTTCCATTTCATATAATGGGAGCTTGTGCTGCGGGTGGTCTCGGACCACCACACATGTTCCCCATTGTAAAATGGAAGTTTTTGACCTCACCATGTGTGGTCGCATCCTTATTGCGGTGTCGGGACCGCCGACCAGAGATCAGTCGGTTCTGCATCTGCTGCAATGTCTGTCAGAGGTAACTCTGACCGCCACCGTAATGAGGCCCTATATATAAGACATCTTCTGCTGGTGTGGATCATGAGGAGGAACAGGCCACCCCCATTTCATTATTGCTTAATGATGAATTTTTTCGTTTTTTTTAATACCAATAACAAACAGTGTTAGATTAAACAAGCATGAATGGAATGCTCATGTGCTACACCTTGCACAAATATGGAACCCATTCAGCATGATAAACGGCATATAGCTTCACACAAAAAATATTTTTCAACATTTCTTTGTGGGAAATCTACTTTTTTTTTATTAAAAAATTATTATAGGCAGGGAACAAATATGCATGTTGCTTCTTGCCAGATGGCGTTCGGCTGCTAAGCAATTTGTATCTGGTTCTCGATCGAGCTGAATACAGGATGCATCATTCCCTCATTGGTCTTTGATCAGATCTTGCAGCACTAGGATTTTGCAATACATATTTATCAGGTATCTGCATGAAATGTCCCTTTTTCCTTGGCACTTGCTTCAATCTGTCCACATCCTTGGCTGCCCTGTGGTTGTTGTGTGGGGTTCTTATTCCTCCTTACTATGGTCTATACAGTTAAAAATGAACAACAACAACAGTACCCCGCACCCTTAGATATCTTTATATTTCAATCATTAAAAATAGACCATCCATCCTCAGGTCTTTTTGGAGCCTATACTCCGATACCGTACAAGTGCTTTTGTGGCTCCTCCTGAAGAAGACACTTTGTGCGGTAATGCTTGTAGAAAGAAATTTGATTGTTAAGCCACTGAATATTTTTAGATTATTTAATCTTTTGTGGTATTATATAGTAGCTTTATCTTGATCAATTGTGAATTATAAATTAGGAAGCACGAGACATCATCAGTTGATCTTCACGGGGCGTGGCTTGGGCGCCGATGGCGATGGTCGCCTGAGAGCTCGGCTCCGGGACTGAGCCCGGTATTATCCTGTAATTCGGAGGCTGCGGGGCACCCCAGACCCCGCATTCTGCTGAGCGGACCGACGAAGACCTGCCGGGGCCCCTGATGGGGCTCGGAGGAGAATTGCTCCGGAGTTAAACCGAAGTTTGCGGAGTTGCGGAGTGCGACCCAACATGGCGCCCGGACTTCTTTGTCCCCCTGGTCGGACCCACTGACTTGGAGGAGCGTCGCGAGCAGCGACTTGCTCCCGACTTTGCCATCCCCGGCTGCTCTGTGCACTGGCTGTCTACTGGATCGGACTTTTCACAACGAGTTTGCACTCGGTTGGGTGACCGGGCGGATGCCCACGTTATAGGGGACCCCGGGAGCGGACGCTCTGTGATCTAGGCGGTGGCCCGTTTCACGACTCCGCACCTAGCTACGTCTTCCCGGCCAGTCCACTTCCATGGGAGGCGCGACACTTTGGCGCCACAAATCGTCCGGTGGAGTTGGTGACCCCCACCCCGGGTCTCTAGCGGGTGAGCGGGCCTGCCCGACTCGGCGACGGTTGTCTCCGCCCCCTCATCGGTGCCCTCGGACGCCGTGGCGGTGGCGTGAGCCGAAGCGGAGAAGTCTCCACAGGCCCTGGAGAAGAAGGTCTCCCACACTCGATTTGAGGACCAGTAACCGGGAGGGTCGTGGTCGACATCTGCACCCGGAGACACCTACTCCGGGAACTTCACGGAGTGCCCCCGGCGACATGGGGAAACCTAGAGGAGCCAAGGGGACTACCCCGACCGCCTCGGACTCGGAAGCCCAGGACAAAGAGGAGCATGAGGACCCAAAGAGTTCTGGTGGCGCGTCGATGCAACAACAGTTCGACCGCGTCCTGGAGGCGATAACGACCACGAGATCGGCCCTCCAACAGGACATTGCCCAGGTGGCGACGAGCCTGGGCCTCCTCAGAGCGGACCACGGCAAACTTTCGGACCGGGTCAAGGAAGTGGAGAGCTCGGTGAAAACCTTAGAGCCGGCGCAGCGAACCTTGGCTGCGACGATGAAGGATGCCCTATCCCGAATTGCGGCCCTGGAGCAAAGGGCGGAGGATGCGGAAGGCCGCAACAGGAGAAACAACATTCGTGTAGTGGGCCTCCCGGAAAAGATCGAGGATGGCGACATGGTGGCGTACTTAGAGACCTGGCTCCGTGACACGGTGGCCCCGGAGGGGCTATCCTCCTTCTACACTCTGGAGCGGGCCCACAGAGTCCCGGCACGGCCACCGCAACAGGGACGCACCCCGAGGCCGGTGGTGGCGCGCTTATTGCACTTTCGGGACAGGGACTTGATCCTCAATGCTGCCAGACATAATGGTCCATTCAAAGTAGCGAACAGTCAGGTGAACATCTTTCCGGACTACACCTACGAGACTCAACGCAAGCGTTTCTCCTTCCTGGCGGTCAAGCGCGAGCTCAGGAGCGAGGGCATCCAGTACTCGCTCCTCTACCCTGCAAGGCTCCGCATCATAGTCGATGACAAAACTCAGTTCTTCGACACCCCGGAGGATGTCTGTGCCTGGCTTGAACTTTACAGGACAGGGAAAGATGGCTTCGGCTCCTCGTCCCAACAGGCAGATGAGCCGGAACAGAGACGGCGATCCAGGAGGATCAGGAATCGCCGCGGCCGCACGGGTGGGCCCTCAACTGCAGAGACGTCGTCGGAACGGAGGGGAGTGTTGGAAGTACTGTCGGAGTTGTCGGGTGCACGGGACGAAGCCGTTGAGGAGGAAGGAAACCTGGGTGAAGAGGTGGCACCATCGGACTCGGAGGACTCAGCGACTGATAGTGGCCACACACCGGTGATCACACCGAAATCAGTGGAGGACCTTTTGGATGGACAAGGGTAACGGGGTGTGCTGCCTTACTTTGGGAGGGGGCCCGGCGGGGGGGAGGCGGTTGCCGTCCATTGCTGCTGATAGACGGGGAGGGAGGGGTGGGGTGCCCCTGTTTCTGCCCCGAGAGGGTTTGGCACTGATTGGGGCTTGTTATAGTCCTTGTGGCCTGGGCGTCGAGGGCCCACTGCCTCCGCCCAGCCCGCACCTGGCCCTTAAGGCCTTCCTACGGTGGCGACCGTGGGATTAGTAGGGGTTACTGGGTGGATGGAAGGCGAGGTTTGGATGGGATCTAGATGGTGCAGTTTGGGTCCTGTTCTGGGGTGGGTGGGTGAGGGTTTGGTTCGTTTTTGGGTTGTTTGGTTTTGGTTGGGGAAAATGGCCGCCATCAGTGCTGGGAGGAAGGTTGTCCTTTCTTTGTTGGGACCCGGATGGGGAGACTGTGCAAGAACAATATGGGACAATGGCTGATGTCGCTAACTTGAAATGTGTCACTTGGAACGTAAGGGGGCTTCATACTATGTCCAGGCGCCACAAGGTCCACGCTTATTTGGTGCGTAGGGGAGTGCAAATGGCGCTGCTGCAGGAAACTCATTTGAACAAGGCGGAAGGGGCGGCGCTACAGCGTAGATGGCGGGGGCAGGTCTTTTCCACGTCGTACTCCGCTTATGCCAGAGGGGCGCTAATATGGATCAGGGCAGGGGTCCCCTTTCAAGTCACGAGAACAGTGATAGGTCCAGAGGGGCGTTACGTGGCCATCTCGGGCACTCTTGGAGGGAGGGACTTGAACGTTTGTTGTGTGTATGCTCCTAATATGGACCAGACTGCCTTCCTTTCCAGGCTATCGGGCTCGTTGGCCCACTTTTTCTCCGGGCCCCTTCTGCTTGGAGGAGACTTCAATTCTATAGTGGATGTGGATATGGATCGCTCGCATCCACCGCTTCCAGATTCTCCGGTTCGTCGCACGGCTAAAGGTCGTCAGGATTGGCAGACCCGCTGGGGTTTGATGGACATCTGGAGGGCGCATCACCCCGCATCTAGGGATTATTCATATTTCTCGAGCCTTCATGAGTTGCATGTCAGACTAGATGGCTTTCTTGGATCGCCCGAGCTGGTGTCGGCAGCGGTCCGGTCTGAGTATTTGTCCAGGACCATTTCGGACCATAACCCCCTCCTGCTGGACCTTCGTTGGTTCCCCGGGACGCCGGCGGTGCCCACCTGGAAGCTGCAACCCGAGATCCTTGAGGACAGTGTCTTCAGGGCTGACCTGGGGGACAGGATACTGGAATATTTTGCATCCAACGGCGGCACCGCGAGTACTAGAGCGTTAGAGTGGGACGCTTTAAAGGTAGTGGTGAGGGGTTACTGTATTTCTAAGAAGGTGGGCATGAGGCGCGTTATCTTCGCTGATTTAGATGCAGCGGATCGGAGACTCCGCGAGCTTGAACTTCGCCGCCCGGGACACCCGGAATTGCAATTACGAACGGCGGAGGCGAGGGAGAAGGTGGCGGCAGAGGTCGAACGGCTCCGCTGTTTTGACTATAAGGCCTATACGGTCCGATCCATCGCAGAGGGAGACAGATCGAGCGCGTTATTGGCGTGGTTGGCCAACCCTACGCGCCAGTCCCAATTGACGACAGGTATGCGTGAGGCAGACGGAACCGAGGTACACACCCAACCGGAGATTCTTAGCTGCTTCCGGCATTATTACGAATGTTTGTACCGTAGTCGCTCCGCACGAGACCCTGACCGACTTGATGATTATCTACGTCCGCTGGAGCTCCACACAGTGGAGCAGGAAGTGGCGAAAGCCCTGGGATCTGACATTGAATTGGGGGAGATCCGCGGGGCCATTAAACGGATGGCGAGAAACAAGACCCCGGGCCTGGATGGCCTGCCTGTGGAGTTTTATGCAGCTTACGCTGACCTCCTAGCCCCTCGATTATTGGTGGTCTACAGGGAGGCGAAGAGGCTGGGGCGACTCCCAAGCTCGATGTGTGAGGCGTTGGTGGTTCCTCTCCTCAAGCCGGGCCGAGACTCGTCCGACCCGGGGTCTTACCGTCCCCTATCGATGTTGACGGTGGACTATAAAATACTGAGCAGCATCTTGGCCTCGAGGCTGCTGGGACACATGAGTTCCCTGGTGCATACAGACCAAGCTGGTTTCATCCCACGGCGGAACACGACTATGAATATTCGCAGGTTATTCCGTTTGTTAGGGGAACCATTCGTGGATGCCCCGTCCCCGGTCGTCCTGTCGGTGGACCTAGAGAAGGCTTTTGATAGCCTGGAGTGGGACTACCTCTGCACGGTGCTGCAGAGATTCGGCCTTGGGGAGGGCTTTGTCAGGTGGACCGCGGTTCTCTATGCCTCCGCTTCGGCCAGGGTCCGGGCGGGGCCACTGATTTCCTCGCGGTATCCGGTAGAACGAGGCACGCGGCAAGGGTGTTCACTGTCCCCACTTCTCTTTGCGCTGGCGGTGGAGCCACTCGCGCTGCACCTTCGGTCAGGAGCCCACTACACGGGCTTGTGGACGCCTGCGGGCCCGCATTATGTGTCGCTGTATGCGGACGACCTGTTGCTCTTTCTGGAGGACCCGCTCGACGCTTTACGTGGGGCGGCGGTGGCGCTCACAGAGTTCGGGAAGGTCTCGGGCCTCCGAGTGAATTGGTCCAAGACCTGTCTTTTTCCGGTGCGCAGGGGTACTCCCGCCCCTGCCCTCAGTGGGGAGATTAGGTGGGAACCCGACTGCTTTAAGTACCTTGGGGTGTTTGTTTACCACGACCAACCCGACCTCCTAGATGGGAACATTGCCCGTGGCATTCGAGCACTCCGAGGCTGCATGGCCTTTTGGGCTACGCTGCCGCTTTCGGTGGCGGGACGGATCGCCCTGCTTAAAATGGTGGCGCTTCCCCGGCTATTATATTACTTCCGGACTCTACCGATCTGGATCCCACCGGCCACGTTTCGACTGTTACGCTCCATGGTGGTCGGATTCCTCTGGGGGACGGGCCGCCGGCGGGTGGCCCTCAAAACCCTGATGAGGCCGAAAGACGAGGGGGGGCTCGCGGTGCCGGACTTTGAAAAGTATTATCTGGTGGCGCAGCTCCAGACCTTCACCCAGGAGATCGCCAGGGAATTCCGGGGCCCGGAAGACGGGAGGGGAACGGGCATGGCCAGGCATGTTCTCTCCTTTATAGCGCTGCGACAACGGTTGGCCCTGCGGGACTTGTCGATGGAGGAGCGGACGGTCCGCCTGTGTTGGAATCGGGCCCACGCCCGAGGCCAACTGAGGATACCATATGCGCCTGAAATACCGTTGGGGATGCTGACGGCCCTCCCCCATGGAGGGGATTGGTCACGCCTGGCGGCCTGGGAGGATGCCGGCTTACAGCTGGTTGGGGATCTGTACGAGGACGGAGCGCTCTTGTCCTTCCAGGATCTTATTGACCGCTTCGAGATCCCCGTGGCGACTTCCTGCTACACTCGGCCATTGTGCGAGCGATCCAGGCACATTGGAAGAACGGGCAGGAGGAACCCCCCTTATCTCAGGTGTGCCAGTACGTGATGATGTCGGCGGGCACGGTGAAGGCGGTCACTTGCCTCTACGGCAGGTTGATTAACGAAGGGTTGGCTCCTCTCACCACTCTAAGAAACCGCTGGGAGGAGGACATTGGTAGGGAGATCCCGGAGACGACTTGGTCCCAGTTGGTGAGACGAGCCTGGAAGGGCACACGCAACGCCCGTTTTCAGTTGGTCCACTATTACGTTCTCCATAGAGCGTACCTGACCCCGGTGAAAATCAGGCGATATTTTGCCACGAACTCGGCGGCATGCCCTAGGTGCCCAGCTCAGGAAGCGGACCTCCTACATATGTTATGGGCCTGTCCAGGTCTGTCATCTTACTGGCAGGACGTAGAAACGACCCTGGAGGAGGTGACGGGGAGATCCTTATCATTTGATGCGGCGGTGGGGCTCCTACACTGGTTCCCCCATATCCCCAGGAATAAAATTTCTAGTAAATTTGTCGACCTAGGGCTCCTCCTTGCTAAACGAGAGGTAACCAGGAACTGGAAGGCACGAGTTGGTCCGACAGGCAGCAGGTGGCGCAGTGAGCTTTTGAAGTGGGCGGCGGGGGAGAGCGCGCTGAGATATCAACTAGCTTGGAGGCAGCGTAATGAGAAGGCGCAGGAGGCCGCGTCGGAATGGGAAATGTTAGTGCAGGCCCTCAGGGATTATTGTGCCCCCAGCGACTCTGAAGGTGAAGAAGCGACTCGCCCCGAGTCCCGGTAAACGTTTGTACTGATGGTCCTATTGCTTTCCCCGTGGGTCCCATGGCAGATCCTGTGTTGGTAGCTCCCTGGCGCTGGTGGTGGGGTTGGGTGGGTTTCTTTTAGTTAGTAGTCCTTTGCGGGTGGGGGTTTTCCTTTGGGTTTATAGGCTTGTTTAGAAAAGCAGATGACGGACAGTGAATCATCCGGACCAGCTCAAGCATCCTGCTGATCCCCCATTGCATTTCGCCGCCCGACCCCAGGGTTGTGGGCCGGATGGCTGTGTACGGAACTTACGGGGGGGCCAGAGGGTCTTATTCTGTTGATACCGCTTATGATACAATGCTGGTCGATATTGTAACGATTTACTAATTCCTGCAATAAAAATATATTTAAAAAAAAAAAAAAAAAATCAGTTGATCTTCACTTTGTTGTCATTGTCCTTGTCTGTGTACCTTGTTTTTATTGTGTAGAAAGATTTTATGGTTAACTTAACTGTTTGCATATGAGAAAATACATTGCATACATCGGGCATTCCTGTATCTTGTTTTCAGGATATCTCCCCTCCCTCCAATCTGGCCAAACCAATGTAAGCAGATAGAAGCACCTGAATGTCTCTGTGGTGTGATCGAGGGTGTAGTCGCTGTCGAAGCAGGGTACGGGGCTGGCCCCGTTGCGCAGTTAAAAAAATCTAACTACTCCAAAAGCCCCTCCTCCCCCCACCCCCCCCCAAACCAATGTGCTAGGAATACGCCCCTTTAGGGACCTAGTTAAAGGGTCATCGTTAGACAGCAGATCAGGTAGCCTCAGTCGCTGACTGTGCCTCCTTGATCCAGAGAAGGCTAAGATATTTTGGACAGGTGAACTGGGGGACACCAGATAACCCCGAATGAGTCTGCTGAGTTTGTGAGAGAGGCTTGAATTAGTTCCATGTCTAAGATATACCATCATTTGTGTAACCAACCCGTGTTTGTCGGTCGGGTCAATGTGCCCCATAGGGAGATAATGTGTTGGGCAGCTGCTCCTAGTGCTAGACCCATCTGTTTCCCCTGAATGGAATTCAGCGGGTATGTGATTGGGTTAGGGAGCCCAAGGATTATATAGGTAGGGAAGTGTGAGATTTCGGTTTTGAATTGTCTGTCGATATCATCTAGGATGGCAGCCCAGTAACCCGTCAATTCCTTGCAGTCCCATTGTAAGTGGGTTAGAGTAACCTCTTTGTCACAGCCATGCCAGCATGTCGGACTATGGTCTGGATTACCTTTATTCAGTATGGCCGGTGTCAGGTACCAGTATGTGGCCACCTCGACTGCAGCTTCCCTACTGGCTGTGTTACGGACCGTATGATTGGCCCTGAAGTAGATATCATGCCATTCTTTCTCAGTCAGGTCCCTCTCCAGTTCCCGTGCCCAACGTTTTTGCCCGGCAGAGGGCGAGGAAGGGGCCGGCGGTCGAAGCATATTGTATAGTTCAGAGATCATTCTCTTGTCGGAGTGTTTCGTTATGAGCCATTTCTTGTATTTTGTGAGCTTCCTGCACACTAACGGCCGCACATCGGGGTGGAGGAGCCAATGACGAATCAAAGGTACAGAAATCGATTCCATTCCGTTATGGTGTAGTATTGTTTCACTTCCGAGAACGGGAGAAACCTCTCCAGATCGAAGAGATGGCCCGCCAACTGAAATTCGGTGACACGCCACTGTGAGAACGCTCGCTCCTCTATCCCTGGTGTAAACTCTGCATTATGAAATAGGGGCGTTAATGGTGAGGGGAAAGATGCGAGTCCCCGTTTGACAGCTACTGCATCCCAGACTCGTAGCACTGTGTACATGATAGGTGAACGCTTGAGATTTGGTGGTCTGTCAGCCTCTTCAAGAAGGGCATCTTCCACAAAGAAATCTTTGCTGCACTCGGTCCTGGAACAGCCACCTTTTTTCAGACTCAGGTCTGCTCCACTCCACCAAGCACCTAAG
This sequence comes from Lissotriton vulgaris, assembly GCF_964263255.1. Lineage (NCBI taxonomy): Eukaryota > Metazoa > Chordata > Amphibia > Caudata > Salamandridae > Lissotriton > Lissotriton vulgaris. The sequence continues at coordinate 299,199,908 of NC_141695.1, forward strand.
TTGTGTCGCCCTGAAGTATTCAAGGATATTTGGGATTCCTAACCCTTCCTTGTCTGTAGGTCTGTGGGAAAGATCCCTACACATACGAGGAACCGCCCCTGCCCAGACAAACTGTTGCACTACTCTCTGTATTTTGTGGAGTGCCCCCGGTGGGGGCCAGGCCGGTAAGGTCTGAAACACACATAGTGCTTTGGGTAATATGAAAATTTTTATGGCTGCAATACGGCCAAGTCTCGACAATGAGTGTTTTTGCCAATGCCAGAGGTCCTTCGTAATTTGGGAGAGGAGTTTGGAATAATTATGCATGATTGTCTGTGCAATAGAATGGACTACGCCTAGTCCCAGATAGGGAACTGCACCCTGAGTCTGGAGTTCTCCATAGGACGTTTGTCCTTCCCCTGTTGAGTCCTCATTTCAGCCTAGGTGCAGGATCATTGATTATCCCACATTTAGCCTAAAGCCGGAGACTTGGCCAAAGGAGGTTAGTTCACAGAGAAATGTTGGCACGGATCGCTACGGGGTCTCCAAGGTCGCCAAGATGTCATTGGCGTACAGGCTCATAGAGTGCGTCTCTCCTCTGAATAGGATGACGAAGATATCAGGATTGTCCCCGATCCTTTGGGCTAGGGGCTTTACATAGAGTGCGAAGAGAAGGGTAAGCATGGGCGGAAAATCCGTTCCGCTCGCGGATTTTGCTGATTTTCGGTAAATTTGCAATATGCGAACTCTCGCGAATTTACCGAAAATCCGCAAATTCGCACGCAGCGGATTTTTTTGCTTGGTGATACAATATTGCGGCGTGTTGCGTTCACTTACCGTCATTCAGCGTTTGCTGAGTTGTTTTTCTCGATATTTTGCGAGTGCTGCGCCATTTTGGATCTTGCTGCGGGATCCCGCTGGAGTTTGGCGACGCATCGCGAGAGTTCCCAATTGCGAACATGTAGATGCGTCGGGCAGCAACAATCTCGCACTCGCGAAATTACAAAATTTGCAATTCTGCACAAGAAATCCACCAGCAAGCAGCATAAACCTTCTGAAAATGATGATTTTTATCAGAATAACTCCTCAGGTTGACATTTGCCTGCACTTTTTTGGATTTGAGGCCTTTTTGACTTTCTTTGGATCACTTTTGGATTAGAAATCAACTTTCACAAGTAAGTTTGTTTGGGGCATTACAGTTGCTGTTCTGCAGAAAAACGAGTTTTGCAAAACTAAAAGCACTCAGCAGGTGCAAAAGTTCACTCATCATTAGTAGCCATTCCCTGTAGTGCTTCCTGAGGAGCCCCTCCAGAGTTCAGTTGCCTACGTATAGTTGCTGTTCTGCAGAAAAACGAGTTTTGCAAAACTGAAAGCACTCAGCAGGTGCAAAAGTTCAAACTCATCATTAGTAACCATTCCCTGTAGTGCTTCCTGAGGGGCCCCTCCAGAGTTCAGTTGCCTACTTGCAACTATTCTATGACCCTGCTCTGACCCTCACAGCAGGCTCATAGAATAGCTACAAGTAGGCCACAAAGGTCCTGGGAAAAAAAATTGCACTGCAACAGAAAGCAAATTACAGATAAGGAAGCAGGTGCCAGACAGGAAGTTTAAATTCAGTGACACATTAATCAACCCCAAATTAATTCATGTCAGTTGAAGCAGGGCAGGTGTGCTTGCTTTTCCCCCCCATAATCTACAGTGATGAATCAGAGGGTGGCAGTGATGTACCAGAGGGTGGCATGGGTGAATCAGACGGTGGCAGTGGTGAAACAGAGGATGCTGTGAACCTGTGATGATGAACCAGACGTAGAAACAACGAAGTCGCGACCGTTGCGAGCCGACAAGTAAGTTCGCAATTGCGAACTGGTACAAAACCCTCGCGAACTGGCAGAAACCCTTGCGAACACAAAAAAAATCTGCAAATTCGCGAGAGTTCGCGGAGTTTGCGGATTGCGAGTTCGCAAATACGCAAATTCGCGAACACCAGATTTGCAAAATTCGCCCATGCTTAGAGACGGGGTTAGATCGGGCACCCCTGTCTCGTGCCCCTCTAGATCTCAAAAGGCTGTGAGGTTATCCCATTTACCCTGATTGTTGCCTTGGGCCTATCGTAAAAGCTCACCACCCAGGCCCTAAATCGGTCACCAAGGCCAAAATAAGCTAACGTTTTGTCTAGGAAGCCCCAGTCTACTCTGTCGAAGGCCTTTTCGGCATAGACTGACAATAGGAGAGCATCCATATTTGTGTGGTGGGCTTTGTCGATAAGGTGCAGTATGCGTTTGGTATTATCGCTGCTTTGACGATTGTGAATGAAGCCAGACTGGTCCGGTTCTATGATACCGGGCATACGTGGGCCCAATCTGGCCGCTAGGACCCTCGTAAACACCTTTAGATCCAAATTAAGTAGAGAAATCGGCGATATGTGCCACAATGGGTCGTATCCTTCCCGGGTTTAGGGATGACCACTATGTCAACGGCTAACATATCGGGAGGGATTGTTCCAGGACCTCGAAAGGAGTTAAAAAGCTGCGTCAGGATCAGGGCAAAAAGTGGGCAAAGGACTTGTAGAACCCAACTGAAAAGCCGTCAGGGCCTGGCAATTTCAAAGGTTTGAGGCGAGAAATCGCCCCATCACCTCTTCAATCCTGATAGGCGCATCTAGAGCTTCCACCCCGCCACGTTCAGTGCCGTTGTGGCGGCCCTCTGTAAGCAGGCCTCCCCGTTGGCGCTAAGTTGCGGGTCTTTACCATACAACGTGGAGTAGAAGTCCCAGAGGGTTTCTGCAATCAAGTCATCACGTTCGACTGTCTCCCCCTTGGCATTCAGAAGAGCTGAGATTTTGGAGCGCTGTGTGCAGGCTCTGAGTTTTCTTGCCAAGATACGCCCTGTTTTGTCTCGCCCTATATAGTAGGAGTGCTTGAGCCGGAGGGCCGCATATTCAGCTCTGTCCAAATCAAGGCCCGCCAATTGTGCCCTTGCAGCTTTCAGTTGGCGCAACACACTGAGCGCACCTGTCCGATTGTGTACCCTTTCTAATTCTAGTACTTGTGCCGTGAGAAGTTCCCTTTTTTCCCTATGCTCTCTGGACTCAGCAGCAGAAATGGCAATTAGTTTGCCCCCACTACAGCTTTGAGGGTCCTCCATAGTGCAGCAAGGGGAGTGTCCGGGGAGTTGCTCATCTCTAGGTAGTCAGTAATGCATTTGTGGAGTTGCTGTGGCACTCCCGCTCTACGGCGCAAGTTCTCCCTAAGTCTCCACATCCCTGTCGGCCTGCGAGTCGGAGGCATGTTGAGAGTCAATGTCACTGCGTCATGGTCAGATAGCGCTACTGGTGTAATGTTCACTGTGTCTACTAGCTCATTCAGTTTTGTGGAGCCTATGAAGTGGTCTAGTCGGGCGTATGTATGGTGTGCATTGGAGTAGAAGGAAAATTGTGAGGACTGTTGGTGAGCCATCCGCCATATATCTAGCCAACCCTCTGTCCCTCAGTCACTCCTTCCCTGTTTTGGACAGTGCGCCTGTTTGGCCGTAATGTTGGCATGATCTATCTTTCTCCACATCCATAACCAGGTTAAGGTCCCCCCAACCACTAGTCTCTTGTCTTGTGGGCGTAGAACTTCCAATAGGGCTGCCGTGAGGAAGTTTTCTTGTCCTGAGTTAGGGGCGTAGAGGGAACCCACCACCAGGGGAGCACCCCCTACCAATAGTTTATAGGCCTGTAGACAGCCTTTTACTTCTGCCATCTTTTTTCCCACTGAACCCTGGAATGGCCTGGCAATCAGTATGGCCACACCGGCTTTCTTATCAGGTGTGGATGAGTAGAACTGTTGGGGGAAAGCTCGGGACCTCATCCGGTGCCAATCTTTGGGGAGGAGATGGGTCTCCTGCAATAGACACACCTCTGCTCCCGAATTCTCTCAGTAGGATAGGATGGCTCTCCTTTTAATGAGGTTATTTAGCCCGTTCATATTAAGGGTGATTATCTAAAGTGGGTCTAATCTGCTGTATCTGCTGGAGCTTGGTCACCGTAACCAGGTGTATGTCCCCCGTCTCCCTTATGTCGTGTGTCTCTGTACCGCCAAGTTTGGGGACTCCCTCCCCCGGTTACCATTGTGGTAGGTCTTCACTCTAGTCCCGGAGTGCCCTTGGTTGTAGGCGGCCTCAGCAGCGGGTCCAGCCATGATTGTAGAAACTCGCTATGTACCTCTGCAGAAGACTCCTGCGTTCTCCCCAGGTGATGACCCTGGCTGTGCCTTAGGTTGCACTTCACGCTGGTCCACTTCCCGCTGCAGCGCCGCGGGGCTCCCGGTGCGACCTGGTCCGCTCGGCTGCCCACCGAGGTCCTAGCCTCTCTGTCTGGCTGCTGCGTAACACCCAAACCCGCACCCGGCAGCCACCAGCCACAGACGCCCCTTTTGAGGGCCTCTTCACTGCTGCTTTGGGGGTGGTGGTGGTTTCAGTCCAGCCCAGGCGCCATTACCTCACGCCTCTGAACGATCCTTTCTGGCTGCCCAAGAGTGCCAAGCGGGTCCCCGGGCCAGCGTGTCACGTCTCGCATGCTGTCCCCACACTGCCGCAGCTGCGTTGGGTGCTCATCTGCTCCCGGCAGCCGCCAATGCCGCTGTTAAGGGCCTCCTCGCTGCTGCCTTAAAGGTGGCGTCAGGTGCGGCCCGGCCTGGGCATCATTACCCCACTCCGCTGCTACCGCTCTTCAGGCCACCCAGGAGCGTTGAACGGGACTCCAGCCTAGCGTTTCGTGCCTCAGCTGCTCACTTTTCGGCCGTCTGTAGCCTTTTCCCTGCTGCCCCTGAAGTGGTGTCAGTTGCAGCCCGGCCTGGGCGTCAACACCCCGCGCCACTGCTCCCACTCTTCAAGCCGACCAGGAGCACTGATCGGGACCCCAGCACAGCGTTTCGCGCCTCCGGATCTGCCCCTTTGTAGCTGCTCACTTTTCCACTCTCTGTAGCGGTGTCCCCGGGGTCCAATGCTGTAATTTGACCAGGTGAGAGGGCCAGGAGCAGGGAGCCACTGAGAACTGCGACCTAACAGTCCCCCATCTTGGCCTCGCCCCCGGTAGAATGATTTTAGAGTGAATGTTGATACGATTTGAGTGTGGATATGAATCACATAATTAAATATTAATTTGTACTGTTTATACGCTTTGTACAATTTAAACAAAATACATTTGTCTCTGTTTATAATAATTCGTTGCTGTCCCCATATGTCCATGCAAGTCTTTATTATGTTAATTTTGAATAGATGTGAGTTGCCCTAGGTGTTTACATTTCACCATAGAAACCTACATAACCTTGAACAGTTGTTTTAATTTTTAATTGTCCATTGCAGTGCCCTTCACCTTCTCATGTTGGCCGAAAATTACGGGTACATCCAAAACCCGACTATGAGGTTCCACAGACAACGCGTTTATAAATAAGGTATCTGAGAAACACAAACAATTATCGGTGGCATTTAAAAAAAACACACACACATAAACACTGAAACCACTTCTTGACTCAGTGAAATGCTATTGGAGAACAAGATACACACAAACATCTTGCTTTCAAGATTTGTCCATCACTTGCGATAATATTCACACACTTAAAGTTGCACCAATGATTCTGCAGTGTTAAGGATGATATTCAAAACCAAATGAGAATGGATCACTTTACCAGAGTGACCAGGTTTCGTATAGTGTGCCTATAAAAAAACCCTCATTCACATACACAAGTCGGAAAGGCGTTATATCTTGGTTCTCCGCCTTGCTTTACAAATGTGACAGCATCATCATTGGGTTTGTTTCTTAGTCTTATGCTTCCTCCATCCGGAGGTGAAACCCTGGTTATTCCTGTAGTGATCAACGAAAAGAGAGGTGGAGGTGCTCCAGTGAAGTGAATTTCAAAAGGTGGTGTTAAAAACTCATATACCTAGATTTGTATTTTAATCAGTCTAGGTTCGAGATTCAAAAGCAGTGTTGTGCGTAGGAAGACTTGTTATTAGTCTACCACACTAACAGTGTCCATAAAAAGGTTGACATGTTTCAGCCCTAGGGGTTGCCCAAATGGGTCAGGGGGCTTTCTTCAGGACCTAAAAAGAGAGATGGGAGGCTGTGTCTTGTTACAGTCTCCTTGAATCTGGGTGATATTAGCTCCTTTTGATTTAATATAGTGTTACAGATTATACCAGTGTGATGAGCCCGATTAGGAAATACAATAAAATCTTCAGATGCAATTACCGCATCTTCCCTAACTCACTTCATTATCCTCGTCTACAATACAATCTTTAAATTATCCTAATTTGTACACATAAACATTTAAAGTAATAGTTAAACTAACTATGAGAGTGTTATTTACTCAAAAAAGAATAAACATAGCTTAGCTAATCATGCTGAGCAACCTACACGGCCCATCATTGAGAGAAACAAGTACAAGGTGCTAACATTTAGCTAGTGAATCTCAAAAAAATGGCATGGATTATTTGTGCTATATATTAATCAAAATATACCCTGATGCCAAGACATTGCCAATTATGTCTTGCCTGAGGTCACTCCCTCCATCCTTCGCACTATCATCTTCATGCTGCAAATCAGCAACATCACCCTGGGCATCATCATTGACGTCATTATCAGGGAAAAAAGGGTGTTCCACAGCAGGGCAATGTTGCGCATGTTTAAACTGCAGCAGCCAGGCTACATTGGTAGGCCTGACGCCATGTTTCCCTTGTTATATTAGTGGATTGAATAGGTGCAGGAATATTTAGAATCTTCTTAATATAATTTTTTTGAAAATGTTGTAATACTTTTTTAGCCTGTATTGTGGGAATTTGTTGCTGTATTTGGGAGGGAGTGGGGAGCCGCATTCCTACCTGATCTTCTGCACATCACCAGGCAGCCTCTCCGGTCCACCGCAATCGCTAGGCGTTTGCTTGCATGGAGAGAGGACGTCTTTAGCTTCACTAGCCACACCGGATGCCATTGCGGAGGTCAGCGCTCTAGTGGCCAGCCTCCTGGGGGTATAAAATCATTGCGTCGGTGCCCGGGCAGCGGACGCACACAGCTGGTGCACCAACAGCGCACCTAAGGCAAGTCCGTCTGCGCCTGTACGTTCCTGGACGATGCTGGCTGCCAGGAGATGCTACCCGTTTTCCCCCAGGCAGGTCCCCCATCGAGGATATCTTACAGGAGAGAGGACCTATGGAATATAGGCAACCTTGTGTGAAGGGCCTTGACAAACAGGGAATAAAGGATATGATTGGCCCGGGGATCTGTTCTTGCTGTGGCTGGTCACTGGGTGACGTGCAAAAAAACGAAGGATTTAGGCCCAGATCTTTGTACTGGGGTGAATGTAAGACATTGTTCTGCATTCTGTCCAACAACTGTGTTTTTTGCAATTTTCACCCCAAGTGGGCTGGGTATCCTCAGACGTGAGTCCCAGGCTCTCCACATCACTGGAGTCAAGCTATCCAGGCTGAAGAAGGCTGATAGCCAGAAACCAGTCCTTGGATGCTTGATTCCGGTCTAGGAAAGACATGGCTTAGTAGTTCGGGCTGGACTGTTCCATTGAGGCACAGGGTCGAGGCTGATTTGCATATAGCCAGTGTCTGACTTAGGGTGGTGTGGAGTGCAAAATAACGATGGATTTAGGCCCAGATCTTTGTACTGGGGTGAATGTAAGACATTGTTCTGCATTCTGTCCATCAACTGTGTTTTTTGCAATTTTCACCCTGAGTGGGCTGGGTATGCTCAGACGTGAGACCCAGGCTCTCCACATCACTGGAGTCAAGCTATCCAGGCTGAAGAAGGCTGATAGCTAGAAACCGGTCCTTGGATGCTTGATTCCGGTCTAGGAAAGACATGGCTTGGTAGTTCGGGCTGGACTGTTCCCCCGAGGCACTGGGCCGAGGCTGATTTGCACATAGCCAGTGTCTGACTTAGGGTGGTGTGGAGTGCAAAATAACGATGGATTTAGGCCCAGATCTTTGTACCGGGGTGAATGTAAGACATTGTTCTGCATTCTGTCCATCAACTGTGTTTTTTGCAATGGTCACTGGGTGACGCACAGAGTATCCCTATTAAAACTTATTACCCTGCCAGGAACATGGATCCCCTTAAGGAACTATTGGGGGGTTTAGTAAAACAGACTGGGGGAGAGCAAATCACCCCTTTTAAAGGTCTCTATATTAATGCCAGATCGGTCTATAAGCATGTGGCGGAAATTTGGGTCTTGCTAGATGACGTCAGACCAGATGTATGCCTCCTTACAGAGACTTGGCTCCATAATGATTCCACACCAGCACTGGCTTTAGCTTTCCCCGCAGAATACTCTGTGATACGACTGGATAGGGTGGGCAAGAGGGGTGGAGGATTAGCGATTGCTGTACGTCCACCCTATCTCATTAAGACACTGGACACGGTCTCCTCCCCCAACACAGAGTTGTTGATTTTCAGGGTGGAGTCACCCCAAGCAACTGTCTGGTCCAGAGCCCTAGTGTACCATCCTCCCGCAGAAAATAAGAAGGAGTTTGACACAACACTTTTAGAAAGACTGGCCCCTCATATACTCTGTACGGATAATTTCCCTTTAGTAGGGGACTTTAATCACCATCTAGACGTTCCTTCTAACATATAGTCGGCTAGTCTAATGTCAGCCTTTGAATCACTTGGTCTCCTGTCAAGGGTTGCCAGTCCCACACATCAGGCCAGGCTTCAGTTAGATACAGTGTTCTCTAACATGAATGAATTGGTCATGCAGCCCCCACAGTCACTAGGATGGACTGACCATACGGCCTTAAGTTTCTTTTGAGCACTTTCTAAGCCACCCGCCAGACCACAAGTCCAGACAGATCTCCGTAGATCTTGGAAAAAGGTGACTGCAGTTGCCTTCAGTAAAAGATTTACGGACCCCGCACTTAGTGACTGCCAAGACTGCGATATAGCCTTAGGGAAGGTCGAGGCTTCTATTATAGGGGTCCTGGACTCCATTCCCCCGTTAAAAAAGGTTAAGATGCAAGAGAGAGCAGCCCCTGCGCCTTGGTATATAGATACTTTTAGGAGAGAAAAGACCGTTTGCAAGGCCAAAGAAAGGAAATGGAGGAAATCGAAAGCTGAACAAGATGAAGCACTGTATCGATCGACACATAGAGCATACCTTACGAGCTGCAATGCAGCCAGAAGGGCACATCTTGGCTCCAGAATAGCAGAAGCTTAGAACTCCTCGAAGGAGCTATTTAAGATTCTAAAGAAATTTACGAACCCCAGTGCTAACAACCCATCCCCACCACCCTCCCAGGAACTATGGGAGGATTTAGCCAGCCATTTCACCTTTGGGTCTGAAGAGACACAGGACAAGGAGGATCTTATACTGGAAACCACTGCCATTAGCCTAGGATCTTTTCCAGACATTGCGGGTGAGCAAGTGGGTCTCTTAATTATGCACACAAAATCAGGTTCCCCTCTGGACCCTGTTCCGCCAGCAGTTTTAACAGAACTCTCTATGGGCCGGGCCGCTGTGCTAGGGGAAGTTTATAACATCTCGCTAGCCACGGCCATGTTTCCCCATAAGTGGAAGAAGGCATACATTAAACCGCTGCCTAAAAAGCCTTCGGCCGACCCGAGTGATCTGCAAAACTATAGACCGATCTCTCTACCTTTCTGTTCAAAAATCCTGGAGACCATAACTTTTCCAATTTTTGGAGACAATAATTAATAGGCATCTTTCTGATTATTTGGAGGAAAACAACATATCGGACCCTTCCCAGTCCGGTTTCCGGGCCTCTCATAGTACAGAAGTGGCCCTATTGGAGGTCAATGACTCCATAAGGATGTCGCTGCACAAGGGAACCCCCACTATGCTGGTCCTGCTTCATCTTTTGGCCTACCTTGATACCATATCTCATTCTATCCTATTAGATAGGTTGCGATGGATTGGTGACAGAGGCCTAGCTTTGAAATGGATCCAAAAAAAATGGATTTATCGGACAGGTCACAATGTTTTCAGTTGCATCCTCTTCTGGCTCAAATGACCACGGTGGACAAGGGAGTTCCCATGGGATCTATCCTTAGTCCCTCGTTGTTTAACATATATGTGGCCCACCTGGCTGGTATTATCAGAAGCTGCAGGTTTGAGACAATATCTTACGCTGACGACACACAGTTGATTGTCCCTATAGAGGAAGATGTCACAATAACAAAGCACAAGTTCAAAAACTGCATGTCCAATATAGCAAGCTGGATGAGGAAGAACTTCCTTCAGTTGAACTCTACTAAAACCGAGATATTGCTATTTGAGACAGCAGAAGAGCTGTGGTCCTCAGAATGGTGGTCTTCAGAATTGGAGTGGCTCCTTCCCCTAAGAAATGGGCGAAGGATCTAGGCATCAGAATCGACAATCAGCTGTCGATGGAGGAACATGTCAAAACACTATCTGGCGCCTGCTTTTGGACAATGAGGATGCTTAGGAAAATATTCCCATTGATTCCTCTTTTGGCCAGGAAGTCTCTGATTCAGTCACTCCTGATCAGTCGATTAGACTCCTGCTGGTGGGAATTAGGGAAGACCTGGCATCTAAATTGCAGGTGGTCCAAAACACTGCAGCTCGTCTAGCCCTGAATAAGCCAGCACGCACGCCCTCCGCTCCTCTCTTACATCAATTGCACTGGCTACCCTTCAGTAAACGGGCCATCTTTATATTGCTATGTACGGTATTTAACTCTCTACAGAGGAGCGGCCCTGCCTATTTGAAGAAAAAACGTAAATGCTATCGACCAATGCAGCTGTTGAGATCTAGCAACCGCTCTCTACTGTGTACCCAGAGAATCAGAAAGGTAAATAGGGGGCCGGGCTTTTTCTCATCTTTCCCCACAGCACTGGAATAGGCTCCAGGAGGATATTCGGGCCTGCTCTACATTCGCACCGTACAAGTAGCTACTGAAAACGTGGCTGTTTTAGATTCCATCACCCTTTTTTTTTGAGTCCCTCTCTCAGGCGCCGAGCGATAACCCCGGGGATTATTCGTTACGCCATTCAAAATGAGTTAAAGTAAAGGGAACGAAAAGTACTGTTGTCCACAGATGACATTTAACTTTACAAAATCATGGAGGATTTTCTACACTATATACTCTGGCCTATAGGAGAGTTAGATATGCCATTCTGGAATTAACACATTTGTACTTGTTTTATGGATCAGAACACATTCACTGGCGACTCGACATAAGTGCCCCAGTGCGCAGAGTCTAAAATCTAGCAAGAAAGTTCACCAAGAAATGGGAATGTTCACACAAAAAGAGGCATTTTCTCAAAAATGATATTTGCAAAAGTGTATTCATATTGCGCACTGGCTGTTTACTAGGAGAGTCTTATTTTGAAACGAAATGAAAGACTTATAAAGCGCTACACAGACCCGAAGATATCTAGATGCTAGATAGACAAGCAGCCAGAGGTCGACTTGTGAGGTAAGGTAATATGGCCAGATTTTTAAGCTCTTCCTAAATTGGAACAAATTGGGTTCATTTTTTAGAGGAGCAGGCAGGGAGTTCCAGAAGTTGGAGGTGGTGTAAGCAAAGCTTTTACCGCCCCATTTTACTTTATGTATCTTGGGGATGGACGGGTTGCCACTGTCTGATGATCTCAGTGATCTGGCTGTTATATAAGGTTTGAAGAATTCAATCAATCAAGATATTTGTAAATCGCCCTACTCACCCGTGATGATCTCAAGGCACTGGGGGAGTGCTTTTACTGCTCGAACAGCCAGGTCTTAAGTAGCCTCCTGAAGGATAGTAGATCTTCTGTCTACCGTAGGAAGATTGGCAGGGTGTTCCAGGACCTGGAGGCAAGGAGGGAGAATGATCTGCCGCCGGTGGTCATTCTCCTAATGCGGGGAACGGTGGCGAGGGTGGCGGAGCGGAGCTAGTGGCTCGGGGTGTAGAAGATGAGCCGTTTGTTGAGGTATGCTGGACCGGTGTTGTGGATGGCTTTGTGTGCGTGGGTGAGGAGCTTGTGAGGTTCCGTGACAATTATAAGTGGTGTTTTTGACTCGCACGAATATGGTCGAGTCTGGTATCTATGAACCGCAAATGACGAGTTTAGTAAGTGTGCGCAGTTTCGCTGTGCTAACTTAAACCGTTCGTTTGTTGTGTGGGTTTTTCATCTGTACCCACGGGTTCCATCTTAGATACGGCATCCATTTTGTCTCTTGCCCTCAAGTAGCCAGCGAACGGACGATGTCCGCTTCGCGACCCTGGGACTCCCAAGATATTTGCGGAAGACACATGTCCCTTGTAAGTGTCTTTATGACGAGGGGGATGTTACTGTAAGGCAGATGGCGCCGCTCAAGGCTCATCTTGCTGCACGGACTTATTGTCTCAGCCGTGCATCTCATTAGGCACGTCCCTTTGATGCCTGTATCTCGTGTTTCCCGATACCTCCCCTTTTACACCCTTTCCGATCTCCCCACTGTCTCCGTCTTCCTCTGCACCTGTCTTTGTTCCTACTTCGATCTGTTTTATTACTGATTGGAATGCACTAATGTTGGGAAGATGGGTTTTTACAGTTGGGAACCGCCAAATGTTTCCGCACTTATGATCCGGACCTTGTGTGTTTTAAAGTGACCAAAGCGACCCCTCTGGGGGATGATGGTGGGAACCGGGTTGTAAACTTTTGTGTGCCATGTTGTCTTATGGGTAAAAACTGTATAAAAGGAGCGATCCACAGAACCAATTTGAAGCAGTCTCCCCAAGTTGCACGTGTGTTGCTTGTCGTGACTACTGTATTCCCTGCAGTAAATAAACCTTGAATCTTTGACGCTGAAGGAAGTGTCCCGTGTCTCTGTCATTCGTACGCCGGAGCAGGTTACCCACGAAGGTTTCAGGTGTTGTGCCCTGGCACCGCTGGGTCCTACAGAACCCAGTCCTTCAGTTGGCGCCCAACGTGGGGCTGCATCAGTGGTACCGGTCCAAGCCCGACGATCGTGAGGAACTTCGTGTGAAATCTCCGAGGGAAGGTGCACCCCGCTTCATCGATCCTGTTGTCGAAATAAGTGGCCCGAAGACTTTTCCCGCGAAGATTCCCGCCTCCTGACGGCTGCGACGGACTGCTGCCCTGACTGTAGACCTGTTTTGGCGCCTGGCGTAGACCTTGGTATAGCGAGACGATAGACGGGCCTTCCTGGTGACGCCATTGATCTTTGAGTTAAGTATTTGTGGGTCGCTCCCAGAGTTCTTGGTTGTTGACACTTTAGTGAGCGTTTTTGTTGTTAACGCTGTGTGAGTGTTTTTGTCGGTGACACTTTGCTAGCGTACTTTGTTGTGTTGTTTGACGACTGCAGCCGCCAAAAACCGAGGGTTTTTGTTCTTTGCTGGGACTTAGTAAATCCTGTAACCCTTGAAGTTTGTGAAACTCGGCTAGTGTGCAAGATGCCTGGTCGCAGTACTTTGTTTAGTTGTTTCAGACCTTGTGGTACGGATTCCCGACTGGAGGACTCGTGTCCGATACCTCCGGTTGGAACTCCCACGTATGAACTATATAGTAAGCATGGGCTAGGCCCAATTACCTTTAATGATTATTGGATTAAATACACGAAGAAGGACGGTGACCTTCGTTGGCCACCTCATGGTAGCTTCGAGGCCCCGATCTTAGATAATTTAGAGATTAAACTGTTCGAAAGAAAATCAAGGCCGGCCATGTTTGATGCCTTTCGGTTGTGGCGCAAGGAAGCCCGACAGAAAGAAATCAGACAGAATAAACGTAATCAGCGAGATAATGTTGCTACCATAGTGAAGAAAGCAGAGCAATTTCAGCATGATAAGGAGGTTAAGGATAAGGAAGTGTTTGATAGACTACAGCGTATGACCGTTGATAAATGTTATCCTGCTCTGCCTACGGAGTCGGAAAAGAAGGAAGAGCCAGTTGAGGATTCTTTAATGTCTTATCTCATGAAGTCGCCACCTCCGTACGTACAGGGTACCGCAGCTGCAGCTCCTGTGGTTCCTGCCGTACCTATTCGTCCGCCTATTCTTCCCCCGCCTGTTCCTCAGCCTGTTCCTCAGCCTGCACCCGCTCTTCCGACTGTTCCTGCTCCTTTGCCTGTTTCTATCCCTACTGCTCCCCCGCTTCCACATACTCCTGCTCCCGCTACTGCTCCTGTTTTGTTAACTCCTGCTGTTGCTACTGTTTCTACTCCTTCACTTGTTAGTCCTGTGTCCTATACTTCTCCCTCGACTCGTTCTCGTACTACTCCTCTTGCGGCTAGCTTCTTTCATTCGCTCGGACCTGTTCATGGGTCCGCTAGTTCCGATGGTCCTCAGAGACGTAGTCAGCTTCCTGGAAACAGAGAACGTGTTGCACTATATAATATGGCGATGGGTTGGATGGTAAACCCTCTTAGAAATCCGCCCCGTGTTGTACTCGAAACATTTTGTCAATTCAACATACCAACCCAAAGATACGTGTTTGATGAAATGTGTAAGTTCCTTCGCGATCAGATATCGGCTGATGCGCCTGACGAGGTGCTGGCCGCTTTGTCTGATCTTCAGCTTCAGTTCTCGAATGGACTGATAGTGGATACTAATGTTCGACGTGCTGTTGAGCGGTTGCTATCCTTTCGCCCCGCTCCGATCCCTCATGCATTGTTTATCGAGGATATTGAAAGACTGCCAGATGAGTCTGGTCAGTTTCCCATGCGTGAAGTGCCACCGGTGTGGATGCCAGCTGATCCTAATGCTAATCCAGCGACGTTGGCGCATTTCCAGAGAGTGTGGATACATCTCCCATGGAAACGCTCAGAAGTGTTGCAAGTGAAGCAATCTTTGCCTGACCCTCGCAAAAATCCTACAGGGTATTACAAGGAATTATCGCAGCTTGTAGACGCTACGATAATGAATCTTGCCGATATTGATATGTTGTTCGGCAATGTCGTACCGCAACCTGTTTGGACTAAGATTCGGCAGGAAAATCATCCGAATGAATTAGGTGGTGATTGGGCTGCCATTGTGGCGGCGGATGGGTTACAAACTGGTGGGGCTAAACCTGAGCAGATGATTACTGCTCTTCCTCAGCGAATAATAACGTTAATGAAAACTCTTATGCCAGCTATGAGGGTAAATTGGGACAAATTGTCAGCTTGTAAGCAAAAGAAGGACGAGAGTGTTTCTGACTTCTTTACGAGGTTCGAGGAAGCATTCATTGACCATAGTGGACAGGATATGGGTACCGAAGGTGGTCAGCGATTGTTTGTGGATAAATTTGTTTCAAACTTATTGCCCGATTTGAGCAATAAATTAAAGAATTCGGAAAGTGCATGGGCCGTTTCTACTTCAGCTCAGATATTGGCTACAGCACAATATTATGAGAATAGAGAGAAAGAAGAGAGCGACCGTGCTGATAAAAAGACGAAAGAGCTGAAAACTAAAGTGTTGCTTCAACAAGCATATCCTCCGCGTTCAAATCAGAATGCATCCCAACAGAATAGGTCGCAGTCACAATCGAATGGATCACAAACACGTAATGATTCCTCCTCCCAAAGATCGTCGTTAGGGTATAATCAATGTGCTTATTGTAGACAGGAGGGACACATTAAATTCAATTGCCCTGTTTTGAATGAACGTAATAGTGGTAACTCATCTAGAGGAGGTCGTGGTGGTTCGCAGCAGGCATCACGTGGTAGAGGTCGTGGTGCCCAGAATGATCGTTCCGATAACTCCTCTAATAATAATAATTGTTTCGATCAACGTGGATCATCGCAAGGACGATCTGCGCAGTACAATGTAGACGATTATTACGTCGATCAGGGAACTGACGACAGTAATTACTAGGACAGCCAAAGACAAGGAGAGGGAGTGGTATCAGTTCCGGTTGATCAGAGAGGGCCTTACGTCGCAGTTGCTACATCGGGCGTCGTTGAGCCTTTTCTGTTGGACACTGGTGCAGCTAAAAGTTCCATTCAGCATTCGAAACTCCCTGGCGCACCTTTGTCTGGCTTAACAAATGTTTCCGTTGGATTCTCCGGCGCCCCCGTTAGCAATCCAGTTTCGCGCCCTTTGCCCCTTACAATTGGGCCACGTGAGCTTCAGGCTCCGTTAATTTTGACTACTGGTTGTGGTGAAAACCTTTTGGGCCTGGATTTGCTTAAACGTTTGTATGCAACCCTGTATTGTTCTCCGGCGGGTGTAAAGCTTACGTTAGGAGACAGGGTTGTCTCTCCTATGTACTTGTCTCTTGACAAGCTCCCACCGGAATTGAGTTCTCTTCCTGCGTCTTTGTGGGCAACGGGTCCGAATGACGTGGGCCTACTTGATATCTCGCCTTATGTTGTTCAGTTGAAATCTAATGTGCGTTTGCCACGTATTCCCCAGTATCGTATCTCCCTTGATGGTGAACGAGCGTTGTTAGCGATCATTTATGATTTGATCGAGAAAGATGTTATTGAAGAGACTCGGGGAAACGTGTGCAACAGCCCTGTGCTGCCCATTCTTAAACGTACGGATCCTTCCTAACCGCCTGTTTATCGTTTTGTTATCGATTTACGGGAAGTGAATAAAATTGTGGTTCCTCAATTCCCTGTTGTGCCTGACATCACGGCGCTACTGACTCTGATTCCAGCTTCTGCATCGTGGTTTTCAGTGATTGACTTGAAAAATGCGTTTTTCAGCATCCCGATTGCCGAAGAGAGCAGAGACCTTTTCGGTTTCTCTCTCGGTGGACGCAGCTTCCGGTTCAAACGCGCTCCTCAGGGCTACTGTGAGAGTCCATCGATTTACAGTCAAGCCTTGAAGGGTCAACTGGATGCGTTTAGGTTGCCGGTTGGTGCGGCCTTAATCCAATATGTCGACGATTTATTGGTGGCTGCCGATACTCAGGACATTTGCAAAATTGCTACAGTGTCGTTGCTGCAACATCTCTGTGAGTTGAATCACAAGGTGTCACCTACTAAACTCCAATATTGTTGTCAAGAAGTAACCTACTTAGGTCACTTATTGTCAAAGGAGGGAAGGAGGTTGACCCCAGAGAGAATTGCAGCGATTGCGCGAATGGCTGTGCCAAAAACCCAAAGAGATGTACGTGCCTTTCTAGGTATCACGTCGTACTGCAGGCAATGGATTCCTAATTTTTCATTGCTAGCGAAACCATTGGTGGCTCTTACGTGCAAGGATGTTTCAACTCCTTTACCATGGACGGAAGAATGTCAGAAAAGTTTTTCTGAACTGCGTGATTCATTGTGTTCGGCACCTGTGTTGGGTACTCCCGACTACAGTAAGCCGTTTACATTATATGTTCACGAGAGAGAAGGCTGTGCTTTGAGTGTCTTAACGCAACCTTTTGGTGGTAAGCAACGTCCATGCGCATATTTTTCCTCGACCTTGGACCCAGTAGCTAGAGCATTGCCGAGTTGCTTGAGAGCAACAGCGGCAGCTGCGGTCTCCATCCGACAATCAGCAGGATTGGTCATGGATAATATGCTTACGGTGATGGTTCCGCATGCAGTCGATACTCTTTTGAATCGTACGAAAACTCAGCATTTGACGAGTGCGAGGTTGTCTGGGTACGAGTTGACGTTGTTGGCAAGCCACGTTCAGATAAAACGTTGTAATGTTCTGAACCCGGCAACTTTGTTACCAATTAGTGCAGAGTCAGATGAAGTAGCAGAACATGATTGCTACTTGAGGACCGAAGAAGAAACAAAAGGTCGAGTGGACCTTAAAAACACCCCATTGGAAGATCCGGATGGTACATTGTATGTGGATGGGTCATGTTTTAAGTTGCCAAATGGTGATGTGACTACTGCTTATGCTGTTGTAACGTTGAATACTGTTGTTGAGACTGCAAGGTTGAATCAGAATTCTGCCCAAGCTGCAGAATTGATTGCTCTCACTAGAGCATGTGTGTTAGCAAAAGGGAAACGTGTGAATGTGTTTACCGACAGCCAATACGCATTTGGCGTCGCACACAGTTTTGGACGATTGTGGAGAGAGAGAGGTTTCTTGACGTCGCATGGTACGAAGATTCAGCATGGCCAGCTTGTGAATGACCTTTTGGATGCATTGACGTTGCCTAAGCAAGTAGCGATTGTTAAATGTAGTGCGCATCGTAAGGTGACGGACGATGTTGGTCGTGGTAATGCGTTTGCAGATGAGATTGCTAAGGAGACTGCCCGGAACCTTAGCACTCGGATGTATGTGACGAGTTCGGTTAGGTGGCCTACAGAATCGAGCATGTGTGAGGACACTATTGAGAGTGTGAAAGAAATTCAGAATGAGGCCACCGAGACTGAAAAGGCGAAGTGGAAAGAAAGCACGGGAAAATTGGATATGAATGGTTGTTGGATTGATTTGTCGGATCAGAAAAGATGGCTGTTGCCCGATGCGTATGTGCTGGCCGTTGTGACAATGGCGCATGGGTTAGCACATATTAGCGCGAAAGGTATTTGTAAGTTGTTGTCTCCTGTGTGGAAGAATGATGGTATCACGAAATGTGCTGAACGTTTGGTGAAGAATTGTATGGTGTGTATGATGTACAATCCTGGCAAAGGAACCCCAACTCCTCCTGGCAGTTTTGCTCCCCCTTCATGTCCCTTTGAGGTGATCCAATTGGACTTCATCCATATGGAGCGATGCAATAACCTGAAATACGTTTTAGTTGTGGTTTGCGCATTCTCCCGATGGATCGAGGCTTATCCTCTCAAAGACAATACTGCTTTGTCTACTGCGAAAATCCTACTGAAGGAATATTTTCCTCGGTACGGAATGCCTAGAGTCGTGTGGTCAGACAACGGAAGTGAGTTTGTGGGTAGTGTGATGAAGAGTGTGTGTAAGGGCCTTGGAATTAATCAGAAATTCCATAGCGCCAATCATCCCCAGTCAGCTGGTTTGGTTGAAGGGTACAACGGCACCCTTAAACTAAAGCTAGCGAAGATTCAGGCTACGACTGGTCTTTCGTGGCCTGACGCTTTACCTCTAGCGTTGGTGTCAACTAGGGCGACTGTACACTCCCGAGTAGGGCTTAGTCCCTATGAAATAGTGTTCGGCCGTCCTGCGAATGTGTGGGGGGTTCCTAGGCCAGGAATGTTCTCTGATCTTGAGTACCCAATGTTGATCGATTATCTACATGACCTGACTGCTAAACTGAGGTTAATTCACCAACAGGTTTATGACGCAT
This sequence comes from Lissotriton vulgaris, assembly GCF_964263255.1. Taxonomy (NCBI): domain Eukaryota; kingdom Metazoa; phylum Chordata; class Amphibia; order Caudata; family Salamandridae; genus Lissotriton; species Lissotriton vulgaris. The sequence goes on from NC_141695.1 coordinate 299,219,028, forward strand.
TACCGACGCAGACGGAGGGTCCAGGCCACCAGCTCCAGCCCGGAGATTGGGTGGTGACGAGAAATTTTTCACGCAAGAATAACCTGGACCCGAGGTTTACCGGACCCTACCAAGTGCTCCTGGCCACGAGGACTGCCGTTCGTCTCGAGGGACGTAAGAATTGGGTGCATGCCACGCACACCAAGAAAGTCCCTATTCCTTTGCCGGCAGACCCGTGGGTAAGGAGAGGTTTTGCATCATCTGAATCTGAAACATTGCCGGCGTTTGTACCTTTTAGCGACGCACAGCCTGTTGGAGAGTCCTCGGCGCAGCAGAAAGACACTGTCGAACAATTAGCATCAAAGGACTCAAGACCAGAACACCCAACTGATCAGCAGGACGCTGCCTTTTCAACGGATCCTTTGTTTGACGAGCAGACACGTCTTGGGAAAACCCGATACTTTCTGCGATCTCGTACTAAGAACTAATAAAAGATCCTGCTTTGTTGTATTGACAACTGCATTATCCCGTTTTCCGTGATCAGTTTGGAACATTTATATTACTGTAATTATTCCTATATATATATATATTAAGCTTCATTCCTTATACTTTTTGCTTCCACAGCTGAAGAGACTTTATTTTTGCATATATATATACATATTGTGCATTAAAGGCCGTAGGGCCGCGCGCGTACTTCCTTCTGGATAGTAGGTCTTGACGCTAGGTTAAGGGCTGTCGGTTCCTGGGAACTCCTAGGGATTGACTATTGCTATACAGAACGAAGTGCGTCAAGAAACGTTGCGGACGGTCGTAGGGAATGGCATTCTCGAAGCTGAACGATTTGGAAGGAGCACAGGCTCATAGATTCAAGCTGCAGCAACTCAGTCGTACCAAATGTTTTATATTCCAACTGTTTGTATTGTTTTTGACTCCTTCTGCACTTTTGGCGGGTGGGGTGTATTACACGATGTCTTACTTCTTACTTTCTGTTACACCTACTCCTACTTCTGACCCTAACCTTACCTCTACTGTCTCTCCTCATTCCTTTCATATGTTACCGGAACATGAGCAGGCTAGACGTGTAGAATTCCGCAACAATTCCTTTATTCAGCTCCTTCATCAACATCAGTTAGTGGTTAACACTACTAATTGTTGGGTGTGTGGGTTGATGCCACATACTACGGATAAGGGAATCCCATATCTGGTGTTACCGTATAGTTCCCAAGGGTCCGCTCGAGCATTTCAGACAATGTTTCGAAGCGCACTGGGTTTCCACCCCATTCGAGAACCACGTTCCCCCTACTCTGGTCCTACCTCGTATCAAAAACCTTTGTCGATAGCTATAGAGGATTTAGATAGTGATATCTATGATCCCTCGCTTATCCCCGAAGAAGAGGTACAAGCCTATAGGGTCCTAAGTAGAGGTGAATATAGTGCGTTCACTAGCGAAAAGCAGCTCAAAAGCTCGCCTCCAATATGGGTCGTACCCCACACTGGTAATTTTTGTCTTATGGGTCGTGGCCGAAGGTCACAAGCCCGACTTGGAGCAAGTGCTTGCACTGAAAATTACATTCTGCCAATGTTCTCGTCCCCTGTGTTTCTGGCTGCCAAGGGTACCTACTTTATCTGCTATGATCGTGCATACGCATGGTTGCCCGCTGACTTCATGGGCTCATGCTTCATTGCAAATCTGTTGCCTCCGACGTTTACTGTAGATGTTGATTATCACAAGACTAGAGTTGTGAGAGGCGTAATTAGCGAAGAGGATACTGCCGGTCAAGAGGCAGGAGACTTTTTCAAGGGTTTCCTCCCGTTTTGGGGACCTATGGTTAATAGTAGGAACCTGAGACAATTGACTCGAGTGGTAGAATCGACAGCTAATATTACTGCCAGTGCCCTTGGTAATATCACCACTGAACTTCAGGCGGAGAGACTTATGACGTTGCAAAACCGAATGGTTTTAGATGTCATTTTAGCAGATCGAGGTGGGGTATGTAAGGTGATCCATTCGAGCTGCTGCATTTTCATTCCGGATAATGCTCCAACTGTTTATCAAGCCATCTCGAGGTTGCATAAGATCTCCGAATCCATACACGTGGATGTAGGGGATTGGACGTTACTTGGATGGTTTTGGGGCCTGATGTCGACGTGGGGTTGGAAGATTCTGATGATCATCGGGGTCGTTGTGGTGTTCCTGTTCACGTGTTGCCTTTGTGTACAGTGCGGTCCTGCCTTATGTGGCCTCTGTGCTACAACGTGTATGAGACAGCCGCCTGTTACCAATGGGACTCGGTTGGACAGAGCTATGCTACAGCAACATCTCGATGGTCTGATGAATATCGAATATGATTCCGACTAGTGCTTGCCTACATGAGGGCAAAAGGAGCGTCTGAGGTTCCGTGACAATTATAAGTGGTGTTTTTGACTCGCACGAATATGGTCGAGTCTGGTATCTATGAACCGCAAATGACGAGGTTAGTAAGTGTGCGCAGTTTCGCTGTGCTAACTTAAACCGTTCGTTTGTTGTGTGGGTTTTTCATCTGTACCCACGGGTTCCATCTTAGATACGGCATCCATTTTGTCTCTTGCCCTCAAGTAGCCAGCGAACGGACGATGTCCGCTTCGCGACCCTGGGACTCCCAAGATATTTGCGGAAGACACATGTCCCTTGTAAGTGTCTTTATGACGAGGGGGATGTTACTGTAAGGCAGATGGCGCCGCTCAAGGCTCATCTTGCTGCACGGACTTATTGTCTCAGCCGTGCATCTCATTAGGCACGTCCCTTTGATGCCTGTATCTCGTGTTTCCCGATACCTCCCCTTTTACACCCTTTCCGATCTCCCCACTGTCTCCGTCTTCCTCTGCACCTGTCTTTGTTCCTACTTCGATCTGTTTTATTACTGATTGGAATGCACTAATGTTGGGAAGATGGGTTTTTACAGTTGGGAACCGCCAAATGTTTCCGCACTTATGATCCGGACCTTGTGTGTTTTAAAGTGACCAAAGCGACCCCTCTGGGGGATGATGGTGGGAACCGGGTTGTAAACTTTTGTGTGCCATGTTGTCTTATGGGTAAAAACTGTATAAAAGGAGCGATCCACAGAACCAATTTGAAGCAGTCTCCCCAAGTTGCACGTGTGTTGCTTGTCGTGACTACTGTATTCCCTGCAGTAAATAAACCTTGAATCTTTGACGCCGAAGGAAGTGTCCCGTGTCTCTGTCATTCGTACGCCGGAGCAGGTTACCCACGAAGGTTTCAGGTGTTGTGCCCTGGCACCGCTGGGTCCTACAGAACCCAGTCCTTCACTTGAAGGTGATCCTCTTGTTGACAGGGAGCCAGTGCAGATTTCTCAGGATGGGTGTGATTTGGCTGTGGCGAGGGATGTCAAGGAAGAGGCGTTCTGTGTGCGTTGCAGGTGTTTCAACAGTTTGGCCGGAGATCCACTTGTAGATCTTTCGGAGCATGCGGAGGGTGTTGAAACAGGAGGATGAGATGGCCTTGACTTGCTTGGTCGTGGAGAGTGTAGAGTCAAGGCTGAATCCCAGGTTGCGTGCGTGGTCGGTGGGTGTTGGAGCTGCTCCTAGGGTGGTTGGCCACCAGGAGTCATCCCAGGCCGAAGGCTTGGAGCCGAGGATGAGGACCTCCATTTTATCCTAGTTCAGCTTCAGGGGGCTGTACTTCATCCTTTCAGCGACGGCTTTCTTTCCTTCCCGATAGTTGGTTTTGGCGATGATAGGGTCCTTGGTGAGAGAGAGGATCAGTTGTGTGTTGTCGGTGTAGGAGATGATGCTGAGGTCGTGGAGTCTGGCGACATGGGCGAGTGGGTTCATGTATATGTTGAACAGCGTCGGGCTGAGGCAGGATCCTTGGGGTATGCCGCAGGCGATCTTGGTGGCTTCGGAAGGGAGGGAGGCGGACGCTCTGAATTCTGCTGGAGAGGAAGGAGGTGGTCCAGTCTAGTGCTGTGCCTCGGATTCCTTCGTCGTGGAGGCGGGTTCATTGGGTGCGATGGCAGACAGTGTCGAAGGCGGCTGATAGGTCCAGGAGGATGAGGGCAGCAGTCTTGCCGTTGTTCAGCAGGGCCCTGATGTCATTGGTGGTGGCGATGAGGGCCGTTTCGGTGCTGTAGTTGCTGTTGAGCCTGGACTGGAACGGGTCCAGGATGTTGTTCCCCTCGAGGTAGCGGGTCAGCTGTTTGTTGACAGTTTTCTCAATGACCTTTGCTGGGAACAGGAGCAGGGAGATGGGCCGGAAGTTCTTGAGGTCCTTGTGTCTGCTTTGGGCTTCTTGGGCAGGGCGTTGATCTCGGCATGCTTCCAGCTCTCCGGAAGATTGCGGTCTCAAAGGAGATGCGGATGACTTTGCAGAGGTGGGGTGCGATGGTGGCACTGGCTTTGTTGAAGATGTGGTGGGGGCACGGGTCTGAGGGGGAGCCGGAGTGAATGGTGCTCATGATTTTGATGGTGTTGTCGTTGTTGATGTTGGTCTAGGTGAGGAGGGGGTTGCCATGGGCGGCAGCCGTAGGGTCTGAGGTGTCACGGGCTGTAGTGAGGCCTGGTTGTCGAAGCTGTCGTGAATGTCTGCGATTTTGCAGTGGAAGAAGGAGGCCAGGGAGTCGCACAGGTCTAGCGAAGGTGGGATGCCGTTCGTGCTGGCGCTGGGGTTGGAGAGTTCCTTCACAATTTTGAAGAGCTCTTTGCTGTTGCGAGCGTTGTTGTCGAGGCGGTCCTTGAAGGAAGTCTTTTTGGTGGATCTGATGAGGTGATGATGCTGGCGTATGGCGTTCTTGTGGGCTGTTTGGTTCTCTGGAGTTTGTTCATGGCACCATTTCTTCTCCAGCAGCTTTCGGCAGTTTTGCTTGGAGGTCTGGAGGTCCACGGTGTACCAGCCGGCAGTCTTGTTGGTGCAGCTGTTGGAGGGAATCTTGATCGGGGAAAGGGTGTTGGTGCAGTTTTTGATCCAGCGTCTGAGGTTGCTGGCGGCAGCGTCGGGGTCGGTGGGGTAAGTGGGTGGGCTACGGGCGAGGGTGGTGTGTAGCTGGTCTTCGATGATTTTGCTCCAGCAGCGGTGGGGGATCAGTTGGGTATGGCAGTGTCTGGTGGGCTTCTCGAAGGTGAAGTGGATGCAGCGATGATCGGTCCAGTGGAGTTATGTGGTGTGGCTGAAGGAGACATTGGTGCTTGCAGAGAAGATGGGATCAAGTGTGTGGATGGCAGAGTGGGTGGGCATTGTGACGAGCTGTCTGAGTCCAAGGTTGGCGAGGTTGTCGATCAGGGTGGTGGAGTTGGTGTTGTTGTTGTTCTCAGGTGAAAGTTGAAGTCTCCGAGGAGGATGTAGTCGGTGGAGGCAAGGGCGTGCGTGCTGACGAAGTCAGCGATGGAGTCGCTGAACTGTGGCCGGGGTCCAGAGTGCCTGTAGATCAAAGTTCCTCTGAGGGTGGTGTTGGGATCAGTGTGGATCTGGAAGTGCAGGTGTTCGGCAGTGTTGAGGGTGTCGTCGGAGTTGGTTGAGACCTTGAGGATGGGTTTGTGGATAATGGCGATTCCACCACCTACGTCATTGGTGCGGTCTCTGTGGGTGATCTTCTAGCCGCCTGGGATAGCTATGGCGATGTCAGGTGCCGAGGAGTCGTTCATCCAGGTCTCAGTCAGGAAAGCGATGTCCGTGGAGGATGTGTCAAGCAGGTCCCAGAATTTGATTGCGTGTTTGCGTGCGGAGCGGGTGTTCAGGAGTATGCAGCGCAGGTGGTTTTGTCCTGTCCTGGTGGGTGGCTTGGCGGGTGTGCTGCTAGTGAAGCTGCAGTTCTGGCAGGAGAAGGGTCCTTTGGTGCACTTCGAGCGGCCTGGAAGCAGGAGTGTGTTTGCCCGGTGTTGAGTGCGTGGAGGGTGCTGGTATTGTAGCGGAGTCGGGTGTTGTGGTGTTCGTGAGGGCCAGGGGATCTGGTGCTGGGCATGGTCCAGGCAGCACGCCAGCGGCGGGGCCGCTGCGCGTCTCCGCTGTGAGACCGTGCAGCGGTCGCCAAATGAAGGTGCGGGGGCGGGAGCAGAAAGGGGGCGGCCAAACACTGAAGGTGCCTGACAGAACGGGGTAACAATATCAGAAGTAAATTTAACGGGGTACAGAAGTGAAAGGAGGCACACACAATATGGGGTACAGTAAAGAAGCAAGACAGTTATGGCGAACACAGGATGGCAAGAGCAGTTACCACCGGGCGGACTGCTGGCCCGAGCCTTGAGCTGGAAGACAGTCAAGAGCGCGGCGTGCAGGCGAGGCTGCTGGGGAGAGTGCTGGCCTTGAACAAGTGGTCAAGGTGACAATTGCCCAGGCCCCTTGCCGCGTATAGTCTTGAATGCAATACATAGAGCTTTTAACTGAATGCGTTTACTAATAGGTAACCAATGAAGCTCAGCGAGAGCCTTGGAAGTTGATTCAAGTGGGTGAGCCCGAGCAGGACTCTGGCAGCAGCATTCGGAGTCATCTGGAGTTTAAGTTGCTTGCGCTAGTGAGAAGGGCGTTGCAGTAGTCCAGCCTAGAGCAAATTAAAGCTGTGACTACTGCTTTCCTTAGCTCAAAAGGGATGAACAGAAGTACTTTTTTTAGGATTTTAAGAATGAAAAAGCAAGCTGCTGTAGTATGACTAATCTGGGATTCAAATGAGAGCTTGGAGTCGAAGAGAACTCTAAGGTTCTTTACCTTACTGGCTGGAGTTAGAGGAGGGCCCATGTAGCTTGGCCACCAGCTGTCTGACCAGATAATTGGTGTGTTGCCGAATAGCATAACTTCTGTTTTTAATGTGTTGACTTTTAAACAGTTAACCTGCATCCACTTCCCTATGTCGATCATGCAGTCTTGAAATCGAGATGCCGTATCTGTGGCCGGGCTGTTGATGGACACAATAATCTGTGTGTCATCCACGTAGGACACCAGCGTAAAACCGAAACTTCTTATCAGCTTGGCCAAGGGGGTAATGTAGAAGTTAAAAACAGTGGGGCTCAATGATGAGCTCTGTGGGACTCCACATGGAAGTGAGAAATCCGGGGAAACTAATGCATCATGTGCCACTGATTGTGCCCTATTAGACAGAAAAGATATGTGTAGGAGGAGTGCTTCATCCCTGATTCCCAGCGAGGCAATGTGCTCAACCAACACGTTGATTGACCGCGTCGAATGCCGCTGAGAGATCTAAAAGGAGAAGCGCAGCGCTCCCTCCTCTGTCGAGAGTTTGCCTAAGTTGATCCATGGAGGTGATTGGTGCCAGCTCAGTGCTATGATGAGCCCGAAAGCCATATTGCTAGTGGTCCACGATGTCGCCTTCCACGAGAAAAGAGGACAATTCCTCATTTAAGAATCTTTCGATGATCTTAGCTGGAAACAGTAGCCTAGAAATAGGTCTATAGCTGGAAGTGTCCTCAGAATCCAAATTTGGTTTCTCCATGGAATGGCAAGATGGAGGCTTTTTTTCCAATTAGCGCGAAAACACCCTGTGGTAATAACGTGGTTAAAAATGGGCCAAAGGGCAGATGCAATGGTTTCGGGGACTATATGCAGCATTTTTGCAAATGGACCAATGAAAATATAGAGAAGTACATAAAATACTGAATCGTAGGGAGCTCCAGAATGATATGCCCAATAATATTCATGAGGCAGGTCACAATTTATGCTCCTCTGCACATGGACTCAATCACAGGGATGGGGACCTGCAAGGGTCAGGAGACACCATGTCTGTGATTGTGTTTACATTTGAAAAACTTTTTAGGTCGTGCCTCGATTGACCTGTTGTATCCTCTTCTTTGGGATCTGGCACATGCCATAAGTTGTTTCACGTGGCATTTAGAAAAGCTGGCTTGTTATTGTTGCATTTGTGTAAATGTCGCTCCTTTGTGTGCTTAGCTCTCTTTCTGGCGATTTCATTCAGAGAACATTTTGGCTGGCCATCACACTGGACAGCATTTGATGGCCCCTCCTCCCTCTTCCTGTTTGGGCATTGCAGTCTTGGCTCTCGTGTGAGCTCTGCACCAGACCCCACGCTAGTTCAAAGGTAAGTGAAAGGGAGAGTGTAAGGGAGTTAGTATTCTGAGCTCACATATTTGAAAGTGATTTCGAAGTACAGAACTAGAGAAGAAGCCTATGTACAACTCTTTTTGCAGGGAGGTGCACCAATGTGAGTGTAGCGGGCACAGGCCATGCCCCTTACTTTCGCATTGCTGACATTTAGAGCGGTCACTCCTGCAAGTAGTGGCAAGGGCTCATTGCCTGCATTGCTTCAGGCCCATGCATAATTCATAGGCCTTTCTGCACATGCAGTATGTGGCACAGAATTCTGAAAGAGGGGCGTAGATGGTGCTAACATCAGGAGGCTACAATGCTGTTGGTTTCGACAGCGCTGTAGCTTTAAGAGGCTGTAAACAGCTTCTGAGCTGGTTGTGGGAATGGACGAGCTGAAGTCCAGTAGGAGTTGTGCACTCTTGCATGGCGCGAGATTCTAGTGGGATTTGTCCAATTTCACATAAAGAAGCCGCATGCAGAAATGTTATGTACTATACACATAGTGGGCACATATGGCTTTGCTTGCAGTCGACTGCTTGAGAGGCGTCTGTGATGATTCCTTATTCTAGGGTGAAGACGCAGGAAGCCAGGGTGGCCCCATCTCCGAATCATCACCCAGGCGCAACCCTTCCCTCTCCCAGAACACCCCCACAAGGACCCCCATTAGACACAGAAAAGGGACCCAGAGGTAGCACCGCATGATGGCCTCAGGGAAACCAGGACACAGACGTTTTTATTAATGAAAATATATTTGAAATAACTGGAGGTAAGAAGTTTTATGCGCATGCCACATTCATAAGGGATGCCAAAAAAATATATATTTATAATCAACCGTCATTCTGAATTTTTCACTTTCCTGGCGGAGATTTCGGCTACGGAGAACGGCGAAATCTCTAGGTGAAGTTGAGATACAGATGAGGAATCTGCCCCCCAATTACCGATTGCCTACACCCATATAAAACCCGCCCCCCTTTCCGCCACTTGTAATTAGCCTCCCCATGATGGAACTGCATCTAATGGCATTCTCGTCCTTGAAGGAGCGTCATTCTACTCCCCTGGTTATCCTACAGCTGACATGGCCCTCTAAGCCCTTCTGGGATGTTTTATTCGTTCTCTTTTTATAAGCTTGTGTGTGGAATATTAACTCGTCAGTGAACACCACTTCGTTATACAAAACAGACTCCCGAACACACACACCTTCGCTCTGCATGCATTGTCGTGTACATCAAGGTGTGGAGGTAGTTGCATGCGCGTTCGGATATTTAACGGATCACTGAAATAATATCGACGGACAAAATATCGAGTTCCCAAAATATCGTGGACAAAATATCGACAGTCAAAATATCGAGTTTGTATCTACAAACAGGTAAGTACAAAAATATCGAGTACAAAATATCGTTAACAAAAATATAGATGTAAAAAATATCGACTTTATTAAAAACAGTGTTAAATTAAATTAATATTAAATTTTAATTACTAAAATATACTTAAAACGACTTAAATTAAATTATAATAATTAAATAATAAATGAAAATAATAAAAATAATTTTTTAAAATCTTATTTGTTGACCCTGAACCCTAAAAATACCCCTTTACCCAAAAACCCAAAACTGACCCTGAACCCTAAAAATACCCCTTTACCCAAAAACCCAAAACTGACCCTGAACCCTAAAAATACCCCTTTACCCAAAAACTGAAAACTGACCCTGAACCCTAAAAATGCCCCTTTACCCAAAAACTGAAAACTGACCCTGAACCCTAAAAATGCCCCTTTACCCAAAAACTGAAAACTGACCCTGAACCCTAAAAATGCCCCTTTACCCATGAACTGAAAACTGACCCTGAACCCTAAAAATACCCCTTTACCCATGAACTGAAAACTGACCCTGAACCCTAAAAATACCCCTTTACCCATGAACTGAAAACTGACCCTGAACCCTAAAAATACCCCTTTACCCATGAACTGAAAACTGACCCTGAACCCTAAAAATGCTCCTTTACCCAAAATTTATCAATATTATTTAATTAGCAATTAATTATTAATTAACAATAACAATAAAGTAAATATATTAGAACATTAGCTGTAATTATTTTAATAATTAATATTATTTTTTCAAAATTAATTACTTAAAAATTACACAAAATTATATATATTAAAAATGTACTCTAATTAATGTAATTAACTAATTACAATTAATTAATTAACAATTATTTACTAATACAAAATATGTTCAAAATTATATAAATTAATTAACTAATTAATATTAATTAATTATCAATTAAATATTAATTAAAAATATTAACAAACATATATTAATTAATTAATTATTATTAAATTACTTCCCACCCTATTCCCCTATAAACCCACAACCCGCTACAGAATTACATTACGCAATTATTATAAAAACAAAATTCATGTAATAAAATATTTTATAACATTAATACACACTATTCACACATATTATTACATAAAAATACACTATAAAATATTATATATTATTAAAAAATCGATATTTTTGCTATCTATATTTTATACAGTCGATATTACTTCACTTACCTGAAAAACGATATTTTTGTAGTCGATATTATGTCCAGTCGATATTTTGTCCAGTCTATATTAAAAACTCGATATTATGTCCAGTCGATATTTTGGAGTCGATATTTTGTCTCTATACCATATTTAACCCTTCAGTTCAGAGTAGGCCATGATTGCATCATCTAGTTATCTAATCCAGATTTTTGGTTTCTTTACTTAGAAAAAATAATGATATGTGATGTCATGCTAATCCTGCATCTTTGTCGGTCGCAAACCTCCGATTATGTGATGTCACATCGCAGACATGGTTCCTCTTTCTATCCACGATCCGCCTAATCTTTGCTTGCACAATGTCATTGTCGTGTCCTCTTCGTGGGCACCCCTCAGCACAATGACCACCAGGACACAGGTTGGTGCGCTCACATCTCTTTATTATCTTCTTTGTACAGCAGGCTATGTGCACGTCCACCCCCTTGGTCGTCCTACTCGAAACTGTCCTCTTCCTGTCCCCTGACCGGATGTGGTGTCCGGTGACCTGGTCACCTCCCTCATGACCCACAGGGTCCTAGCGTCCTTGGTCCCTACACGTCAGGTCACTACATCTCCCCCTTTGTTACAAACAAATGTTCATGATGCTGTTTTCCTGATCACTTCCGCCCCTTCAACCCTTGACTGCGTATGCCTATTGTTATGGTGAGAAAAGAAAAGAAAAAAGAGAGGGAAAGAAGGAGAGAGAGAGAGAGAGAGAGAGAGAGAGAGCGAGAGAGAGAGAGAGAGAGAGAGAGAGAGAGAGAGAGAGAGAGAGAGAGTCTGTCAGTCTCGTCGACCCTTCCCCCCAGTCTCTGGTTCCTACTTTTTTCTACGTAGTCTCTTTGTCCCTTTGCCTCCCTTCCTTGGTCTTCCTTTTCTGCCGTCATCTTTGTTTCTGCTTTTCAGTTGTCCTCCGTCTGTTCTCAGTTTGCCAGCCACTCTTTCTCTTTGTCGTTGCTCCCTCCTCTTAGTCTTGTTTCTGTTCTTCCGTTGTCCTCCTTCTGCTCCCTTTTTGCCGGCCTCTCGTCGTCTTGATCGTTGTTCTCTGCCCTCCGCTTTGTTTCTTACTCCTTTCTTTCTACAGCCGCCTTTTGTTGTATTTGTTCCCTCCATGATTCTTTTTTGTTCTCTTCCTCTTTCTTTGTTCCCTGAGTCTTCTCTCCGCTTGCTCTCAGCATGGCTGTTGTCTTTTTTATGTGTCATTGTTATGAGGCCCATCGTTTGGGCGGTGCTGTTGCTCATCAGGCATGGCCCTGGGACATAGCCTTGTAGAACATGAATGTCCTCCTTCCTTATTTTGTCATTGTATCTCAGTTCCTCTGTGAACTTCCCCAAGTTAGTTACTTCTTTCCTTGCCCCCCAGGTAAAAACCTTTACCTTGGACGCTCTCAGGGTCGGCTTTACTTCCATTCTCTCATACTCCGATACACACATGACATTGCAGGTTGCACCACTGTCCAGCACAAAGTCTGTTTCATGCACTCCTACTCTTATCTTTGCATGGTCCGTCTTTCCTCGGGTGCTTCCGTCTGCTGGCTGTGTTGTTTCTCCTGCTTCTTCTTCCTCGCTCTGCTCGGTGTGCACCTCCGACATGTGATATAGTCTTTCCACTTTCTCTTCTTCCTCTTCTTCGCCTGACCCTCGTGATGAACTTCTCCTTTCGTTGTCGATATATCTGACATGTCTTGTTGTCGATTCCTGTTGTCTTCCTGTTCTCCCCTTGTCGTCTCTGAAGGGGGCACCTTGGCACATACTGGCGTAATGATTTCTTCCACCACATCTTCTCCACGTCTGGCCAAATGCTGGGCATGGACCTCTGTGTGGGAATTCCATCCCGCACTTGTAGCATGTTCCTTCAGGTCGTCTCCTCTCTTTTTGTTCCCTCCAGTCATTCTTCCGTCGGTCTGTGCGATATCTGTTTGTCATAAAGTGTGCGTTTTCTGTTTCAACACTCTTCCCTCTTTCCATTTCCTTGGCATGTTCCGTTGCTCTCGCCTCTGCTCTCGCTAGTGACAGGATGTTCTCCAATGAAGTTGGTTCTTTTAATATTCTTGCTCTGAATCCTGTGTCGCGACTGCCCTCTATGATCCGTAGTCTTATTGCTTGCTCGTTGTCAAATTTGTCGAACTCACAATGTGTCACCAATTTTCTCAGCCGTTTCGCAAAGTCATCTAGTGTTTCGCCGACTTGTTGACATGCAATGGTAAAAGTATATCACTCGAAGTCAATGTTTCGTTGCGGGTCGAACTTGGCTGTTAGACATTTCTTTAGTTGGGCATATGTTTTTGTTTCTTCGGTAGGCAGTGTCACCAGAAGTTCTTCGACGTCGTCCCCTGCAAAGTTCAACAGTAGTCCTAGTTTCTTTCCAGCTGCTACATCTGTATCTTCTACATATCTTTCGAACCATCTGATCCACTTTTCCCACCTTATTCCTGTTTGTGGCTCCGATAAGTTGAACGGTAGTGGTCTCCTGTATTGTGCGCTGGGCTTTGGATCTGCCATTCTGCCATTCTTGCTTTCTTCCTTTTATCTGCTCTTTTCTCCTTTTATTCTCTTTTTCCTTCTTCTTCTTCTTCTTCTGTTCTTTTACTTTATTTTCTTTTCTCTTTTGTCTCTTTTATTGGTTTTTTTTCTTCTTTCTCTTTTTGTCTCTTTTGTTCCCCTTTTCCTTCTTCTTTTTTTTCTGTTTTCTTTTAATTTCTGCCTTTTCTGGTTTCCTTTCTCTTTTGTCTCTTTTATTAGTTTCTTTTCTCTTTTATTCCCCTTTTTTCTTTCTTCTTCTGCTATTTTTCTTTAATTTCAGCCTTTTCTGGCCTTTCCTTGTCCTTTTCTTGTCTTTTTCAGCCTTTTCTCCTCTTTGCCTGACCCTCTGATGGCCGCTCCGTTGATTCTTATGGCTCTTTTCCCTTTTGTCCTTCTCTTAAGATGGCCGCCGCTCTTCCCGCGAGATTTCGCGATCGAAATCTCGCTTGCCTGACCCAAATATGGCCGCTTCTCCTATCTCGCGTTTTATTGGCTCAGCCGCCTGACCCCAAGATGGCCGCCGAGACCTTCGCGAGAGCTCGCGACTCTATTTTGAACTCGCGCGCGTTCCTTCGCGCTTACCGCAGTTTCGCTGGTAATTCTTCAGAGGCGGTCGGGTGGGCTCCGATGTAGCTTCTCTTCTCTCTTCTTTCTTTTGCTTCACATCCAGGGTGGGCACCTGGTCCTTGAGATGGCGATGGCGCCGAGATGCACGTCGGCTCGATACGCGTCGGCTCGTATCCCACCCTCGTCGCCAGATGTCGTGTCCTCTTCGTGGGCACCCCTCAGCACAATGACCACCAGGACACAGGTTGGTGCGCTCACATCTCTTTATTATCTTCTTTGTACAGCAGGCTATGTGCACGTCCACCCCCTTGGTTGTCCTACTCGAAACTGTCCTCTTCCTGTCCCCTGACCGGATGTGGTTTCCGGTGACCTGATCACCTCCCTCATGACCCACAGGGTCCTAGCGTCCTTGGTCCCTACACGTCAGGTCACTACAGTCATAATGCATGGTCCCTCTCGTGACCGTATTTTTTAGAATGTTTGGTGATATCACAATGCATCACATCCCCTCGAGGCACCGTTGTTGCAGTGTTTGTGAATATATGATGTCATAGTAAACAGTATTTGCTTTCCCATCTTTTACACTGCTGGATTGTGCAATGTCATAATACATCGTCCCCCTCATGATTGCATCTTTTCGAATGTTTGACTGTGTGATGTCACAACGCACCACAGCCTCTCGAGGTGCCTTTGACCTAGTATCTGTGACTATATGATATCATAGTAAACAGCATCTCCCCTCCCATCTTTTACACTGTAGGATTGTGTCAGGTCATAAAACACCGCCCCTCCAATGACAAGGTCTTTCAGAATGTTTGACTACGTGGTGTCACAATGCACCACTGCCCCTCAAGGCACCTTTGTTGAATAATGATGTCACAGTCAGGACCATTGGAATTATGCAATTGTGTGGCTGCTGCGAATGTTGCATAGTTAAAGATTTCTCACACATTCTAACTGCAAAAAAATATATGTTTCTAGCTCAGACAGTTCAAAAGTTACTCAAAACCGAGCGACATGTGCTGCCACGCAGTGGAAGGCCTTTGGCAAAGCTGGACTGGTCACCTTTCTGTTGGGTATTGCTATGCTTGGGTATTAAACTGGTACTAAGGAGGTGCAGCGAATGCCCAGACAGTGTTTCCAAGTTTAAAAAAAGACAAAACCATAAAGTAATACTATCACAAAATGTGCCAAAGTATGCTGCATAATTTTCCTTTTCTTGCCACAAAATGTACTCAAACCTGCTGTATAACTTGGCCCTCTCCTGCCGCATAATTCCAGTGGCCCTGGTCATAGTGTATAGTATCTCCCTCCCGTCTGTTACACTGCTGGATTGTGTAGTCATAATGCACCCTCCCTCTCATGACCGCATCTATTTGAATGCTTGTGTGGTATCACATTGCAGAACAGCACCTTGAAGCACAGTTGTTCAATTGCTTGTGACTATGATGTCATAGTGAACAGTGTCTCCCCTCCCGTTCTTGACACTGATACATTGTGTGATGTCATAATGCACCGTCCCTCCCATGGCCGCATCTTTTAGAATGTTCGTATGGTACCACAATGCGGCACAGCACCTCGAAGGATATTTGTTCCAGTGTTTGTGACTATGCGATGTCATAGTAAGGAGTATCTCCCATCCCGTGTTTAACATTGCTGGTTCGTGTGATGTCATCATGACCTGTCCCTCCCATAAACGTATCTTTTAAAAATAAAATCGACAGTGCAATGTCACAACGCACCACACACTGGTTAAATACTTATAAAGCCCCATAGGCGAGACCGATTGCATTACAAATGCTTGTTTTTAATGCAGCTCGATATTCTTACAGGAAATGATATTGCAATTAACGACAAAAGGTTTCTATTTAAAAAGTTTTGCTGAGAGTTTGCAGTTACTTGTCTGTAGACCACTGCCTGATCTCCTTGAAATATTTAACATTTTTAAAGAGGTCCCCTTGCCATTACACCCTAGCAAACATTATGGTATGAATCACGTTTGAAAAGGATGCACACCACGCCTCTTCCAAAGAGTGATTCATAATCCATTTCTAAATATAACCATACTTATTCATTAAAAAGGTGAGTTATTGAGTACAAGTGTTAATAAAAAACAAACACGCTTTTTCAAGAGAAAGAAAATCGATATTCTGAACATAAAGCTGGGTATACTATTACAGAAAAATAAACAAAGTTAATCATAGACTTTTTAATCTAATACATATAATTAAAAAGTACACAATCTAGCTTTCCACATTGGAATTGAAATATCCATTAAAAAAAATGTAGTCACCTTTATAAGGTGTTAAGAAAGTTTTTGACAATCTTAATAGAATTGAGTTAAAGATCATTGTCCTATGTTTTCACAGTACAAATTTCAAACAAGCACTAGAAATGGCAATAGCTTTGGCTTTTACATACTAAAAAGATGTTAGCAAGTTTGAAACAGAAGCAGTAGAAGTAGTGTATGCTTATTTCCCACTCACATGAAACCTTGTAGGGTATGCTTATTTCTCACTCACAGCAGGGAAAGTTGTACAGATCTTGCAAAACTGGCGAGGTGAGGCAATCATGGCTCGAGTGCTACTCAGACTAAAGGTGAAAAATAAAAACATTTAGCATGTTGAATATATTAGAAAATCATTTACTTTTCACAGGCATAAATCCAGGCAGAAAGTGTGTGTTTCTATAACAATCTCCTATGCTGCTATAGCACTTTGCGTAAAGACAAGTCCAAGTTTATCAACACACCGCAGCCCATTTGCACTTCACTATTTTCTTGATTTTGTTGAGGTAGAGAGTGCAATTTGTACTACAGAGTACACAACATATGCAGTTTTAAGCCATGTGTAAATTGATGTATACTCATGTTGAAATACTTCGTGCTATGTGAGGTTGCGGCTAGCGAATATGAGGATATGCTTTGAGGATGCACTTTGGGGCATATTTACAAGGGCTTTATCTCTGTTTTTTTGGTTAAAAAACCAAAAAAGCAGAGATAAAAATATCGCCCTATTTACACGAGGGTGCTAACATGCATAATCGCATGTTAGCACCCTTTTTCCCAACGCTCCCTTTGCATCTCTAATGAGATGCAAAGTGGGCATCACTGGGCGTTCCCCGGATGGACTACCTTGCAAATATCTCTCATGCTCACATTGTGATATTTCCAAGGCAGACCACAGGATATTAGCACAGGTTAGATTTTGGTGAAAACAGCGGTTATCGCCCAAAACTAACGTCTGCTAAAATCCAAACTTACCTATGCTTTACATAGGGGGTGGATTATGCTAATACGACCACAGGGTCGTATCAGCAAGGTTATCGCCGTTTTGCAGGGAACATCGCTGGAAAACCAGCGATGTTCCCTGCAAAACGGCGATATCCTCGCTATCTCTGGAATTTGTATCGCCCTGGAGAATGGGGATTTGGGGGGCAGCCGACCAGCGGGAGGCTTGCCCCCCCGGGGAAATTTGGGGCAGCAGGGGGGGGGAATTTAGAGCACTGTGGGTTTCTGTAGTTGGGCTGGTTGGGCTACCTTTGGGCTCCTTTTGGGCTGGTCCTGTTAAAACCAGGCATTTTGTGTCACTGCACACCGTTTGTGGTGCGGTGACACAGCAGCCGGGTGGTCCGAGAAGAAATTGTTGTCTGTTACGAGAAACTGATTAGGCCTGAGGCGTGCGCGGTGGGCGAGATCGGCTGGCGTTGGGCGGCGAGGGCGGCGTTTGGCTGTGCAGTGCGGCGGTATTTACGGGCGGTATGGTGGCTTTCCAGGACCCTAGGGTGGCCGAGGACATAGTGCGGCCCAACCTCCAGGTAAGGCCGCAGCGGTGCGCTGCCAACGGTGCCGCTGCAGCAGTACTGGCGTGTGAGCCGCCGCGGTCGTGGCCGGCTCTGCGAGGCGGGAGGGGGGGCAGAGGGGGGAGGGAGGCAGCGTGAGGAGGCAGCTCCGCGTCGGAAGGTGCGGAGAGGGGCTGGGAGGGCAGGGCGGAGAGGGAGGAAAAAGGCGCTGACGTTTGTGGAAGGGGTGGGGGGAGGGTAGAGGTGCCTGGGGGGGTGGAGGGGCAGCCCGCGAGACTGACACAGAGTTGGGAGGGCTTGGAGGGGTGGGGGCAGACCCGGGGGAGCAAGTGGTGGCATCAGAGGTGGATGTGGGGAGTGGGGCAGGGGGCCTGGGGGCGGGGGTTGGTGCTGGGGCTGACGGGGGGGGCGGGATGCGCGGGGAAGCGGTGCTACAGCACGTGGACCAGGGTGGGGACGTGGGGGGGCCGGCTCCCCACTATTGATTGAGGACACGGAGGTGGAGGGGGGGAGGGGGCGGACACAGAGCTGGATTGGAGTTCGTCGGCGTAGGGGGCCTGGTGGGCCCGAGCAGGCATTGGTAGGGGGGGCCAGGTGGGGGGGAATGGCAGGCCGGGGGGAATGGTGGAGAGGGGTGCGGAAGCGGAAGAGCGGCAGGGGAAGGGTGGGCCGGGGCGGAGTGGGTGAGTCGGGTGGGGTAGTGGGGGTGAGGCAGGGGAGAGTGGGGGGGGCGGGGGGAGTGGCGGCAACAGGGAGGGAAGCGAGGGTGCGGTGGAGGAGTTCTGGGGGGGTGCGGGCCCAGTTGGGGGTTTGGGGGTGGGGAGGGCCGGGGGCTTGGAATGGGAGGGGGAATGGGGCCTGGGTGGCGGGGGGATCTCGTCGCGGCTCAGAGGTCACTCGGCAGGGTGGGGGCAGGGGGCGACGCTGGGATGGGGGAGTGGTAATGTGGAGGGGGGGTGGGGGGTTAGGGGGGTTTATCCACCCCCGCATGCTGGACTCCACCTTTTTTCCTTGGCAGGAGCTGTTCGCGAGGCGCTCGGGTGAGCAGCATGCGGCTCCACACCACCGAGAGGATGGGCCTGCTCTGTCTGATAAGAGCGGCCGAGCTCCAGTGAGGGACCTGGCTAATGACCGCAACGAATGGAGGCGGGAGTCATCTCCACCGGCCCCTCCCCGAAGGGTTGTTATGGCCGCCGGGGGTAGGGGAGGGAGGATGGATGCACATACTTCTGGTTTTGATGTGAGTGTGGCGGACTGGAGTGGGAGTGTGGATTTGGTTGACTTGATTCGGGTGTGTCGGGAGAGGGCGGGGTTGAGCCGGCAGGAACCCCCAAGAGGGGGCCGGGGGTGTGTGGAGCCGGCTGATGGAGAGTCGGAGGAGGAAGGAGAGATTCGGGAGGAGAGTAATGTTGTTGGCAGTGTATTACAGGTGCCGGCAAGGCGAGATGTGCCCAGAGTGACGGCCCCCTCAGCTCCACTGTAAGGCGGCGGGATCCGGCAAGGACGCTGACCTTGACACCAGGTAAGGCGGGAGACGGAGCGGGGAGTGGCAAGCGGCGCTGTGTGCAAGTCTCGGTGGGGACCGGGGTCAAGGGGGAAGATGGATTGCGGCTGGTGCGGGGACGGTACGTGCAGGACGTGGGAGTGGGCACGGACGGTGCGGGAAGGAGAGTTGCGTGGTGCCAGTGCGTAAGTTACCGTACATGGGGCTGACTAAGCCGCTGGGGGTGCACCTTTCATTGGCAACGAAGGAGAAGATACGGAAAGGGGAGTACATTGACATCTTGAAGCTTCTCCACAGGGAGTTGACGTCTAAGGAGAGGTCGAAGGAGGAAGAGCAGGAGTTGGCTAGGCGCCCAAAGGCAACTGGTCAGCGGCTTTCCTCATATACGCGAGCGTGTATTGTGAGAAGTTTCTGGACCGGTCCATCGCGCTTTTCAAATACATGGATGTGGTGCGGAGAGCGCAGGTGTCCTACGGCGGGTTTGCGTGGTCACACATTGATGAGGAATTCCGGGCGCGCATGGCGGCGGACCTGGAGGCGCAATGGGGGGAGCTGGATTCGGATATGTACCAGCAGATGATGGGCTGGGCCAAGTTTGGCCGCACCATCCACACGGCCAGCGGTTTGCCTCTGGTGCCGCCCTCTTTGCAGCCCGCCTCACTAGTGGGGGGGGGGCAGGGGGAGTTTAGCAGCCAGGCCATGGTCGGGGCCTGCTGGGACTTCAATAGAGGAGCGTGTTGGTGGGCAGCATGCCGTTTCCGGCACGAGTGCTCGAAAAGCAGGCGGCGTCACACAGTGCTGCTTTGCTGGGGGTTTGGGGGCCCACCGGGACAGCAGCCCGCGCAGGGAGGTGCCCAATCCGGGGGGGGGGACAGGGTGGCGGGAGGAGGGGAGGCAGAGGGGGGGGGGGGCAGAGCTTTGGGCAAAGGCTCATACGCCGGTTAAGATAGAGCAGATGGAGCCCTGGCTAGAGGCATATCCACGGGCGGAAGATGCTGCGGTGCTGCGTCAAGGTTTTCGGGAGGGGTTTCGGCTGGGCTATGAGGGCCCCCGGATTGCTCGCTGGGCAGACAATCTGAAGTCAGTGAACGCGCACAAAGGCATTGTGAGGGAGAAGCTGTTCAAAGAGGTCAGGGAAGGTAGGATGGTGGGCCCCTTCACGGAGCCGCCGATGCCGGGCTTGATCATCTCCCCCATCGGGGTGGTGCCCAAGAAAGAGGAGGGGCAATTCCGACTGATACAACACTTGTCTTGGCCGGAGGGGGAATCGGTCAATGCCTACATTTCGGCGGACTTGGCGTCGGTAACTTACTCGTCAGTGGACGTGGCGCGGAGGCTCGTCTCGACGGCGGGGAGGGGCGCGATTATGGCAAAATGCGATGTCAAGTCGGCTTTCCGACTCCTTCCGGTACACCCGGCGGATTACCAGTTGTTGGGGATTCAGTTAGAGGGACTCATTTTGGTGGACAAGGCGCTGCCGATGGGGTGCTCCATTTCGGGTGCGCTATTTGAGCGTTTCAGTTCATTCCTGCAGTGGTTTTTTTTCCAGGCGCACAGGCTCGAAGTCAGTGACGCACTACCTGGATGACTTTTTCCTGGTGGGGCGGCCCGGAGCGGCGGACTGCCAGCGGCAGCTGGATGGTTTGGACGGGTTGTTGGGGTATTTCGGTGTTACCCTGGCACCATAGAAGACGTGCGGTCCCAGTACGGTGTTGTCCTTTCTCGGTATTGAGCTTGACTCGGTCGCCATGGAAGCGAGCCTACCGGAAGACAAGAGGTCAGCGATGCTGGCTTTGGTGGATGGAATGCTGGCAAAAAGGAAGGTGACGGTGAGGGAGGTGCAGGTGCTGTTGGGACATTTGAATTTTGCTTGTCACGTGGTGCTGGCGGGCCGAACGTTTTGCCGGCGTTTGGGTTTGGCGTTGTCCGGTTTGACCTTGCCTCATCACCATGTGCGCCTCTCGGCGGGGATGAAGGAGGATCTGCGCATGTGGCGGGCGTTCCTGGAACGGTTCAATGGGGTACCCATGGGGCCGGCGGAGGACTGGAAGTGGGACGTCACCATGTACTCTGATGCGGCGTGCACCGCGGTTTCGGTCTGTACTGGAATGGCCGGTGGCCAGAGCATTGGCAAGCAGGAGGGCGGAGCATTGCATTTTTGGAGTTGTTCCCGTTGGTGGTGGCGGTTTCGGTGTGTTCAGGGGTGCTGGCGCACAAGCGTGTGTTGTTTCGGGTGGACAACATGGCCGTCGTACAGGTGGTGAACAGACAGTCGGCCCGGGACCGGCAAGTGCTGAAGTTGATGAGGGTGTTTGTTTTGCATTGCTTAGAGAATGACATCCTGTTTCAGGCGCGCCACGTACCAGGAGTGGACAATGACATTGAGGATGCTTTGTCTCGTTCACAGTGGGAGAGGTTCCATGGGCTAGCCATGGCGGCGGAGTTGGTCAGGACGCCGGTGCCGGAGGAACTGTGGTCGGTGGGCGAGGCCGGGTCTTTCAGCTTGTGAAGGCGTCCGTAGCGGTGTCGACATAGAAGGTGTACGAGGAAGCCTGGGAGGAATTCCTGCTGTCTGGCGCGGTAAGTCGAGGAGACTGGTGGCTGCGCGAGGAACAGGTGGTAAGGTTCATGTTGGCGCTCATGGATAAAGGGCTGTCGCGGGTGACGATTGCGGGCAAGTTGTCGGCGGTGGCGTTCATGGGAAAGTTGTGGTGGGGTTACTCCCCGTCGGCGGGGGAATTGGGGGCCCGGCTGCTGGAGGGGTGGGTGAGGGAGAGGGGTTGCAAAGGTGCGGTTGCGACGTCCCATCACGGTGGAGTTGCTGGAAGGAGTCATTGGCGCGCTGCCGGCGGTGTGCAGGGATTGGGGCGAGGCGGTGCTGTTTCTACCCTGATGTCTTGGCTGTTCTTTGGAGCGTTTCGAGTGTCGGAGTTGCTGGGCGCAAGAGGGGGGGCGGGGGGTGTTGTGGGAGGATGTGGAGTTGCGAGCGCAGGAGGTGGCGCTGCATTTGCGTTGCTCAAAGACAGACCAACGGGGGGTCGGAACGTGGGTGGTGTTGGGCCCAGGCAGTCGGGAGGGGGTGTGTCCCGCGGCATGGGGGAGGAGGCTGATGGCGAGCCGGGGCAAGAAGGAGGGGGAGGTTTTTGGTCGAGGTGAGGGTGACGAGTGACGGCGGGTCAGGCGTTGTGGGTTCTGCGGCACACCCTGCGGTACATGGGTGAGGACCCACTGGCTTTCGGGACGCATTCCTTCTGGATCGGGGTGGTGACGGAGGCGGCACGGAGAGGTTAGGGAAAGGAGGAGATACAGAGGCTGGGGCGGTGGAAGTTGGATTGTTAACGGACATATGTGAGGTTGCAGCAGGCGGATGGGGTGTTGTTACATTGATTCCCAAATTTTATATGTGTGCCTTTACAGGTGCTGTGGCGGGGCCGGAGGTGGCTGTTTTGAATGTGTATATTGTGGGACACTCATTCGTCAAGCGGGCAGAACAGGTGGTGTGGGACAGACTTCGGACACTCAATTTGGGATTGGATGACGGGTTGTATCGTTGTCACTGGAGGGGAAAAGGGGGTAGGCGTTGGCATGAGTTGTTGCCCTTGTTGAATACCGTGGTCGGGGGGGTGCCCGGATGTGGTGGTGATTCATCTGGGTGAAAATGACTTGGTGCAGTGTAAGGGACTCGCATTGCTCAAACAAATGAAGGGGGACCTGAGGGAGATCAAGAAGCAATGTGCGGGCTGTCATGTGATCTGGTCCGAGTTTATCCCCAGGCGGTGTAGAGGGGAGCGGAGCGCCCAGGAGCTATAGAAGGGGCCCGGAGGAAGATTAACCGAGAGATGAGGGACTTTTGTGCCAAAGAAGGGGTGAGGAGGATGGAGCATCCGGAATTGCGCTACGGAGCAGTGTATTTTTTCAGGGAGGATGGGGCCCACCTATCTAGGTATGGAATGGAATTGTACATATTGCAGCCGAAGGAGGCGTTGGATGGAGCTTTGGGGGTGCTCAGGTATCCCAGGAGGCAGGAGTTCTAGGGGGGGTCGAAAGTCGTAAGCGACTTCCGAGTGGCGCTTTCCTAAGGAGATAGGGGGGTATTTATAGGAGGCCTGGGGCTGTATTGGTAGGTGGGGGTTGAGGTCATTGAGGTCACTGTGGTCATTCAGTCGGTGGGTAAGGGGGTAGGTTGCTGAGCGGATGTTTGTATTTCAGTTGCAATGTTGGGGATAACTTTTGGGGTGGGGTGGGGGGCTGTCAGGCAGTTGTTATTTAGTGAGCAGTAGTTTTGTTCAGCACAGGCCAGGTGGGTGTTGTTTAGGTGCACCTGATTCCAATAAAGTGACCTTTATCACACTATTTTGGTGTCTGTGTCAGTGCTTCCCCCCCCCACCTACTGGTGTGCCCCAATGGGGATTTGGGGGGCAGCCGACCAGCGGGAGTACAAAGAGACTGTGTCCATGGGACAACACAATCCTGGTCCCGGTCAGTGAAGGTAAAATGCTTCACAGAGCCATGGAGCGTTTTGTTGACGCCCTCTGGTGCCGTGCCCTAGGGATGTTTGTCAGTATGTGAGTCCTGGAGATGTTTCTCTCTAACTCAGTGGTCAATTCATGGGGTTTATATAGGGCTGACCACTATCTTTTAACCTGCATTAGGGGATTTTCTATGTAATCCGAGAAATGACCAGTATAAACCAGCAAGACGAAAATACTTCAACTTGACTACATCCACTGTCAGACCTTGAAACGTAGGACTGAAACGTAGGACTCATGTAGCTTGTAGCAGACCTGCATCACCTTATGTGTTGGCAAAATCATTGTTTAGATGACTTGACACTTTCATGAGTTCTGCAAAAGATAATGACATGCTGAATGCGTACAATAGTGTATACAGGCCAACTAAAATGGCAACAAAAGACACACAATTGATGGACGGAATGCAGAACAGATCAAAACATTCATCCCCAGTCAAGAGATCTGGGTTAAATCCATCATTCTTTTGCTCACTATGGGTATGCCCAGACGTGGGTCCCTTTCTCACTTTGCCACTGGATTCAAGCTAGCCTGGCTGATGAGGGCTGTTAGCCTGAAACCGGTCCCAGGATGCTAGTTTCTGGTCCAGGAAAGACATGGCTTGGTAGTTCCCATGAGGCACAGGGTCAAGACTGATTTGCATATAGCTGTGTCTGAACTGGGGTGGCAGAGTGAGCTAAAGAACAATGATGGATTCAACTAAGATCTGTGACTGGGGGTGAGTGTTTGAAAAGTTTCAGCACTCTGTCCATCAGTACAACGCGATCATTTTGATTGCAGTACTTTATGACGCAGCCATTACAATGAAAGTCGTTACAACCACTTGCGCTGGAGGGCCCTGGATTGTGGATTAAATTAATTTTCTATTCCAACTCCAGCCCACGTAACAGTAGGGAAGGTGTTGGAAAAGAAAATCAAACTATTCCTTAAGCAAGAGCGCCCTCCAGCGCAAGTCGTAGTAACGACTTGCGTTGTAATGGCTGTGTTGCAAAGGTCGCGCAGTGTAAACACCGCGTTGTAAAGGATGTTTCCCGCCAATTATCTCCTTGTGTGTGCTTTGTTAAAACTAAAGTGGAAGCAGCAGCTAAAATTTAACCTGTCTAGCATATATTTAAACTTTCTACTAAAACTAAAATACAGAAGCATAAAAGGAAGAGACTGCAATGAATAAAATGACAAAATACTGAAAGGAAAAAGTCCTAGTGCATATGACATTCCAGAATACCTACTAAACAATCACTGAATGTGTTTTTGCATGAGCATGATTATCATAACTTCACAACACATTTACTGAACATAAGAATATGCTAGAAATGTGCACTTGATGGAATCATAGTTCATCATGTGTTGCATGTTCAGCAACACATATTTCCATACTAAAATTAAAATGGTCTCTGCATTGTAAGACATGAGATTTACGACAATTAGATTGCGCAGAAATAATGTGAGTGTGATAGGTTTAGCAGAAAAAGCTGAAGTAGTATACAATAAACCTTTTCAAAAACAGGAGATTTCAAAGATATTGAAACCCAAAATCCTGTCAAAATTCTACTTCACAATAAAAAGAGTACATAGGGCACCTGTGCTGCTGCCAAAACTACATTCCAGAGCTGTAATCGTTCTTCCTCCGAATTACAAGGACAGAGATGTCATTCTGCAGACAATTAGACAAAGAGCAATGCTCTGGTACTATGCTGACGGTAATGTCTGATTTCATGCATTCAATATTAAAGAAGAAATAATCTTTTGATGCTGTCACAAGAAAACTTCAGAGTAAATAAATGACGTTTCTCCTTGTGCAAAAGGAATAGCATATTTTTTCCTGAAATCAACCGAACTTGTGACTGGTTGGCGAAATATCAATGCACAATGACTGACACTTTATATAGCAGCCCTCTTGACCCAACAAAGTAGATCTGGAAATGAAGATACAGCATGTCAATTCTGTATCTTCATGTTTAGCCAGACGGAACACTGGCGGCAACTGCAAGACATGTAGTGATACACAAGAGAAGACAATAATTGGAATGAACCTCGTTGTTTATAGGGTAATTACAAAAATATTTGGCAAAAATAGGTTGAAGAGTAAAGCATTGTTGAGAGATTAAAATGTGGTCTACATTTCCCCAATGACATTACTTTACTACAGCAAAAAGATGGAAAGATGATTTTTTCATGCTGGTTTTCCCATATATTGAAAAGGACTGGGTGTTTGAGGCGTTCAAGGGATGCCTCCACAGGTCAGCAAGAGCATAATAGACCAAGGGCCTGATTACGAGTGGGTCGGGTAATTCCGACCAGTGTGCTAACCCCTTTTTATACATGGGTCAGAATTCCCAGTTTTGTTATATTTAACGCATGTGATAATAATCGGATGCATTAAATACCTCAACTGTAGTTCAATTTGGGCAGGTCAAACCTGCCAAAAATTGAATGTGGGAAAGATATATGGTATTTACCATTCCATATGGATGGATCACTGAAACAATATCGACGGACCGAATATCGAGTACAAAAATTATCGATGTAATTATATCGAGTACAAAAATATCGACTCCCAATACTTAAACATAAAACTACACAAATATCGACTCAACAATATCACAACTAAAAAACATCGAAAACAACGTTATCGACCCTAAAAAATATCGTAAATAAAATATATCGACTTTCAACACACATAAAGACATAATCAAAAATATCGAAAACAAAAATATAGATCACTAAAATATCGCTAAATCAAATTATAGACTTCACTATACATAATAAATATACGAATATATCAGGAAAAAAACACAGTAAATCGTAACATAAATCAGCATATGTATATAAAATATAACATACTACAATCAAACAATAAATAAAAAGCAACATTTATAACATATAAAACATTTTTATAATACAATTAGTTCATATAATATAATCATATAAAACATTATACAGCTCACATGACAAAACAATATTAAATAAATAGAATGAAAAATAAATGCACCACAATATAAAACCATTACCTAGCATCTACAAAACGAATCACATAACTACCAAAAAAATTCAAAATATCTCAAACAACCAATAAAAAACACCAAACAATTAATTAGACCAATCAAATCAACCAACACATAATTGAAACACTATATAAAGAAAGAAAACAGACAATTAGATACCACTTGGTGCTACAAAATGTGAAGAAGGGGAAACTCAGCCAAATTTTCATCTGAACAGAAAGCTGCTACCATCAAACAAAGGATAAAGAAAACAAAAGTAAGTGCCTGACATTAACTTCTAGGCTTAGCACTACAAGCTACAAACAATACATTAAACAATAAACTAATCATTTTCTTTCATTTTTACCATTTATTGCAGATATACCACAATTAAAGAAATAAAGGCCAACATTTACAAACCTATCAACTCTAAAAACAAAGTAAGTTAACAAACTGAAATAACAGAGACAACTTATAAAACGAAACTTAGAAAGAAAACGTCCAAATAAAAAGGAATCCAATAATTGTAAACAAAACATATACAATAAATGATTTTAC
This sequence comes from Lissotriton vulgaris, assembly GCF_964263255.1. Taxonomy (NCBI): domain Eukaryota; kingdom Metazoa; phylum Chordata; class Amphibia; order Caudata; family Salamandridae; genus Lissotriton; species Lissotriton vulgaris. The sequence goes on from NC_141695.1 coordinate 299,246,086, forward strand.
TTTTACCAACAGAGCCATCAACAAAAGAAACAGAGATGAAAAGCATAAAAAAACAGAGCACAGCCCTCCAAACAACTGAAAAACTGGTAAATATACTGTGAAAATGTAATAAATGTAATGATAAACGTAAAACAAATCTAAATTTCTCTATGTAACATTTATTTACTGTAGAAAGAAACCAGAACAATGACAGAAGAAGCTAAATTTGCAACTTCACAGAAAGGCAAAATGCTTCTTTGTTATATTGGCTATACATATACCCAAGAAAAACAACATTAATTGAAAGTGTTTTGGAAATGCAGCAAATATTACAGTAATACATTTTATGGTCGTGCTATAACTCAGGAAACTACTGTAACTAACACAACAGAACATAACCACCCTCCCAACGTGACAGAAATAGAAATTAGACAAATGCTTGACTCACTAAAAGAAGCAAGCACTAACACAGACCGCCCATCTACAACTATTCCTAAAGACCATCTAAGAACTCTCCCCCAACATGCAGCAAGCCAACTCCCTTCTATAGATTCTCTAAAAAGGACAATAGCTAGGCAAAAAAAACAACTACAGCTACACCACCTGCCCCAAAAACATTTGAGCAAGTCCAAATTCTCCCTGAACTAACAATAACCCATAATAATGAACCTTTCATCATATATGACAATGCATCTAAAGAAAAAAGAATTATAATGTTTGCTACAGCAGACAATATGGTGAAATTACACCAATGCGAAAAATGGATGATGGACGGCACATTCTCAATGTGCCCAAAACCATTCTACCAATTATACACCATACATGGACACTATCAAAACTGCAATATCCCCTTCATATATGCTCTATTACCCAACAAACAGCAAACAACCTATACTGAGGTACTAAATAAAATAAAAGACCTAACAAATAATTACTTCCCCCCAAAAAAATTATCATTGACTTTGAGAAAGCAATGATAAATACAATTCTAAAGACCTACCCTCACACAGCAATCCAAGGTTGCTACTACCACTTTAACAAATGTATATGGAAACATCTACAAAATTCTGCCCTAAGCACCCAATACTGCACTGACAGTACTTTTGTCTACCAGGTAAAAAAATTAATTGCACTGCCTACGTTCCAGTTACAGACGTAGCGGAACATTACAACCTATTAATAGACAGCCCCTATTATAAAAAAAAAGAAACAAAACTAAGCCCTGTCTTAAATTATTTCAAAGATACATGGGTAGGAAGACTACACAGATCTGGACACAGAAGGCAACCAAAATTCCAAATCCCCTGGTGGAACGTCTACCTAAGTACACTAAATAAACAAGCTAAAAGCAACAATGCTGTCGAAGGATGGCACAATGCTTTCCAAGCAGGTACAGGCAGAGGTTCCCTAACCCTACATAAACTCCTTCAAGCATTACAAAAGGAGCAAAGCTACCAAGAACTCCGAATGGAGCAATCTATAACACAAATAGGCCCTAAACTAACTAAAGAAACAAAAAAAGTACAACACCTTACAAAGCCAAGTAACCCTATAACCAACTACCAGAGACCTACCATACCTATCTACCATAGCTAAAACAATTCTTTAAACATAACTCACATACCTACCATTCAAAGAGTAAACATAAAGTATACATATTAAACACATGTTAGAAACTGTAACAAAATTATTCAAATATATTTAATATATTTATTTAAATATATCTAAATAATTTCCTTACAATTTCTAACATATACCATAAAATTACATAAAAAATAACATGACAATCCCACCCCAAAAAAAACGAAAAATACTTACTCAGTTTGTTGCTGAAGAGAAACCTTTGTAACAAAATAAAACATTCCTTAGAAGTAATCCACCCAAAACAATCCAAACGAGATCATCCAAAAATAACACGAAATCCCAAAAAGTTCTTGTCCAACACAATCCACTCGAAAACCCTTAAAAACCCGAAAATAGTTCACAAAAACAGAAAAAACGCTCCATGGAAATGTAATATAAATAAAATAAAAAAAACACATCCATAACGATTCTTCTCCATAATAGATCCAACGATAACCCATTAAAGAATACGAAAATAGTGTAAAAGATAAAAAACGCTCCTGGAAAAATCGAAAATGTTAGAAAGTGTGTCTCTTATATATTAAAAAAGATAGAGACCATTCTTACGAAAAAAAAACGCAATCTTCTCCAAAAACGACTTCCACATGAAGTACCTGTAAAATAGAAAAAAAACATACCCACCCGCATACAATGCACCACAACATACAATTTAAAACATTATTATACATAATACAAAACATTAAGGGGTCCATTAGGATGTCGGGCGGATTTGCTCCGCCAGGGTGGCGGTGGCCACAGCCACCCTGGCGGAGCAAATCCGCCCGACATCCACAGCCCAATTCCCCCCGCCATATTAGTATGGCGGGGGGGGACCGCGGCGGTGCAAAACACCGCCCGCATGTTTTCCGCCCGGTCGCCTTGCGGCCGGGGCGGAAAACCAGTAGCATGGTGGTGGTGTCTGTCAGACACCGCCCGCCATATTACCATGGGCATTTGTCAATGGCTTTCCGTGGCGGCATTGCGGAGACTCCCTGCGGGGGCCCGTTGCGGGCCCCGTGGGAGCTCGGGGCTTGGGGGGTGCACATGGGGGGTACCTATGGTACCCCCCCGCATTTCAATGTGCAACATGGCAGGCACCGCGCGGTGCCTGTCATGTTGTGCTTTGAAATGCACAACGTGCATTTTTACCATTGCGGCGGGCGGAGATTTCAGCTCCGCCCGCCGCAATGGTAAATATACAGGATGCGCCCGCATCCTAATGCCCATTTCGGGACCCCCGCCCTGTAGGCGGGTGGTCCACATCCCCGTTAGGGTGGCGGGCGGCCAAAGCCCGCCCGCCATCCTAATGTGCCCCTAAGTTACATTTCTAACCCTATTCTTACCTCATCAACATACTAACCCAAAACTAGTAAACCGGAACCAAAACGATAACCTTTACTACCGCCTAAAACACAGACATCCTACACACACTCCACAAACACTCCAACTAAACATATAACTTAAATAAAGTACTTAAAATTAAACTTACCCTTCCACACGCGAAGCAGCCTCCAACCGCGAGCTATTCCAAGTCGAAATGACCCAAAATAACATGGCGCGGTTACAAAATAGTCCCAAACAAACAAATAGTTCCATTTATATTAACATAAAATAACATTCTAAAATTATTTTACAAATGTTACAATATACATTATGTAACTATTGTATTTTTTCTTATTAAACAAAAATGTAACATTGTTATAAAAATTAATTCCAATGTACTATGTTATTTTCAATGACTGTACATTAAATAAAAAAACATTTACTTTATTAAAAATTACTTACTTGACTGTATGAATATAAAATACTGTTATTAGTATTGCTATCATTTACTGTTTGTATAAACCAATATTTTATCTAAAAACATTAGCAATGTATCTGTGAAAATTATTATTATTAATATTTTATATATTAATAATAATAATTTATTTCAAAAAACACAAATGTAAATATTATATTAATGTTAACAAAACCTACCTTTTTGTATTATTGTTTATAAATATGTGTACTACAAATTTTTTTTAAAAATACTACCACAGTGTTAAAAAATTATAAAAATAGTTGTTGTATATGACTTGTCAAATTAATCTTTATTTTTACATTAAAAACTGTGAAATAAACAAAAAAATGTACACTTAATAAATATTACTTTACTTAAAAACTAATTGAAATAAATTATGTTTGCAATAATAATTTTTTGAGCCAAATGTACAACTGTGATGAAAATGTAAATATTTTTAATTTATTTCATGAAAATAAAAATGTACAGATAACATTTAAAAATGTCAATAAAATTATTTACTGATTTCTTATTTTATTACCTACTTTTTGAAAATAATAAAATATTTAAAACATGCTGTGACTCTGATTAATTTATTTTTAATTAATAACAATTCCAATAATTAATTATTATTGTTATAATAATTTTACCGTACAACATAAGTTAAACAAAGTTAATATCATTATAAAATGCTAAACATTCATATATTATAATTTACTAATCCCACTCCATCAACTATATATTCTACCAAAATGCTTTACAGTCAACCCAAATAATTTATCATTCCCACTCCACCAAGTATAAACTAAGAGAAGGTGCTAAACCCTTAACTCAAATAAATGACTATTTCCACTCCACCGAGTATAAACTCAGGGAAGGTGCTGGACATAAAACCCATATAATTTACTATTCCAACTCCACCATGTATAAACTCAGAGAAGGTGCTGGACACTCAAACAATATAATTTACTATTCCCACTCCACCAAGTACTAACTCAGGGAAGGTGCTGGATACCAAACCCATATAATTTACTATTCCCACTCCATCAAGTATAAAGTCAGGAAAGGTGCTGGACACAAAAACAATATAATTTACTATTCCCACTCCACCAAGTACAAACTGAGGGAAAGTCCTGGACACAAAACCCATATAATTTACTATTCCCACTCCACCAAGTATAAACTCAGGGAAGGTGCTGTACACTCAAACAATATAATTTACTATTCCCACTCCACCAAGTAGAAACTCAGGGAAGGTGCTGGACACAAAACCCATATAATTTACTATTCCCACTCCACCAAGTACAAACTCAGGGAAGTGCTGGACACAAAACCCATATAATTTACTATTCCCACTCCACCAAGTACTAAGTCAGGGAAGGTGCTGGACACAAAACCCATATAATTTACTATTACAACTCCACCATGTATAAACTCAGAGAAGGTGCTGGACACTCAAACAATATAATTTACTATTTCCACTCCACCAAGTACTAACTCAGGGAAGGTGCTGGATACAAAACCCATATAATTTACTATTCCCACTCCACCAAGTATAAAGTCAGGGAAGGTGCTGGACACTCAAACAAAATAATTTACTATTCCCACTTCACCAAGTACAAAGTCAGGGAAGGTGCTGGATACCAAAACCATTTCATTTACTATTCCCACTCCACCAGTACAAACTCAGGGAAAGTGCAGGACAATCAACCTATATAATTTACTATTCCCACTCTACCAAGTATAAACTCAGGGAAGGTGCTGGACAATCAAACAATATAATTAACTAATCCCACTCCACCAACTACAAACTCAGGGAATGTACTGTACACAAAACCAATATAATTTACTATTTTTTTGTTATTTTTTTATTGTAACATTTTTTAAATAAAATTTACAAATTCAAATTTTTAAAACACTCCGCACCCTATACCCATAAAAACCCCCATCCCACTCCTGATTTTTATTAGAAATTTCAAGAAAGTGTTAATACAAATTTGATATTTTATGATTAAAACAAAATTACATTTTTCAAAATCAAATTTTTTAAACAATCCCCACCCTATACCCATAAAAACCCACATCCCACTCCTAAATTTTAATATAAATTTTTATAATTTATTTAAACAAATTACATTTTTTAAATTAAAAAGAAATTAAATTTATGAATACAAATTTTAACAAAACTACCCACCCTATTCCCATAAAAACACACATCCCAGTCCTATTTTTTTTTTTTTAAACTTAAATTTTTATTGTTATAAAAATTATTTAAAATTTTAAAAATTAAAATTTTGATAACACTCCCCAACCTATTCCCCTAAAAACACACTACCCATTCATAAATGTATATATAAATTATGGAGTTCAGTCCTTGAGTGTGTGAAACCTTTTGCTGACTGAGTGTGGATAACAAATGCTTTATACTGTCCTCTGGTACTGCCTTACTGCTCGACCAAGCTACTACTTTGGAGAGTAAGGTCAGTTCTGACTTTAACCTCTGTTATACCTTTGGGTTTGGTGGACTCTATACACATTGTACTTCATTCTAGTCCAGTATATATAGAGCCACTTTCTCAAATTGGTGGAAGCGGTGGGATACACACTTGCATTTGTTGGACTACTTGGTTACCATCTGATCACATGACAGAACTCATAAATTGCCTTTAGCATTCTGAAATTGGTCTTTTCCAAAAATACTATAAGTCTGGAAGGGTCTTGTTTAAGTCCCATTAGAATTTTTGAGAAATAAAAGTCACTACAAGCTAGGGTAGAGGGTTAGAACTATCAGGTTAGAATGTCTCAAAAGAACCCAGCTGTTGGTGAAGATAATGTAAACCTGGTGGAGGAACTCGACCTCACACCTTAATTGCACTTGGACTTCAAGGAATTGAGGGCCCTATGCAAAGTTAAAAAATAGCTGTAGGTCTGCATCCAACCAAACAAGGGCTCCAGGAGCTCCTGGCTGAATATGCAAAAGACCACCCATCTGATCAGGGTGACACCCAGCCAGAGGAAGAAGGAGTGGATGAGGAGGATGATAATGATCCCCCCATCATTCCTAGGGAAGAAGGGGTCACTGTGCCCTTGACTCCAAGAGTTAGCCTTTCAGAACCTGAGAACCACACAGGTGGACTGGGCCCCAGAGAATCCATTGGGGAGAACCTCAATGGAGAGGACAACTTCCTAGAAAAGTTGGCCAAGAGATTAGACCTAGAGACCAGACTCCTGGCTCTAGAAAAAGAAAGAAAAGAGATGGGCTTAGCCCCTATCTCTGGTGGCAGCAATACCAATAACATGGATAGAGAGCAATCTAACGATCCTAAAATCCCCAAAGGGATTGTCCCTTAATTTGAGGAAGGTAATGACATCACCAAGTGGTTCACAACCTTTTTTCCCGCCAGTCTTCCCGCCAGAGTGGGGGGCAGGACTGGTGGGGGCTGGTTGCTGGGTACAGCAAATGGTCTGGAGAAGCTCACAGAGGCGACATGCCTTTGAAGCTTCCCCCTGCCCATCCTGAGGGAGGAGACCTAGCACCTCCCCCATGATGTGCATTGTTGTAGGCCCAGGAGAGCGGGGGGTCCAGCAACATGTCTGTTGTGTGGCAGCCTCTGCAGCCACTCAGCCAGACGTGGATTGTAAGTTAGGTTTTCAAGGGGCATCTCTAAGATGCCCTCTGTAGCATTTTACATTAAATCTCACAGTGGCATCAGTGCGGGTTTAATGTGCTGAGAAGTTTGGTACAAAACTTGTCAGTCTTCAGTGTTGCCATTATGGTACTGTGGAGTTCGTAATGACAACCTCCCAGCACCATATACTCTTAATGGCATCACTGCACTAACAGTGCCCAGGAATGGCCCTGGGCACTGTAGGGGTACAGGGCTCTTGCACCTGGGCCCACAACACTGGCATAGGGCACCCACCTAGAGGGGTGACTGATGTATGCCAGTGTAGTGGGTTTGTTGGCATGGCATAGAGGGATGTGTGCCATGGCGACTCTTTAGTTCTTTAGTTCTGTACCTAGGCACTCACCCTGCCAAAGGCAGTGGAAGGTTACCCAGGTACAGGGCCCCTAAGGGTGGCACAATAAGTGCTGCAGCCCTTAGGGGTCTTCTCTGGTCACCATGTCCTGGGTACCTAGGGTACCATTTACTAGGGGCTGATAGGTGGCCAGAGATGCCAATTCGGTTTTGTTTCAACACAGTTGTTAGGGAAGGAACACAGGCCCTGGGTACCTGGCTGGCAGGAGCCGATGGCACACTCAGTCAAAGCACATCAGCAAATCAGAAAAAGTGGAGGCATACCAAGGCAAGAAAGATGGCACTTTCTCACAAAACCAATTATCTTTTAAGCCCCAGGTGAAAAATGTCATAGCTGCATGCTCTTTTCCTAAAGAAGACCCTGGTATTTCTACCTAACCACTCTTGCAAGATGGTAATTTATGCTTTGATCGTGTCAAAGCTGGACTACACTTAGGGCCTCACTAGGATGGAGGATTTTCCGCATCCTCCGGGCCGGCGGAAGCCACCGCCGGCCCGGAGGATGCGGAAAATCCTCTGCGGACCCACCAAAGACCCACCGCCACATTAGGATGGCTGGTGGGTCCTGGTTTCTGTCTGCAGCTTTTCCTCCGCGGTTGGCTTACAACCGTGGCGGAAAAGCACTAATATGGTGACGGTGTCTTTCAGACACCGTCAGCCAGATTAGGATGGGCACTGAAACATGCTTTTCCGCAGCGGATTTTCCGCCATGGAAAAGCATGTGTAACTTCACTGCGGGGGCCCGTTGCGGGCCCCCTAGGTGAAAGGGGGTAGGGGGGTGCACATGGGGGGTACCTATGGTACCCCCCTGCATTTGTATGCAGAAAGCGGCAGGCACCGCGCGGTGCCTGCCTCTTTCTGCATACAAATGCAATGCGTGCATTTTTAACATTGCTGCGGGTGCAGCTTGAAGCCGCACCCGCCGCAATGTTAAAAATAGAGGATGTGACCGCCAGGGTGGCGGTCACATCCTAATTGCACAGGAGGTAACTCCGCAGCCCATGCGGAGGTTCCCTCCTGCTCTGTGGTGGCGGCCGGACTCAGGTCCATCCGCCATCATAATGTGCCCCATAGTCACAGTTTTGGGAGTACCCAGTGGATTTCTTGATAAACTACAACTAGTCAAAAATGCTGCTGCCCCTCTCATCTTGAATTGCCACAAAATACAATCCTCAATGCAAACCCAGTGGCTCTTCATTAAACAGAGAAAAATATTCAAAGCCCTGACCGCTATGTATCGGGCCTTACATCATTCCAGGTCCACTGTATCTCCAAAGGAGATTCAAACAGTACGTTCCTAGCAGGACTTTATGCTCCTCCAACCAGGGCTTTGTATATATACCTAAGATACATAACAAGAGGTTGTGGGGACACTCTTTCGCCTATTTGACAGCAAGAAAATGGAATCTGTATCCTAAATCACTCAGCAACACTGATACAGAAAAGATCTTTAAGGCTTGGTTAAAAGTTCATTTTTTTAAGCGTGCTAAGTCACATGTCCATTTTCTAAGTCTTTAACACCGGGACGCTTCTTGTGAAGCAGTTGAGCGCTTTATAAATTACAATAATTCATTCAAACAAGTACTTTTGCCTAAGCTCACAGATGCACGGAGAATTGCCTTTAGGCACCAGATAGCTTGAAGAAGCTCAAAGCAGCAATACAGAAGGTAAACAGACATAAAACACCTGGATATGATGGCCTCCCACTAAGTGTAATACATTTCTTACTTATAGTCTCATTGATTTATCTCCTGGTTTGAGTATGGTTTGAGTATGTTGCAAAAAGAATTACTGAACAAGTCGGCTCGTTTATTTTTTGCACGACCACTATTTATTGGGTAGAGGATTTCACCTAACGGCTAGGGCAGTCGACCTCAAATCTGGGGAACTTGGCAAATCTTCGAGTCTTGGCAATGATGCTGAAAATCCTGTGATTCTGTGTAAATCACTTAATCTCCCTGTGCCTAACAAAAATGAATGTGTCCTTATGTAATGCAGCTAGTGCTATGTAAAGCGCTCTGATACCTAATTCGGGTCAAGTTCACACTATATAAAACTCTGTAAAATAACAAAAATTCATTCAATATTGTTTTTTCTGGTTTTATGTTTATCGGGATTTCCGACAGGTTATATTCTAAGTATAAATTCTAAGTGTTACAGGAAAAGTGAGACATGTTTTCTTCCTTTTGAGGCAATGTCTGGAATGGCCCCAACCACATGGATAATCACATCCATGGACATTCTCATCACCCCACCCTATGATCACATCATCCCCACCCTGATGGAACTCCCTTAGCTCCCCGTGCCAGCCTGCACCATCTTCAAAAACTAGCTGCATCATTTACAAAGCCATCCCAACCAGCACCCCTTGTTATCTTGCACATAAGCTCACTATCTCTGGTGTCTCTTAGAATACCCTCATCCGGGACACCTTCAGACTGCAGACTATTAAGTGTGTAAAAAAAAAATAATAAAAAATAAAACCTTTTCCATCTAGGCAGCCAGGATCTGGAACAAAAGCCTTGTATTTATCAGTGTTGTGTTGATGGAGCAAGTATTCACATGTGACGCGACTTGCTTGTATCAAGAACCTCGGATAACATTAATAGGCTAAATCAATATGTTTGTCTTACTAGTATTGCACTTTTACACTACACGGGGTGTCCCAGTGACGCTTGCCTATATGTTTACTAAAAGTAATGACGCTTGCTTCTAATATGGTCGCTGCTTTGCGGGAATCTAGTCTGCGCATGCGTCGGTCATACCTACGTGATGTGACGCACCCGCAGTTCTGGAGGGAACTTGTTGCTCATGCGCAGTAATGCTAAAATGGCCGCTTTGTTTTTCACATGCTCTGTGCTTGCACTGCTGCTTTTGCAAAGCCGTTTGTTCTGCTTAACTCCTAATGCTATAGGTATTATAAAATAAGGGATGTAGTATAGCCATTCACGGTATGCAGCGCATTCATTTTTTCTGTGTTTCTAAATTGTTTTCGCTTACTTTTTATGCACCATCTTCGGGGGGCCTGGGAGACGCTGCTACTCCATCTTGAAGTTCGTATAGAACCAGTCATGTGATGAGGGAAAAGAAAGTCATGCAGCAGTGAAACTAAGCCAGCTGGCAGCCGAAGCCAAGATGCTCCTGGGAACCTTCACTCCGACCTAGCTGAAGAAGCTGACTTGTACCTGTATTTGCTACATTTGTATAATTTTACAGTATACCGCATTGTCTGCTAAAACCTCTCTTGCCATGGGAACTGGAATGTAAGGGGTGGGTTCGAAAATTAATATTAAGTCTGAGAAAGTCTAAATTATAGGAGGTACCATGACCTAACCTCCTCCCTTGCCCAATCAGAAATTAGGGAACCTTTCCCTTGCAACATTTGTGGGTGGTACATTGTCCCGAAAACAGTATAATTTGCCTAGGTTTAGTTGGAGAAATTATCCAACTTGTCTGAATAGCTGACCTGTCACTGACCCAACGAACTCTATAGGTGATTGATACAGAGAGCTGCGGTGCACTCTGTCCGTAATTTCGTTAGACTCAGTCGGAGTTTGAGAAACCTTAAGTGCTGGTGAAGCACTTCGCTGGAAGATTCGAGAACCCAATCGGGGTTATTGGCAGATTCCTTGCAGAGAGGGGGTAGCGCAGGCATTGCATCTGAAGCTGCAGGTGTTGGTCGTACCCTTTGGTGAGCCCAGTCCTGATCCAAAATCCTGAGGTTATCCTGTCCTGACTGTCCATGAGCTGTACCTGCTCGCCTACTGGCAGCCTAAGTCCTTGAGGGTCCTTTCCCGCCTTTTCCAACCTACCAGAGGCCAGGGTTGGTCTTCATTCTGTCCTAGGTAAATATACATTTGCGTGGGTGATTGTCTTTCGTAAACTTCTTTCCCTTTTCCCGAATAAAGCAAATTGCCTATGGTCCTTTACCCTGTTTTTCTCTACAATAAGATTTTCGTGCAAACTGGTGTATTAGCATGTTCCATTCTCTCCCTACCTTTAATCAAATTCCGAATCACATGCATATATAGTTTGTTCCATTCTTACCCTCCCTTTAGTGAATAAGAACATCTGGACAAATCAAATTAAAGTTTTGTTTCTTATAGACTGTTAGTGATAATCAAAGTCTGCTTTGGCTAGTTTGTTCCCTTTTCCTTACCCGCCTTTAGTCAAGTTGTGAAAGTTTTGCTGATATAAGAATAGCATGTTCCTTATTTCTCCCGTCCCTTTATTTTTCGATTTCTAAATGTTTCTTACTTTAATTCATAGTTATACCATCTTCTTAATCTTAGTGATAGATAGTTTGATTTGTGTTAACCTGTGGCTCATGGAAAATGAAAAAAACGATAACTAGATAAAGGTTTTGAAAACTTCTTGCGTTTGTGGTTATTATAAAGTACAACCGTTATTTCACATGTTGCATGATAATTTTGCATTGTCTACCTACTCCCAAACTAGCTCCTGATACATTGTGAGTTTAGGTACCTGTTACACGGATTGGTAAGTCTGGTACATGGTAATAGAAAGAAGAAAACTGAATTGCTGATAACAGCGTGTAGGTTACCTGATTAAAATAAGTATAAATCAAATGGTATTTTATGGGCCGAGTGTGCAATGTGTTTGGTCGGGTGACCTGCGCGCTCTATCAGTAATTTTCTGGTAGCAGAGGATGGTTAGGACTAGTTGAGATAGGTAGATAGGTTATTTGTGGATAAACCGTGAAAAATTAAATATGCTGATAAAAATATTTTCTTTGCAAAGGTTGATCGATCAAATGTAAAAATATTGTTTTGAAATGCTATGAAACGTTTCTTTTTAGGTTGTGATAAAATGCTGCTATGTGATTTTTAAATGCAATTAACCACTTGTTAGTGATTGTCATATGTTGTCTGGAATCCCGGGGGCAGAATAGCGGGTGGTGAGGAGAATCCACTTTTCAGTGAGGTCAGTGGCTCGAGGAAAATTAGTGTATGGTTAGGCAGAACTGGAAGCGCTAATTAGGGTTTCTGCATGAATAGTTGAATAAATGATAGCAACGAGTTCGCTATTGAAACTTCAGTTGTGATATTACCTAGTAAGGGTCACACGAGGAAGGAGTAGAAGGTTCGTTGGAGCTTGAGTGATAGCAAAGGAGTTTGCTAGTGAAACTTTGGACTTAGTATATATCCCAGAAAGAGTGGATGAGTCAAAGAAGTAGCAGGTTCTCTAATGCTTGTGTGAAGGGTAGGCAGGAGGGTCTGTCCGTAGTGTATGAAAAGTAGACAGAAGAAGTTTACTTGCAGTGAAACAAATCTTTCTTTCTAGACACTCGAGTACAGTGGGGAATGTTATAAGTTGTAAACTAAATAAAGCATTTGCACTTTAAGAGAGAAATCAAGTGTCCGTTACCTTGTGAAGGAGGGAGTCAGTCGCGGAGTTGCGCTGACGTCACTCTGTGCCGCGCTGGTATTGGTCAAAACAGCGGGTGTGTAACGGAGCTGGAATTGTAAAGGAGGGGTGAGTGCCGGAGCGTGAGACCGCGTCTCACGAAAACGCAGCGCACCCATTGGTTGAAGTTGTTTGCAATAACAGTGTTGATTGGTTGTTGAAATCTACAAGACGAGCTAGCATTGGAAGAAAATTTGTAAACAAAAGTACGTACTTTAAGCCTGAGTTAGGTTTTACGAGGTATATGTGGTATTTGCTTAATCCCGAGACTCGACCTGATCCTAGGTACTTAGGGTTTGCGAAAAATCAGTGGAAGGGTCGTAGAATAGACAGAATGTACGGAAGCAAGAGAAAAACGACTTTCGCAGACAGAGTCAAAAATTAATTCAAGAAAGATAAGCCCATAAAAACTAGAGAAGGTGTAATCATTCCACCACCTAATACTCCCGCATCGTTTATGATGTTTGACAAAGAGTATCATACCTGTGTATGGTTGGAAAATTGGGTGGAATATACTAAAGATGACGGAGTTTTAGCTTTTCCTTTAGATGGTACCTTTAATGGTAGAATCTTGTTTAATTTGAGGACCCAAATGAATGATTTACACCCCAGACCAAGACTGACGCAATATGAGGCCCTAGAGGAATGGGAGAATGAGGCCTTTGAGCGAGACAGAACCAGAATGGATAAAGGGTTAGCAAAATTTTATCCAAAGAATCAGAGGGAGACCAGAGAGAAAAAATTGAAACAGTGGAGACAGAATATGATGGTAGGAGGACTATTTCCAGTACGTGCTGTAGACGAACCCATAGGAGGGAAAAGGACAGAGAAAACCCGACACTTAATGACTGCAGGTGATTCGGAAGATGAATATTTGGAGGATTTATTAATGAAAAATCCACCTCCATATGATGAGGAGTCTAGGTCCTTGAGTTAAAAAATCCATTCTTTAGGCCTTCCAGTAATAGAAGGGCCAGTGCATCTGATACAGCAGGTCCAGGTTATAGGCCTAGTGGTAATGAGGGATTTAACATGCCCGATACAACTTTTCCATGTTATAGACCGTCCTGTGGTGAGGGACCAAGTACGACCATTCCAACTGCCCCGAATCTTTATCCACCGTTGATTCCACAAGTAGTACATGAAACCTCCATGGAAAAGGATTTACAGGATCGAGAGAGAGAAGCCTTAGCTAAACAGAGAAATTAACTCATTCAGAAAATATCCCAGTTAAATTCAAGTCTTGAAGCCCTGACAATTCCAGTAACTATTGGCCCAGTTGTTCCTCTTTATGGGGATAGACAGGTTAGTCCAAAGACTCCAGTTATTACTCCAGCTGTAGTGCAGCCAAGAAAGAGCCCTTAATAGTTGATGACCAGGCAAGTGAATGCGAATCTGTAATTTCCCTGATGGATTTACCTATAAGGGAACCGGAAGGCAGTGCACCAAGAAAGAACGCTCAGACTAGTGCAAGAGAAGTACTAATAGAGTCATCTGCAGGTACTCGAAGTGCCACGGTAGTGACTCCGGAAGAAATAGATCGATGGACCGGAGAATTAGAAAAAATAAATCCTCAACCTAAACCATTAGATATTTACAAGTTAAGAATAGAATTGGAAGAACTGATGGCTGGGAACGTGGGACTAGACAGACTGAACACCCTTAGTGAAGAAGAGCTACTGTTCATCTGTAAAAGTTTTACCAGAAATACCAGAGTGTTCCATGAGAAACTGATGGACACCGCAGCTAATATGGGAATAGATGTCAGCAGATCCAAGGTATTGCAGAAACCATACAGAGCAGAATTTTCTGACAAAGACTTAGAAAACATGAACCTGTCAGGAAAAAAGGTGCAGATAAGAGAATTGCTGAACCTGTTACAGAAATGGGGGGACCTAGAAAAATGGAAAACGAGGTGGGCGAAGAAAAAGGAAGACAGTAGGTCCAGACACGTGTCCTCTGAACATGTACTAAAAGAAACTGACAAGGCTGAAACATTGTATCCCATGAGAGAAGTGCCAGGTGGAAAATATGTACATGTTTCATGGTCCTGACAGGATATTGTGTCATTCACAAATGATTTCCCAAAATTACGAGAATGGAAAGGGGCGACCACTCGGTCCCCCCGAACGTATGGCAGAGTGCCTCGATCCCCCCGGGAAGCCATTTTGGGCGGGAGGCGCGTCTCGGCTGGTATGCCCGAAGCGGCGTAGCCGGGGCGCGCTTTTTCCCGCCCTAGAGTGGGCTGGCCTAGACACTGACGCGGCCGGCCACGCCCTCGGGGCAGGCAGGGGCGGGTTTACGCCCGCCCTGAAGATGGATAAAAAGGGACGCAAGACCAGAAGACATCCTCTTGTTCCTGTGCTCTGAAGCTGCACCTCCTCGCTGCACGTGAGCTCGAGACGGAACGAAGAGCCAATTTTGAGCGTTGTAATCTTTCTTTTGTCTTCCAGTGACCTTGTCGGAGAAATGCCCAAGAAAGGCGGGAAGAGAATGACGACTGAACAGATGGTTCGGGTCCTCATGAAGGAGATGACCGAGCTGAAGAAGCGGGTGGCGGAGCGAGACGGGGAAGGGGGACCGGAGCGTCCATCGGCTGGAGCAGCTCCAGGAGGGAAAGCCAAGAGGCCAAGGAGGGGACCAGCCGGGGGAGACGTCCCGGTTCCCTGTACCCCGCTCGAGGCGCCAACTCCAGTACCGGCGGAGGGGAATCCGATTCCCGTAGTGGTCACCCCGATGTCCAATGAGGACATGCCGCCCGAGCTGGCAGCACAGCTTGCAGCGTGGTTGGGCGACAGTAGCGAGGGCGCCACGGCTGCCGAGGCACAGGCGCTGATGAAACAATTGCGCGAGAAACGGGATGCAGCCAAGGTGTCCGCGCCGGCTGCAGTAGTAGACAAGCCACAAGGGACGATTGCGACCACAGAGGCAGCGTCCGGTGCAGGTAAGCGGCCATTGCCGATTGCGAGGGATGAGTCAACACCCTCTCGTAGAGAAAAGTTGGGTCAACATGTTCCTTTGGCAATTAAGGAAAAGATTTGGGCGGGGGAGTATGTGAACATCTTCTCGTTGCTTGTTGATCATTATGAGGTGGAGCATGTTAAGAGTCAGAAGGATCTCATGCATCCGAGTGTTTGGCGCGCAAAAATGGCCGCCTTTAAAGTGAATGAGAATATTGGCAATTGGGGCAATGCTTGGGGAATTTTTACGTCAATCTTGGGGGAACGTAGGCCCGAGTTGCTTTCCGAGTTTCCAATTTATCAGTCGCGAATCATGGGGTACTCGACATCGCACCAGGGTAACCATTGGTTCTGTTACGATAATCTTTTCAGAAAGGCAAAGGAGCATAATAAAAGTTTAACCTGGGATTGTTATGATTCTTTGACATGGGATAAAATGAAGGAGACAGGAATGTTAAAAATGCCGTTGGTAGGAAGTAATGTTGGCGAATCTTCCCGCCAATATGCGGGGACGCCCTTTCGATCAGGTACGGGTACCGACGATTACTCGAGACCTGCCGGCAATACAGGAAAAAGGGGTTTCTGCTTTAATTTCAACAGAGGTAAATGTACTAGACCCCAGGGATCGTGTAAATTCAAACATGAATGTAGTGGTTGCGGGTCGTCCCATCCTGAGTCCACGTGCAGAGCCAGAACGGGTGAGAATGGGGGGAGAGGAGGCGCCAAACAGGTCTAACGTAGTCCGAGGGGCGCCTTTACCAACCCCGATTGATACCTTGGCGATGATTCCCTGGCTCAGTGAATACCCGGATCGTACTTCTGCTGGGGTGCTGCGGAACGGATTTTCGTATGGTTTCCGCATCCCGGTAGGGGACTTTCAGGGTGGGGAGAAGTGCAAAAATCAACTTTCCGTCCTGCAGCATACGACCGTAGTGCAGGATAAGATCCGGAAAGAGGTTGCTCGAGGTCGGGTCGCCGGCCCGTTTAGTGTACCCCCGGTGCAGAATTTTGTTTGTTCTCCTTTAGGGGTAGTCCCCAAGAAGGACCCAGGTGAGTTCCGACTGATTCATAATTTGTCAGCTCCACGTGGTCTTTCTGTAAACGATGCAATCGATCCAGAAGTGTGTTCGGTGCGGTACGCATCCTTCGATGAGGCCGTAGCCATTTTGAATCGCCTGGGGCCCGGGGCGCTGATGGCGAAGTCAGATATCGAGTCAGCGTTCCGATTGCTCCCGGTACACCCAGACGACCAGCGTCTCCTGGGATTCATGTTTCAGGGTTGTTATTACATGGATAGGTGTATGCCGATGGGGTGCTCTATATCCTGTGCCTATTTCGAGAAATTCAGTAGTTTTCTACAATGGGTCTTCACAAAGAAGACGGGTTTCCAATATGTAATGCACTACCTTGATGATTTTCTATTTCTTGGGGCAGCCGGGGATCTTGAATGTGGCCGGGCCTTGGCCGAATTTTGTATGTTAATGAACCAGTTTGGTGTGCCATTGGCGCCGGGTAAAACGGTGGGTCCTACGACTTGCCTCGAGTTTCTGGGGATCGAGTTGGACTCCAGTGAGGGTTGTTTTCGTTTGCCAGCTGACAAAGTGTTGAAGTTCAGGGCAGCCCTGCAAGTGTGTATAAATGCATCTAAAGTTACGCTGCAACAGTTACAGCAGTTGGTGGGACAGTTGAATTTTGCCCTGAGGGTGATACCAATGGCCCGCCCCTTTTCCCGTTCAATTGCCCAAGCGATGGTCGGCCTAAAAGAGGGCCATCATCGCACGAGACTATCGGCGGAGGTCCGCCAGGACATGCGTATTTGGTTAGCATTTCTGGCGGACTTTAATGGTCGAGTCGTCTGGAATAAACCAGCCGTGTCCTCTGAAGAGCTGGGGCTATTGACAGATTCAGCAGGAAGCATAGGTTTTGGTGCCATCTTCGGCACAAAATGGTCGGCACAAAGGTGGCCGACATGGTGGCATGATAATGGTCTGACGAGTAATATTGCTTTCCTGGAACTTTTTCCCATCTTGGTGGCCCTGAGAACATGGCCCGAAGGGTTCAAAGATCACGCTGTCATATTCTGGTCTGACAATATGACCGTGGTCGAGTGTATCAATAGTCAGGCAGCACGTTGTAAACTGATTTTAAGACTGCTCAAAGAAATTGTTTTACTGTGTATGCAATTGAACGCGCTATTCAGAGCAAAACATGTCCCAGGGGTGATGAATCAGGCGGCTGATGCACTGTCTCGTTTTCAAATGCAGGCTTTCTCGGGTTTCCTTCCCTCAGCGGACCCAGAGCCGGCACCCTTTCCCGAAGCTCTCTGGTCTCTCGGTGCCCCGAACTTCGTCACCTCGTGGGAGAGAGTCTAGCACCAAGGACGAGGAAGGCATACGAAGGGGCGTTTCGGGCCTATTTAGCCTTTTTGGGGACTGATAGAGAGGGGCTTTGGGGCCACGAGGAATGGGTGGTGCATTTTCTGATGTCCTTGCGTAGGGCTGGGAAGTCGGTGGCTACGGCCCAGAGGCATCGTGCTGCCATTTCCTTTGTTGCCAGGGCTCATAATATCCAGGACCCGACAGCGTCTTTCGTGGTACAGAAAGCGCTGCGTGGGTGGCAACGCCTTGAGGGTCGCAGAGTAGACGAGAGGCGCCCGATAGGTTTGGATAGGTTGTCCCAGTTGTTGGCCACACTCCCTGCTACATGCTCATCTCAGTTTGAGACGGTATTGTTCCGAGCCGCTTTTACGCTTGCATTTCACGGGGCGATGAGGGTGAGCGAACTGGT
The DNA here is from genome assembly GCF_964263255.1 of Lissotriton vulgaris. Taxonomy (NCBI): domain Eukaryota; kingdom Metazoa; phylum Chordata; class Amphibia; order Caudata; family Salamandridae; genus Lissotriton; species Lissotriton vulgaris. The sequence goes on from NC_141695.1 coordinate 299,264,682, forward strand.
AGCAAGGAACAAACTGGATGTGGCGGGGGGTCTGTGCCAGGAACACGTTCAGATCAGAGGAGAGACGATGACTGTCTCCTTTGTCAGGTCCAAGACCGATCAAGATGGGATGGGTGACTGCATAATCATACGCAGGATTCCCGGGTCCTCCATGTGTCCGGTAAAGTGTTTAGAAGACTACCTAGCACGAAGGGTGGCATCATGGGGGGGGACTTTGTTGAGACACGCGGACGCCACCCCACTGACGAAATTTCAGTTTCAGCGGGTGCTTGCGATGTCAACTGCCGCTGCAGGCTTGAACCCGGGCGAATTTGGGACCCATTCCTTTCGTATAGGGGCTGCTACAGAAGCTACAGCCAGGGGTCTTAATGTAGAACAAGTGAAACGAGTGGGGCGTTGGTCCTCCAATTGTTATAAGAGATATGTGCGGTTGCACATGTTGTGAAGCTGTAATAATGTACTCACGCTTCTTGTTTTTGTTTGGTTTTCAGTTGCGCAAGCCTACGAGGCGGGGCGGACTATGCAGTCGACCCAACACCGGGCCAGCGGTCAGACATCACCGGCTGTGAAAAAGGAGGTGTGGGTCGTGGGCCACTCATACGTGAGGCGTGCCGCAGACGTATTCAAAGCAGGTGACATGATTCACGTAGCTGGGGAATACGGGTACAGGGTGTCCTTCTACGGAAGAGGCGGTCTCTGTATTGACCAGTTTCAAACATTTTTCGAGGGTTTGTTAGGGCGGACGAGGTCACCGCCGTCTATAGTGATAGTACATGTAGGGGGCAATGATTTGGTCACAACCGGTAGACGACTTCTCCTGGAGGCAATGCTTTCCACTGTAAGTTGGTTGGCGAGGAGAGTTCCGGGGTGCACAATTGCGTGGTCCCATTTGATCCCACGAAAGGTGTGGCGGGGGGCTATTTCTATTCCTGCTTTGAATCATTCTGTTAGAAAGCTTAACAACAAAGTGAGTAGGTTGTTCCGTTCCAGGACATTGCATTCTATTTCTCATGGCTGTATTAATGATGACAGTATGTATTTGGGGGATGGTGTGCATTTGTCTCGGGTGGGGAATGAGTTACTCATAGGAGACTTCTTAGCATGGTTAAAAACGTTGAAGCATGACCTTTAGGTAGGAGTTTTGTGGGGGGTCCGGATAGCCGGTCAACTATCCGGCCTGTGGCGGTAAGGTCATGATCGGTGAGCACTAATTGGAAGATCCCTATGAGTGGGCGTCACCCAACACGGATGGGAGCGCTCGGGAGAGGTGGCCTTTGGCCCCTCAACGGGGAGGCGGTCCCTTCTAAGGATGGGTCGCCGAAAGAAAAGGAAAGGCGGTCAAGGCCCCTTCCTGTGTAGGAGGGGTTACAGCCCCCTCCTGGGGAATTTCCCGGGGCCAGTGACATCTGCGACGGCAGATGCGGTAAGTTGTGTGGGGTTGGGGGGAGGTCTACGATACCTTCTAGATACCTCACACGAGTCTTCGAACGACCTTTAACTGGCGTCGAGTTTATAGGTGCCCCCGTCAAGTCAAGGGAAATTGGTAGTAAAACCTGTAGAATGGTACAGGCAGGTTGAGAGGTTTATTAAGGTTCAAAAATGTCTCCAGAAAGATCTAGATGGGTTCTTTGAGATTGTAGTTCCCGTATATTTATGGATAGAATGCAAAATTGCTGTTGATTGGCCCAGTGAGGAGTATGCCAGAGACACAAGGATAGGAGCCCCCTCTGCGGAGGTAATGAGAAAGTATGACCAAGTAATACTGTATTTAAAAGGAAAACTGCCTGCTAAAGAAACTGATTGGACTCACATAGATAGAACTACCCAAAATTGTGATGAAACTGTACATTCATATTATGAACGACTGTTACAGGTGTTCAAAACGTACAGTGGAATAGATAATATTGAGATGAAGGACATGACCCATTTCATTTATCGATTCGTGTTAGGGTTAAGACCTGAAATTTCACAGTGGATTAAAGACAATAAAATCTGTTGGCAAGCAAAACCTATAGATGAGGTCCTGAAATACGCCAAGTATTGTGAAGATGAGCCGGAGAATAAACGGAAAGCATTAAAAGAAAAGGTTATGTGGGCACAAGTGAAACTAGCAGAGCAACAAGAAAAGCAGTTAAGTAAAATGAATAATAATACCCAGAATCAAGGCCCTGGGGTTGGGCGAAGCCCAGAGTCAAAATGAGCCGAGAAGAGGCCAAACAGAAGTTCCCCTGTCACAGGTGCGGACAGATAGGGCACTGGAGAGACGAGTTTCCAGCGATACAGAATGGTAATGTGCCCAATAATGATTTGAATCCATAGGTGCAGAAAGAGGGGCCACGCAAGACTCAGCAACAGGTAAAGCAGCAACAGTTGCCTCGTGCACCTAGGCCAAACTATAAGAATAGAGCACAACAGAGTAGAGGTTTGGGAAGGAAGGGAGGATAGAAATGCAGCAACTTCGCAATTCCTGTTGAATTATACATTCCTCTGTGATGAACCTTACTGACGGTGCCTGAGGGGGGAGGACGAGAAGTGCGTGCTTGGCGCCTCCTTGCCGGTAGACCAGTCAGGGCCATACATTGAAGGAAAGGTTGAAGGAAATGACGTCACCTTTCTGTTGGATACTGGTGCTACCCGTTCTAATGTGAGAACAGCAGATGTTCCAAACCTACCCCTCTCGGGAGAAGCAATCCAAGTAGTGGGTGTTTCTAATCAGTTAATTAGTACCCCAGTAACCGTGCCCATGGAGATCACAATAGGGAACTTCAAAGAAATGCACAGATTTGTCGTCTGTGACTCCAGTCCTGTAAACCTGTTAGGACGTGATTTGTTGTGCAAAATGAATTGCACCATGTTTTGCACACCAAAAGGCGTTGAAATTCAGACCCCAGATGAAGATGGAATTTACAAATTAATGTTAATAAGGCCTGACTCAGAAATTAAAAGACTGACAATACAAGACTTACCTGAAGAACTCCAACAGACAGTGAAACCCGAGGTGTGGGATTTTACAGGAAAAGATGTAGGACTGATGGCAAATGTTGACCCAATTAAAATAGCCATAAGAGAAGATGCAGTCTACCAGAATACCAAACCATACAAAATGAGTGCAGAAGTAAAGGCAGGGGTTGCCATCGAAGTAAAAAGATTATTGGAAGCAAACATCATACAGGATGTAATGAGCAGTCCCTGTAACTCACCCATAATTGGAATCAAGAAACCGAGTGGTAAGTACAGAGTAGTGCAGGACCTGCGCAAGGTAAACAAAATCGTTGTTCCTTGCTGTCCTATTGTGCCAAATCCTGCCGTGATCTAGTACCAAATTCCATGGAATGCTGAATGGTTCACCGTCATTGACTTATGTCATGCATTCTTTTCAATCCCATTACATCCAGACAGCAAATTTCTTTTCTCATTTGAATTCGACAGTCATGTCTACGACTGGAATCGTGTCCCTCAGGGGTACAGAGAGAGTCCTTCAATCTTTAATCAGATTTTGAAAAAGTGCCTTGAATCTTTGGTCCTACCTAGAGAATCAGTTCTAGTGCAATACATAGACGACCTCTTGGTGGCGTCTAAAAGTCGGAAAGACTGTGTCGTTGACACCATTGCCTTACTGAACCATTTAGGGGAAGGAGGGCATAAAGTATCACCAGACAAATTACAGTTCTGTACCTCTTCAGTGAAATATCTGGCGCACCAGATAGAGAAAGGTATTAGGAAAGTAACCACAGAAAGAATCAGGATAATTAACAACATGCATCTACTCCATACTCAGAAAGAGATCAGAATGTTCCTTGGGGTTGTAGGATACTGTAGACAGTGGATTGTGGGATTTACAGTTCTAGCAAAACCTTTAATAAAAATGACAAAGAAAGGAGCCAAAGACCCAGTGGAGTGGGACGAAGAAAGCATGTCAGCTTTTACAAAATTACGAGACTGTCTGTGTACTGCTCCTGCATTGGGAATGCCTGATTACTCGAAAGAGTTTGCACTGTTTTGTGACACACGCGACAATTGTGCATTGTCAGTTCTGACCAAGCGCATGGTTTGACTAGACGTCCTGTGGCATATTTTTCTTCTACTTTGGATCCAGTGGCTGCTGGATTACCTGGATGGCTGAAAGCAGTAGCTGTAACTTGCAAGAGTCTTGAGCAGAGTGAATCCATCATTATGGGACATCCGATAACTGTGTATGTTCCACATGCAGTTGTAATCTTACTGACCCGAACTAAAACCCAGTATCTCACTCCTAGTCAGCTGACTAAGTATGAAAGGATTCTGGTGGGCGCAGCAAATGTAACCATTACTCGATGTAACATATTGAATCCAGCTACCCTATTACCTGATTCCCTCTTTGCAGAAGTGAAGGGAGAGGTCGAGCATGATTGCATAGACCTGACCGAGTTCAGTACAAAACCACGCCCAGACATTAAAGAAATGCCTTTGCCTATTGAAGACTTCGAACTGTTTGTAGATGGCTCGTGTCTAAGACATGGGGACTTAGGCCTAAGTGCTGCAGTGTGCACATTAGAGCGTGCAGTAGAAGCATCCTATTTGTTTGGAGTCAAGTCTGCACAAGTAGCCGAATTAATTGCATTGACAAGAGCCTGTAAAGTTGGGAAAAATAAGAGGACAACCATATATACAGATAGCCAGTACGGCTATGGGGTTGTGCATGACTTTGGCGAATTGTGGCTGCAAAGAGAGTTCCTGACTTCTTCAGGTACTCCTATCAGGAATGGGAAGGTTGTACAGGAGCTACTGGAGGCAATCCAGTTACCAAAAGAACTGGCAGTGGTCAAGTGTGCTGCTCACAAATCTGGCAATGACGATGTGACAGCAGGTCATCGATATGCTGACCAACTAGCCCAATATTGTGCACAGTATCAAATGTCAGTCAACATCAAGTTGGGGGGATATGGAAACAGCTGCCAACTTATGGTGTTTGAGGATGTGCAATCATGGGAAGGACTGAAAGATTTGCAAAACGCAGCAGGACCAAAGGAAAAGAGAAGGTGGAGAAAGTCTGGTTATCATTAAAAGAGTGAGGATGGTGATCTGATTTACACTGATGGTATGCCTGTATTGCCTGACAGCTTTCTTGCTCCTATGGCCCGGCTAATACATGGAGATGGACATATAGGCAGGGATGCTATGGTTTGTGTCTTTAAACAGACATGGTACAATTCGAAATTCAGGAACATTGCAGAGGCACTCTGCCAGAGGTGCTTAACTTGTCAACAGTTTAATCCTGGAAAGAAAACAGTAGTTTTGCCAGGTACAATCGGAAAAGCAGAAGGTCCCTTTGTCAGATTACAAATTGACTTTATACAGTTACCCCTCTGTAAAGGAATTAAGTACGTCCTTGTCATTGTCGGCTTATTTTCAAAATGGGTAGAAGCTTATACTGCAAAGAGAAATGATGGCATTACTGTAGCCAAGTTGTTACTAAGGGAATTGATACCAAGGTTCGGTTTTCCAGTTACAATTGAATCAGACAGAGGTGGGCATTTTCATAATGAGATAATAGACCAGATCTGTGAAGCATTCAAAATTACCCTAAAATTGCACTGTGCATATCGCCCAGAGGATTCTGGAGTGGTAGAACAACCGAATGGCACCATCAAATCAAGATTCGGAAAAATGTGTGAGTCTACTGGAATGAATTGGATAGACGCCTTGCCCCTTGTCCTGATGGGAATCAGAAGTATTCCAGATCGTAAGACAGGCCTGAGCCCTCATGAGATACTGATGGGAAGAGTAATGCGACAAGCATGGGTACCAGGACACAAAATGCTAAGCATTTCTGATGATTTGGTGCTAGAGTACTGCAAGCAACTGGGTGACCAAGTGCGTTCTATCTCTCACCAGATTGGGGAAGATGTCGTCGCCTGCCAACAACTCCAGTCCATAATCTGAACCCAGGGGATTGGGTTGTGCTAAAGAAACACACCCGGTCGAGTTGCCTTGCACCGAAGTGGGGAAATCCGAGACAAGTGATTCTTGTTACCACCGCAGCGGTGAAGTGTGCAGGTGTGCCGAAGTTGATCCATGCCAGTCATACGAAAAGAGTGACTGAAGACGAAGAAACTGAGGCTGAAGGTTGTGCAGCTGAGGGGTCTCCTGACGTTGGTCCTGAAGTAGCTGATGACGAACAACCGAGCACCAGTCAAGATGAATGGGTCCCAGTAATCGACCTGACATTCGATCCCATAAGAACCAGAAGACAAACCTACTTAGATAGGGAGTGGGATAGTGAGGACGAGACAGGAATAGATGGAGATAATCAGATCATCGAAATCCACGTCAAATCTGACAATGAGGAGGGTCAGATAGGGACAGAACAGGTTATCGACACACCTCCAAGAACTCCTGAGATTGAAAAGGGACAATTAGAAAATAGAGCAAAGGTTCAAGCAGAAGAAAATCAAGGGTTCGAAGTGCTTGAACAGGATCAGATAGAAATAGATAAATGTGTTCAGGAAGAAGAAACTGAAATAAAACAAAGCCAAATCCAGCATACACCTAAACCAGGCCAGCTTAGTGACCAGGCAGAAGAAACCGACCCAAGACTTGGAACTAGTCAGACAGATAGGGAACAAGAAACCATCGAAGCAGATGTGCCACAACCGAATGAAAATAAAAGATCACTAGAAGAAAGCCCAGTAACAGTGCCAGTTAAAAGATTCAAGAGAAAGAAAAGTGAACAAAGATTCATCAAAAGACTGAGACTAAGACTAAAAACTGTAGAGGAAAAGCTTGAGGAAAGGAAACAGGCTGCTAGAGAAAAGGAGAAATCTGGAACCAAGCCTAAGAGAAAAAGTGCCCGAATAAAGAGACAAAACAGTAAATATCAGAATCCTGAATGGACTTTCCTGGTATTGGTAGAATTTGAGGATCTTGATATAAGTGATGAAAGTGACGAAGAGGTGATTGCTAATCAGAGCACCGAAGAAGAAGAGCCAACCTGAAGTTGCTCGGTGTAAGAAAATCTGTATAAAGTTACAAAGAGGGGTTGAAAAACGTCTTTTTTGCCAAAATGTCTGATTCCAGTGTAAATGGAAGACCTAGGCGTAATTGGTGTAACACATGTTGTCAAATATGTGTATGTAGTATAGCACTAACTATAATACTCTGGATAGGACTGACTATAACAATTCCTTCTATGATGAGCAAAAACCCAAGTCTGTACCACAATAATAACCTACCGGATGACACTGTAGAATCACATACTAGAAATACACCACAAAGCACAGATGTAAATGTAAATGTATTGGCATTTATATAGCGCAATACTTACCCGTAGGGTCCCAAGGCGCTTCGACCGCTGCGAAACCCTTCCTGGCTTCCCTGAGAGATGGTCCCTTAATGGGTATCTCCAGGGTGAGACCAGGCATCCCCGGCGTACTGGTGGGGCCGTTAGTGAAGATGAGGCAAGCTAATGCCCAGAGTTGCCGAGTGTGATCGCTGATCAGAGTGGGCACCGAGGCGAGAGAATTATCGAGTCCGCTGACCCTGGTCCAGAAACCTGCCGCGCCGGGAATCGAACCCTGGTCCCGGGCCGTCCTCTGCTCTCGGGTCTGCCACCTCTAACCAGTGAGCCACACTACTTCGCAGACAGACGCACTAGACAGACCACTTAGCCTGAAACAGACAAAACTGGATTTAGAAGCACCAGATGAGGAAGACTTACACTGTAACACGATTAAGAACAAGACTCATTTAAATGTTTTTGCAAACTTATTAGTGCATTATGTAGAGACAATTGAAATAGATGACTGTTATGTCTGCATGAAGCTACCCACTTCAGTAGCTGAAGGTGTGACTTACCACCACTTACCTTTAACCTATGGAATTTCCAGTAGTATACTGACTAGCTTATTTTACAGAAGAGGACCGTTACAGTATTATTACTCAAACCTTGACGTGACATTTTCTGAACTTCCTGTTCGAAGAAACCTGAACCCTGTACATACGACTAGAGATGTAGCCAAATATATGGGTGATTATTTTCTAACTGTAGGAAAAATTAACATAGATAACTCACACAATAATAACCTAACTTGTTCTCTACATGAGAAGGAGAAAGAAAGTCTAGACATGGTAGAGAAGAGAAGAGAACGTTTCCAAAAGAAGGCCAAAGATAAAACTCATAAAGTTCCTAAATGGGCAGAAAATATAGAGAGTACCTCAAATGGTGGAGCGAATGCTGCCTTGTTGCTGGATTTCGAAAAGAAGGGGAAACGTTGTCCTCACAGAGAAATGACTAGTTACTATAATAACATATTCATTTGTTCCAGTGAATGCGAACATGATTATAAGATAATTGGGGGTTGGGGATTCAAAGATGGGTCAGAGCCAGTGTTTCGTGGAATTTATTTTATATGCGGAAACAAGGCTTACTTCAAATTACCGGACCATTGGTACTGAAGCTGTTACTTTGGTATTGTCTTTCCAAAGATATACCATGTGGGGAAAAGCACTGGAAGCATTGAAAAAACTAACAAATTAGCACGAACAAAAAGAGAAAGTGCCAGAGAAATAGTAGGAGATATTTTTAGTGCATTGATACCTGCAGTGGGAGTGACTCTGAATACACACAGAATTTGCAAATTGTCAACAGTAGTGGATCGGTTATCTACTGACACTGCTGGAGGTTTCCTGATGGTCAATACCGAGTTGATTACGATCAGATCTATGGTTTTACAAAACAGGCTTGCTCTTGACACCTTATTAGCAAAAGAGGGCGGGGTGTGTAGAATGTTGAAAGTGCAACATTGTTGCACTTAAATACCTGGCAAAAGTGTGGAGATCAAAAGGTATGTGAGGAATATTACAAATTTGGAAAAAGAGCTCAAACCACTGGAAGTTGAGAGTGCCTGGAAGAGACTTACTGATGGTCTCTCCTCTGTAGGTCATTGGTTTTCTAGCCTAGGGAAATGTCTTTTGAGTAAAATACTATTGCCAATCATGGGTATCAGTATAGTAGTGTTTCTCATATTCATTTGTTGTAAATGTCGCAACATCAGAAAAAGTATACTGTGAATAAGAGAGGAGTGAAGAGAAACGTGGATGAATTGGAACTGGAAGAACTGAATAATCAAATTTATAAAAAGGATGACAAATTCTCATCCTAATAAAGATACGAAAGAAAAGGTGAATCGAATGATTGAGGAGATTGAATTGGGAAAATTGTAACAAGTTGGCATCTGGTTCCATTTATAGTGATGATAGTAAATATCATCAAAGAGGGGATTGATGGAGCAAGTATATGCATGTGACGCGACTTGCTTGTATCAAGAACCTCGGATAACATTAATAAGCTAAATCAATATGTTTGTCTTACTAATATTGCACTTTTACACTACACGGGAGTGTCCCAGTGACGCTTGCCTAAGTGTTTACTAAAAGTAATGACGCTGGCTTCTAATATGGTCGCTGCTTTGCGGGAATCTAGTCTGCGCATGCGTCGGTCATACCCACGTGATGTGACGCACCCGCAGTTCTGGAGGGAACTTGTTGCTCATGCGCAGTATCGCTAAAATGGCCGCTTTGTTTTTCACATGCTCCGTGCTTGCACTGCTGCTTTTGCAAAGCTGTTTGTTCTGCTTAACTCCTAATGCTATAGTTATTATAAAATAAGGGATATAGTATAGCCATTCACGGTATAAAGTGTATTAATTTTTTCTGTGTTTCTAAATTGTTTCCGCTTTCTTTTCATGCACCATCTTCGGGGGGCCTGGGAGACGCTGCTACTCCATCTTGAAGTCCGTATAGAACCAGTCATGTGATGAGGGAAAAGAAAGTCATGCAGCAGTGGAACCCAGCCAGCTGGCAGCCGAAGCCAAGATGCTCCTGGGAACCTGCACTCCTACCTAGCTGAAGAAGCTGACTTGTACCTGTTTTTGCTACATTTGTATAATTTTACAGTATATCCCATTGTCTGCTAAAACCTCTCTTGCCATGGGAACTGAAATGTAAGGGGTGGGTTCGAAAATGAATATTAAGTCTGAGAAAGTCTAAATTATAGGAGGTACCATGGCCTAACCTCCTCACTTGCCCAATCAGAAATTAGGTAACCTTTCCCTTGCAACATTTGTGGGTGGTACATTGTTCCGAAAACAGTATAATTTGCCTAGGTTTAGCTAGAGAAATTGTCCGACTTGTCCGAATAGCTGACCTGTCACTGACCCAACGAACTCTATAGGTGATTGATACAGAGAGCTGCGGAGCACTCTGTCCGTAATTTCCCCAGACTCAGTCGGAGTTTGAGAAACCTTAAGTGCTGGCGAAGCACTTCGATGGGAGATTCGAGAACCCAATCGAGGTTATTGGCAGATTCCTTGCAGAGAGGGGGTAGCACAGGCGTTCCATCCGAAGCTGCAGGTGTTGGTCGTACCCTTTGGTGAGCCCAGACCTGATCCAAAATCCTGAGGTTATCCTGCCCTGACTGTCCATGAGCTGTACCTGCTCGCCTACTGGCAGCCTAAGTCCTTGAGGGTCCTTTCCTGCCTTTTCCAACCGACCGGTGGCCAGGGTTGGTCTTCATTCTGTCCTAGGTAAATATAAACTTGCGTGGGTGATTGTCTTTCCTAAACTTCTTTCCCTTTTCCCGAATAAAGAAAATTGCCTAGGGTCCTTTATCCTGTTTTTCTCTACAATAAGATTTTCGTGCAAACTGGTGTATTAGCATGTTCCATTCTCTCCCTACCTTTAGTCAAATTCCGAATCACATGCATATATAGTTTGTTCCATTCTTACCCTCCCTTTAGTGAATAAGAACATCTGGACGAATCAAATTAAAGTTTTGTTTCTTATAGACTGTTAGTGATAATCAAAGTCTGCTTTGGCTAGTATGTTCCCTTTTCCTTACCCGCCTTTAGTCAAGTTGTGAAAGTTTTGCTGATCTAAGAATAGCATGTTCCTTATTTCTCCCGTCCCTTTATTTTTCGATTTCTAAATGTTTCTTACTTTAATTCATAGTTATACCATTTTCTTAATCTTAGTGATAGATAGTTTGATTTGTGTTAACCTGTGGCTCATGGAAAATGAAGAAAACGATAACTAGATAAAGGTTTTGAAAACGTCTTGCGTTTGTGGGTATTATAAAGTACAACTGTTATTTCACATGTTGCATGATAATTTTGCATTGTCTACCTACTCCCAAACTAGCTCCTGATCCATTGTGAGTTTAGGTACCTGTTACAAGGATTGGTAAGTCTGGTACATGGTAATAGAAAGAAGAAAATTGAATTGCTGATAACAGCGTGTAGGTTACCTGATTAAAATAAGTATAAATCAAAAGGTATTTTATGGGCCCGAGTGTGCAATGTGTTTGGTCGGGTGACCTGCGCTCTATCAGTGTAGTTCGCACTAATACGCAGGAACTGCACGTTTTGTGGACAACATAAACTTTGGGTGAAGTGTTTAGATTGATTCCATGCAGCCCTATATTATATGCAGTGGCGGCTGGTGACATTTGAAAGTGGTGGGGCGTAAATACTGCACTGTGGCGAGCGAGTGCAGCAAGCAAGGCCGAACCACCTATGGGGGGTTCGGGGGTTCTCCCACGAGAACATTTTGAAAAAAGGGTGGGCAAATGGTGTATTCTCAAGCACATTTGAGAAAGAGGTGGCTTGGCGAATACATCTCTGGGAGTAGCCAGACAAGTCTCTTTGCACAGATACATCTCTCTCCCTGCATTCACATAGGCACAGTCACCCTGCACTCATAGACCCATTACTCACCCTTCCCTGACACATTACTAAGCCAGCAATCACCCATCCACATCACTCACTCTGGGCTCACACAGGTACACTGCTCACCCTGCACTCACACAGACATCACTCACCCTGGATTCACACAGGCACACTGCTCACCCTGCACTCACACAGACATCACTCACCTTGCACTCACACAGGCACACTGCTCACCCTGCACTCACACAGACATCACTCACCCTGCACTCACAAAGACATCACTCACCCTGGACTCACACAGGCATCACTCACCCTGGACTCACACAGGCATCACTCACCCTGGACTCACACAGGCACACTGCTCACCCTGCACTCACACAGACATCACTCACCCTGCACTCACACAGGCATCACTCACCCTGGACTCACACAGGCACACTGCTCACCCAGCACTCACACACACATCACTCACCCTGCACTCACACAGACATCACTCACCCTTCACTGCACTGCACTCAATAGGTTTCCTTTATTACAGCCTGTCTAGGCCTGGCATTGCCTGGTGACAGACTACAGTAGATAATACCACGTCTGCTGGGGCCTCTGAGCAGGTGGGGGTGCTTAGCACAGACCCGAGAATGCAAGCAACCTCCCCACAGACACTGGCGTTATTGTAGTTGTAGGCTGTTAGTCACTGCATGCGAAGACGTTCAGCAATTGCCCCCAGCCGTGTTTGCGCCCCGAAGACTGACATCATTCAACCACGATCTGTTAGAGCCAGGTAAACCAAAACAAACATCGACAAATAAGTTTCCTGGCTCCCCATGAACTTGTCTCCAAAAGGTAGTAATGGGCTAAAATCTAAATGCGCTTTATTTTCATCTGGTATTCCATCAAAGAAGAACCTGTTCCCCTGACTCGCCCTCTCCCCCCTCCAACTTTCTCTCTCCTCTCTGGGTGTGCTGTGTTACTAGAAGCCCTTTGCAGATGTGTAGAAAGAGGTTAATACGTGTGTATCAAGGCAGATGTAATACTTTCAATGGGAGAGTACAGGCAATCCCCAGAGACACGTAATGCTTTTAATTGAAGAGTGCTGGCACTATTCAAAAACTAGCAGGTACTCTGGTACAGAGTACCTGCACTTCTATTTTTCCATTTCAAGCACAGGATGTATGTGTTACTCGGACCTGTAGCTTAATACAAATAACGTGCCGATTGCAGCTATAAACGTTTAACTAACCTCAGACGATGACAATCCGAGTGAACCTCTTTCCTACTAGTGATTTTTAGTAACACGCAGATCTCTCTGCAGCGGGTGTGTTATCCCGCTGAACTACCAACACCTGCAGTCCTTTATGTTCATGTCCCAGCATGGCACGTCGCTCCGTCACCCTGGCAACATTCTGTTTTATGAAGAATTTCTCTAGCTGGAAAGGAAGCTGGCTTGACCTCATGCTTGGGCCTGTCATAAAATCTTTTACCATCTGCAACTCTGCAGACGATGCTTCCACTTGGCTGCTCCAACCTGCCGGCCACACTACAGAGCCCGAGGCACCAGGGCCTCGGATATTGCCATCAGATGAGGGAGAAAAGCGGTTCCGTGCCAGAAATCTATCTATAAATATACTGCTGCGAGCATGCAGGATTGAAAAGAAAATGCGGCCGATTCCCGAATCACTCAAAACTCCGTTTCTAGTCTTAACCTGGGTGAACAGCCTTTAATGGCGGGCTCTAATTCGCCGGCATTACGGGGTGGGGGTTGGGGGGATTGGAAATGAGGGACAACCAATATATTTTAAATAAAATCGTATAATAAACTTACCAGAGACTCCGTCCCGATTCCCGCCGTCCTCGTTTTGAAGTCCTGTCCTGCTGCAGCACGTCATCAGGAAGGCGGCGCGACAGGCAGCCTCCCTCTCCACTGCCGCAGATTGATTGGTGCGGCCGGCTGCCCCAGGTGACGTAGTTTTCTGTCGTATGCTGCTGCTGCAGCATACAGAGAACAGGGAGAGTTGAGGCCAGGGGGGGGTGGCTTGGGGGAGTGGCTTTCCCACTGTAGTTAATACTGTCTGTTTGGGCACCGGCCTCAGGCTGTCCAAACAGTCAGTATTAACAATAGTGGGCAAGCCACTCCCCCAAGCCACTCCCCCTGCCCTCGAGTAACACTCCCACTGTAAACACGGAAACTGTTCTGCTTTCTCGCCGTGCGAGAAGGCACAAACAAATGCTAGTTATCATATTATATAACTTATATAATATGATAACTAGCATTTGTTCTGCCTTCTCGCACGGCGAGAAAGCAGGGGGGGCGGCGCCCAAACGCCCCCATGTAAGAACCGCCACTGATTATATGTTATATACACTTTCGGGTGTTAAGGGTAACCGGCGCTCATATAGATTTACACATATGAATCTTACTCCTCTAGTTACATTGCTGGTGCATCCAAGAATTTTGGGAGACAACACCCCTCCTCCACTAATTATCAACCAATGTTGAAATTACATAAAACACAATATCTCGGAGCACACAGAAAATTAAATACAATTTCAAATTGTGAGTCCAAACTTTCACTCCAAAGAAATGGTGTTATAACAGAAATCTTTAATTCCACAAAATCCACTCCTTGCGCCAACGTGTTTTGCCTAGGTTCAAGACACCTACGGCTTCGTCAAGGCTGGAAACAATACAAAGAACGTATATTTGTAATCATATTCTTACATATGGTTCTAAAAACCGTCCACCATTCTCATGCAGACCTTGTCACGACTGTAAAGAAACATAGGTGCATTGTAGCCATACATGCTACTATTTTAAACAAAGTGTTGACCTATTTTGTAAATTAAATACAATATTATTTGAAGTATTACATGTTTGCCTAGGGTGTCTATTAGCATTCTCTAGACCCTTATTTACCTCGATATTTATTGATATTTGTACAACCCAAGTGCTTGTGATAAAAGAGAAATATGCATCAAATATGATGCTAGTACCTTCACAAAGTCAGGATCAACCCTGAAATCCAAAATAAGAAAGTCTAAATTATCCATACCCTTGTTCGAGTGACGTATGACTTAAGGTCAATTATTAAACTGTTGTCTGGAACTGGGACATGTTCCTACCTTATCGATGTTCCGACGCTTGCCTGTACACGGGCAGGACGCCACGGTCAATGAAGGAGCCCAGACTTAAATGGTAAGAGTGAGAATATAACTAGATACAGAGCACAGGAGGCTTTAGAAGTTTTGGTCTCGGGACCAGATATTGGTTGACTAAAACCCATTATATAATTGTGATTGCAGGGAAAATACATTCTTGGATTTAATGGATGGCAATACGTCTCTGAGATTTGACCTCGATAATACTGGAAAATGTTGTCAAGCTGATATTAATGGAGGTAAGCGCCTTCATACCCTAAGAAAGACCATCTTTATGCAGGATAGGCTAAAATGTAACACATATTTAGAATGAAATGGATTTACTAATAAGGTTGTAATATGATTTTAGGCATGCAGCCTCAATATATGTGATTGAGCAGCCAGGCTAATACGTCAGTTCAGACAAACTCTCCGAGTATTGGGAAGAAAATATATACAATACAGTAGGGGAACATCGATAAGGTAGGAACATGTTCCAGTTCCAGACAACAGTTTAATAATTGACCTTAAGCCATACGTCACTCGAACAAGGGTATGGATAATTTAGACTCTCTTATTTTGGATTTCAGGGTTGATCCTGACTTTGTGAAGGTACTAGCATTATATTTGATGCATATTTCTCTTTTATCACGAGCACTTGGGTTGTACAAATATCAATAAATATCGTGGTAAATAAGGGTCTAGAGAATGCTAATAGACACCCTATGCAAACATATATTACTTCAAATAATATTGTATTTAATTTACAAAATGAGTCAACACTTTGTTTTAAATAGTAGCATGTATGGCTACAATGCACCTATGTTTCTTTACAGTCATGACACGGTCTGCATGAGATTGGTGGATGGTTTTTAGAACCATATGTAAGAATATGATTACAAATATACGTTCTTTGTATTGTTTCCAGCCTTGACGAAGCCGTAGGTGTCTTGAACCTAGGCGAAACGCGTTGGCGCAAGGAGTGGATTTTGTGGAATAAAAGATTTCTGACTGGCTTCTGACGGGGTCAGAGAGCCTGTCTGCCAATGGGAATGTGGCCAGTAATCTCAAGGGCGGCTCTTTCTGCCCTAGAGATTACGATATTGGGTTACACAGCCTTTCTGTGCCGACCTTTCCGACACAGAAAGGCGGTTGGAACTTGACTTTGGGGCCCCACAGCAGGGCCTCATTTGGTGTGCAGCTTCCTGTTGATCCCTGCACCTTATGGCAGGCACCTTTAGGTGCCTGCCATAAGGTGCAGGGATGAACTGAACCTCACATTTTACAATGGGCGCATACTTTCCAGCCGGAGTACATGCTCTCAGTGTAAAGTATAGGAGTGTGAGTGTACTGTGTTCTGTTGAATCCTAATTAGTCGGTTGGGACTGCCGACCGTGTGTCGGTTGGTCCCTTTACCTATATGAAGTTGGGCGGAGAAAACTCCGCCTGACATCGTAATAAGGCCCTAAGCCATAAATGGACCTCAGGAGGTAAGATAAATATATTATTATTCATATCAAAAACATGTATTTCAGCAATGTCTGCTGCCAAACTTGTGTTGATAAAAAGACAAATACAGCAAACACCCAAGGCAAGACCAAGGAAAGCTGCTGGGTTAAAAGGATTGTTTACAGAGGAGAGCTGAAATGCAATGCAATTAACACCAATGATAAAAGGTGGAATATTTTGTGAAAAAATTGTATTCTTAACCACATACTAGATAAAGGGGTTTCTACAGGATCATTTATGCCAGTACACGAAAAAGAATTAGCATTAATAATAACCATATTATTCGCATATACTAAATATTGCACACACATCACTGCTTTAAAAACACACATCCAGATGCTAACATTGTTTGTTAACAACAAAATATATTACTGTATCCGGATAATTACTATGGACTACTGTAAGGTGCAGCTGCAACAACAGCCAGAAGCAAGCTTGTAACAAACAGGGAAACCACAACAAAGTACACCGGAAGAAAGCTTTCTAAATGTAACAAAAGATTAGCCACATTACGTGCAACTGAAAGAGTTCCTGAAAACACGAATATGCAAGTATTGTAAAGGCATGTGGAGAAACAAATAAGACCAATCTTTAAGTATTTATTTTATTTAATATTTATTTTAGAAAGAAAACAAATATTATACAAAACTACAAGCACATTAAACCACAATATAATTCCTCTGCAGCAAACAAAGAATAGAGGATGGAAACATTCCAAACGTCAAGAAAAAATTGTTTTTTAAATCACCATTCCTCAACATATTACCCATAAAGAGCCCCCACAGAGAGAGGAGAACTGCCTGAAGTACATAAAAGTGTCTCATCTATGTGCAGAGGCAGAGGCCATTCTGTAAACAAGCAGTCTGAGAGGAAGAAGGAAGCCCAGGGCAGCTACTTGTAAAGGGAACAAAATAAACACATCAAAGAAAGCTTACAGGAGGCCGTCATCGAAAGGCTGCCCTGCTTTTCACATGTATAACATACAGGCAAGAGGCAGGGGAGGAAGCGAGTGTCTGCCGGCATAGCGTGTTGAGTCCCATATGCAAAAGAAAACAAGCATTGTACTGCAATCGGTCTTGCCATTGGGACTCTATAAGTATTTAGCCATGCAGCACATGCGCGGTTTAGCCCAAGAAAGGTATCGTAACATAACAACTTAACAAAACATAGCAGTTGAATCTGTAAAGCGCTCTGCCACCCCATGAGATATTCTGGCCCTGTTACTGTTTAATACTAACTCTACTCAATGGTTTACTGTTAACCCCTTCGCCACGGGGCAAATTCCGCCACGCTGCAAGGGGGGGCGGGGTTGGGCTTGGTACTCCCGTACTCATGACGGCTCCCGGCTGTCATAAATCACGGTGGGCGTGTGCTCATGACGGCTGGGAGCCGTCCGAACTCTGCCCACGGATTAATTCTCTCGCACAGGCGGGGAATTAACACTGAGTGGGCAGAGCAGCAACGTTCGGACGGCTCCCGACCGTCACCAGCACACGCCTACTGTGACTCATGAGCCGCCATGAGCAGGAAAGGAGTTAATCTACTCAGGGGCTTATTTCTGAGCCTTTCCGTCACTTTTGCGCCGCTGGTGTGTTACTTTTTGTGACGCACCAGTGGCGTAAAAAATTAGCCTTCTTGCACCATATTTACAAAGGGACGCATCTACCTAGATGCGTCACTTTGTAAACCCCTGAGCCACATTATACCTCTGCCAGGTATAATGTATGTAAGGGGGCATTCCGATGCAAGAAAGGGTCGCAGAAGTGACTAAATGAAATCTATAATATTTCACTGCGCCAATTTTAGGACACAAATGCATCAATATATTACGCCTGCCTCATGGCAGGCGCAAGACTGACACAGGCACATTTCACATGGGACTTGCCCATGTATAATGACCCATTGCTGGAGTTGCGTCACTTTTGTGACACACTCAAGCAATGCGTAATTTCTAAGCCTACAGATACGTCAGAAATACTGATTTATCTGTAACTCCTTGCGGCATGATGCGTCATACTTTAAATATGATGCATCATTGATGTCGCAAGGAGGGCGCAATGAAAAGTGACGCATCTCTTTTCTCGCAGCGATGCGTCACTTTTCATAAATGAGGACCTCAATACATATCATTTTATCGACCTTGGAAGGATGAGATTCTGAGTGGACCCGCCAAGATTTGCACATGAGGTGAGGACAAACAATACATATATCTACATGCATACAGAGCTATAATCTTTATGCACATGAACGTACAGACATCTACTTAAATACAGACACAAATACGTTGTAAACAACAATGGTAAGAAAAAACTACCCACATTTCTAAAAGCGAAATCAACCCACCTTTACAAGGCTCCGCGATTAAACACCATCTCTTGCAGCTTGTTTCATAAGTGTTTGCAATCTAAATGGTTGCTTATTGATATATCTCTCATACCTGGGTGCCTCACACGCTGCCAGAATCAGTGACATAAAAGTTTTAAACTTGAAGGTGACCGCTCATGCTGCTTGACTCTCATAACATTGACTTCTGTAGAGGATAATTTACTACCAGAAAGAGTGACATCAGCAACGTCACTAGCACATATCCTTCAGTAGAGCCATTTTATTTGTCCTGTGGCCTTTACAGCCATGTCATAAATATTAACCACAAATAGCCACGGACTCAAAAGCAGACGGACTCTGAGAGGAGACCTGGGGGATGAGGGGGTGTGGGGGGGGGTGGGGGGGGGGGGGTGTTAAAAAAATGAGTATTTCGAGAGAGGCCAGGAGTGAGACAGAAATACAGTAATCTGAAGCATATTTTATCATTTTGGCTTTGGCAAAGCCAAAATGATAAAATATAACAAAAAGTGAAAGGAGCCCTATAACTGAATAGAACTATTTTTCATACACTTATGCACAGGCAGAATGTAGTCATTCACAGTGAGATTTGCCAGTGACTGAAGTCTGTACCAATGCCCCATGCTTTATGATGTGGGGGCAGAAGCAAAATGTGAATTACACCTTTACAGGCCAATTGGTGAAAAACAATGACCAAAAGTCCCTCTATGTATGTACATACATTTTTAGCAAAAACTGGTCTGTTGAGCGAGCTGAAGCTATTTCTAACCTTGGCTTAAAAATGAACAAAAATGCAAAATAGAAAACCTTAATATATTCCATGGCTGAGAAATGACCCCAAACAGTTTTAGAGTATTTACACTGTTAAGAGATAAAGGGCCAGATGTACGAACTTTCTGTTTAGCGAGTCGCAAATTGTGCAGAATTCAGACTCACATTGTTTGTGATTCCCAATTGGCTCGCAAATTGCATCCTTCATGAATATTCATGAGGCAAGCGCAATTTGTGACCCCATTGGGAATGGCTAGCACTCACAGGGATGGTGGTCTGCTGGGGTCAGCAGACCACCATATCTGCAACTGCTTTTTCAATAAAGCAGTTTTTTTTAATGCAGTCGGTTTTCCTTAAAGGAAAACAGAATGCATTTAAAAAAGAAAAATTAAACTTTTCAGTTTCATTAGGTCGAGCATTCGAGGCCTCTTGTATATACTTTAGTATATACTTTATATACTTACATGTGTATGTATTTTGTGGACTCTGGAGATCAGCCCTAGGACTCGTCTGCTTCTACTTAGGGAATTATTTTTCTGTTTAACTGCCTCTATTCAACTGTCTTAATAGAAAACGACCAGCAGAGGTCAGTAAAATACCAGAATTGCTTTCTGCTTAGGTACTTTTTTTTTTTTTCTGGCAACTGCCTCTATTTAACTTTCTTGATAGAAAACGACCATCAGAGGTCAGTAAAATACCAGAATACCTTTAGCATTCTCTAGATTCCAGTCCGTAGAAATTGTCATCCATGAGCACCCATAGACAATATTATTTTTTTTTAAATTTTGTATCTTCAGTGATATGACCAATGAAGGCCCTGATTTTATCTTAAAAACAGAGGTTTGGACTATACCATTTCCCGCTGAAAGGCAATATTTCTCTCCATGTGTTCCCAATCCTGGCGTGTCATGCAGGTTGGTGCTTATTTTCCCTCCATGTTAAAGAACAGTGGATGTTTCAGCACCCATGCTAATGTGCTGCATAGCTAAATACATATAAGGTCCCAAAGGTGAGACCGATTGCATTGCAAATGCTTGTTGTTTAAGGGCAGGCAGTGGTTCCTGGGATCACTGCCTGCTCGTAAAAAATATTTGTTCACCCATTCACAAAGGAGAAGGAGTCCCCTTGGGACCCCTTCCCGTTTGCGAATGGTTTACCGTCTACTGGAAGTAGGTGGTAAACTGCAAATGTTTGACGACCGCAAATGCACTTGCAAAATAATAGTACATTGCAGTCAGACTCGCTATTTGAAGGGACGCCCTTGGCACACCCTTTCTAATAGCTAGTTGTAAACCATATTTTGCGAGTCGCTAATAGGTTAGCAAACCGCAAAATATGGTTTGTACATGGGGAGGACCAATTTTGCAGTCGCAAACGGGCCAAATTCATGTTTGCGACCGTAAAAAAAAACGGTGGTACATCTTCCCCATAATTTGTAATAACATGGACATCAAAAGGATAATGATATCGTTCTAGAAAAATATCATCAGTTTGTGCCTGTCACCATTGTACATTGTCAATAATTCAATAATAGCTTTACTATTTGTTCTAGGGTCAGACGAGAGGCATTGAGACAATCTACTGACTACCTGCTAGAAAATGTGTCAAACATCTAATATATTTTGCACAATCAAAAACTCAATGCCCAAAAAAGAACTGGGATTTCCACCCACTGAAAAAAGATGGCTTTAGTGTGCCAAGTAATTAGTCCAATATCAAAGTTCCGGTGCAACTGGGCGTAGTGGTGACCTGGTGTTCGTGGTGCAGGAAGAACTGGGCACGGTTCCACAGAACATCAGTCACTGGTCCAATTGGTCTCTGGTTCAAACATAAATTCTTCTGGCGTTTTGAATGGGCTAGCATCAACATTGTTGGGGTTATGACATTTAGGGGGATATTCTCAAGAACGTGCGATAATCTTCACCAAAATAGCTAACACAATTTATCATATCGCAGTCTATCGCAGGAAAATAACTCTGTGTCAACATCGTATTCACAACACGGCAGTAACATGCGATAGTTTTGCAATAACGTGTCAAATCTCTGCAATAAAATCACCAGGATGGCGGTAAAAGTCTTAACCCGATTGTGAAAAAAAGCTGAGATGGGCCCAACTGCGATAAAAAAATCCCACAATAAGCAGCGCCAAGCCTGCAAATCCCACAATTCAGGTGGGAAAAATCACTATAAAAGCAGCAACAAAAAACACAGACAAAGCACAACCAACTGTGAAGCACCATGGAGGTAACTGGAGCAAGTACAGAGGACAACCAGAACTCCACAAGCCCCAATGAGGACCAGCCTGGGAACATCATTGTGGAGAGAGTGGCAGGCGTTGGGGGACTGGACACTACACAACATGACTTGAGCCAACAGCAACAGGGTGAGTAACGACCAGGGACTGGGGGGACGGGGGAGATGGGCACAATGGCACACATGCCCAACTGAGTATGGCACATCTGCAGACAAACCATGCCCAAGAGTCACAACTCCGACCAAGAGCCCGATTTACCCAAGTCTGCAACATCTCAGCACTGTATAAGCACAGAAGTGGAAGGCACACCGCCTGACAGGGATTAGGGCCAGCCAAATCAGAGCTGAAGGGGCAACTCACCCACAATGCAGCACACTCACAAATAAGAATCAGAGCACCTCAACATTGACAACAATGTGGTGCAAACTGCAAAACTTTCAATACAGAACAGAGGACACAACTGCAGGCGCTTGTGTGAAGAAAATGGCCATTTGCATTTGGCATAGCAGGAAACTGTGAGATGACAATGTACAAGTACAACATCACACCTGTGATGCTGTAGAAATGTCAACAGTCCCGCATCAAATAGCCATCTCCTCACAAACAGTCACAATGCATATTGTCAAGCAGTCTGTTAGTAAACTCGTACAATGTGTGAACATACATGTAAACACAATGTCAATCTGTATCTCCCCTTCACATTGCAGAGGTAGAATAAACACCTCCTGCCGAGCAGACCCAACAACACAGCACTGATGATGAAGATGACCTCTCCCCAACATCGACACTGATGCCCTCCAACAGCTCATGGACAGCTCCGGTACCCGACCTCCAGGAGCAGGGCACCCCAGCTCCATCAAGGAAACCCCACCCCCTGCACAAACCACACAGCAGGAAGCACCCACCACCACAGCTGTCTCTCAGGTACCTAACGACCAACACATGGCATTCCAACGCCGTGTGTTAGCCTGCCAGGAGAAGATGGCTGATCAGCTGCAGGTGGGGTTAGACCCCTGGCAGCCAAACTAGATGCCATACGTGGGGGTCTAAGTCTCATCAGGGACCACTTACATCCCTAGCGGCCACCCACTGTCCGCTCCATGCTCTCCAACAATCCATGGCTGACATTGCTGGAGCCATGACTCTGACCCAAGAGCAACTGACTATTCAGAGTGGCTCCAGCAATGTCAGCCGGGAGTTGGGACACATAAGGAGAGCTTGGAGCGGATGCAGGCAGAAATATTGTTTGCCACGGCTACACACCTGCGAGATGCAGCTGTGATCTTCCATGCCCTGCAGATCCTCTTCATGGCATTTGCCAACACAAGGCCTGGTGCCATGAATGCTGCTGCTACCACTCCATCCACATCTACGCCCCCTGAAGTGTCAGTGGGGCAAACATTTCACCTCCGGCCCCTGATGTGTCTCTGCCACACAGTGATGCAGAAAAAACACCATCACACACATGTGAGGCACCTGACACATAAGAGGACGAAGATGATGATGAATCTGGCTTTGTGTTAAGAATGAAGTGGTAGCATTCATCTCCGCCATATGGCCGGTTTCAGCTTGGTTCTGTCCTCTGTATCATGCCCTGGAAAATCTCCTTCCACTGTGCCCTGATACACTCAGCAACACTCACCTTGGACCTCGACATGGACTGCCATATTTTGTCTGGTTACCAATGACACAGCAAACACACTGCTTACTGAAGTCTTCCGATGAACTTGTCAATCCATGAAGGACTCTGGCTGGCCCTCCACGGGGCAACAATGTGAAGTGGGGTTGCATGGCCCTGTACTGGGACAGTTTCAACACACCACTGAATGTGAATAAAACATTCTAATTCACACAGATGTGTCATGGCTATGATCAATCAAGTATGTAAGTATAGATGAATGTAGGGACAGTGATTCAACAAAAAGGTACTCCCTGGATAATGCTAGCGATGCTCATGTATGGCCGTGACCCAGATAGGCAGTGAGACACACATTGTCATTTAAATCAACACTCATCACAGTTGAATACAAGTGAAGGTGTGTAGACTTTATTAGCATATGCGTGTCAGTACCAGCAAGATGAGTGCCACAACATGCAGACCAATGCAGCAGTATGTCAGAATTAGGAATGTTGCCAAGTGCTGCTGTCCACTCCGGAGGGGTGCCTCACCTTTCACAGGAGTTTGTTAACTCGCGGTGTTGTCCGTTCATGTATTCGGAGTCCAGGCGAATGCAGCCATGTCTACTGTTGTTGTGGGAAATGTGACCAGATCTCCAAGATGCAACAAGGATTTGGGACATGTGGAATGGGTTCCAATCAGTTGTGGCTGCAGGTAAGCATTTACTCGTCCATGAAAGTGATTGCAGCTTAGTAGGCAATCATTTCCAAAATGAGGTCGTTGTCGACTTCATCAAACAGGATGCCGAGTCGATCCATTAGCAGGTCTGGACAGATGTGCTGCGTCCACCCCCTTTCACCAATTAGCACTACAGCCCAATAGGGGAGCGGTTCAATGTGGTCACTGCACATGAGGATTTTTGCAGTCTCCCAGGTCCAGTTGCCACTTGCCAGCATGTATTCCAAGTATCAAGGCATCCCATAAACGGGTATCACAGTGAAACTACTGGTCGTGTGCCAACAGGGGGCGCACACAGACATGTCAAAATCCAGTTCAGCTACCGTCCTGTTGAATAGGCAGATATCCATGGACTACTCGAATATGCACAATCGAAAATGCAACACAGGCTGAATGCAGGTGACGTTGGCAAGGCGGAAGCTTAGCCGGTAACTGATCCACAGCACTGCCAATGGCAGTTCCCACAGTAAATGCAGCATACGTGCATGGTACAGTTCCACGTGACAGGGGTTGTGCATGTGGCCGGGATGCTCTGCCATTGCGTCAGTGGCTCTAGTTGAAGTGGCAGTGTTCTGACCTGCATCAGTTCTGTGGATGAAATGCCACAGCTCGGATAAAGGAGTTGTTTTAGTGTGCAATGGTTGTACACCTGGGATGGTGTGAGAGTAGGTGTGAAGGCCTTTCCATGCAAGACAACTTCAAGCAAGGACTTCTGTCTGTGGGGTGTGTATGCGTTGGTCTTTCGTAGGGCTGTGCGTAGTGTGGGAGTTGTCATCAGCTGCTATAGTATCTGTCAGAGGGTGCCGGGCACATGCAATTCTGATGTCGGTGGTGCAAATGTGCTGCCGCCTGATAGTTCAGACAAAGGAGCTTTCATCCCTAATGTTAGTTTGTCATCTGCTTCAGGAAATGTCCAGTGGCTTGTTGGGGGTGGGGTGGGATGTGTGCAACTTTGGGATTCATGTTTGACATGTCTTGCATATGAAAAATGTGTGGCATCACTGTGTGTTATGTTGCCTCACAGCTGCTCCTCCCCCCTGAGCCTATTTACTGGTTTGCGCTGCACAGTTGCATCACTTGCACTCCTATGGCACAACATAGTCATGCCTATCTGCGCATGTCCACAAGCCTGACAAAGACACAGTGATGTTGGCAATTGAAGGTGGGCAGCCACGTGAGTGGAGACCTATGGTGAGGAAGGACGGACACAGAAGTAGAGTTCATGCCAGGCTGAACTCACGCTGCAAGTAGGGCTAGACATTTGGCTCATGCTGCAGCATTACAGATACACACACACTTGGCATTTATGAGCAAGACCCTGATGGGTCTAGTGTAAGCATGGGCAAATTTTGCGAATCTGGCGTCCACAAATTTTGCGAATTTGCGAACTCGCAGTCCGCAAAATCCGGGAATTCTCGCGAATTTGCGGATTTTTTTTGTGTGTTCGCAAGGGTTTCTGCCAGTTCGCGAGGGTTTGGTACTAGTTCGCAATTGCAAACTTACTTGTCGGCTCGCAACGGTCGCGACTATGTTCTTACCACGTCTGGTTCATCATCACAGGTTCCCAGCACCCGCTGTTTCACCACTGCCACCCTCTGTTTCACCCATGCCACCCTCTGTTACATCAATGCCACCCTCTGGTTCATCATCACTGTAGATTATGGGGGGGGAAAGCAAGCACACCTGCCCTGCTTCAACTGACATGAATTAATTTGGGGTTAGTTTATTAATGTGTCACTGTTTTAAAATTCCAGGTCTGGCACCTGCTTCCTTATCAGTAATTTGCTTTCTGTTGCAGTGCAATTTTTTTTCCAGGACCTTTGTGGCCTACTTGTAGCTATTCTATGAGCCTGCTGTGAGGGTCAGAGCAGGGTCATACAATTGTTGCAACTAGCAACTGAACTCTGGAGGGGCCCCAGTCAGGAAGCACTACAGGGAATGGTTACTAATGATGAGTTTGAACTCTTGCACCTGCCGAGTGCTTTCAGTTTTGCAAAACTCGTTTTTCTGCAATTTCGCGGGATTCGCGGGGCGCGAACTCGCGCGTCATCGGATTCGGAAGCCGCGAATTCATGCGAATATGCGATTTGTTTTTTTGCAGCATGTTAGTTCGCAAGGTTTTGTGCGTTTTCGTGAGCCGCTTGTAGTGCAAGGCGCGAAGTTATCCTCGCGGTCGTTCAAGGGCGCGGCCATCTTGTTTGCATGACGTATTTCCCTTTCCGGGCGCGAAGTGTAATCTCGCAAAGTGTGCGGCTCGCCAGTACAATTTCGCGAGTGTTCGCGAGGAAAATCACGTGCGAACTTACCCGCGCGGTCGTGAACGGGCGCGGCCATCTTGTTTCTCATTCATTGCTATGGTTCTGGGCATGCTTTTTATATCTTCTCTAAATCTCTGCCATCCTTTGCTTGTTTGAAGTTTTTTTTGATCTATTTTACTTATTATCTATCCCTCTGTGTTTCTAGCCCTATATTTTTGTGTTTACTGCTACTTTTGGTTAATTTTAAACTACTTTTTTAAACTCTTTTCTTTTCTTCTCTTCCCTGTTCTATTTTCTTTATTCCTTTCCGCCCAGACCATGGTGAAGGGAGCCGGGAAGCATCCCGAGAAGGGGAAGGGTCCCCCACCCCGTGCCCGGCTCCCGTGCGGGCGTTTGAGGGGGGAGCTAGTGATGCCACGGGAGATCTTTAGCGCGGAGGAGGTGGCCGCACTAGTGTTCTATGTACAGCGCCACCTCCCCAGGACCATCATGGCAGGCGGCAAGATCGGAAGCGGGTACGCGATCCGGGAGCGCCGGAAGCGGTGGGAGAAGGTGTGCCGGGCCATGTACCACCACTCTCTTGCCCGGCGCACCTACAACCAGGCCACCCACCGCTGGACGGATGTCCTGACCCATGAACGAGATCTGCTCGACCTGCTTGGCCTCGAGATCCCCGGGCTTGGTGAGTAGTAGTTGCTATTTCTTTATTACTCTGTTTTCTCCTGCTGTGTTATTATATTGCAAATTTTTGTTTTTTTCCAAGAGCAATAATGCTGCTCATTACATTGTAGGTAAATTATATTTCAAAATCTTCTGTGCATTTCAGGTGCACTGCTCTCCTTCTCAGTAGTGTTGCTACTATGCTTATTTGTTTTCGATTTTGTGTTCATTTCATTGGCCTGTGAAATTATGTATGAGTGTAGTTTAAAGAACTGTGTAATGCTACACACTAAGGCTCAGATTTTTAATTACCGGCGCATCCCTGCAAAGTAGCAGAGATGCGCCAGTAATTGTGCGCCACGCCCCTATCACCCATGGTGCGCCGTATTTACAATGCGATTTACAAAAGGGGGTTGTTGTAAGTATTTACAATGCGGCACACCATGGGCCCAAAACGTCACCAAAGCGTTACGCATCTGTGCCGCAAGGGCGGCGCATTGCTGGAGTTGCGTCGCAACGATGGCGCAGCTCCATCAATGCTCTGGGGTGCTCTATCTCCCCAATGCTGCGTCAAGCCATACGTCTGCTTCAAGCAGGCGCAGGGTTTGAGTCACGCATCATTGTCGTTAAAGTGAGTGATTGAAATCTTGTAGATTTCCCTCAGCCACTTTTAGGATGCGTTCCTGCGCAGGAACGCCCTCCTTTGCGCTGGAACGTCCCCTGATGGCGCAGGGCTTTATAACGTGATGCATCTCCCATATGCGTCACGTTGTTAATATACGCCGCACCATTGCGCCTCTTTTGTGCTGCCGCTGCGTCACAAAAGTCACGCAACAATGGAGCAAAAGAGCCGCAAGGGGCTTCTAAATCAGCCCCTACAGACTCAAGTCCAGTCCTTCCTTTGTACACATGGCGATAAGAAGAAATAGTGGTGGTGGACTGATAGTTTGAGCATTTTAATGACTGGTTAATGTAGTCGGAAACTTTAGTGTTGTCGCTGATCTGCAATCACAATGGACTTTGGCTGTCACTTCGCGTGCTGCGGACTGCTGCCTGCCAATCCTAGGCAAACCTTTTTAGTACTTTGTTTAGTGAGTTACATAAGAAGTTTCCAATTCGACGGTCCGCAAATCAAGCAATACTAATAACGTAGTAGACCACATGAGATTGGTCAATAATATATCCCGTGGAATAGTTGTCTATTTGCTATTTCGCCAAAATATTTTGTTAGTTCTTTTGAAATGTTTGATTTGGTTGACAAATATCATCAATGTTTTCTGTTTTTCTTTCTTTCATGTTGTACATCAGCTTCCCCCAGGGGCAAGAGGAGGACACAGGAGGAGGAGGAGGAGGAGGGTGCTGTTCAGGATGCAGGCCAGGATCGGGCAGGCGAGGGCTCCTTTGCTGGCCCCAGTAAGTTTTAATTTTAATATAGAGTACTTATTTTTTCCCAGCGTTCCTCATTCGATTTTTTCTAAATCGTCTTGGATCTTCTTGTAGACTGGATCTAAATTCTTATCCTGCCTCGACTATGACTCTGTGTGGTATTACTAGATTAATCTTATTAGTCTGTCTGTGTAGCTAACTAAGATTGCACATTTGGCAATTCCATTGGACTCCCATTCTAGTCAGTAATAGCTCTATGCACTGAGTGCAGTCCTCTGGGATTGTCCATAATGTCTTTTCAAGTCTTCTAAATGTTTATGCTTTGACAATTGCCAACAATAAAAAGGTGAATGACCACCAAGAAAGAATAAGATACTACTTTACTTTTGGTTTGGATAGGAGGACAATCCATTCTACTACTGTTGCAGGGACAAATCTGCACAAACAGAACTATGGACACTAAATAATGCATTGCTTAGCTTATCAATTATAATAGGTGATGTTAGACTTTCCACATACCTCAGTGATAACAGACTTTGTAGTTGAACCCTCAATCTCCTTACTGACTAGATAGTGTGGCAGAGTCATTTAGCTCCCAAAGTCACCAATGATT
The DNA here is from genome assembly GCF_964263255.1 of Lissotriton vulgaris. NCBI lineage: Eukaryota > Metazoa > Chordata > Amphibia > Caudata > Salamandridae > Lissotriton > Lissotriton vulgaris. The sequence continues at coordinate 299,293,669 of NC_141695.1, forward strand.
ATTCCCCAATGATGTCAGAGGCACGGACTCATGCTTGCAAAAATTGCAAAACCTTTAGCTCATCCACTCTAGTCTGGAGGACCAAAAACCACAGAGTCTATTTAAGTTTAAAAGCTTTATTAAAAGTAAACACATTTATTAAAATCAAGTTTGTCATAAAAGTAAACATTTAACTGAAAATGGAAAAGTGCTTAGTGACGACGATTAATTGGACACATTTCTTGAGGTCGAGCCGAGCTCTCATCTGGTTTGAACTTGATCCTGCTCGTGTTCTTAGAAGTCAAGCTTCTGTCTGTTAGGAGAAAAAGTGGTGCGTGTTAAAAATAAAAAGCAAGCATTCATCAGTTGTGCCAAAAAGTGCAGCAAGACAACAGCCTTCCCTGGAAAAAGGGACATTTTTACTTTAGAGTAGACAGTCACAAATTATTAAATTGTATACTATATTTTTCACATTTCTTTCTTCCTCCTAGACCAAATATTATATAGTAGTGAGTGGTGTATTCTAACATTATTAAATGTACTTTGTAGGTGGAACATCTGCAGGCGGGGCCAGCACGGAGGTGGTGGTGGCATTGGACGAGGACAACTCTGGGGAGGAGGCGGTGGAAGTGCCGGACAATTCTGTGGGGGATGACACGGTGGTGGCGGGCAGAGGTAAGCTATATATTCCTTACTTATTGAGATTGAAGACTGCAGAGTGTGCTTTCTGCACGGGTGTATTATAAATAAACCAGGTAGTAGCCTCCTCTAAATGTACTTCGACTTAGCTGTGAAGTTTTGGGCGAGAAGAATCCCAATCAGATCTGAGATGAACTTGATGGATGGGATGAACGAAAAGCGAAAGAAGGGTGTAAGTAAGTGTGGAAGGACGAGAAATGTAACGATGACTGGCAAAGAAGAATGATATGTGTTTGCTTGGTCCCCGAGGTGGCTGGGAAGGAAAGAATATGGTATGGTGCATGGCTGGGTGAATGATGAAGCAAGGATGGGTGGAAGGAGAACAGCCTGGGTGGGTGAAACAGAAACTGTATGTGTGCATATACTTTGAATCGATGGATGCCTGGATCATTCATGGTACTATCTGACTCTTAGATAGCATATGTGTATCTAGAGAGAGTAGACGGTCACTGGATGAACTAAGTGTTACTTTGAAGAGCATGTAACACCGCACCCGCACGTCAGTTCCAGTGTAGGAAAGGCAAGGAAAAGAAGTTGTAATTTTGTCCAAATACTACCATGAATAGTAGCAGTAGTTTGTATTGCAACTGCAAGCACAGCATATATCCGGTTATTACGGTGGACACTACCTACCTCTCTTAATACATTTAGTATAGTAGTAGTACGTCATTCATGTGTGGGTGTATCACTGTTCACTCAATAATAAGCAAAGCACCTAAAGTCATCCCATATGTCATCAATACATCCCATGTGAAGTGATAGATAATCAGATTATTTAGCTTCTTCATTTTCCTTTTCTAATACTCATTTGCACTGTAGGGTGAAGGCTAAATTAATTAAGCAGTAGCCCTTTTAACAGAGTATTCTCAGTGCCACCAGTAATAGAAAAGTAAGAGCTTCACCACCTGCATGTACTGGACCGGTACAGTAACGCAAGCCTGTCTCACTCACCATGGCGTGCGTCTGTTTTTCTCGGGTGCAAGTTCACTGCGCTGGCATTTTGCCAGCTTGCATACGATAACGTACCAATTTTCCTAAACAAGAGAGAAGAAGAAGAATAAGACTGGTGTACTGTCATAGTCGACTGTAATGGAAGTCCATAGTGCTCGTAGAATTTGTTCCTTAAACTCCCACTAATGTTAGAGCAAGGATGAAGAAGTCGGAGGTTACATAGATACTGTCCTCAATAATAATAATAATAATAATAATAATACTGATTCTTGTATAGCGCGAACAGCTACCTCGCGAGGAGGTGTCCCGGCGCTGAAAAGAAACCGCAGCAGCAGAGAGGAATGCCGGGGGAGGTACTAGGCTTTCTGTCCAAAGAGCCAAGTCTTTAGGAGTTTCCTAAAGATGGCTTCTGACGGGGCAGATTGGATGGCAGGGGGGAGGGAGTTCCAAAGCTTCGCAGTGCCTACTGAGAAAGATCTACCTCCGAGTCTCGCCCTTCTCGCTCTAGGTATAGCCAGTAGGGTCTGCGAGTTTGATCTCAGGTGTCTCTCTTGATGATAGCGGGGGAGTCGGAGTTTAAGATAATTGGGACAAGTCCCCTTTTGTGCTCTGTAAGCTAGGGTGAGCGCTTTGAATTTTACTCTGCTTGTCACTGGAAGCCAGTGCAGCTCGTGAAGATGCGGAGAGATATGATGTTTAAAAGGCACGTGTTTTATCAATCTCGCAGCCGCATTCTGCACGCTCTGCAGGCGTTGTGTCAAATATTTCGGGAGGCCAAGATAGAGGCCGTTCGAATAATCCAGTCTGGATGTGACTGTTGCATGGACCACCGATTTACGACAGTCAGTTGGTAGAAGAGAGAGAAATTTTCGGAGGTTGCGGAGTTTAAAGTGGCAGCTAGAGGTGACTTGTTGTATGTGAGAGGAGAAGGAAAGCGTCTCGTCCCACCATACACCTAGATTTTTTGCCTTGGTGCCAGGGGTGGGAGCAGGACCCATTTCGGTGGGCCACCAGAGGTCAGGGGAGGGTGGAGTACTTTTCCCAAAGAATGGTACCTCGGTTTTGCTAGCATTCAATTTTAGCTTGTTAGTGTTCATCCATCTGGCTACGTCACTAAGACAGCCTTTTATTTTGCTGAAAGCTGCTTCTGACATCTCAACGTATGGGAAGACTAGTTGCGTATCATCCGCATACGAAATCGCCTTGACCCCCCATTTGGCGATTAAGGTAAAAAGTGGGGCCAGATAAACATTGAAAAGTAGCGGGCTGAGGGCGGACCCTTGCGGGACACCACACCACAGCCGTTTGGGTTCAGAGGAAAAAGCGCCCAGAGCTACTTTCTGAGAGCGGTTCGTAAGATAGGAGTGCAACCAGCTCAGTGCCTTGTCCTCTAAGCCAATATCCTTCAATCTGAGCAGCAATCTACCGTGATCCACAGTATCGAAGGCGGCAGATAGATCCAGGAGCACCAGCATGGCCGATGCTCCTGAATCCAGCGACCATCTGATTGACTCAGCCACCTCAATGAGGGCAGTTTCAGTGCAGACTGTGTTTCATGTAGTATGCCACTTTTTTCGATGAAACTATTGAGTTGGCGTTGAATAAGTTTTTCCAGCATTTTTCCCGGGGCTGCTAGTAGGGAGATGGGGCGGAGATTGCTCAGATCATCGGGGGCGCCATTGGGTTTTTTTTTCAATGGGAGAAGAGTGGCATGTTTCCAGCGGTCGGGGAACGTGCCAGTCTCGATGGACATGTCTAAGATGTGTAGGAGTGGCCCTACCGTGGCATCCAACATCATTTTCCACAGTTTGGGTGGGCAGGGGTCATCAGGAGCACCTGATTTGCATTTGTGTAGTTCTTTCAATGCATCCTCGTGGCAGATTGGGAGGAAACGAGTTAAGGGAGGGGTAGGCATCTCAATGATATTGTGGTCTGCCATAATTGTTGGCTCGGAGGGGGTGAAGGAGTCATAGACCTTCAGGATTTTTTTGTCGAAAAAATCCGAGATATCCTCACAGAGTTTGCTAGAGGGAATAATTTCTGTTTCGATGGCCTTGGGTTTGAAGAATGACTGAACTATTTTAAAAATTTCTTTGCTCGGTTGTTCCGCTTGTTGAATAGAGGATACAAAGAACAGTTTTTTTGCTTTTTTTATGGAGTGATGAAGGCTGTGCAGGGCTTTTTTATAGCAGTTTTTTGCAGTGTCGGAGTAGCTAGCCTGCCACTGACGTTCTAGTCTTTTGCATTTGCTTTTTTCAGCTATCAGTTCTGCAGAGAACCAGGGGGCAGACGGGGATTCTCTTCGTGAAGTGGCTATTTTGGGCGTAGCAATAGAGTCTACTGTGCTGCTAATCCAGTGATTCAGTAGTATAGCATCAGAGTTCACATCTGCTGATAGTAAAGGGGGGGCAGCTGCGAGCGCGGGACAGAGGGTCTCGGTGGATAAGTTATCCCAGTTTCTTCGTACATACGTGCGTTTTCCTGTAGTTCGAGAGCAAGCAGGGAAAGTGATTATGAAGGGGACGAGGAAATGATCTGTCCATAGAAGTGGCAGCGGGGGTTTGGTTGTGGTATCCGGAATGTTAGAGAAAATGAAGTCCAGCATATGGCCTGCCTGGTGCGTGGTACCGGAGGTGATAAGGGCTAGATTTGCTGATTGAAGAGTGTTAATAAGTTGGGTAGCCAAAAGACAGTCAGATCTGTCTGCATGAACGTTAAAGTCACCGACTACTATATAGTGTTGGTGAGAGAGAGTGTTTTGGACTATGAAGTCCATAAGTTCATGGGTATGGGCCGGAGAACAGTCCGGGGGTCTATATATTATCAGGCCAGCTAGGGACGTTTGAGGGTTGATTTGGAGGCAGAAGTGTAGCCCCTCTATGCCGGCGAGGGTGGTAGGAGTGGAAGAGGATAAGGTGTATTTATCTTTAAAGATAATAGCCACTCCGCCACCTCTTCTGTTCTTCTCTCTATTGGAGAGACTTAAAGTGAAACCGAGCGGAACGGCTAGAGCAATGGAGGCAAGGTTTTCTTTGTTGAGCCACGTTTCGGTGAGAAATAGGGCGTCCCACTCGGAGTAAGCTAGCAGCAGATAGATATCATCTGCATGTTTAGGCAGGGATCTGCAGTTCAGAAGCCCAGCTTTAAAGGGGGAGGTGGGAGTGTTGGCTGAGCGATAGTTCAATGTTTTTGGGTAGGAATTAGCTGAGACTGAAACGTCACACAGAGGCTTGTTGCACCGTGAGCAGGAGGGGGGGAGGTCCGGGGCGGAAAGGTCGAGTCTGGGAGCCTGACAATGGTTGCCAGGGTTAAGTGCTAGAAGTTCGCTTCTAGACCAGACTATCCTTCTTGTGTGGGACTGGTCACTGGCAGCGTGGCCGGCGCCGGGCGCGGTCCGGTCGCGGACGGGCGCAGACAGGCTTGCCTTAGGCGCTCCCGCTGCGCTCGTCCGCTGCGCTTCCTAGGTAGACACATTTTTATAGAAGGAAGGAGGTGTGGCCAGATGGGGTGGACGTGAGCCCAATGGATTCCCCTCATCTGGCATCAATGAGGGTGTGTTCCCCTCGTCAGCGCTGAGATCCGCTGAGCAGGAGAAAGGCAGGTTGTTTTAAAATTACACAGTATTAGTCACACGTAAAGTTTAAAACAGTTAAAAGTCAAGACAAAGTTTCTCCCAGCTTCCGCCTCAGGAGCATGCAATTTCTTAAAGACGCGCTAGTGCCTCAGCGCGGGGTTTAAATACTCTTGCAAGGCGGCGTGGCCAGATGGGGTGGGCGTGAGCCCAATGGATTCCCCTCAGCTGGCGTCAATGAGGGTGTGTTCCCCTCGTCAGCGCTGAGATCCGCTGAGCAGGAGAAAGGCAGGTTGTTTTAAAATTACACAGTATTAGTCACACGTAAAGTTTAAAACAGTTAAAAGTCAAGACAAAGTTTCTCCTGGCTTCCGCCTCAGGAGCATGCAATTTCTTAAAGACGCGTTAGTGCCTCAGCGCGTGGTTTAAATACTCTTGCAAGGGGGCGTGGCCAGATGGGGTGGGCGTGAACCCAATGGATTCCCCTCAGCTGGCGTCAATGAGGGTGTGTTCCCCTCGTCAGCGCTGAGATCCGCTGAGCAGGAGAAAGGCAGGTTGTTTTAAAATTACACAGTATTAGTCACACGTAAAGTTTAAAACAGTTAAAAGTCAAGACAAAGTTTCTCCCGGCTTCCGCCTCAGGAGCATGCAATTTCTTAAAGACGCGCTAATGCCTCAGCGCGGGGTTTAAATACTCTTGCAAGGGGGCGTGGCCAGATGGGGTGGGCGTGAGCCCAATGGATTCCCCTCAGGTGGCGTCACTGAGGGTGTGTTCCCCTCGTCAGCGCTGAGATCCGCTGAGCAGGAGAAAGGCAGGTTGTTTTAAAATTACACAGTATTAGTCACACGTAAAGTTTAAAACAGTTAAAAGTCAAGACAAAGTTTCTCCCGCCTCAGGAGCATGCAATTCAATTCAATTCAATGCTTTCAATTTGCTACTTGTACTGTGACACAACTTTCTGCTCAATCATTTTGTGTTCATCTTAAGGAGCATTGGTTACAGACTATGTCTTTCTTTCTTCATATAGTTGCTCCTTCCAAATCCAAGAGACCATTAAGGAGGAGGGAGCTGGCTCGAATGGCCCGGCAACGGAGGCTGGATGCCACTGTCGCTGAATATCGGTGGCTGGTGGCCCTGGAGGAGGAGGAGACGCAGTCTGGTACTACAACAACGTCCACTGGGACAGCTGCATCCTCCTCCGTGCGGGCTGCCAGCCAGCGCAATGCTCCAGCGGTACGGAGCTGGGCTACCAAAGCCAAACGCCACCGCCGAGCAGCAAAGACAGCAGCTGCCACCCACAGGATTTGCAAGGCACGCCAGCGCCGCTTATCCCTCAGACTGTCCTACCTGGAGCAGGAGGTCCTAAGCTATAAAGAACTTGGTGGAGGGCCTCCGCTTCGAACATGCCACCCTCCGCAAGGAGCATGATGCCCTGGCTGCTAAAGTCAACAGCACCCTGCCGTAGTGTCCCTTGCCCCTTTTTTAGAGACTTTTGGGGGGTGGGAATTGGGAGTTGGGTTTTTTGGGGACTTTTGAAGGACAATCGTTGGGGTTAGGGAGGGTCTTGCGGGAGATTATTTTGTTAGGGCTATAAAAATATACTTTTTGAAACTTTATCTGACCATACCTGTTTTTTACTGCTTTTGAGTGTGGTGGGTGGGGGTTTAACAGTAAGTTTGTTTTCCTGAATAGTCCTAGTACTTTAGTAGTACTACCGTCAATCTCTCGTCTCTCCTAATACTCCATTATACTACCTCCAACCAAACACTTATCTTACCTGTAATTTCTGTTTGAAAGTAGGGCTAGGCCCAGGGCTGGCTCCACTGGAAATGGCGATTAAGGTTCCAATCCAGGGCGGCTGAAATTTCCTCCTCATTGCCGTGGTACTAGTGGTGTGACACAGTGGCAGTTGCATGGCTATGGAAAAAAAGAAAATGAAACCTGGTTTGTCCTTACTGTAGCATTACAACGGTACGATAGAGAATATAGCAGGTGACAGTACACTAGACTACAACAGTGCCACAATGTAGCCTAACAAATGGTAAAGTATTGATAGTATAACTTGTACTTGTGTAGGATTTCTTGGACATTGGCTACTACTACAAGAAATAGTACCGAAGCTGAGTAAGTCTAGAATATATCCTCGGATTCCTTCACCAGCCTGTTGCTATGACCTTATCCTCCCCAGCAAGTGTGTGGAATTATTGATGTCATTTAGTCACACATCAAGCAAAACCACACAACCCGGGGGAAGAGGGTTAGGGTTTGTAAAATGGATGGGAATGGGGGTTTCTTTTTGGGTAGGTTTTGTTGAGAGAAAAAAAAAGCAGAGCATGGACAAACAATAATTGAACATAAAGAAATTTTTGGGTACAAAGCTAACCATAAATCTTTTATGTGACATAAAAGAAGTGCATGCACTACTGAATGCATTGTTACAGAAAAGTAAGTAGTACTTTCGACAAACGTGAATGACAGAATGCGACAGCACAGGGCTACATTAAATTAGGTTTAAAAAATAGCCGAAGTAAAACCTATAGAATGGCTGTAGGGATCAATTTAGAAGCAGAGAGAGATCCAAGAAATGCAGTCACACACACTCATTGAAGAAAAGAATGGATATTGTATCTGTATTGTTGTAGTTGTCCTGTTGAATTTGGTAAGTAAGTTGCATGCAGGAAACAATTCCTCTTATTAGCGGCACTCCTCCATTCCAGCTGACGCTTCGTCCATCAATGTGTTTGACCAGCAGACACCCTGTCCACTGCCTGCCTGGCGGATGCTGAATTGCGGCTCGCTAATGTGAAGCCTGACTCCATCCTTTTTTCCCCATTGCACAGACTGAAACCCGGCCTGTAATTATTGAACGAAAAACAGCACTGATAAATAAATATAAGGTATGTATGCTGTGTAGTGCAAAAAGTCACACTTTGATTTTCCTAATAGACAGTACAACATTTTTGAAAGTGCGTACTCTGTCTGAGTCACCTTTTGAAGGATAAATAAGTTTGGGCAAATTAATTTAGCGGATCTTTCCCTTCAAGCTAGGTGTACTGTAAACTGTGTTTTAGAACAAAATTAGACCTTCCCAGCAGTGCTTCCACCCAGACCCTTACTAAAGCCAGTTGCAAAAATGTAGAAGACCCCCAATCAGATCTCAAAAAACGAGGCCTAGCAGAAAACTGGTGACAAAACGTACTTCAAAAGTAAAAGTAGGCCAAAATACCCCCTTACCCACCGTGGATTGTATTCAAAACACTTGCAAGCAAGCAAAAGTATCCATAGCCAGCATCGCTCCAAGATTCGAAAACCCCCCCACCCAAACACATGCAATAGAAATACTGCTAACCCTAACAAGCCCTAAGTTAAGAATAGTGGCAGAGGCTTTCTTTAACTATGCCAAATCCCCCCTTTCCCACCATGGATTTTCTTCAAATGACTTGCAACCAAAATTACACATTCTCACAAGTGCTCTAAGACCCCAGAACTCAGTTGCAAAAATCTAGAACACCCCAAAACACATGCAATCCTGCTGCTAGGGCTAGCCCTAATGAACCCTAAGTTACAAAAAGTGCCAAAAGGCTTTTCCTTATGGATTTTGTCCCAACCACTTCTATCCAGTATTAGACCTTCCCAGGAATGCCCCAAGACCCGCCAACCCACCAGCCAAAAAGCACAACACCCCCAAACAGCCCAAAAGCAAAATCTCATACTTAGAATATTTCTCGGCCTTCGGTCCAAACGCGCTGTGCAGCTAGGCCATAACTCCAGTTTTCCACCACGGATTTCCTGAAAAGCAAATGCAATCAAGGTTAGAGTGTCCCAGCAGTGCTCCCAGACCCCGAAACTCACCCACAAACAGCCCCAAAGAGCACCTCAAAGGCAAGCAAGTCAGCAAAAACACCCAAAAATTTCCGCCTCCGATTTGGTCCAAACTACTTTCATCCGGTATTAGAGCTTCCCAGCAATGGCCCCAGAGCCGTCAACCCAGGAGAAAACAAGTAGAAGACCCCCAAACAGCCAAAGAGCAAAAGTACAAAAATGGGGACTGTCATTTTTTTGCCAATTTCCCAAAACACTCTGCGCGCGCTCTGCAGCTAGGCCCTAACTCCCCTCTGCCACCATGGATTTGCTTCAAACCTCTTGCAAACTAAAGTATCCATAGCCAGCAGTGCTCCCAGACCCGAAACCCACCCACAAACACCAGGAAGCCCCCCAAACAGGCCCCCGAAAACGCTACATTGAGCAAAATGTCAGAAATAGCAACAACAAAAAAAATCAGCGTGGATTTTGTCCCAACCACTTCTATCCGGTATTAGACCTTCCCAGGAATGCCCCAAGACCTGCCAACCGACCCGCCAAAAAGCACAACACCCCCAAACAGCCCAAAAGCAAAATCTCATACTTACAATATTTCTCGGCCTTCGGTCCAAACGCGCTGTGCAGCTTGGCCATTACTCCAGTTTTCCACCACGGATTTCCTGAAAAGCAAATGCAATCAAGATTAGAGTGTCCCAGCAGTGCTCCCAGACCCCAAAACTCACCCACAAACAGCTGGAAACCCCCCAAAGAGCACCTAAAAGGCAAGCAAGTCAGCAAAAACATAAAAATATTTCCGCCTCCGATTTGGTCCAAACCACTTTTATCCGGTATTAGAGCTTCCCCGCAATGGCCCCAGAGCCGTCAACTCACCCGCAAAGAAGTAGAACACCCCCACAAGTGCTGAGTCTTTCTTCATTGGGAGTAAACCAGCCCTCTGCTTTGATGGAAATAGGAGTCTGGAGGAGGAGGATAGAGGAGCATGTTCTTCTGAAATTGTGAACCTGAGGAATGCAGACTGCGGCACCTTCAAATCAATAAGCAAACAAGTGAAGACAGTTCTGCTGATGGGCTTGTTTTTGTGATTAGGTGATTAAAGTTTGAATTATATTAACTGTGCACAACAAAGAAAGACAGACACACAGGAATAGAAGTGAATTAGGACGAAAAATAAAATTATTGATTCATTGTCTCATTTTCAGGGCTCGGTGTCAGGGTCCACGAATAAGAATAAGGCTTCGTCATCATACTCTGCAAATTCAGGCAGGGTGAGCTCAGTGTCACCTGACAGAGAAGAAATTCCCTCATCTACGTTTCTGTCCACCTCGTCTTCATCCGGCGTGCTTTCTCGTACTCTGTAATCTGGTGGTATGAGGTGCTGATTCATCTTGATCATTATTAACCTCTCCACATTTTTGGGCGAGAGGCGGCTCCGTTTGGAAGCTACAATGCCACCAGCAGCACTGAAAACACGTTCAGAAGACACACTTGCGAGTGGGTAAGACAAGTAGTTTAAAGCCAGGTTGGAGAGCTGTGGCCACAATTCTTTTTTCCCATGCCAATACGCCAATGGGTCAGCATTAACATAGACCTCTGTTGAGTCATTCAGATAGTCCTTCACCATCGACTCAAGGTCCTCCTCCAAGGTTCCCCCACTTTGCTTAGCTGTTGCTGTGACCTTTTGAGAACCAAAGCCAAGCCGAGCTAGCCAATCCTCTTCAGCCTCCAATGTTACTGTTGTGTCTGGTGCAGATGATCCGGTTGCCGGTGTCTTTAACGGCTGAGAGGTCACTTGTGCCACAGCCACAGGTGCAGAAGTGGATTGTTTTGACTGGGGATGGCCTGCTGATGCTGATGTACTGCCTTTTCCTTCAAATTTCTGCCGTTCTCTTTCAAACCTCTTGGCTGAGAAGGCTAGCCACTGTTTGTACTTTGTAACATCTTCATCAGCAAAAGGAAAGAATGCTCGGCCTGCCAGCGCCTTTTTGTAGAGTGGATCCAGAATAGTAGCACAAATGTAATGCTGGTTTGAGTGGATCATTTTAAGACGTTCATCACCTTGTAGGCGCTCTAATAATTTCTCTGCCAAAACAAAAGGGTCTTGGTTTTTTTCATCTTTTTGAAACACAGAACACACCTCCTTCCGTTGGTGCTCCAGCATGTACAACAATGGGATAGCTTTTCCCTAATTACAGTCCTCCTTGCTGACTGCACGCGTGAAGACCTCAAAAGGACGAAGCATGCGTGTCAGGCTTTTAACTATGTCCCATTGCGCCGCACCCATCCTCAGGTCCTCCTTCTGAGCTGTACCCTGTGTTAAGAAATAGTGATCGAGTACCGTATACTGCTCATACAGACGCTCAAGCATGTAGAAGGTTGAGTTCCAACGTGTTGCCACCTCCTGGATGAGGCTTTCACTGGCATTCGACGTTCATGTAGCAGGCTCCTCAGATGCTTCCGGGCCTTAAAAGAATGGCTGAAATGGTTGCACATTTTTCGGCAGGTGTCCACTACCCTGTATGCTGCACTGTCTTTATCACTCAAGAATTTTTTGACAACCAGGTTTATACAGTGCGCCAAACACGGCACTCTGAAATAGTCACCCAGCTCCATGGCCTTAACTACATTGGCGCCATTATCTGTGGAAACATTACCAATCTGGAGTTTTTTTCGGGACAGCCAGTCAAGGACCTTTGTGTTAAACTCATCCAAAATGTTTTCTGCTGTGTGACGTTTCTCCAAACCAAACATGGCTAGTGTTGCATGTTTCCGAGCAGCTTTAAAAACTTGGTCTGGGTCAACACCTGCATTTAGCTTTGCTTTAACCCCTGAAAAAGAGACCCAGTGTGCAGTGATGCACATGTAATCAGCGCCTGCGCCACTGGTCCACATGTCTGTTGTCAGATGTATAGTGTGAACAGCACTCTTCTGCAAAGCTGCCCCAATCACCTCCAGAACATCTTCATGTAGTGCTGGAACCGCAACTCGGGCAAAATAGAACCGGCTAGGAACCTTCCATTTAGGGCAGAGCACTGCCACTAATTCTAGAAAACCAACCCCTTCTACAAAAGAAAAAGGGAGAAGGTCCAGAGCTAGCATTTTAGCCAGCTTAGTGTTATACAGACGCGTCAGTGGGTGGTTGCGTTCATATTGCGCTTCTGTAAACAACATCTTTTTAATGTTGCCCTGGACCAAGCATTTAAGGGATAATGATGATGATGATATCTTCGACCCAGTTACGCTCGCTGATGAACTTTTTCGCATTGGTGTCTCATTCTCTCCCACACTCTTAGTGTGGCTCACATGGGGTGTGCTGCTGACAGGGGTACTGGGGGTAAGTGAAGTGTTTGACACGTCTTCTTCCTCCTGGTCATCATCAGATGAAAAATCAACATTTTCATTACGTGCAATTAGGGCTTCCTTGATCGTCTGTAGGTGCGCAAACCATTGGACAGGGTGCTGTCTCTTAAGATGACCTCTCTGGCCTCCGGTACCATAGTTGGTACCAAACTTACCACGACTAACTGCAACCTTACAAAATCTACAAATGGCGAAGTTTTCCCTTTTTGGGCAAACACTAAAGAAGTCCCAAGCTGGGGACTTGAATTGTCTGTGGGGGCCGGAGGAGGCGGCGATACTGGTGGCGGTGGTCTTGCTGCTAATGCCAGATGAAGTGGAGGATGTGGATTGCCGAACTTTAGTACGTTGTGCACTTTCACCACCACTAATTGAGGTCAAGGTGGATGGAGGTCCCTTCTTGCGAGGAAGAAATATGGAAGCGGTACTTGTTGGTGTACTAGTTAACTCCAATGATTATTGTGTTTCCATTGCCTCCTCGTCGACATCATCATCATGCTCAGCAGCTTCTCGGGCTAGGGTCAAAATGTCTCTTTGCTGCATGCCCGCTGGGGCTGCAGTGACCTTTATGATGACTGGCTCGTCGTCGTGAGAGGCTTTATCAGCAGCAGTATCCGCCACTTCTTGTTGAGCCTCATCACACTCCATAACTATGAGTTTTTCGACGACCTTCCTTTTACGCTTAAGTACCTTTGTCAGATCATGGTGTGCCTCACTCTCAGACGGCCGTAGTGGTTCCCAATTTTCATCCAGTTCATCAGAAGGAGGTGGGCTTGAAGAAGATGTAGACACCCCCCTTGATCTTTTCCTTGCTAGGGATGTAGAAGACAATGAATGATCATCAGGAGGAGTGGCTTCTCAAATGATACCTCGGCTTGATTGTCGATTTCCTGATGTGCCCCTACTTCGGGAGGAACAACTATTGTGGGCACTTGTGACCCTCCATGCACCTCTGCTTGCACTGCCTCTCCTCCCACATGTACTTGGGCTTGTACTTGCACATGTGGTTGTTGTTGCGGCTGTGGTTGTTCAACACTTGTCAGATGAGTTACAACAACCTGTGTTGATTCAGGGACATTGCTGCTACTTTCTTGCGATGAGCCAACATCACTGGTCGATGGTGATTGAAGAAGTACACTGATTGCCTCTGCAGCACTCAAGGGCTTGGACTTAAGTTGGCGTGGTGGTGGCGGCACTGAGCCCAATGGAGCGGGGGTACTGCTCCCAGCTTGGTCCCCAGCAGATCCCGCTGCTGCTGCAGGCGTACTTGTTTTTTTACTCCCAAAAAACGTGGCGGCCGGCACACCAGCCTCATTGGTAACTTGCTTCTTCTGCTCCTTACTGGCAACTTTCTTGCTAGAGGAGCTACAGGGACCTTTTTTTGGGGCCATCTTCTTCAGAGCAGGTCAGAACAGCAGGCCGCAGATGCACGAGTTGCAGAGTTGTCTGTGACCAGACGTGACGTCGCTTGGCGTTATGCTACACACACACAACGCTGCAGGACTTCTTCCTGGCACAGGTGGTTCTCTTGAGTCTTGTGCACCTAAAAGCAATGGAAGACAGAGCAACATCAGTTCAGTTATACACCCCAAAAAAATTGAAAAAACACAGAAAAATCAGCACAATCCCATGCCCTCGATGATGTTTAAATTCAAGACACCCCACAGAAAGACTAGGCCCATGCAAGACTCACTAGTCACTACCCCTGGTGAAAAGGCCACAACAACAGGCCAAAAAAACGAAAATCACAAAAAATCAGCACAATTCCAAACCATCCAGGCCCTCCATGATGTTTAAATTCAAGACATCCCACAGAAAGACTAGGCCCATGCAACACTCACTACCCCTGGTGAAAAGGCCACAACAACAGGCCAAAAAAACGAAAATCACAGAAAAATCAGCACAATCCCAAACCATCCAGGCCCGCCATGATGTTTAAATTCAAGACACCCCACAGAAAGACTAGGCCCATGCAACACTCACTACCCCTGGGCATAAAGGTTGAAAACTAGGCAAAATGGTTGCAGGCCTAACAACACTGCCTGCATTCAAAATGGCCGTTCCCTCCCAGCACATGGCCAGAACCTGTAGCAGCACTCAAAATGGTCCCCAGCCACACGGCCTGTCCCCATGAACACCCCAAAAAATCGAAAAAACACAGAAAAATCAGCACAATCCCAAACCATCCAGACCCTCCATGATGTTTAAATTCAAGACACCCCACAGAAAGACTAGGCCCATGCAACACTCACTACCCCTGGTGAAAAGGCCACAACAACAGGCCAAAAAAACGAAAATCGCAGAAAAACCAGCACAATCCCAAGCCATCCAGCCCATCCATGATGTTTAAATTCAAGACAACCCACAGAAAGACTAGGCCCATGCAACACTCACTACCCCTGGTGAAAAGGCTACAACAACAGGCCAAAAAAACGAAAATCACAGAAAAATCAGCACAATCACAAACCATCCAGGCCGTCCATGATGTTTAAATTCAAGACACCCCACAGAAAGACTAGGCCCATGCAACACTCACTACCCCTGGGCATAAAGGTTGAAAACTAGGCAAAATGGTTGCAGGCCTAACAACACTGCCTGCATTCAAAATGCCCCCCTCCCTCCCAGCACATTGCCAGGGCCTGTAGCAGCACTCAAAATGGCCCCCACCCACATGGCCTGTCCCCATGAACACCCCAAAAAATCGAAAAACACAGAAAAATCAGCACAATCCCAAACCATCCAGGCCCTCCATGATGTTTAAATTCAAGACACCCCACAGAAAGACTAGGCCCATGCAACACTCACTACCCCTGGTGAAAAGTTCACAACAACAGGCCAAAAAAACGAAAATCACAGAAAAATCAGCACAATCCCAAGCCATCCAGCCCCTCCATGATGTTTAAATTCAAGACAACCCACAGAAAGACTAGGCCCATGCAACACTCACTACCCCTAGTGAAAAGGCCACAACAACAGGCCAAAAAAACGAAAATCACAGAAAAATCAGCACAATCCCAAGCCATCCAGCCCCTCCATGATGTTTAAATTCAAAATACTCCATAGAAAGACTCAGTGCACCCACCACTGAGTACCCCTGGGCAAAAGGCCCCAAAACAGCCCAAAAATCGAAAATTCCAAAATTGTAGTTGCAGCAACTGTAATGCCCCAAACAAACTTACTTGTGAAATTTCTAATCCAAAAGTGATCCAAAGAAAGTCAAAAAGGCCTCAAATCCAAATATCCAGCAGCATCCACAAAAAGTAATCCTTCCAGCTCCAGATCCAAATGAAAAGTGACCAGGAGATGGACAAAGCACTGGGAGGAGCCTGCTGGACAGGAACAGGAAGTTGAAGACTGTGGGGCACTTCCTTCCTCCCACCCCACTCCTCCCCAAAATGGACTCCTCGCAAAAAAAGTGCAGGCAAATGTCAACCTGAGGAGTTATTCAGATAAAAATCATCATTTCCAGAAGGTTTATGCTGCTTGCTGGTGGATTTCTTGTGCAGAATTGCAAATTTTTTATTTTCGCGAGTGCGAGATTGTTGCTGCTCGCCGCATCTACAAGCTCGCAATTGCGAAGTCCCGCGATACATGATCACGGCGTACTCGCGTTGACAAACTCTCGCTGTGCAAGTTGGCAAGCCGCGATGGCGTAATCGCGCTCGCCAAATTCCCGCGGGTTCCCGCAGCAAGATCCAAAATGGGGCAGCACTCGCAAAATATCGAGAAAAACAACTCGGCAAACGTTGAATGACGGTAAGTAAACGCCGCGCGCCGCAAAATTGTATCACCAAGAAAAAAAAATCCGCTGCGTGCGAATTTGCGGATTTTCGGTAAATTCGCGAGCGTTCGCGGATTGCGAATTTACTGAAAATCCGCAAAATCCGCGAGCATAACGGATTTTCCGCCCATGCTTAGTCTAGTGCTCCTTCATTCCTCCGGTCGAGCGAGCCCGCCCTCTGGGTGCATGCTACATTACAACATTGTCAATAGTGGGCTGGGTGGAGCTGACACTACAACAGAGACACACGCATCAGTTACATCCTTGTCCATGCCAGAAATGAACCACGCCCAGAGCCCCGGGCAAATTCTTCAGACTCCTACGCTGGACTGGCATACGCCAGCCCAGCCCACTCCGCTAACGCTTACAGGGGGATGACAAAGTTACATATCCAAGGGCTTTGCACTGCCTGAGGTGACATGGTTGCATCCGCTGTCCACAGTACAATGTAATGTGGTAGGGCTTGGGGCCATCATGCATACAAAATGACCACACAGACACACTTAGATAGTGGAACTGGCTACTGGCACTTGCGCCAGGCCCCTTTTTATTTCCAGAGTCACATGTCCAGTGACCTCAGTGCTGGATGGGAGTGGGGTGAGTGTAAGCCAGCCCTCAGGGAGTGATTGGTGCTGACAACAACCAGCACAGTGATCATCAGATCACACACAAAAGATTCAATCATTAAGGGTCCATGACTTGTGGTGCACTGAGGTAGGGGCACCAGATCTGAAATCACACACAAAAGATTCAATCACAAAGGGCCCATGACTTGAGCTGCACTGAGGTAGGAGCACCAGAGATGAGCTTGCTCATGTGAAGAAATTGTTAATAATTGTGTCCCTTCGGGAAATTCCTGCTGCAGCTGCAGTGGGGTGTGGTACACTAGCCTCATCTTCATCATCATCATCCCAGGTCTTCCCCACTGCCTGAGGTGACATTGTTGCATCTGCTGTCCACAGCACGAAACTCAATCATGAAGGGTCCATGAGTTGTGGTGCACAGAGTTAGTGGCACCTGATGAACACAGCGTGTGCACAGCCAGCGAAGATGGCGTGTCCTTTCAGGTCAGGTTTGGGTTTGATTTGTGTGAGCCCTGCTGACCGAACTTTAGGCCGGAGGCAGTGATCAGCAGGGGCCCACAGCCACGTGGCGTTGACTTGAGCTGCACAGAGTTAATGGCACCTGATGAGCTCAGCGTGTGCACAGCCAGTGATGATGGCATGTCCTTGCAGGTCAGTATTGGATTTGATTTGTGTCAGCCCTGCTGACTTCAGTGTAAGCCGGAGGCAGCAGTCAGAAAGGGCTCACAGCCTTGTGGCGTTGACTTGAGCTGCACAGAGTTAGTGGCATCTGATGAGCTCAGCATGTCTGCAGCCAGTGATGATGACGTGTCCTTGCAGGTCATGATTGGATCTGATTTGTGTGAGCCCTGCTGACAGCAGTGTAGGCCAGAGGCAGCGGTGAGCAAAGGTCCACAGCCACATGGCATTGGCTTGAGCTGCACAGAGTTAGTGGCACCTGCAGAGCTTAGTGTGTGCGCAGCCAGCGATGATGCGTCGTCCGGGAGGGCAGCACTGGATGCAATGTCTGTTGCCTACTGGACTGCGCCATAAATAAATCAAGACTCAATTTGAATTGGGGGACCTATCGGTGTAGGCCGAAGGCAGTAGTCAACACACATAT
This sequence comes from Lissotriton vulgaris, assembly GCF_964263255.1. NCBI lineage: Eukaryota > Metazoa > Chordata > Amphibia > Caudata > Salamandridae > Lissotriton > Lissotriton vulgaris. The sequence goes on from NC_141695.1 coordinate 299,311,513, forward strand.
GACTCTGCGGTGCTGTGCCGCTGGATGCGCTGGGGGACTGTGTCGCTGAAGCCAGAGATAGGCTGAGGAGGCTGGCGGTCATGGCAGCGGACTCGTGGCAGGGTGAGGGGTGCCACCCTGGCAGGCGAGTTGGCCATCCTGGAAGTGAACCGCGTCCAGAGCCCCAGCCTATTTATTCAAACTCCTACACTGGACTGGTGTACACCGGACCAGCCCACTCTGCTTACGCTTACAGTGGGGGACAACAAAGCTACATGACCAAGGTCTTCCCCACTACCTGAGGTGACATGGTTGCGTCTACTGTGCACAACACTACAAACACCAGCAGTATATGTCAAAGTGGACATGTCTGTGTTCTGCATACTGAAGTCTGTTCAGCACATCACCACCACACTTGGCATTGTGTACATTCCTATTCATGGATGACTTGCCTCCTTCACACATACTTGATTCCCACCTCTCCCCACATTCTGCAATTGTGTGCCTGGGTGCCATACTGTCTTTGGAAGGTCAGCTGTATTGTTCTGCGCTGTCTCTGTGGTAGTCTGGGGGGAGGTTGCGGGGGGCCTGGGGGTGGTGGTGGTGGGTGTTGTGGCCCTCTTGGATCTCGGAGCTGCATGATCAGTAGCTCTATGACATGTGTTGGTCTTCAGATGTGGCTCTGGGCTGGGCTCCCTTTTATACTGCAGGTTGTCATCCTGCTTAGGCAGGTGTTAAATCCCTGCTGTTATACGCCTGTTTTGGATCGCATCGCAGATCCGGCTGGTCGTTGAGAATGTCGCGAAGTAGTGTTTTGGGTATTTTTGCATGGGAACGCCTACTTTGCATATTATTAGTGTTATTTGTCGCTCTCATCCGTGGTGATTTTTTTTGTGGCAGCTATCGCTGGAAAACTGGCAATGTCTGCAGTTTGCACCAGCTTGAGAATAGGGCGATACATCTATCGCCTAAACTGCCGATAAATCGCTGATAGGTCCTTGAGGATAGGCCCCTTAGGGTGGTGTATCACGTGAACTTGTGACCACAGTTTCAGCTGCACATCTGTGACCATTGGTGTTACATTTTGGTCTATTTATAAAGATCCCACACCAAAAGCTTCATGACCCTGTGGTCAAAATATATCCCTAATGCAATTCTTAAAATGCCTTAAAAGATCAAGATGAATATTTAAAACTGAACATGAATAAAGAAGTGAGGAGGGACGTCCTATTTTGGGAAAGGCTGCTGATAATAAACTATTATTCATTTTACGAAACTGTTTCTGAAAATAAGATTACAGATTCAAATTAAACATTTCCAAGGTATTTCCAAATTTAAGAAACATTTCTCTTGCCACAACTTTTGAGGGTGGAGATTTCACTCCTTACCTGCTACACAAAGAAGCTGTATCACCTTTGGTTCATGTTGAGAATTCGGTATAGCTAGAAGTCATTGATGAGATGAAAGAAGAATCCAGTTGGGGGTGTGCCATTTTAATTGTTTGGCAAAAAGTCTGCTGGGCCTTATTTATGAAGGCCTTGCGTCTGTTTTGCGCCGCCGGTGCGTCACTTTTTGTGACGCACCAGCGGTGTAAAAAATGCGCCTTGTTGCGCCATATTTAAAAAGTGACGCATCTTGGTAGATGCGTCACTTTTTAAACCCCTGCGCCACATTATACCTGCGTCAGGTATAATGTATGCAGAGGGGACGTTCCCCCGCAAAAAGCCTCGTAATAGTGACGCAGTGAAATCTATGAGATTTCACTGCGTCACTTTTAGGACGCTGTTGCGTCAAAATCTTGCGCCTGCCTCACAGCAAGTGTAAGACTGACGCAAGCCCTTTCACATGGGGCTTGCCCCATGTGAAAGGACGCATTGCTGGAGTTGCATCACTTTTGTGACACACTCCAGCAATGCGTCACTTTTGCGCTTACAAATACGTCAGAAATACTGACGTATCTGTAACTCCTTGCAACATGATGCGTCATACATTAAATATGACGCATCAGGAATGTCGCAAGGAGTGCGCAGTGAAAAGTGACGCATCGCTGTTTTCACGCAGCGATGCGTCACTTTTCATAAATGAGGCCTGCTGAGTTTATATAGATTGTGACCTTGGCAGACGACTCAACGGAGGTCATTGAACCATTCACAAGCACATGCAAAAAATCACGTAAAACACCTATTGATTTGTGTGCAATACTGGTGCTTGGATTGACGAACCCTTCTAGTTTGTTTCTACAGTTTAAATTAGCCAGGTTGATTCTATGCATGACGGGGAACGGTTCAGAGTTTTGGAATAATATGGTCAAGTCGAGATAAACCACCAATCGATCTTTCAGCATTCTAAATATGCTGCAAACATTGGAGAATTTTTTTGAGAGCATGGTGGTAAAAGGCATTTCCATAATCCAGTCCTTGCTCTATCAGTGCTTTACCACCAGTGTGTGGCATAATGATCAATGAATGGCAAAACTTTCCCCTGTATTCTTAGTTGAAAAAAATAGGTGTTTGCAGACTTCAGGCACCTGGGTACGAATGGATATATCTGCTTCTAAATTGATAAGATTTCAAACTGAATTTGCAAGTACCGTGGGGGTGGGAATCCATCACTGATGCCTACTTTCATTTAGAAGCTGAGCCAGTGTAAGAAGAAGCTCAGTTTTGGATGGGTTGAGAGGCAGATTGTTTTTTACAAGCACCAGCATGAGGGTGAGTCTCAGTGAACACTGTGGTTTTTCTTTGGGACTCTACATCATTTGTTGAGGTTGTGGCTTTAGTTGTTGGGTGATGACCAACTAGGATGCAAGGGCTGTCGGGATTCCTTGTGGTTCACTTCCTTGATGAGCACTCCAGGAACATTTTCTGTAATATGAGCCTTATTCTGTGTCCTATTTGTTGGAACTGCTCCTATCCACAAAAAGCAGTCCAACAGCTCTTTGTCGAGGGTAGAGCACAACAGCATGGTGGCTCCAGCGTCCTAGGCTTTGCGCTGGCCTTGGGGGAAATGCAGCATCAAAAGAAGTCCTGGTCGGAAACCTCCATATGAGCAGGTCTGCAGGGCTCTTTCTAAATGAAATGCCAATACAGAGACCAGGATCTGTATGTCACTGGTAGGAAACCAGGGCCAATGAAAACATATGGGTTCAATAAAAACAGAGGGGCAGATTTACAAGCCCCTTGCGACACATTTACGCCGCCGTTGCCTCACTTCTGTGACGCAGCGGTGGCGTAAATCATGCGCCATGTTGTGCCGTATTTTCAACGTGACTCATCTAGGGAGATGTGTCATGGTGTAAACCCCTGGGTTTCATGTGGGCGTTCCAGCTTAGGGTGGATGTTCCCTCGCGGGAACGCCTCGTAAAAGTTACACAGTGAAATCTACAAGATTTCACTGAGTCACTTTTACGGCCATGCTGCGTCAAAACCCTGCGCCTGCTTGAGGCAGGCGTAAGGATTGACGCAGCATGTTAGGCACAGGGCACCCATAAGCCTTGCTGGAGCCGCGTAGCGCTTGTGACGAAACTCCAGCAATGCGCAGCATTTCCGCTGGGGGATTTGACACGCATCTGCCCATCCGTGCGCCACAGCGAGCCGCAATGTAAATGCGGCGCATCAGTGGTGGTGCACGGGTGGGCAGATGCGTCGCAACTCTTCTGGCGCTTCCCTGCTGATTAGCAGAGATGCGTCAGAAGTTGTAAATCTGCCCCATAATAACTCTCATGAACCTCTGCTGGGGACATCTTCCTGGGAACTTCCATAAAGGAGAGGTGGGGGAGATCCCAAAAGATCACACTTTGGTTCATTGGAGGATCTGTAGGCTGGACTACCTGTGAGTTGTTTCTTCCATGTCGAGACAGCTATAAGCTCCACATGAAGGTACAGGCAGGTGACAAACACTGGTGCATTCCATTGTATTTAGCAGACATTCTGGACATGCCTCAGGCAGTACAGCATAACTGCTAAAATGGGGTTGTCAGGGCACACATCAACACACCCTTCAGGCCAATGAGGAGCCACACAAACCACAGGATCCCCAGCACTGTTCCAGGTTTTGATAGCACTGTGCTTCCGGTCCTGTCAAGAAGCCGGGAGAGGGATTGAGGTTAGTCTTTCCCTTTTCGATCCTGACCCACTGCTCTCTCTGCTTCTTGTTAGGAATCAGGGTTGCTGGTTCCAATGTCCAGGGCCGAATTCTCACTCTGCTGCTGCCATGGAACCTTCGAGTAGTAAGAAAAAAAGAAAGAAAAAGGAATCTCTGTGATTGCAAATGAATGCCATTGAGTGAGAGTGAGTGTGTGTTAGTGTGTTTGACAGTGTCAATGAGAGAGAAAGTGAGTCAGAATCAGTGAGAGTGAGGATGAATAAGTGTAAGTGAGTGACAGGGAGTGAGTGAAGGAGTGTGAGTTACTTTAAGCCGTGAGTGAGGGGAGATTTTGGACGGGAGCGGAAGTGAATCAGGTGAGCAGCTATTAGTGGTGCAGCAGGTGCAGTTACATCAGGGCCCAGAGGCCTGAAGCACCTAATGAATCATGTTTATTCAAGCAAAGTGGCTGTACAACAGGAGTTTTCAATGAGTGTAAAAGCATGCGTACGTGTGTTTGTGAGTGAAAATCAGTGAATGTGAGTGTGTGAGTATGTCTTTGTGTGAATGACAGTGACAGTGAGTGGAAGTGAGTATTAGTGAGAATGAGTAAGTAAAAGAGTGAGTGAGTTAGACTGAGTGAGGGGATTAGTCACAATGAGAGAGAATATGAGTGAGAGTGAATAATACAGTGTGAGTGAGAAACAGTGTGTTTGTTAGCATGGTCTATGCTTCAAGTCTGCTACAGACCATTACATACTCGAGATAATTTGTCACTTATGGGTGCTGCCCCTGGTATATTGGAGACAATTACTTGCATAAAACAGAGCACCCATGGCAAATGCTGGCCCTCGCATACTGGAAGTAATTATTGGCAAAGGGAAGCCCACGGAAAAATGCTGGTACTGGCATAGTGTAGGTAATTCTTGCCATGGTGCCCCTGTGGCAAAATAGTGGCACTGGCACATTGAAGGTATTGACATAAATCACGGCTCCTTGGAAACATGCACACCACGAAATGTTGTAGATAGTATTTGGCATATGGGGACACCTATGGAAAAATGCTGGCATACTGGAGGTAATGGCATATTGGGGCTAAGGGACCAGGTTACAAAAAAACAAATAATGATAAAATGCTGACTCTGACATACTGAAGGTACTTTTCGACATATAGGTCACCCATGGTATATGGGCATTATCAATGGCGAAAATTCTGGTACTAGCGAATTGCATGTAATTCTTGTCATAAGGGGGTACCTGTGACAACATGCTGGCGTTGGCACACTGGTGGTAATTTTTAGCATCTAGGGAACACAAAAGGCACATTTAGAAAACAGGGGTGAACTCATGGTCAGTATTATGCCCCACCACTTTCAAGGATTAACAGCTGCCACTTAGGATAATTGCTGACATATTTTTCCAAATGTCATTACCTCCTGCGTTATAATGCAATTGCCTTTTTTGTGGAAAACCACAGTGACTGTATTTGGGAGACTGTAGAATATATGTTGGAAAAGCCTATTAAATATATCAGTTGGGGCTTGAGCAGAGGGCAAGTTGGGGGACCTCATTAATTTCGCTGGGGAGCACAATGAATGCTTAATGAGTGCTCATGTGGGACATTTTAATACTTGTATTGGTAAATTAATGCCCCAGGAGTACACTTAAGTAATCACAGCAGGTGAATCGGCAGGGGCCATACCAACTACCAAGTACAGAGGTAACCACATCAAGTGCACAGATGAAATGCCACCAAGAATGCATAGATGGTGATTGCAAAGAATGTTGAGCTGGGAGTCCACGTAGGATGTTGGACGGTGTGGGGTGTGAGTGTGTTCCTGTGTATGCAGACGCACTCGCCTCTGTGTCCATTGTGATTGTGAGACTGTGGGATGTAGTGGCATACATCTGTGAGCGATGTCAGTGTATGGTCTAGAATCTTAGATAGTATGAGGACTGTAATTATGTGCAAAGACTTTTATTTGTGGAATTTACTGAGAGCCTGATTCAGAAACTGCACTTTGCAGTACATTTTGAAGTTCTAAAATAGTTCCATAAGATCATGACAGCCATTGGCATATAAGTAAGACTAGATGTTGACATTGCACTGACCAGTGGCAACATAACATTCTATTTCTATTTCAGTTGCTGTCCCGTTTTTTGTTCTGGAAATGTGGTCACAATAGCACGCAGCTGGGCACTAAATATCTTCAGCGTTGTGCTGGACTGGTGGGTTCAGCAGGGGGTGGGGCAGGCATGTGCAGTACACAGACAAGTGGTATTCCAGTTTTACTCTGCCTGCCTAGTCTAGTCTATGTTTCTCTCCTGGTTCTAATTCACTCCTGACTAAAACCCGCCTTCTGCATCTTGGAGACCTTAACTTTCACTTAGAAGACGGCACTGACACAAACTCTGCTGCCCTTCTGGAAAACCTCAGATATGTTGGCCTCATCTAGTGTGTGACTGAACCCACCCACATTGCTGGACACCTGTTGGACTTGATGTTCTCCTCAATCGCAACATCACAGTTGACAAACCAGCAACTATGACCAGCACAGATCACGCCATTGTCAGTTTCACTGTACCCAGCCACACCACCAGAGGCCTACCACCAATGAACCCCTCATCCACGACCTGAAAAGCATCACAGCTTCTGCCCTCTCAGTGCACTGGCCTGAGCACACCAGCAACTTACTGAAAGCCATGAAGAACCTCTACATTTAGATCACCGAATGAGTCAACACCCTGGCTTCCCTGAAATGCAACCCAACTGCAAGTGTCTAATCAAAGACCAGATGAAAAACAAAGGAACGCAGGCTGTTGAAACGCACTGCAAGCAACTGGAGCCTAAATGGAGAGCCATGGATAAAGACATCTTCAAAACCGCCCTAAGACGCTACCATTAAAAGACACAGAGCACCAAGTGCACATCTAGGCACAAACAGCAGCAGGAAAATCTTTAACAGCATAACATATTTCACCATGCCTCCTGCTGCCTACAGCACTATCACACCCTTGTAAGACCTTTGTCACAGGCTTTGGGAATTCTACTCTAACAAAATCATCTCCACATATGGCAACTTCAACCCTCAACCGGAATGCTCCTAAGTCGCTACTCAACTTCTCATCACAGCTGACCAATAAACTCTGACCTTATGACCCACCATCACCACATTCAAAGCCAATGCTACAATGATGACCAACAACTCAGGAGCTCCATTTGACCCTCACCCCACCATGCCTTCACCCAACGACTCATACCAATCAGTGAATCACTAACACCCATCCTTAACACCTTTAGCAACTCAGTGACATTCCCAGACACCTGGAAACATGTCACATCATGCTCCTGCTCATGAGACCAACTTCTGACCCAGCCACATTCTCCAGCTACGGACTCATCTCCTTCCAACCATAACAGGACAGGATCTTAGATAAAATAATTAACCAATGTCTTACTTACAACTTCAGCAACCACTTGCTCATTGATGCCACACAGTCCAGGTTGATGCCTAATTACAGTACACAAACAACACTCATCACAGCCACAGATGACATCGACATCATCCTTGACAGAGGAGAGAGGGTAACCCTCAATCTCCTGGACCTCTTTGCAGTATTTGACATTGTCTCAATCATAAGGTGCCTGCACGTGACTGGCAACCAAACACTCGCGCTCTGCTAGATCTGCCCCTTCTTAACAAATAGAACAAAAGCTGTCAGCCTGGCAACTTACCTCTTGGAAGCCCGCAACCGCATCTGCATAATGCTTCAAGGTTAAATGCTCAGGCACAACTGATCAATGCATACATGACCCTTCTATCCAAAGTCTTCTGCATGCAATACGTTAAAAACATCTCTTATGCTGATGACATGCAACTCATACTTGCCCTTTTGGACAAGAACCCCAAAACAAGAAACAAGTTTACAACCTGCATGGCTGAGGTGGCTATCTGGATAAAAGCAAATAATCTCAATCTCAACATCAACAAGACAGAAGTAGTGATCTTCTGCAAGAACACCCAGCTGAGACTTCAACTGATGCCTGGCCAATCTCAGATCCACACCCAGCACCCATACCAGAAACCTCAAAATCATCAACAGAAAACTGGACATGACCACACAAGGCACCATCATCATTTCAACCAGCTCCATCCTCAAGATGCTGAGGATGATATTCAAATGGCTCTGTAAAGAGGACATCCAATACACAAAAAGTGATCGAGGAATGCTTGCAATAAATCTAATCACCGGCAATTGCCCTGGGTAGCATTTCAGCCCATCATTGACTTGTTCACCATGCCAAAGCAGTTTTGGTCCAGCCATATGTAAATCATTCTTGACCCTGCCCCAACAGAAATAGACCAGCCCAACTGCCAAGTCAGGTTTCTTGAATTAGATCATAAGCAACCCAATATCAGTCTACCCTGATTGGGGTTCATCAGTTGGTGTGCTTGGTTCCAATCGCACAGTGAGCAAAGGACCCATGTCTTGACATACCCCTGCCACTTTTTTTTTCTTTAAGCAATTTTATTGATTTTGAGAGCAATGTAGACAAAGATACAATCATTACAGTATGATAATGTAGTACAACAGATATTACATATTCCCAGTGAGTCAATACATCATACACAGCAACAAAAGTTAAACAGGGTGCATTGGTTCCTTTTTACATAATCAACAATCAGGGCACTACCATTTCTAATCAACAATATCTGTGTATCCAGAATGAAAGATGTGTATGGCACAGGCTGGAAGGCAACTATGAGGACGCTCTACAAGTGCACAGCAGACAGAGGTATGGTTCCCCACCACCATGGCGAACTTTGCTCAAAGGGTGCAGTCCGAGCGATGCTCCGTGAGAGACGGTGCAGGTTCAAGGGCAGCAATAATGAGAAAGGAAGGGGAAGAAGAAAGGAGAAAGGGGGAAAGGAAGAAGAGGGTAAAGGGGAAGTGAAAGGGAGAGCAAAGCAATGAGTATTGTATGGGGTGGCTTGTGTTGGCCAATCATGCCTCCCCATCGGGCTCCTCCTCCCCGGGTTCCTCAGAGAGTACCTGTAATTCATGTATACGGTTAGCCCATTCCAACACAATAGGAACCTTGTGCAGACCTTTTACCTCCTCTCTGAGGATTGCTGCCCATTCTGTCCTGCTCCACTTCAGCATTGCCCTAAACCAATAGGGCATACCAGGAAGGTGTGCAATCTTCCACATCATGGCTATGGCTCTCTTAGATATAAGTAGGGTCAAGTCTATAAATTGATTAGTGGCACCTCCCTTCCCCCTCTGCCAATATAGCCCCAACAGGACAGCCTCCATTGTTCACAGGTCCTTCCTCCCCGTGGCCGCTGTCATAGTGCCCATGACTGACCTTCACAGCAATTTCGATTCTGGAAAGTCAGTCTCAAAACATGTGCCATATCTGCATTCCTGGAATGACATCTGGGGTATGTTGCAAATGTAAGTATATTTTTTGCAAGCGCGCTGGCGTGGGGTATGGTCTATTGAAAGTATTATGTTGGAATATTGGCATTTCGAGTTGTGGGAATACAAGTGCCCTGTCCCACCAATGTCATGTTCCGAGTGCTGCCTTGTGGAATGCATCTAGTCGTGTGGGGTAGAAACCATTGCACATGTGAACCACATGATGAGGTGTCAGCCACCGCCATCACATAGATTGCATGATGCACGGGGTGCGTATCCGGTTCTGTGTTTGTGATATGCCAATTCCACTGCAGTTTGGCCAGCAGTGTTTGGTGTACCATAAAATTGCCTAGAGGCAGGCCATGGTTTCATGAGGAGCTATTTGAAGGGTGTAAGGGCACCATTCTGGAATAGGGCGCTTAGAGTATCTACCCCTTCTGACTCCCAGAGCTCTATCACCTCCCTATCGCTGAAAGATGTATGGTGTTTGAGGTCAGGGTCAGTTGGAGGCTTCTAGTATAGCTGGTATCTGCTATGGGACAGAGGGTTACCCGAGGGTAGTAACAACTGCTGAATCACTTGGGCGGCTTTGTCCGGCGTGGGTAAGCCCAATCCAACCAAATGTGGCCAGCCAGCCGAAACAGCCATTGCAACTCAGCCCCCCCCTTGTCTACCGGCAGTTGAAGCTTCTACAGGGCGCCATACGACGTCCCTTTTTCCAGAGGAAGGACCCCAGCATACTGTGTAAAGCACGAAAGGTAGAGCTTTACACTGGCAGATTAAGGAAGTAATAAAGGAGTTGAGGGGGCATTACCATTGCCTCCAATGTAGTTAGTTCCCTGTATAGGTCTGTCCGTACTCCCCACCAACGTATTGATACAGCATCCCTCATAGGACCACCTTTAGTGCCTCCAATTCTAATGGTCTAGACATTGCAGTACCCCAGTTCTCTTCCATATAGCAGGCCATATAGCAGGCCATATTGCAGGCCAGCATCTCCTGGCTTTTATCTCGGAATACACTATCCTCCAGTGTGGCTGGCTGTAATGGCCAGGTGAGGACAGGTGGGTGGGGGGTGCACCAAAATAGATGCAACAGCAATGGATTGTGGTTGGAAAAGGTCCGGCTTAAGTATTCTACAGTTCATAAATAACTGGATGGCAAAGAATATGGTCCAGCCTACATATAAGTCATAAAGCGGGGAATGATCGAAATATTCCCTTGTGTCAGGATTTAATGTACACCACCTATCTAAGAGGGACCAGTGTGCAGTCACCTGTGTCAGTCCCACTACGGAATTCACCACAGGAGAGGTCGGGTAGAGAGGGGTGGAAACAATCAGTATCAGGGACTATCACGCCATTAAAATCCCTGCCAATAAGCCATGGGATATACTCCAATTTCATAAGAACTGTGAAGCAGGCTCAAAAGGCGTGTTGCACTACATTTAGACCATAAATGCTGCCCAACAGTAGCGGATGACCATCAAGCCGACCATTCACCAACACATATCACCCTTCTGGGTCAATCTCCACCACAAGTGCTTAGAAGGGGACTGCCTGGGGAATCCATATTAGTGCATCTACGAGCAAACCCAGAGTATGTGGTGCTAAAGAATTGCCCCGCCATTTCTCATGTGAGAGGACATCCTCCCCTCCATTCACGTCCGTCTCCTGCAGAAATGCAATGTGGACTGACCATCTGCACAAATATTGTTGAATCAAATGTTACTTATGCGCTGTCCCCATTCCCCATACATTCCAAGTAAGTACGTGTATGGTCATGATGATATACTAAAGAACGGGGGCCGGTAGTCAGCCCTGTGCCTATAGGTAATATGGTATGTGATCTGCAAAAACAAAAGGAACAATGGCATAGATTCATCAAGCAAAAATCCGCTCGCCAAGGGGCAGATTCTCAGAATCTGCCCCTTTGCGACCAATATTTTTGCATTTGGGATGCATCATCCCAAATGCAAAAATCGCAATTTAAGAAATCGCAAAATTGCGATTACTTAATTTGCTATTGCATTTAAGGAATATCAAATTAAGATTCCTTAAATGAAATGCATTAAAGTTTTAAAAAATAGCGATTTCGCTAATAGGGCTCGCAAATTACCATGAAGTTGAATTTCATGGTAATTTGCAAAAACTTTGAAAAATGCACTAAAGTGCATTTTTCAAAGTTTCATGTTGCGCACACACATGCCCTAAAGGCATGTGTGTGCGCAAAATATGTGCACAGATCAATTTCAGGGGGTGCAACAGGGTGTCCTTTGGACACCCCTGCAGCCTTTGGAAAGGCGGGATTATTACTCTAGAATTTGCAAAGTATTTTCCAGAATCCCGTCACAGGTCGACTAGACCTTTTTACCTGTCATAGAGTAAAATAGGCAATCTATTTCAACAATTCATCAATCACTTTCAGTTGGCTCTCACTGCTTTCCCCAAAGAACCACCGACTAAGGACCAAGTTCAAAAATGTATTACAAAGCCAAAGACAGTTGGATGTATAAACATCTCAGCAAGAGGTTCAGAAGATAAACAGGAACTAATACAAACATAATTCTACGGAAAATTCTCAGTCGGCACAGGAACAATACAAGGATTAGTTCCAGAATCATCAGGCTAACAAGAATTGCTATGACCTGAGTTTTAGTATGCATTTGAAAAAGGAATACAATCCAGGTTAATCTGTCCCTACACTGTACTAAGTGACATCCCTACTCAACAATGTCCCAACCTAGCATAGGTGTCAGCCGTGGTGACTTCCAAAGAAGTTCACTCACTTTCTTTCAATCTCAATCTTCAGACTGCTCAGTCATAGCTAAGCTCTCTGTCTGACCAACCGCTCTCTCTGACTTCCACTCCATCTGCTCTACCTCCACCCTCGGGTGCTGCCCTAATACAAAACCCCACAATGCGGACGACACGCCCAAAGGTACGCCCCTCTCGAAGGTGTTGATTTTCAGAATTTTCCACCATGGCATTACTCCATCCTTGTCCGTTAGAGCGTCCTTGGGTCCCAGACTCTTCTTCGCTTCTGGTTGCTTCCCTAAATTCCTCAGTCACTCTTCCATGTCTAGGTCTACCATCTTAACACTCATACACAATGGGCCCTTTTTCTGCACTATCTACTTAGTCTGGCGCCTGCAAAGGAATGCATGTGAATCAGTTCACAATTTTATAATGTTGCAGTTAACTTTGACTAAAAGCCGCTTTCTCAAACACATTTCTATGGTTTATTGTTAAGCAAAGCATTTTCAATCAGGCCTACACGATTTCCATGAACTAGGCCTCTGCACGTTTATGTGTACTAACATGCTAACCTAAGGAATACATCTTACATTCTTCAACATCAATCTTTAATTCAAAATACAATTCTCTACCGAGGATACTTAATCACATTTAACGTTACAACTGTGAGTTTAATAAGCAAAGCTAAAGGCACAATGGTGATTCATTAAACACACTCTTATTAATTATACTCCACAGCAAACAGCATCTCTATGTTAACCAGCATTACTGATTTTTAAAGCACATTACATTAGCCCTTATTATAACTCTAATACCGTCTACATTCGTTTTCAATCCTACATTACATTTGAACACGGTTAAAAAGTCCTCTATATATGTGGGTGCTGACTACTCGTGAATATGATGCACCCCTACAGATTTTTCTTCACTTTAGCGCTCTCTCAGTTCCCCCCTTTGATGACCTGTGTCATCACCACCAACCCAACATCACTCAGAATGGGAACCAAGCTAGACAGAACTTGTCGCTACTTTCCCTCGCTTGAGCATCTCCAAAGCTCTCAAGCTCCGATATTGGCTACCTTGCAGTCTCTCCATTCTTTGCTCTTGCATCCTCATCGACCTTGCCAACCTGTTTGACCTATACCACTTGTATAGTCTCATCAAACCCCACAATCCAATCACACATGCCACTACGATGATGAGGGGTTTCAGTACGTATCCAAGGAAACTCCTTCCCAGATTTGCAAACCAATTTCTAACATTTCCAAATCCCTTGCCAACTTTCTCCCACACGTTCTCTTGCGTCAAATCCTCAAGTTCATAATGAATGGCAGTAATGTTACGTATATATTTCTTCAGATCCTTGGAATTATCTGGAATATACGTGCAACATTCCTGAACCTTCAAAAGTTTACAGACTCCTCCCTCTTTTGCTAGAAGGACGTCTAAGGCAAGACGGTTCTGTAAAACCATTGTCCTTATCGACAACATCTCACCCTCAACCAACACTAATGACTTAGCTGTACTCATTGACAGTTCATCCACCACAGTTGCCAACCGCCGTATTTTCACGTCATTCAAAATCACTCCCAACATTGGTATTGCTGCTCCAAACACATCACCTATTATTGCACCCGCACTCTCTCCCCGCTTCACCCTCGTCTGGTGTCCACCCTCCAAGAGAGCAAAGTCCTCAGTATGGTATATCTTGGGAAAAATAATGCCAGATAACATGTTCCATACCACTTCTCCGGCAATCGCACATACGCATTTTTCCCACAGACAAAGTACACAGTAGGGATCACTTGTACCACACTCTTCAGGAAATCCTTTGTGTAATACTCCAACGTGAAAGTGTGCTCACAGGTTGTATGACCCACATACACATTTTCATAATACGTCTGTGGTCTGTGAAGGCACAACTTCCCTTTCTGCACCTCATCCAGAGCTATCGGACCATAACTTCCCTTTATCTTGTGCAACTTCTCCTCATCCGTCCAGTCAACTTTACCTTGCCCTGAATCCTGCAACTGTTTTTGCTTTTGGTATCTATCTTCCACTTGTTCTATGAACTTCTTCTCTATCTCTGATAACGAACATGTCAAATTGTGTCGGTGAGCATATGAGGTGTCTAACTCTTGTGTTGGAATGAAAAACTATCCAAGTCTATCCTCTGACTTATAATAATCCCACTTGTTCAGGTGTTTATAAGCAGGGACTTCCGGAAGCACAGCATCATAATTCGAAAAGAAATACTCAAAATGATTTCGCCCATAAAATATGCTAAGCAGCAAACTACATGAAATTCCATATGTCAATGGAAGGTGATGGTATCTAATACCTTCGTCTACTGAGGCCGGCAGTTGCATACACACATAGCAATCTTTCGCATCCATCGCATCAATGTATTCATACAACAACTTTGCATACGCATTTTGCCCAAAATTGCCTTTAGACAGATCTGCATGTAATCTACGACTCTCTTCTACTAGCAAAGCCTTCTCGGCTCCTATTTTGACCTCTTTCTGGCTAGGAGTGGTAGGTGTAGGGGTTCCCTCAACCTCCACTGCCTGCTCTTGTGGTGCTAAATAGGAAACTATAACTACTAAGAATATAAAGAATATCACTCCACCTATAAGTGTGCCTACAATGCACTTAGCCCCACGAGTCGGGTTTGCAGCCTCCATGGTCTCAAAACAGTGTGTTTCGTTTTCAGCAACAACGCAAAGTCTCTTTCTTGGCTTTTTGAAAGTTCTCAAACCACACCTGGAAGCGGAAATCCCCTTTTAGTTCTTTATTTGCATCAACATCAGACAACCCTAACAATTCTCCTTCCTCTAAGGGAAGTCCCTAAATTTCTTCTTCTTCCACTCGGCTCTAAGTAAGTTCAACAGCTATTTACAAAAGTCTTTAATAATCAATGATGATATTTGCTCCAACTGCAGATAGCACATAATCCAAAAGTTCCATGCGAAGGACAACTGCTTCATAAGCTGGTATTTCAGGACCAAATGTAGGAAAAATCAGTCTATCCAAGATTAAATCACGTATCTTGCTTAGGTAAGGGGGATTAGGAATTGTGAGTGTCAGTACGCCTTCAATTTCCAGTTCAGGTACCAACAGTATCACTTCCAACTTAACGTTTGGGATCGTACTGGTCACAGTCACTGACCTCACCCTCCCGGATCTCAGTACACCTGGCATTTGTCAAAGGGTAGGTCCACTCAGGAGTGGCGTATCTTTGACAAGGTACTCTCACCCTCCTTGACCTTCTCGGACCTCTTTGCTCTGCCTCTTGTTTTCCCTCTTCCGGGTCTGATTCTTCAGATACAGGAGCGAGATCCCTTTCGGAGGCCAACCTTACGTTCAGTCGTCTTCGCCTTTCAGGCCAACTTGCCTCTGTGCTGCTCACTCTTCTGCTTCTCGTTTGCACACCTTGCTCATCACTGTCTTCAGCTTGATCTGCGTTTAAATCACCTTCACAGCAACTTCCCCATTCGGAGGCAGTTTCAGTTTCACTGTCTTCGTGACTTCCTTCAGCTCGATCAGATGAGTTACCAGCTCCTTCAGTCACCCCCACAGCTTGGCTTGTCCCCTCTAGTGGATTTCTTTCCACAGCTGGATTTTCATCAAGGAGAAGAGCTGTTTCTTCCAGGGGTGCTGGAACTCTTCGGGTGTGAGAAGCATGGACCCAATTCGGCAATCCACCACACTTCACAGCAGTGTTCGTCACCAAGATAACCTGGAATGGTCCTCTCCAGCGCACATCTAGGCAGCTCTTCCTCACGTGCTTCCGCACCAGGACCCAGTCACCTGGACAAAGGTCGTGACAAAGGTCTCTAGAAGTCGGAATTTCAGCCGTCTGCACCTGAAGAGACACAGAATGGATGACATCAGAAAGTCCTTTGCAATAATCAAGAATCAGATCGTCTGTGATATTTAGCAAGGCTGCTGAAGGGACAGACGGCAATCTCATAGCCCTCCCCATCAACACCTCGTGAGGTGAGAGACCTGTCCTCCTGTCTGGTGTACTACGTAAGCTCATTAACACCAATGGTAATGCATCTGGCCATTTCAGGGACGTAGATGAGCATACTTTCGCCATTTGGGCCTTGAGTGTTCCATTTATTTGCTCCACTATACCAGAAGCCTCTGGTCGATAACTACAATGCAGTCTCTGGTCAATGTTCAGCGCTGAGCAGAGCATTATCACGATCTCGCTATTGAAATGCGTCCCTCTGTCTGATTCCAAAGAGGTCGGAACCCCGAAACGAGGCACTAACTCCCTCAATAATAACTTAGCTACTGTGAGTGTATCGCACCTACGTGTTGGGTATGCCTCAACCCATCTGGAAAACACACACACAATCACCAAGACATATCTGAGGCGATTACATCTCGGCATGTCAATGAAATCCAGTTGCATCCTGTTGAAGGGTCCACCGGACCTTCCAATGTGACTCAATATGACTGGTGTTCTTTTCCCAACGTTCATCTGTTGACATGTAACACACCTCTGACACACTGCTTTCGCAGCCGTTCGAAACTTTGAGTTATACCAAGTCTGCCTGAACACTCGCATCATTGCATCTCTTCCCAAATGTGTAGGACCATGTATTTGTCGTGCCATCGGACTCACCAGCTCATTCGGTAACACAGCTCTCCCATCAGCCGAAACCCACAGATCCAATTCTCCTTTGACACAACCAGCTGTCCCCCACACCTGTTTCTCGTAGTCTGATGCTTGTTCCTGCATGTTCCTCAATTCATCCCATGTGTCAGCAACTTCAAGTATCATGTTTAACTAGGTCCCTCCCTGTGTCCCTTCGACAATTTGGTCAGTAAATGAGTATCCCTGCTCGGCACAGTAACGTGCGACTTCATCAGCATAGCGATTACCCAGGGACACAAAATCAGTACCCTTACTATGTGCTGTGCATTTCACCACCGCTATCTCTGCTGGACCCTGCAAAGCCTCCAGCAGTAATCTGACAAATTCTCCATTCCTGATAGGAGAACCTGATGATGTCATGTAACCCCTTTGAGACCATAACTGCCGGAAGTCATGAACCACTCCGAACCCATATTGGCTGTCAGTGTATATGGTAATCCGAATCTTGTTGGCTGCCAAACAGGCACACGTCAACACGATTATCTCTGCCACCTGAGCGGAGTGTACTCCTTCCAGGCAAGCCTCCTCCACAATTCCAGAAATCGTACAAAAAGCGTAAGCAGCTCTCAATTGTCCAGTATTGTCCCTTACACATGAACCATCAACAAAGAAAATTTCATCAGGGTCGGTCAATGGTTCATCGACAATATCCGGTCTGGGCTTGGTACATAATTCAGTCACATCAAGGCAATCATGGTCTTCACAATCATCGTCTAAAGCATTTGGTAATGGCATCAAGGTAGCAGGATTCAAAACCGAGCACCTCTTAAGGGTCACATTCTCCGCGGCAAGTATAACCTGCTCGTAGCGTGTGAGACTATTGTTGGTCAAGTGCTGCGTTTTGGTTCTGGTCATCAACAATTCCACCGAGTGTGGAACATATACCATGAGTGAATGTCCCATCACAATGCTTTCACACCTTTCAATGCTGACACCTGTTGCAGCAACGGATTTGAGACATCCGGGCAACGCTGCGGCTACTGGGTCTAAGGTAGCCGAGAAATAAGCAACTGGTCTACGGACACTTCCATGATCTTGTGTTAAGACTGCCAAAGCACAACCCTCTCGCTCACAACAGAACAGTGAAAATGATTTGTTGTAATCAGGCATTCCCAGAGCCGGAGCACGGCACAAGTCCTCTCGCAACTCAAGGAAAGCCATCAAGCAGCCCTTGTCCCATGGTACCGGATCACTCACATCCTTGTGCGTCAGTTTCTGCAATGGTTTCGTTTTTAGGGAAAAGTTGGCAATCCACTGACGACAGTAGCCAACCATCCTCAAGAACATCCTGACCTCTCTCTGGGTCGAAGGCACCATCATTTTCATGATCGCCTCAATCCTGTCGGGCGACACTTTCCTCTTTCCCTTCTCTTCCCGGTGACCCAGATACTGAACTTCAGGCAAACAGTACTGTAACTTGCTGGGGGACACCTTGTGGCCATTATCGGCCAAATGGTTCAGCAAGGCAATGGTGTCAATTCTACAAGCATCTTCTGTCTCTGACGCAACAAGGAGGTCATCTATGTACTGTACGAGAACGGAGTTCTGCGGCAGTACTAGATTCTCAAGATTCTTTTTCAGCAGCTTGTGATGCTAGAACAGGGGTACAGGGTGAGACACTTGACTGCACTCAATTTAATAAATCTTGGTCTGGTTGTATCTGTGGGTGCCAAGAACCTGAGGCCATATACCCCTAGGCCTCCAGAAGATCGATGGGCTCTCAGTATACCCCTGAGGGATACGACACCACGTTAAAACACGATTTTCCAGCTTAAATGCAAAAAGATATTGGCTCTCTTCATGCAATGGAATCGAGAAGAAAGCCTGACACAAATCAATCACAGTAAACCACTCGGCCTGGTGCGGTATCTGGAACAATATCACTGAAGGATTCGGTACCACTGGACAACAGGGAACAACTATGTTGTTCACCTTTCGTAAATCCTGCACAATCCTGAACTTCCCGCTAGGCTTCTGCAAGCCCATGATCGGAGAGTTACATGGACTGCCCATGATTTCCTTCAGAATACCCTGTCTAATCATGGATTCGATCACAGGTTTTATTCCTGCAATAGTTTCCGGTGTCAAGTGGTATTGGGGAGTTCTTGGAAACTCAACATTCTGTCTCACTTGAATCTTAATTGGCTCTACTCCTCGGATCAAGCCGATCTCCTCTCCTGTAAAGTCCCACACCTCCTGTCTGACTGAATCCCTCAAGTCCCAGGGGAGTTCCTCCACAGTTAACGCAGGGTACAATTCTATGCACACACGCGTATTCGCAACCTTAAAGGCAGCATCATCATCATTTGTCTGCAACTCCACTCTCTTGGGGGTACAGTAGATGGTACAATTAAGTTTACACAGGAGATCTCTTCCTAACAGACACACAGGGCTGGAATCACACACTATAAATTGGTGCCTGTCCTTGCAATTTCCTATCTTCACTGGGACTGGCTCAGTCAGTGGGTTCGTCATCCTTCTGTTTGCAACTCCCACGACTTGGAAAGTCTGTCCGGAGAGTGGTAGGTTAGGGACTACTGCAGACCGTACAGTAGAGCGGGTAGCACCAGAATCTACCAAAAAGGTGGTGGGGTGTCCATCCACAGCAGCCTCTACAAATGGTCCCCTCTGGTCTACCTCCAGTACTGCCCCGAGGGTACAGTCCTCCTCGCCACTCAGACACCTTCCTGTCACTGGGTCAAAGTAATAGTATTCATCCCCTTCAACTATGAAAGGCATCTGTTGGTAAACCTTGCTCCCTGCCCCAATCTTCGGTGACTGGGGAACCGGAGTTCTAGGAGCCGAAGTCCCCCCTTTAGCCGCCTTGAACTTCGCTACTGTTGCTTTCGGCGCCGGAGGAGCCTGAACCTCCTCCTCCTCCTCCTGTACTTGGTTTTCCGGGTTATGGGGACACTCGCATCTCCAATGTCTGATCTCATGACACTGATGACACCTAGTCGTCTTTTTCAGAGTTGCCAGGTCTACCCTTGGCCTTGGACCGTCCTCACTGTCCCTTTTCTGACCACCCGATTTCCTACCTAATGTTCAGTTTCCCGACTGGCCCTGTCCTCCTGGTTGCATCTGGACTAACATCAGCTTATCCTTAAGCTTCTTGGTCTTAGAGTCTATCTCATCACTGCAGTACCTCGCGTACCTCAGAATCTCGTCAAGAGGCTTGTTCTGCCAACAAATTAGATGTTGTTGTATCATGAGACAGATATCGGGTCTCAGTCCCAGAACAAATTTGGACACAAATTGTCCTATGTCCTTTGGATCCATCACATCCAATCCACTGTACTGCTTGAATATCTGCAATAATCGCTCGTAATACTCATGGACTGTCTCCTTCGGTTCCTGCCTAGTCCGGTCTATTTTCACCCAGTCAAAATCTTGTGGTGGTACCTTAGTTTTCAACCACGTGATCGCCTGCTCATACTTTATCATCACCCTGGGTGAGGGTCCATTTGTGGTCGCATCTCGCTCTGGCTCCACTGTGGGCCATTCAACGCTGACCTTACATGCTATCCACAGGTCTCCTGGGACCACAATGTCAAACAGTGTGTTCAGATCGATCCACAGTACTTTTGATATCTTAACGAACCTCTCCACCTGCTTGTACCGCTCCACTGGATTCTCTCGCAACTTCGGAAATGTTTTCGTAAAGGCAGCCAAATCTCCCCTACTCCAGGGTACATGCACATACCCCCCATGAGCCACCTCCCTCAAGGGGTACGCCTCCATATTCATCAACCCCCCTCCTGGAGATGTCTCAATAGCGCTCCGCCTAACGCTCTTTTTCTTCGACCACTTTTCCTCCCATTTTTCCAATTGGGCCCATGTTCGGATTCCCACAATCAATTCCCTGATGTGGGTTTTTAATCCGATCACCCTCTTCTCTTCTAGATCTTGGTCCGAGTACTGCAGCCTATGGCCACCCTGTAATGCTTTCGTCCTTGTCAAATCCACTGAGTACTTGTTCGCTAATTCAGATAATTTCTCATGGGCTGTCCTAGCCCTGCGAGTAACATCTTTTGCTACGAACAACAGTTCATCTGGTTCATAAAGTTCTATTCTTTCCAAGGGCAATGTACCTTCCACTATTTCCTCCACCTCTGATTTAAGTCTCAGCACATCAATTCTCCTTGCCTTTATTGCCGCCCTCAATGTACCTTGACTAGAGGTTTCACTAGAATCCCTCCCTTTACATTCCTGACTCGCTCGTCTGTCTTCCTGAGGTGAGTTATGGGGAACCCTTCCTCTTTCCCAGCTTTCGCGGTCCCAGTCCTGTCTTCTGTCAGTAGGTGCATGGGGGGACGTTCCCCTTTTCTCCTCACTCCCACGGTCCCATTCGTGCCTGCTTCCATTAGACGTGCAGTGAGACACCCCCCTATTCTCCTGACTTCCATGGCCACAATCATCCCTTGACCTGTCACTCTGGGTATCCACGACCGTCTCCCAAGTTCGCAAATCTGGCCTTAATTCCCTAATCGACCTTGGCCTTGGTCCTCTCAGATCCATCGGCCCTCTCAGATCCATTGGTCCTCGCAGACCCCCCTTCTCTCCAGATGAGTCTGCCAATGCTGCCAAAGGGGTGCTCCTTTCTATCGGTCTTGGCAATTGGCTCCACCCGTCCGCCACATTACTCCTTCCTTCGTTGGTACTTCTCTCCCTTTCTATTTGTGGCAGACTCTCACTTTGTGTCTGTTCTGGATTGTACACTGATACTATGGGACCTATAGTGACAGGTACCGTAAGAGCGTCTGGCAGTCTCTGAGAACTGACCCCCTCTTCACTGCGTACCTTCTGTACCGTAAATCTTCCCACTACTCTCGTCTCAGGAGAATGCTGAGATGCCCTCTCTTCCTCTACCGAGCCGGACCTGTCCCCTTCTGGGCCCAAGCCGCTCTCCATTAGGACACCACCGTCCACGACAGATGCTTCTCTGCCCATTGCTGGCGCTGGCCTCCCTTCTATCTCAGGATTATATGGAGGTGGTCTCTCTGACAACAGTCTCTCTATCAGGCTGTCGTCTGTCTCACTGTCGTCATCTTCTGTGCTCTTTCTCTGCGCATCCCCTACATTCTCCAACAATGGGTATAGCCTGTCTCCTTCGATGGTCTGCACTCTCCACCTTTCGGCCAGTGCATCCCATCTCGCATCCTGGACCGCCCTAACTGATCTCTTCACTCTTTCCTGTCGCCTATCTCTGTTCTTTTCATAGGCTGCCCTGATCCACGCATTCAATGCTTCAAACTGCGTTGGTCTAGGCAAAGGCCGCAAAGAAGCCATAGTCGCTTTTAACTTGTACAGCACCTCCAATCTAAACGTTCCATATCTAGGAAAGGTCAATTCCTCGCTTCCTTCTGTCATCTTACACCAGTTCTCAAGCCACAATATGGTATGCAACCCAACATTCGTGGCCATGTAATGAGCTGGCGTATCCTCGGGTGGAGCCTCTTCCCCACCCCGAGGTTCTAACTTCTTTTCTCCCTTGAAACAATCTCGCAACACTTTTAAGCATTTCATGATGAAAACTGCAACGTTTCTTTGTTTACAGCGCTCTTTTACTTCCCGATGACATTCCACCAATCCCAGCGCGGCTTCACACTAACCGCCCTGTCCCAGCGCGGCTCTCTCTGACGTCACTCCCCTCCGTTTCGCAGCAGTTCCCCTCCTCTCTCAGCTCGTCTCCCAGTCACGCATGCGTCCCAATCATACACTTGAAATGATCACTTACGACCAAGCAACCACTTCCGTGACTGTACGTCCACAGTCTGACTGTAATTGTCACCAAACTGGCAAATGTCTGTCCACAAAACGACCGGACAATCGCCTCACTGATAGGTTACACACACACAGCAACTTCCGACCAGCGTCCGTTACCCACGCACTCACATTTTTGTTCCCCCTATCTCGGTCCTGCGGGCGATCAATGGTACCTCATGACCCCCTTACAACGGTGGACAATTACTGTAGGTGTTCGATACACCCGAACCACTTAAACTCTCCTTGAGCCTAACATTTTCACCGGTTGCGCGCGCTCACAACCTGATCTCTTTTCACACTACAGGCACTCAACTCCGCAAGACAATACAACTCAACAATACAATGCACACCGCAATCTAACACGCATGACCCTTTTCATACTCACGCTCTTACGACCTGCTGCTTTCTGCCGCACCGTCACTTTCCATCATTTTCCATGGAACGCCATCTTCCATCTGCGGTCTTCTGAACGCTCATCACCAGATCTCTATGGGCCTTGGGGGAAATCTTAACCTACTCTAGGTTACCCTCACTCCAGAAGATAAACCATCCTACTCTGCTACCAACTGGAAAGGCGGGATTATTACTCTAGAATTTGCAAAGTATTCTCCAGAATCCCGTCACAGGTCGACTAGACCTTTTTACCTGTCATAGAGTAAAATAGGCAATCTATTTCAACAATTCATCAATCACTTTCAGTTGGCTCTCACTGCTTCCCCCAAAGAACCACCGACTAAGGACCAAGTTCAAAAATTTATTACAAAGCCAAAGACAGTTGGATGTATAAACATCTCAGCAAGAGGTTCAGAAGATAAACAGGAACTAATACAAACATAATTCTACGGAAAATTCTCAGTCGGCACAGGAACAATACAAGGATTAGTTCCAGAATCATCAGGCTAACAAGAATTGCTATGACCTGAGTTTTAGTATGCATTTGAAAAAGGAATAAAATCCAGGTTAATCTGTCCCTACACTGTACTAAGTGACATCCCTACTCAACAATGTCCCAACCTAGCATAGGTGTCAGCCGTGGTGACTTCCAAAGAAGTTCACTCACTTTCCTTCAATCTCAATCTTCAGACTGCTCAGTCATAGCTAAGCTCTCTGACCAACCGCTCTCTCTGACTTCCAGTCCATCTGCTCTACCTCCACCCTCAGGGTGCTGTCCCTAATACAAAACCCCACAATGCGGACGACACGCCCAAAGGTACGCCCCTCTCGAAGGTGTTGATTTTCAGAATTTTCCACCATGGCATCACTCCATCCTTGTCCGTTAGAGCGTCCTTGGGTCCCAGACTCTTCTTCGCTTCTGGTTGCTTCCCTAAATTCCTCAGTCACTCCTCCATGTCTAGGTCTACCATCTTAACACTCATACACAATGGGCCCTTTTTCTGCACTATCTACTTAGTCTGGCGCCTGCGAAGGAACGCATGTGAATCAGCTCACAATTTCATAATGTTGCAGTTAACTTTGACTAAAAGCCGCTTTCTCAAACACATTTCCATGGTTTATTGTTAAGCAAAGCATTTTCAATCAGGCCTACACGATTTCCATGAACTAGGCCTCTGCACGTTTATGTGTACTAACATGCTAACCTAAGGAATACATCTTACATTCTTCAACATCAATCTTTAATGCAAAATACAATTCTCTGCCCAGGACACTTAATCACATTTAACGTTACAACTGTGAGTTTAATAAGCAAAGCTAAAGGCACAATGGTGATTCATTAAACACACTCTTATTAATTATACTCCACAGCAAACAGCATCTCTATGTTAAACAGCATTACTGATTTTTAAAGCACATTACATTAGCCCTTATTATAACTCTAATACCGTCTACATTAGTTTTCAATCCTACATTACATTTGAACACGGTTAAAAAGTCCTCTATATATGTGGGTGCTGACTACTCGTGAATATGATGCACCCCTACAGATTTTTCTTCACTTTAGCGCTCTCTCACCTTGAAATCGCATTCTCAATTTGTGATTCGCTAATTGTGATTCACAAATTGAGAATGTCTTCCCATTAATTTCTATGGGCCTCTAGGCCCATAGGAATGAATGGGGAGGTATTTCTTAAGGAATTTTAAGAAATCGCTTTTTTTTAAGTGATTTCTTCATGCATTGCATTTTGCTATTCCTTAATAGCAAATCATTATTTTTTGCTATTAAGGAATAGAAAAATGGGTTCTTGATGCATCTGGGGGATTATCCCCAACTCCCCTCCCAGGGTCATCGCCAATAGGCGGTCACACAAACATTGAACAAGTATTAGGAATGCATTAGGGCTCGGGTTTATTTTAAGTTAGAGTTAATGGCATTGTAAATGGCAATGTGTTTTAGGCATATGTTTTGGAGTGGAAACATGTAGTGTGTGTTGGAGATATGTGTGTGGGATTGGAATGTTATCAATGGTGGCATGCTGCACTTTAACGCAATATCTTTAAAAGGTAAAGTGCAGCATAGTGCGATAGGTACAATATTATTTGGTGGATGCAATATCAATTGGTGTGTGCATTGATGTGTGGTGGATGTGTGTGCCTGTAGGAATTGTGCAGTGATGGATGTTGGTGTGTGTGTTTGGTGGAAGTGTGTAGTGGTGGCTTGGGGTGTGTATGACTGGTGGTAGCGTGCAGTAAGAGCTGTTAGTGAGTGTGGCTGTCAAGCCTACAGAGCTGGATGGTAATGCATGTGGTTGGTGAAAGGGTGCACTGACAGCTGTTGATGATTGTGCCAATTGAAAGAGTGGCTGGTGCACTGTCAGCTGTTGGTGTGTGTGTGTGTTTAGTGAAAGTTGCACTGACATTGTTTGTTGTGTGCGTGAGTGTTTAGCGGCACTGATGCATGGTCGTGTTTGTTTTTGGTGAAAGCGTACATTGATGGTTGTTGATGTTTGTGCCTGGTGAAAGCATTCTGTAGGAAATGGGACCCCCGGCCGGCCAGGGCTTGCGCCACAGCCAGTCAGAGACCACCACTCCTATGTCAGGGCAAGGGGGTCACACGCCAAGACAACCCCTGCTCACCCTCTAGGTAATGCGGCGCGAGCAGTCAGGCCTATCTCGGAGGTCATGTGTAAAGCATTTGCGCACGCACCCACCAGCAACAACATCCCGGGCCTCCCACAAAAGGAACTCTACACAAGGTATATATGAGAATAGTCTTTGTATTAAAAAGGACACATAGGAACGCACACTTTACAAGGTGCCAGGGGCACGGGCAGGGTTTACAAGGGACTATGTACAGTGCAGGGCCATGGGGCCACTGCTAGGAATATGCACATGATGGAACTGACATTAGGACACATAATGATCAAGGACTTCCTAGAACTGGTATTAGGACTCACTATAACCATTAGCAACATCTTTGAGGTATAGGACATTCTAGAAGGAACACAAAGGATAAAGCACACAATGCATCAGGAGCACCTTCAGAGGTGCAACACACTATAACTCTCAGGAATCACCTAAACATTAGTACATACTTTCACCAGGCCAACTGGCCTTCCGGGGGCTAGGACGCCCCCAAAGTCTCAATGTCAGGACAGGCTGCAGGTAGCCAATACTCAACCTAAACGTGGCAGCTGCCCACGAAGTGCTGGGCAGCTGAGGGACATCGTGGGAGCCTTGCCGGCTCGGGGGCATATTTGCGCCATGAGGGAGCCTCTAGGACTCCAGAACAAAGATGCTGGGCGGCCTCGCCGGCTCGAGGGGACAAGGGGTAATGGTGGAACCTCTCGGGGCTCCGGGGCACAGGGACACGTAGGAGCCTACTCGGGCTCAGGGAGCATGTTGGGGGCTGGGGCCGAGCCTCGCAGGCTCGGCGAACCAAGGTGGAGCCTCTCCGGGCTCAGGAAGAACACTGGACGGTCATTGAGCCTCTCGGGCTCATGAATACACTGGCGGAGTCCCTCTCGGGGGACTCGATGTCACAGGGGGGCCCCACGGGCCATGAAGGAGCCACTCGGGCTCAGAGCAACAGGCGGAGTCCCTCTCGGGGGACTCGGCATTAGACGCGGCCCCACGGGCCTCTGAGCGCCCAAGCGCTCGTAATGGAGGGGAGGGGCGGGCACCGGCAATGTGCCCCGACGCTCCTCCTCTCGTCACTCACCGGTCAGACGCGCCGGTCTCTCCTCGCTCTCCGGGGCTCCCTCTTGCTCCTGGGGGCCCCGGGGAGGAATCGACAGTTCACCTGGGGGAAGCAGGGGCGCGGAGTAGGTTCCCGCCGCTCCCTGTATGTTCGGCTTGCTCCAGTCACTTTACCAGCTCCTCGGGCCGCCGGCCAATCACAGCGCAGCCCGGGGAGACGTCAGCAGCACATCCCGGGCCGGCAGCCAATCCCAGCGCGGCCCGGGAAGAACATCACGAGGGGTCCCGGGCCAGCGGCGGTGCACTTGGGGGAAATGACAAGGGCCAGGCTCCCTCGAGGATTTAAGGGCAGATAGCGAGGTAGGCACTCGCTGGGGGTGTAGACCCTCCGCAGGACGGGGCAAACGCCGGGTGGCACCGGCTCGAGCAAACCAGCGCTCCCAAGCACTAGAGCAGGAATACAGCGCTCCCAGCGCTATAAGGGAGAATAAAGCGCTCCAAGCGCTAGAGGGCAGGAATCAGCGCTTCCAGGCACTAGGTAGGAAGAACAGCGCTCCCCAAGCGCTAGAGGAGAAATAGCAAAGTCCATAAATAGTCCAGGACCTCAGGTGGAGCACAGCAGCTCCTAGAAGGGAAGAAGGCCATAAGCAGTCCAGGAGTAGGGCAGGGCCTAGGGAGGCAAGCCAACCCTGAGCCCAAGCAGCAGCAGCCCCTGGTAGATTCAAGTTGAGAACAAGAACGTTTTCAGAGTGTCACCGCACCCTTTTTATACACAACATCCTTTGTCTAAAGGGGCAGGCAGGGAGAGAACCAGCTGGAACTGGTTATGGGGGATTCTTTTCACTGGCCAGGCTAGGGACATCAGACGCATCCCAGGGGGTGGAGCCAGCATTGGGTGGGGAAAACCCAGCCTCATTCAGGACACTCAAACCAGACAGTCAATCCACAAGCAGGCCCAGGCTCACTCCTCCCCTCACATCAGCATGCTAAATACTGCATTCACCACCGGGGCAGACCCTTCCCAGATTCTGGGAGCCAGGCTCACCAGCCTGCCTCAGCCAATCACACGGCAGACACACATTCCACAAATATGCCAACTTCTAAAACTGGGACTTCTATGCTACACACATTCAGGCTGCATACACCATTGTGCAGCATTCAATCTCATGACTTTGCACATACCAAACTCGACCCTGCATACCCCACGCATCAGGAACTACCAGGGACACATACATTCCCCATGCATTCCTATGGGAGGGCAGGTCTCTCTCTCTCACCACACGCACTCAGGGGGGAAATCACCATCCCTAGGTTACATATAACAAGCAACACTTCAGGGGGGGGACCTGCCAGAAGGGCCAAGTCCAACACATTCATTGACGGCTGGGGGTGTATTGCTGTGTGTGTTGTTTTCTGTGTAGTGGTGAGTGTGTGGTGGTGAGTCTGTGGGGTGAGCCTGGGGGGGTGAGTGTGTGGTGGTGAGTGTGTTGTGGTGAGTGGTGACAAGTGTGTGGTGTTGAGAGAGTGAGGTGTGTGGTTTGTGTGTGTTATGTATGTGTGGTGTATGTGTGTGTGGTGTGTTTATGGTGTGTGTGTGTGGGGTATGTGTGTGTGTGTGGTTTATGTGGTGTTTTCTGCACACTCACACACTGCCCCTACATATTCATACACTGCTCACCCGCACACTCCCAATGTCACCCTGCATAGTCACACACTGTTTATCCTGCACACTCATTCTGCGCACTAACACAATGTCCACCCTGCACCCTTACACACTGTCTCTGCAGTCACTCTGAACTCACTGTCACTTTACACTCACTCTGCACTCAGTCACTCTGAATCTGCACTCTGCACTCACAAATGCACTCTTCACTCACACTCTGCACTCACAAATGCACTCTTCACTCACACTCTGCACCTGCACTCTGCACTACCAATCTGCACTACCAATCTGCACTCTGCACTACCACTCTGCACTCTGCACTACCACTCTGCACTTGCACTCTGCACTACCACTCTGCACTCTGCACTACCACTCTGCACTTGCACTCTGCACTACCACTCTGCACTCTGCACTACCAATCTGCACTACCACTCTGCACTCTGCACTACCACTCTGCACTCTGCACTCTGCACTACCACTCTGCACTCTGCACTACCAATCTGCACTCTGCACTACCAATCTGCACTCTGCACTACCAATCTGCACTCCAGAAACTTGGGAACGCCAAAACTTTGAATCTGCACTGACGCTGCATTGACGCTCTGCGAGGGGGCTCGCAGCTTACCTGGACATCGCCGCTTACCGGATTTACTGGGCATTTGGGCACAGCTGGGCTCCTGACGCTGTGGTCTCCCCCAACGGCGAGCTGCTGACATCGCTCGGCCGCAGAGCGGGGTTGAGACTACAGCTCCCAGCCTGCCCTGGGAGATCGCCGCCCACTTCCTGCTTTGCGCTAACGGAGGCGCATAAAGGCGGACAGCCCCTACTAAGCAGCGGGAACGCCAAAACTTTGAATCTGCACTGACGCTGCATTGACGCTCTGCGAGGGGGCTCGCAGCTTACCTGGACATCGCCGCTTACCGGATTTACTGGGCATTTGGGCACAGCTGGGCTCCTGACGCTGTGGTCTCCCCCAACGGCGAGCTGCTGACATCGCTCGGCCGCGGAGCGGGGTTGAGACTACAGCTCCCAGCCTGCCCTGGGAGATCGCCGCCCACTTCCTGCTTTGCGCTAACGGAGGCGCATAAAGGCAGACAGCCCCTACTAAGCAGCGGGAACGGCAAAACTTTGAATCTGCACTGACGCTGCATTGACGCTCTGCGAGGGGGCTCGCAGCTTACCTGGACATCGCCGCTTACCGGATTTACTGGGCATTTGGGCACAGCTGGGCTCCTGACGCTGTGGTCTCCCCCAACGGCGAGCTGCTGACATCGCTCGGCCGCGGAGCGGGGTTGAGACTACAGCTCCCAGCCTGCCCTGGGAGATCGCCGCCCACTTCCTGCTTTGCGCTAACGGAGGCGCATAAAGGCGGACAGCCCCTACTAAGCAGCGGGAACGCCAAAACTTTGAATCTGCACTGACGCTGCATTGACGCTCTGCGAGGGGGCTCGCAGCTTACCTGGACATCGCCGCTTACCGGATTTACTGGGCATTTGGGCACAGCTGGGCTCCTGACGCTGTGGTCTCCCCCAACGGCGAGCTGCTGACATCGCTCGGCCGCGGAGCGGGGTTGAGACTACAGCTCCCAGCCTGCCCTGGGAGATCGCCGCCCACTTCCTGCTTTGCGCTAACGGAGGCGCATAAAGGCGGACAGCCCCTACTAAGCAGCGGGAACGCCAAAACTTTGAATCTGCACTGACGCTGCATTGACGCTCTGCGAGGGGGCTCGCAGCTTACCTGGACATCGCCGCTTACCGGATTTACTGGGCATTTGGGCACAGCTGGGCTCCTGACGCTGTGGTCTCCCCCAACGGCGAGCTGCTGACATCGCTCGGCCGCGGAGCGGGGTTGAGACTACAGCTCCCAGCCTGCCCTGGGAGATCGCCGCCCACTTCCTGCTTTGCGCTAACGGAGGCGCATAAAGGCGGACAGCCCCTACTAAGCAGCGGGAACGCCAAAACTTTGAATCTGCACTGACGCTGCATTGACGCTCTGCGAGGGGGCTCGCAGCTTACCTGGACATCGCCGCTTACCGGATTTACTGGGCATTTGGGCACAGCTGGGCTCCTGACGCTGTGGTCTCCCCCAACGGCGAGCTGCTGACATCGCTCGGCCGCGGAGCGGGGTTGAGACTACAGCTCCCAGCCTGCCCTGGGAGATCGCCGCCCACTTCCTGCTTTGCGCTAACGGAGGCGCATAAAAACAGACAGCTTCCTCCGCAACGCGGACGCGCGCGGGCGGCACCGGGCGGAGCCCGGGCAGAGGGCGGGCCGTCTGTGGCCGTCAGGGGCCAGAAGAGGCCGGGCTGGGCCACATCCCTTGGCTCCGTAAAGTGGGCACCCAGCCAACTGGACAATGGCTTCAGGTACTCGATCCTGTAAGACAAAGAAATCTGCAGGAGACGTTGTTTTAGGCACTATGGACCAGTTTATAACTCGAGCAGTTTCCATAGTCGAAAAGGAGATAATCCTGGCAGAACGAAGGTTATCCCGGGATTCTACGAGTATGTCCAACAAGCGCTCATCTCTGGGCGCCATTGCCCTAGCTGCTAGCCCTGGACATATTTCCCTAACTCCATTGTTGATAATTGACTCCCCAACAATTGACGAGAGAGTGAGCCGGATTAGGGCTAGTTTAGAAAGGGTAACTACCACCGCACCAAGCATTGTACTTGACCCGACACACTCCAATTCCTCCGTCCAAAGTAACCCATCGCCGGGGGGGCAAACTCTGGATTGCAATCCTGAAACCCATGAAGACTCTAGCCCCCCTGTGCCTTCTAGGGAAGCTGTGAATTCCCCACCCACTGTAGGACACACCGAAGCCAGTACTCCCAGAGTAGTAGTTCCCCAAACCACACCTGCAGGGAATCTAGCTTTAGGCCCAGTCTTACAAAAGAAGAGAAAGCGTCCCGCTAGCCCCCGCAGGGGAGGCTCTCTAAAGCCCCACAGTAAAGTAAGTAGGAACATTGTACCCAAAGGGGGCACTAGTTCGAATCAGGTTCCTCACCCAAAATCATACGCGACCCACACCGGAGATTCTTCATTGGAGGGCACTCCTGGTCAAATGGCTCCTATAGATATTAGCATTTTCCCTCAAGTCGAGAGCTTAATTAAGTCTGTGGTGATGCCTCTCGTAGATAAGATTGACGGCCTCACACGCAAACTAGCCTCACTTGAACAGTCAATGCTGGACAATTTTTACGCGGTGAAATCATTAGTCAAATTTCCCGCCAAGGCCCAGGTTGAAGAAAACGGAGGGCTAAGGAGTGGTGCTGTCCCCTTAGTCCCCTCTATTTCTATAGCCCACCCTGAGCTCACATCTTGCCAAAAGACGCCCGCCTTGGGAAAGGCTCCCCAATTGCAGCATCCCAACAGCGGAACCACACCCTCACCACTAACTCCTACTCCTGAGTCTAGTCTGGCCCGACCAAGGAACAAAGCTAGTACCCAGGCTCCCAAGGCACTTAAGGTTAATTTTGCTGCAAATTCCAAGCCTATAGTGTCTAACACCAAGGTACCTGGAAACACAGTGATCGCAACGAAGGGTGATACAACCCCATCCCCTCCAACTCCTGCCAAACAGGCCGTGCCAAAACCTCCAGCAAAAACCACGGTAAAATCTCCGGCTAAAGACAGGGCAAGAAGGCATACGCCAAATGCTAGCCTTCCCCCTGGCTGTAAGCCTTATGTGGTAATTTTAACGGGGGTCCCTGAGCTTGAAGAGGGTTCTTGTGAGTCATACTCTGACCTTAAACACAAGACGCTCTCCTGGCTCAAAGCTAATAGACCCCTCCCAGGGCATATCGATGGTAGAATAGCCTTCGTCCGACGTGTGGGTTGGATTGGCAACAGACGCAAGGATATTACCGGGGACTGTGTGTTGATCAATTTCAACGACCCCAGAGCAGCAGGTATGATCTGTAGTCAGCAGTCGCATTACAATTTCTGCGACATACAAACTAGGGACCTGGGGTACTTCTATCACCCCCTCCTCTAATGGGGCCTAAAAAATCTTTTCAAGATGGGGGCAGAGGAGCATGGTTCCCTCATTATCCAACTTTGGACCCCAGAGCAAGGGCTTGGACACCTACTCAAGCAGCCCCTCCACAGGGTTGGGGTTGGTGACTTGATAATTTAGCGGAAACCAATGCCTCCCCTCCTAGGATCAATACATCACGCATAGTTGGGGGGGGTACCCTTGTCCAATAATGTTGTGCCCCAATCCCTGCCTAACTCAATTATGCCCTCTCTCTCAGGCGATGGGTCAGAGAATATTGAGTTAGTGGATGGAGCTCAAACTCCCGGTCCACAGGGTGGGAATGCCGGATGCGATGAGCCCCTGCATCATGCATCCCTGAAAGCCATTAGTTGGAATGTGGCAGGCTTAAACAGCAAGCTAGATGTCCCGGACTGGGTGGCGCTCATTGAACCCCACTCAGTCTGTGCATTCCAAGAGACGTGGTGCGTAGAACCAAGGCACCGAGTGGGCCATGCCTCCTTCTTTGTCCCGGCAGATATTCCAACATCGGGAAGAGGTCGCCCCTATGGAGGTCTCTTAGTTTGGGTAGATATTTCCTTGGGATGGAGGGTACACCATCATCCCCAAAAATCTCCAGACTTGATGCGCCTCACCGTAACATGCCCGAGGAGAGCTGAAAAACTGGAGATTATTAACATCTACACACGAGGGGCCTCTGGGAGAGCCTTGTCACCAACGCTCTCGGACCTGGAGGTAGTCTTGGGTGAGTGTAGTAGCGATTCATTAATTATGGTCATGGGGGACTTTAATTGTACATTCGAGCCCTTGTTGCCCGACGAATCCCTGGACTTTTATGACGAAGATTCAAGGAGAGGTGTCCCGTCACTTGATCTTCCAATCATAAACAGTTGGACCCCCAGAATCATCCAGCTAAATTCCCTCACACTGGAGCACGGCCTGAGAGCAGCCAACGGGAGGACACCCTCAGACTTAGCGGGGGCACACACATATAATAGGCTTGGTCATTCATCCCGGATAGATTATATCCTTTTAAACTTTTCTTTGTGGGCTCACATGAAGGATATGATAGTCCTACCTTCCTTGGATAGTGACCATAACGCACTCT
This sequence comes from Lissotriton vulgaris, assembly GCF_964263255.1. Classification (NCBI taxonomy): domain Eukaryota; kingdom Metazoa; phylum Chordata; class Amphibia; order Caudata; family Salamandridae; genus Lissotriton; species Lissotriton vulgaris. The sequence goes on from NC_141695.1 coordinate 299,345,058, forward strand.
CCTTGACCCTATCATACTGGTGGAGGGAGATTCACCCAGCTTGTGGAAACCATGATACACCAGCGACAGGGCCATTGGGAGGGGTGGTTCCATCAAACTGCTTAAGACGCCTGAAATGGGACAAAGTGGCAATAGATGAAGAGAAACTATTATGTATCAGAGCTGTTACTTCTACAGCCTGCGCCATTTTAGAAAACGAGCCTGTCAACCCAAATCGGATTACAGCGTTGTTCTGCGAGGTCTCGCTGTCAATTGGGGACCTATTCAAGGCTAAAGTAAAAAAGGGAAACACTAACCGCGATAAGCGGCAGGGCAAACCCGGTTGGTACTCGAAGGAGTGTCGTGCTAGAAAGAGAGCACTGATATTGGCTGTAAAAAGTGGAGATGCAACCTTAATAGCCACCAAACGAAAGAGCTACAAAGCGGAGCTTAAAACAGCAAGGAGAGACTGGGAAGATGAGTTTTGGCAGGAACTCCGAATCGCCAGTGTTGGAAAAAACGCAAAAGGTTTCTGGGACTTATTACGCAAGAAAAACAGACCCCTTGATACAGTCATCACCTGCAACATAACTGAGGATCTATGGTACTTACATTTTTCGAAATTGTATACAGCATCTGCAGCTGAAGCGATGGATTTCGCATTACCACAGTTCTCTCGAGTTGAGGAGAGACTTGAGGAAAGTCTGTTTACCAAGAAAGAAGCGGAAGGTGCAATAAAATCTCTTGTCCCGCGCAAAGCGGCTGGTCCCGATGGACTCCCGGGCGACCTGCTCCGTGCAGACCTAGGCGATTGGAGTATGTTAATTTCATCTGTATTGAACGCTGCCATGGCGGGTGCTCCTCTGCCCGCCTCCTGGATGGCCGCCGAAGTGGTCCCCCTGCACAAAAAAGGCTCAAGAGAAGACCCAGCGAACTACAGGCCGATTAGCCTGATAGACTGTTCGCAAAAAGTAGCAGGCAAGGTCCTCCTAACCAGAATACAGCAGTGGGCAGATGAAAATAAGATGCTCTCGGATCTCCAGGCAGAGTTCCGTACTGGTATAGGAACAATCGAACAGTCGTTAAGGCTACTTATGATTCACTGGAAGGTCGTCACGATTGGGAAGGGCACTTTATATCTTGCCTTTATCGACCTCCGGACGGCCTTCGATTTGGTCCCCAGAAACAACTTATGGAAGGTTCTTAGTGATCTTGGCCTGCCACCTTATCTGCTTTACTTGATCATGAAGTTCCACGAAAACAACTATGCCCAAATTCGCTGGGGTCCGAATGGTCAAAAGACCTCAAGAATAGATGTGAATAGAGGAGTGCGGCAAGGGTGCGTTCTTGCCCCAACACTCTTTTCGCTCTATGTTAATGGGGTGGTGGACCACTTGTCAAGGATATCAGCAGATGCCCCTCGCCTGGCAGGTCGTTTAATTCCTACCCTGCTTTTTGCGGACGATACTTTGCTTCTGTCAAAATCGCCAATGGGCCTACAACAGCTTCTCTCTGGCTTTGATGATTTTTGTAAACAAAGAGGACTCTGTATAAACACAGACAAAACAAAGTATCTCATCTTGAATCCCCCGCAAAAACATGGCCCTCCACCAACATTGGGCTCCGTTGCACTGGACAGGACCAAGACCTTCGATTATCTGGGTATCCGGCTGGTGGATTCCATGAAATGGGACCAGCATCTGACCAAAATGTTGCTAAATTTGAAAAGAGTAACCGGGACCCTGCTGAAAGAGCAGAGAGCAGCCTCAACCAAACCTATAGCTGCAGTTTTGGACATTTACTCGGCCAGAGGAGTAAGTGCCGCTTTGTACGGGGTGGAACTGTGGGGAATGTCGAACTTGAAAGATCTTACTCGAGCTGAGAAAACCTTCCTGAGAAGCTTGATGTCCCTCGGCCCTTCTGTCCCCATCTTGCCTCTGCAATTGGACATGGGCTGCCGGGCGATTGAAGATCTAGCAAAGCTACGCCCTTTGCTTCTGTGGGCCCGCATCTGGAGAGTCCCTGAGCTCTCAAGTTATGCGGATGGACTGCGGGAGATATTAAGATTGACAGGTTGGGCGAAAATAAAGTGGCTAACGGATATCAAAGCACTACTCACCAATCTGGGGCTGGAAGAAGCATGGTACCAACAGACAGCCCCGCCCAAATCAACGATAAAACAGCTTTATTGGAACTGGGTGGTAAATAGAAGGAATTCTTCTACCTCGATTTGTAAGTCGACCAGAAATTTTATGGAGTCCAAAGATGTCCCCATTAGAGAACTGTATTTGGACATTATCTCAGCCCCTTGGGAAAGATCTCTGTATTTCAAATTCAGAATTGGTCTTCTCCATGTAATGGAACTTACTAGTCATTGGAAAATTCCCTACCAGACTGCTCCGTGGTGCCCCTTCTGCCCACAACGCCATGAATCTGTCCCTCACTTTTTATTCGAGTGTCCTGCCTATAAAGTCCCACGGTCAAAATGGCTAAAACCCATGTGTCGCACACTGGGAACTAGACACTGTAATGTGGCACTAAGGATTCTTCTTTCAGACACTCGTACTTTTTATGCATGCGCCACCTCGAAGTATCTTGGGTGGGCATGGCGGATTCGGTCAAAAAGACTCAGACAAATTGTTTAATTACGCTTTTACTTTTATGGCCTGTTTCAAAACTATGCCTATTTTAGGTAATTTAATTATTCTTCCCCTAAATAATAACAGTAAAAATTGCAGTCCTAGATCATGCAAGGGGTTTTTTTTAAAACTCGTTTTTATCCTTAAATGCTTTGAAATGAATTTTACTTGTATGTATGCTTTTTAAGATATTTTATATGTCAAAATAAAGCCTTTTTGACTTTGACTTTGACTACTACTCTGCACTCTGCACTACCACTCTGCACTACCACTCGCACTCTCAATCTGCACTCTGCACTACCAATCTGCACTCTGCACTACCACTCTGCACTCTGCAATACCACTCTGCACTACCACTCGCACTCTCAATCTGCACTCTGCACTCTCAATCTGCACTCTGCACTACCAATCTGCACTCTGCACTACCACTCTGCACTCTGCTCTACCACTCTGCACTCTGCACTACCACTCTGCACTACCAATCTGCACTCTGCACTCACACTCTGCACTCTGCACTCACAGATGCACTCTTCACTCACACTCTGCACCTGCACTCTGCACTACCAATCTGCACTCTGCACTACCAATCTGCACTCTGCACTACCAATCTGCACTCTGCACTACCAATCTGCACTACCAATCTGCACTCTGCACTACCAATCTGCACTCTGCACTACCACTCTGCGCTCTGCACTACCACTCTGCACTCTGCACTACCACTCTGCACTACCACTCTGCACTCTGCACTCTGCACTACCAATCTGCACTCTGCACTACCACTGCACTCTGCACTACCACTCTGCACTCTGCACTACCACTCTGCACTACCACTCTGCACTCTGCACTACCACTCTGCACTTGCACTCTGCACTACCACTCTGCACTCTGCACTACCACTCTGCACTCTGCACTAACACTCTGCACTCTGCACTACCACTCTGCACTCTGCACTACCACTCTGCACTCTGCACTACCACTCTGCACTCTGCACTACCACTCTGCACTACCACTCTGCACTCTGCAATACCACTCTGCACTTGCACTCTGCACTACCACTCTGCACTCTGCACTACCACTCTGCACTCTGCACTACCAATCTGCACTCTGCACTACCAATCTACACTCTGCACTACCAATCTGCACTACCAATCTGCACTCTGCACTACCAATCCTCACTCTGCACTACCAATCTGCACTCTGCACTATCACTCTGCACTCTGCACTACCACTCTGCACTCTGCACTACCACTCTGCACTCTGCACTACCACTCTGCACTCTGCACTACCACTCTGCACTCTGCACTACCAATCTGCACTCCGCACTACCAATCTGCACTACCAATCTGCACTCTGCACTCTGCACTACCAATCTGCACTCTGCACTACCACTGCACTCTGCACTACCACTCTGCACTCTGCACTACCACTCTGCACTACCACTCTGCACTCTGCACTACCACTCTGCACTTGCACTCTGCACTACCACTCTGCACTCTGCACTACCACTCTGCACTCTGCACTAACACTCTGCACTCTGCACTACCACTCTGCACTCTGCACTACCACTCTGCACTCTACACTAACACTCTGCACTTGCACTCTGCACTACCACTCTGCACCATGCACTACCTTTCTGCACTCTGCACTACCAATCTGCACTCAGCACTACCAATCTGCACTCTGCACTACCAATCTGCACTCTGCACTACCACTCTGCGCTCTGCACTACCACTCTGCACTACCACTCTGCACTCTGCACTACCACTCTGCACTACCACTCTGCACTACCACTCTGCACTTGCACTCTGCACTACCACTCTGCACTCTGCACTACCACTCTGCACTCTTCACTACCACTCTGCACTCTGCACTACCACTCTGCACTCTGCACTACCACTCTGCACTACCACTCTGCACTCTGCAATACCACTCTGCACTTGCACTCTGCACTACCACTCTGCACTCTGCACTACCACTCTGCACTCTGCACTACCAATCTGCACTCTGCACTACCAATCTGCACTCTGCACTACCAATCTGCACTACCAATATGCACTCTGCACTACCAATCCTCACTCTGCACTACCACTCTGCACTCTGCACTACCACTCTGCACTCTGCACTCTGCACTACCACTTGCACTCTCAATCTGCACTCTGCACTACCAATCTGCATTCTGCACTACCACTCTGCACTCTGCAATACCACTCTGCACTACCACTCGCACTCTCAATCTGCACTCTGCACTCTCAATCTGCACTCTGCACTACCAATCTGCACTCTGCACTACCAATCTGCACTCTGCACTACTACTCTGCACTCTGCACTACCACTCTGCACTCTGCACTACCACTCTGCACTACCAATCTGCACTCTGCACTACCAATCTGCACTCTGCACTACCACTCTGCACTCTGCACTACCACTCGCACTCTCAATCTGCACTCTGCACTTCCATTCTGCACTCTGCACTACCACTCTGCACTCTACAATACCACTCTGCACTACCACTCGCACTCTCAATCTGCACTCTGCACTCTCAATCTGCACTCTGCACTACCAATCTGCACTCTGCACTACCAATCTGCACTCTGCACTACCACTCTGCACTCTGCACTCTGCACTACCACTCTGCACTCTGCACTACCACTCTGCACTACCAATCTGCACTCTGCACTCACACTCTGCACTCACAGATGCACTCTTCACTCACACTCTGCACCTGCACTCTGCACTACCAATCTGCACTCTGCACTACCAATCTGCACTCTGCACTACCAATCTGCACTACCAATCTGCACTCTGCACTACCACTCTGCACTCTGCACTACCACTCTGCACTCTGCACTACCACTTTGCACTCTGCACTACAACTCTGCACTCTGCACTACCACTCTGCACTCTGCACTCTGCACTACCACTCTGCACTCTGCACTACCAATCTGCACTCTGCACTACCACTCTGCACTCTGCACTACCAGTCTGCACTCTGCACTACCACTCTGCACTCTGCACTACCACTTTGCACTATGCACTACCACTCTGCACTCTGCACTACCACTCTGCACTCTGCACTACCACTCTGCACTACCAATCTGCACTCTGCACTACCACTCTGCACTCTGCACTACCACTCTGCACTACCACTCTGCACTCTGCACTACCACTCTGCACTCTGCACTACCAATCTGCACTCTGCACTACCAATCTGCACTCTGCACTACCACTCTGCACTACCACTCTGCACTCTGCAATACCACTCGCACTCTCAATCTGCACTCTGCACTACCAATCTACACTCTGCACTCTCAATCCGCACTCTGCACTACCACTCTGCACTCTGCACTACCAATCTGCACTCTGCACTACCAATCTGCACTCTGCACTACCACTCTGCACTCTGCACTACCACTCTGCACTGTGCACTACCACACTGCACTCTGCACTACCACTCTGCACTACCACTCTGCACTCTGCACTCTCAATCTGTACTCTGCACTACCACTCTGCACTCTGCACTACCACTCTGCACTACTACTCTGCACTCTGCACTGCCACTCTGTGCTACCAATCTGCACTCTCAATCTGCACTCTGCACTCTCAATCTGCACTCTGCACTACTACTCTGCACTCTGCACTCACAATCTGCACTCTGCACTACCACTCACAATCTGCACTCTGCACTACCAATCAGAATCTGCACTCTGCACTACCACTCTGCACTCTGCACTACCACTCTGCACTACCACTCTGCACTCTGCACTACCACTCTGCACTCTGCACTACTAATCTGCACTCTGCACTACCAATCTGCATTCTGCACTACCACTCTGCACTCTGCACTACCACTCTGCACTACCACTCTGCACTACCACTCTGCACTTGCGCTCTGCACTACCTCTCTGCACTCTGCACTACCACTCTGCACTCTGCAGTACCACTCTGCACTCTGCACTACCACTCTGCACTCTGCACTACCACTCTGCACTACCACTCAGCACTTTTACTCTGCACTACCACTCTGCACCATGCACTACCACTCTGCACTCTGCACCACCAATCTGCACTCTGCACTACCAATCTGCACTCTGCACTACCACTCGGCACTCTGCACTACCACTCTGCACTCTGCACTACCACTCTGCACTTGCACTCTGCACTACCACTCTGCACTCTGCACTACCACTCTGCACTCTGCACTACCACTCTGCACTCTGCACTACCACTCTGCACTACCACTCTGCACTCTGCACTACCACTCTGCACTTGCACTCTGCACTACCACTCTGCACTCTGCACTACCACTCTGCACTCTGCACTACCACTCTGCACTCTCAATCTGCACTCTGCACTACCACTCTGCACTCTGCACTACCACTCTGCACTCTGCACTACCACTCTGCACTCTGCACTACCACTCTGCACTCTGCACTACCACTCTGCACTCTGCACTACCAATCTGCACTCTGCACTACCAATCTGCACTCTGCGGTACCAATCTGCACTCTGCACTACCACTCTGCACTCTGCACTACCACTCTGCACTACCACGCTGCACTCTGCACTACCACTCTGCACTACCACTCTGCACTCTTCACTACCAATCTGCACTTGCACTCTGTTCTACCACTCTGCACTCTGCACTACCACTCTGCACTCTGCACTACCACTCTGCACTCTGCACTACCACTCTGCACTACCACTCTGCACTACAACTCTGCACTACCACTCTGCACTACCACTCTGCACTCTGCACTACAATTCTGCACTCTGCACTACAAATCTGCACTCTGCACTACCACTCTGCACTCTGCACTACCACTCTGCACTCTGCACTACCACTCTGCACTCTGCACTACCACTCTGCACTCTGCACTACCACTCTGCACTTGCACTACCACTCTGCACTCTGCACTACCACTCTGCACTCTGCAATACCACTCTGCACTCTGCACTACCACTCTGCACTCTGCACTCTCAATCTTCACTCTGCACTACCACTCTGCACTCTGCACTACCACTCTGCACTCTGCACTACCACTCTGCACTACCAATCTGCACCCTGCACTACCACTCTGCACTACCACTCTGCACTCTGCACTACCACTCAGCACTTGCACTCTGCACTACCACTCTGCACTACCACTCTGCACTACCACTCTGCACTCTGCACTACCACTCTGCACTACCACGCTGCACTCTGCACTACCAATCTGCACCCTGCACTACCAATCTGCACTCTGCACTACCAATCTGCACTCTGCACTCTCAATCTGCACTCTGCACTACCACAATGCACTACCACTCTGCACTCTGCACTACCACTCTGCACTTGCACTCTGCACTACCACTCTGCACTTGCACTCTGCACTACCACTCTGCACTCTGCACTACCACTCTGCACTACCAATCTGCACTCTGCACTACCAATCTGCACTCTGCACTACCAATCTGCACTCTGCACTTCCAATCTGCACTCTGCACTCTCAATCTGCACTCTGCACTACCACTCTGCACTACCACTCTGCACGACCACTCTGCACTCTGCACTACCACTCTGCACTCACAATCTGCACTCTGCACTACCACTCTGCACTCTGCACTACCACTCTGCACTCTGCACTCTGCACTACCACTCTGCACTACCAACCTGCACTCTGCACTACCAATCTGCACTCTGCACTACCACTCTGCATTCTGCACTACCACTCTGCACTCTGCAATACCACTCTGCACTACCACTCGCACTCTCAATCTGCACTCTGCACTCTCAATCTGCACTCTGCACTACCAATCTGCACTCTGCACTACCAATCTGCACTCTGCACTACTACTCTGCACTCTGCACTACCACTCTGCACTCTGCACTACCACTCTGCACTACCAATCTGCACTCTGCACTACCAATCTGCACTCTGCACTACCACTCTGCACTCTGCACTACCACTCGCACTCTCAATCTGCACTCTGCACTTCCATTCTGCACTCTGCACTACCACTCTGCACTCTGCAATACCACTCTGCACTACCACTCGCACTCTCAATCTGCACTCTGCACTCTCAATCTGCACTCTGCACTACCAATCTGCACTCTGCACTACCAATCTGCACTCTGCACTACCACTCTGCACTCTGCACTCTGCACTACCACTCTGCACTCTGCACTACCACTCTGCACTACCAATCTGCACTCTGCACTCACACTCTGCACTCTGCACTCACAGATGCACTCTTCACTCACACTCTGCACCTGCACTCTGCACTACCAATCTGCACTCTGCACTACCAATCTGCACTCTGCACTACCAATCTGCACTACCAATCTGCACTCTGCACTACCACTTTGCACTCTGCACTACCACTCTGCACTCTGCACTACCACTTTGCACTCTGCACTACAACTCTGCACTCTGCACTACCACTCTGCACTCTGCACTCTGCACTACCACTCTGCACTCTGCACTACCAATCTGCACTCTGCACTACCACTCTGCACTCTGCACTACCAGTCTGCACTCTGCACTACCACTCTGCACTCTGCACTACCACTTTGCACTATGCACTACCACTCTGCACTCTGCACTACCAATCTGCACTCTGCACTACCACTGCACTCTGCACTACCACTCTGCACTCTGCACTACCACTCTGCACTACCACTCTGCACTCTGCACTACCACTCTGCACTTGCACTCTGCACTACCACTCTGCACTCTGCACTACCAATCTGCACTCCGCACTACCAATCTGCACTACCAATCTGCACTCTGCACTACCAATCTGAAATCTGCACTACCACTCTGCACTCTGCACTACCAATCTGCACTCTGCACTCTGCACTACCACTCGCACTCTCAATCTGCACTCTGCACTACCAATCTGCACTCTGCACTACCACTCTGCACTCTGCAATACCACTCTGCACTACCACTCGCACTCTCAATCTGCACTCTCAATCTGCACTCTGCACTACCAATCTGCACTCGCACTACCAATCTGCACTCTGCACTCTGCACTACCACTCTGCAGTCTGCACTACCACTCTGCACTACCAATCTGCACTCTGCACTCACACTCTGCACTCTGCACTACCAATCTGCACTACCAATCTGCACTCTGCACTACCACTCTGCACTCTGCACTACCACTCTGCACTCTGCACAACCACTGTGCACTCTGCACTACCACTCTGCACTCTGCTCTACCACTCTGCACTCTGCACTACCACTCTGCACTCTGCACTCTGCACTACCACTCTGCACTCTGCACTACCAATCTGCACTCTGCACTACCACTTTGCACTACCACTCTGCACTCTGCACTACCACTCCGCACTCTGCACTACCACTCTGCACTCCCAATCTGCACTCTGCACTCCCAATCTGCACTCTGCACTCCCAATCTACACTCCCAATCTGCACTCTGCACTCCCACTCCCAATCTGCACTCTGCACTCCCAATCTGCACTCTGCACTCCCAATCTGCACTCTGCACTCTCAATCTGCACTCTCAATCTGCATTCTGCACTACCACTCTGCACTCCGCACTACCACTCTGCACTCTGCACTACCACTCTGCACTCTGCACTACCAATCTGCATACCATTCTGCACTCTGCACTACCACTCTGGACTCTGCACTACCACTCTGCACTACCAATCTGCACTCTGCACTACCACTCTGCACTCTGCACTACCACTCTGCACTACCACTCTGCACTCTGCACTACCACTCTGCACTCTGCACTACCAATCTGCACTCTGCACTACCAATCTGCACTCTGCACTACCACTCTGCACTACCACTCTGCACTCTGCAATACCACTCGCACTCTCAATCTGCACTCTGCACTACCAATCTACACTCTGCACTCTCAATCCGCACTCTGCACTACCACTCTGCACTCTGCACTACCAATCTGCACTCTGCACTACCAATCTGCACTCTGCACTACCACTCTGCACTCTGCACTACCACTCTGCACTCTGCACTACCACACTGCACTCTGCACTACCACTCTGCACTACCACTCTGCACTCTGCACTCTCAATCTGTACTCTGCACTACCACTCTGCACTCTGCACTACCACTCTGCACTACTACTCTGCACTCTGCACTGCCACTCTGTGCTACCAATCTGCACTCTCAATCTGCACTCTGCACTCTCAATCTGCACTCTGCACTACTACTCTGCACTCTGCACTCACAATCTGCACTCTGCACTACCACTCACAATCTGCACTCTGCACTAGCAATCAGAATCTGCACTCTGCACTACCACTCTGCACTCTGCACTACCACTCTGCACTCTGCACTACCACTCTGCACTCTGCACTACTAATCTGCACTCTGCACTACCAATCTGCATTCTGCACTACCACTCTGCACTCTGCACTACCACTCTGCACTACCACTCTGCACTACCACTCTGCACTTGCGCTCTGCACTACCTCTCTGCACTCTGCACTACCACTCTGCACTCTGCAGTACCACTCTGCACTCTGCACTACCACTCTGCACTCTGCACTACCACTCTGCACTACCACTCTGCACTTGCACTCTGCACTACCACTCTGCACCATGCACTACCACTCTGCACTCTGCACCACCAATCTGCACTCTGCACTACCAATCTGCACTCTGCACTACCACTCGGCACTCTGCACTACCACTCTGCACTACCACTCTGCACTCTGCACTACCACTCTGCACTTGCACTCTGCACTACCACTCTGCACTCTGCACTACCACTCTGCACTCTGCACTACCACTCTGCACTCTGCACTACCACTCTGCACTACCACTCTGCACTCTGCACTACCACTCTGCACTCTGCACTACCACTCTGCACTCTCAATCTGCACTCTGCACTACCACTCTGCACTCTGCACTACCACTCTGCACTCTGCACTACCACTCTGCACTCTGCACTACCACTCTGCACTCTGCACTACCAATCTGCACTCTGCACTACCAATCTGCACTCTGCGGTACCAATCTGCACTCTGCACTACCACTCTGCACTCTGCACTACCACTCTGCACTACCACGCTGCACTCTGCACTACCACTCTGCACTACCACTCTGCACTCTTCACTACCACTCTGCACTCTGCACTACCACTCTGCACTACCACTCTGCACTACAACTCTGCACTACCACTCTGCACTACCACTCTGCACTCTGCACTACAATTCTGCACTCTGCACTACAAATCTGCACTCTGCACTACCACTCTGCACTCTGCACTACCACTCTGCACTCTGCACTACCACTCTGCACTCTGCACTACCACTCTGCACTCTGCACTACCACTCTGCACTTGCACTACCACTCTGCACTCTGCACTACCACTCTGCACTCTGCACTACCACTCTGCACTCTGCAATACCACTCTGCACTCTGCACTACCACTCTGCACTCTGCACTCTCAATCTTCACTCTGCACTACCACTCTGCACTCTGCACTACCACTCTGCACTCTGCACTACCACTCTGCACTACCAATCTGCACCCTGCACTACCACTCTGCACTACCACTCTGCACTCTGCACTACCACTCAGCACTTATACTCTGCACTACCACTCTGCACTACCACTCTGCACTACCACTCTGCACTCTGCACTACCACTCTGCACTACCACGCTGCACTCTGCACTACCAATCTGCACCCTGCACTACCAATCTGCACTCTGCACTACCAATCTGCACTCTGCACTCTCAATCTGCACTCTGCACTACCACAATGCACTACCACTCTGCACTCTGCACTACCACTCTGCACTTGCACTCTGCACTACCACTCTGCACTTGCACTCTGCACTACCACTCTGCACTCTGCACTACCACTCTGCATTCTGCACTACCACTCTGCACTACCAATCTGCACTCTGCACTACCAATCTGCACTCTGCACTACCAATCTGCACTCTGCACTTCCAATCTGCACTCTGCACTCTCAATCTGCACTCTGCACTACCACTCTGCACTACCACTCTGCACGACCACTCTGCACTCTGCACTACCACTCTGCACTCACAATCTGCACTCTGCACTACCACTCTGCACTCTGCACTACCACTCTGCACTCTGCACTCTGCACTACCACTCTGCACTACCAACCTGCACTCTGCACTACCAATCTGCACTCTGCACTACCACTCTGCACTCTGCACTACCACTCTGCACTACCACTCGCACTCTCAATCTGCACTCTGCACTCTCAATCTGCACTCTGCACTACCAGTCTGCACTCTGCACTACCAATCTGCACTCTGCACTACCACTCTGCACTCTGCACTACCACTCTGCACTCTGCACTACCACTCTGCACTACCAATCTGCACTCTGCACTACCACTCTTCACTCTGCACTACCACTCTGCACTACCACTCTGCACTCAGCACTACCACTCTGCACTCTGCACTACCAATCTGCACTCTGCACTACCAATCTGCACTCTGCACTACCAATCTGCACTCTGCACTACCACTCTGCACTACCACTCTGCACTCTGCAATACCACTCGCACTCTCAATCTGCACTCTGCACTACCAATCTACACTCTGCACTCTCAATCCGCACTCTGCACTACCACTCTGCACTCTGCACTACCAATCTGCACTCTGCACTACCAATCTGCACTCTGCACTACCACTCTGCACTCTGCACTACCACTCTGCACTCTGCACTACCACACTGCACTCTGCACTACCACTCTGCACTACCACTCTGCACTCCGCACTCTCAATCTGTACTCTGCACTACCACTCTGCACTCTGCACTACCACTCTGCACTACTACTCTGCACTCTCAATCTGCACTCTGCACTCTCAATCTGCACTCTGCACTAGTACTCTGCACTCTGCACTCACAATCTGCACTCTGCACTACCACTCTGTGCTACCAATCTGCACTCTCAATCTGCACTCTGCACTCTCAATCTGCACTGTGCACTAGTACTCTGCACTCTGCACTCACAATCTGCACTCTGCACTACCACTCACAATCTGCACTCTGCACTACCAATCAGAATCTGCACTCTGCACTACCACTCTGCACTCTGCACTACCACTCTGCACTCTGCACTACCAATCTGCACTCTGCACTACCAATCTGCATTCTGCACTACCACTCTGCACTCTGCACTACCACTCTGCACTACCACTCTGCACTCTGCACTACCACTCTGCACTTGCGCTCTGCACTACCACTCTGCACTCTGCACTACCACTCTGCACTCTGCAGTACCACTCTGCACTCTGCACTACCACTCTGCACTCTGCACTACCACTCTGCACTACCACTCTGCACCATGCACTACCACTCTGCACTCTGCACCACCAATCTGCACTCTGCACTACCAATCTGCACTCTGCACTACCACTCGGTACTCTGCACTACCACTCTGCACTCTGCACTACCACTCTGCACTTGCACTCTGCACTACCACTCTGCACTCTGCACTACCACTCTGCACTCTGCACTACCACTCTGCACTCAGCAATACCACTCTGCACTCTCAATCTGCACTCTGCACTACCACTCTGCACTCTGCACTACCACTCTGCACTCTGCACTACCACTCTGCACTCTGCACTACCAATCTGCACTCTGCACTACCAATCTGCACTCTGCGGTACCAATCTGCACTCTGCACTACCACTCTGCACTCTGCACTACCACTCTGCACTACCACGCTGCACTCTGCACTACCACTCTGCACTACCACTCTGCACTCTTCACTACCACTCTGCACTTGCACTCTGCACTACCACTCTGCACTTGCACTCTGCACTACCACTCTGCACTCTGCACTACCACTCTGCACTCTGCACTACCACTCTGCACTCTGCACTACCACTCTGCACTACCACTCTGCACTCTGCACTACCACTCTGCACTTGCACTCTGCACTACCACTCTGCACTCTGCACTACCACTCTGCACTCTGCACTACCACTCTGCACTCAGCAATACCACTCTGCACTCTCAATCTGCACTCTGCACTACCACTCTGTACTACCACTCTGCACTCTGCACTACCACTCTGCACTCTGCACTACCACTCTGCACTCTGCACTACCAATCTGCACTCTGCACTACCAATCTGCACTCTGCGGTACCAATCTGCACTCTGCACTACCACTCTGCACTCTGCACTACCACTCTGCACTACCACGCTGCACTCTGCACTACCACTCTGCACTCTTCACTACCACTCTGCACTTGCACTCTGTTCTACCACTCTGCACTACCACTCTGCACTCTGCACTACCACTCTGCACTCTGCACTACCACTCTGCACTCTGCACTACCACTCTGCACTACCACTCTGCACTACCACTCTGCACTACAACTCTGCACTACCACTCCGCACTACCACTCTGCACTCTGCACTACAAATCTGCACTCTGCACTACAAATCTGCACTCTGCACTACCACTCTGCACTCTGCACTACCACTCTGCACTCTGCACTACCACTCTGCACTCTGCACTACCACTCTGCACTCTGCACTACCACTCTGCACTCTCAATCTTCACTCTGCACTACCACTCTGCACTCTGCACTACCACTCTGCACTCTGCACTACCACTCTGCACTACCAATCTGCACCCTGCACTACCACTCTGCACTACCACTCTGCACTCTGCACTACCACTCAGCACTTGCACTCTGCACTACCACTCTGCACTACCACTCTGCACTACCACTCTGCACTCTGCACTACCACTCTGCACTACCACGCTGCACTCTGCACTACCACGCTGCACTCTGCACTACCAATCTGCACCCTGCACTACCAATCTGCACTCTGCACTACCAATCTGCACTCTGCACTCTCAATCTGCCCTCTGCACTACCACAATGCACTACCACTCTGCACTCTGCACTACCACTCTGCACTTGCACTCTGCACTACCACTCTGCACTTGCACTCTGCACTACCACTCTGCACTCTGCACTACCAATCTGCACTCTGCACTACCACTCTGCACTCTGCACTACCACTCTGCACTACCAATCTGCACTCTGCACAACCAATCTGCACTCTGCACTTCCAATCTGCACTCTCAATCTGCACTCAGCACTACCACTCTGCACTACCACTCTGCACTCTGCACTACCACTCTGCACTCACAATCTGCACTCTTCACTACCAATCTGCACTCTCAATCTGCACTCTGCACTCTCAATCTGCACTCTGCACTACCACTCTGCACTCTGCACTACCAATCTGCACTCTGCACTACCAATCTGCACTACCAATCTGCACTCTGCACTACCAATCTGCACTCTGCACTACCACTCTGCACTCCGCACTCTGCACTACCACTCGCACTCTCTATCTGCACTCTGCACTACCACTCGGCACTCTGCACTACCACTCTGCACTACCACTCTGCACTCTGCACTACCACTGTGCACTACCACTCTGCACTTGCACTCTGCACTACCACTCTGCACTCTGCACTAACACTCTGCACTCTGCACTACCACTCTGCACTCTGCACTACCACTCTGCACTACCACTCTGTACTCTGCAATACCACTCTGCACTTGCACTCTGCACTACCACTCTGCACTACCACTCTGCACTCTGCACTACCAATCTGCACTCTGCACTACCAATCTGCAAAACCAATCTGCACTCTGCACTACCAATCTGCACTCTGCACTACCACTCTGCACTCTGCACTACCACTCTGTACTCTGCACTCTGCACTACCACTCGCACTCTCAATCTGCACTCTGCACTACCAATCTGCACTCTGCACTACCACTCTGCACTCTGAAATACCACTCTGCACTACCACTCGCACTCTCAATCTGCACTCTGCACTCTCAATCTGCACTCTGCACTACCAATCTGCACTCTGCACTACCAATCTGCACTCTGCACTACCACTCTGCACTCTGCACTACCACTCTGCACTACCACTCTGCACTACCAATCTGCACTCTGCACTCACACTCTGCACTCTGCACTCACAAATGCACTCTTCAATCACACTCTGTACCTGCACTGTGCACTACCACTCTGCACTCTGCACTACCAATCTGCACTCTGCACTACCAATCTGCAATACCAATCTGCACTATGCCCTACCACTCTGCACTCTGCACTACCACTCTGCACTCTGCACTACCACTCTGCACTCTGCACTACCACTCTGCACTCTGCACTACCACTCTGCACTCTGCACTACCACTCTGCACTCTGCACTACCAATCTGCACTCTGCACTACCAATGCACTCTGCACTACCACTCTGCACTCTGCACTACCAATCTGCACTCTGCACTACCAATCTGCAATACCAATCTGCACTATGCCCTACCACTCTGCACTCTGCACTACCACTCTGCACTCTGCACTACCACTCTGCACTCTGCACTACCACTCTGCACTCTGCACTACCACTCTGCACTCTGCACTACCACTCTGCACTCTGCACTACCAATCTGCACTCTGCACTACCAATGCACTCTGCACTACCACTCTGCACTCTGCACTACCACTCTGCACTCTGCACAACCACTCTGCACTCTGCACTACCACTCTGCACTCTGCACTACCACTCTGCACTACCACTCTGCACTCTGCACTACCACTCTGCACTTGCACTCTGCACTACCACTCTGCACTCTGCACTACCACTCTGCACTCTGCACTACCACTCTGCACTCTGCACTACCACTCTGCACTTGCACTCTTCACTACCACTCTGCACCATGCACTACCTCTCTGCACTCTGCACTACCAATCTGCACTCAGCACTACCAATCTGCACTCTACACTACCACTCGGCACTCTGCACTACCACTCTGGACTACCACTCTGCACTCTGCACTACCACTCTGCACTACCACTCAGCACTTGCACTCTGCACTAGCACTATGCACTCTGCACTACCACTCTGCACTCTGCACTACCACTCTGCACTCTGCACTACCACTCTGCACTACCACTCTGCACTCTGCAATACCACTCTGCACTTGCACTCTGCACTACCACTCTGCACTCTGCACTACCACTCTGCACTTGCACTCTGCACTACCACTCTGCACTCTGCACTAACACTCTGCACTCTGCACTACCACTCTGCACTCTGCACTACCACTCTGCACTCTGCACTACCACTCTGCACTTGCACTCTGCACTACCACTCTGCACCATGCAATACCACTCTGCACTCTGCACTACCAATCTGCACTCGGCACTACCAATCTGCACTCTGCACTACCACTCGGCACTCTGCACTACCACTCTGCACTACCACTCTGCACTCTGCACTACCACTCTGCACTTGCACTCTGCACTACCACTCTGCACTCTGCACTACCACTCTGCACTACCACTCTGCACTCTGCACTACCACTCTGCACTCTGCACTACCACTCTGCACTACCACTCTGCACTCTGCACTACCACTCTGCACTCTGCACTACCAATCTGCACTCTGAACTACCACTCTGCACTCTGCACTACCACTCTGCACTCTGCACTCTGCACTACCACTCGCACTCTCAATCTGCACTCTGCACTTCCAATCTGCACTCTGCACTACCACTCTGCACTCTGCACTACCACTCTGCACTTGCACTCTTCACTACCACTCTGCACCATGCACTACCTCTCTGCACTCTGCACTACCAATCTGCACTCAGCACTACCAATCTGCACTCTACACTACCACTCGGCACTCTGCACTACCACTCTGGACTACCACTCTGCACTCTGCACTACCACTCTGCACTACCACTCGGCACTTGCACTCTGCACTAGCACTATGCACTCTGCACTACCACTCTGCACTCTGCACTACCACTCTGCACTCTGCACTACCACTCTGCACTACCACTCTGCACTCTGCAATACCACTCTGCACTTGCACTCTGCACTACCACTCTGCACTCTGCACTACCACTCTGCACTTGCACTCTGCACTACCACTCTGCACTCTGCACTAACACTCTGCACTCTGCACTACCACTCTGCACTCTGCACTACCACTCTGCACTCTGCACTACCACTCTGCACTTGCACTCTGCACTACCACTCTGCACCATGCAATACCACTCTGCACTCTGCACTACCAATCTGCACTCAGCACTACCAATCTGCACTCTGCACTACCACTCGGCACTCTGCACTACCACTCTGCACTACCACTCTGCACTCTGCACTACCACTCTGCACTTGCACTCTGCACTACCACTCTGCACTCTGCACTACCACTCTGCACTACCACTCTGCACTCTGCACTACCACTCTGCACTCTGCACTACCACTCTGCACTACCACTCTGCACTCTGCACTACCACTCTGCACTCTGCACTACCAATCTGCACTCTGAACTACCACTCTGCACTCTGCACTACCACTCTGCACTCTGCACTCCCACTCGCACTCTCAATCTGCACTCTGCACTTCCAATCTGCACTCTGTACTACCACTCTGCACTCTGCAATACCACTCTGCACTACCACTCGCACTCTCAATCTGCACTCTGCACTCTCAATCTGCACTCTGCACTACCAATCTGCACTCTGCACTACCAATCTGCACTCTGCACTACCACTCTGCACTCTGCACTACCACTCTGCTGTCTGCACTACCACTCTGCACTACCAATCTGCACTCTGCACTCACACTCTGCACTCACAAATGCACTCTTCACTCACACTCTGCACCTGCACTCTGCACTACCAATCTGCACTCTGCACTACCAATCTGCACACTGCACTACCAATCTGCACTACCACTCTGCACTCTGCACTACCACTCTGCACCCTGCACTACCACTCTGCACTCTGCACTACCACTCTGCACTCTGCACTCTGCACTACCACTCTGCACTTGCACTCTGCACTACCACTCTGCACCATGCACTACCACTCTGCACTCTGCACTACCAATCTGCACTCTGCACTACCAATCCGCACTCTGCACTACCACTCGGCACTCTGCACTACCACTCTGCACTACCACTCTGCACTACCACTCTGCACTCTGCACTACCACTCTGCACTTGCACTCTGCACTACCACTCTGCACTCTGCACTACCACTCTGCACTCTGCACTACCACTCTGCACTCTGCACTACCACTCTGCACTACCACTCTGCACTCTGCACTACCACTCTGCACTTGCACTCTGCACTACCACTCTGCACTCTGCACTCTCAATCTGCACTCTGCACTACCACTCTGCACTCTGCACTACCACCCTGCACTCTGCACTACCACTCTGCACTCTGCACTACCACTCTGCACTCTGCACTACCACTCTGCACTCTGCACTACCACTCGGCACTCTGCACTACCACTCTGCACTACCACTCTGCACTCTGCAATACCACTCTGCACTTGCACTCTGCACTACCACTCTGCACTCTGCACTACCACTCTGCACTCTGCACTACCAATCTGCACTCTGCACTACCACTCTGCACTCTGCACTGCCAATCTGCACTCTGCACTCTCAATCTGCACTCTGCACTACCACTCTGCACTCTGCACTACCACTCTGCACTCTGCACTACCAATCTGCACTCTGCACTACCAATCTGCACTACCACTCTGCACTCTGCACTACCACTCTGCACTACCAATCAGCACTCTGCACTCCCACTCTGCACTCTGCACTACCACTCTGCACTCTGCACTACCACTCTGCACTCTGCACTGCCAATCTGCACTCTGCACTCTCAATCTGCACTCTGCACTCTCAATCTGCACTGTGCACTCTCAATCTGCACTCTGCACTACCACTCTGCACTACCAATCTGCACTCTCAATCTGCACTCTGCACTACCACTCTGCACTCTGCACTACCACTCTGCACTCTGCACTACCACTCTGCACTACCAACCTGCACTCTGCACTACCAATCTGCACTCTGCACTACCACTCTGCACTCTGCACTACCACTCTGCACTACCACTCGCACTCTCAATCTGCACTCTGCACTCTCAATCTGCACTCTGCACTACCAATCTGCACTCTGCACTACCAATCTGCACTCTGCACTACCAATCTGCACTCTGCACTATCACTCTGCACTCTGCACTACCACTCTGCACTACCAATCTGCACTCTGCACTACCACTCTGCACTCTGCACTACCACTCTGCACTCTGCACTACCACTCTGCACTCTGCACTACCACTCTGCACTCTGCACTACCAATCTGCACTCTGCACTACCAATCTGCACTACCAATCTGCACTCTGCACTACCAATCTGCACTCTGCACTACCACTCTGCACTCTGCACTCTGCACTACCACTCGCACTCTCTATCTGCACTCTGCACTACCACTCGGCACTCTGCACTACCACTCTGCACTACCACTCTGCACTCTGCACTACCACTCTGCACTACCACTCTGCACTTGCACTCTGCACTACCACTCTGCACTCTGCACTAACACTCTGCACTCTGCACTACCACTCTGCACTCTGCACTACCACTCTGCACTACCACTCTGTACTCTGCAATACCACTCTGCACCTGCACTCTGCACTACCACTCTGCACTACCAGTCTGCACTCTGCACTACCACTCGGCACTCTGCACTACCACTCTGCACTACCACTCTGCACTCTGCACTACCACTCTGCACTACCACTCTGCACTTGCACTCTGCACTACCACTCTGCACTCTGCACTACCACTCTGCACTCTGCACTACCACTCTGCACTACCACTCTGTACTCTGCAATACCACTCTGCACTTGCACTCTGCACTACCACTCTGCACTACCACTCTGCACTCTGCACTACCAATCTGCACTCTGCACTACCAATCTGCAAAACCAATCTGCACTCTGCACTACCAATCTGCACTCTGCACTACCACTCTGCACTCTGCACTACCACTATGCACTCTGCACTCTGCACTACCACTCGTACTCTCAATCTGCACTCTGCACTACCAATCTGCACTCTGCACTACCACTCTGCACTCTGCAATACAACTCTGCACTACCACTCGCACTCTCAATCTGCACTCTGCACTCTCAATCTGCACTCTGCACTACCAATCTGCACTCTGCACTACCAATCTGCACTCTGCACTACCACTCTGCACTCTGCACTACCACTCTGCACTACCACTCTGCACTACCAATCTGCACTCTGCACTCACACTCTGCACTCTGCACTCACAAATGCACTCTTCAATCACACTCTGTACCTGCACTGTGCACTACCACTCTGCACTCTGCACTACCAATCTGCACTCTGCACTACCAATCTGCACTACCAATCTGCACTATGCACTACCACTCTGCACTCTGCACTACCACTCTGCACTCTGCACTACCACTCTGCACTCTGCACTACCACTCTGCACTCTGCACTACCAATCTGCACTCTGCACTACCAATGCACTCTGCACTACCACTCTGCACTCTGCACTACCACTCTGCACTCTGCACAACCACTCTGCACTCTGCACTACCACTCTGCACTCTGCACTACCACTCTGCACTACCACTCTACACTCTGCACTACCACTCTGCACTTGCACTCTGCACTACCACTCTGCACTCTGCACTACCACTCTGCACTCTGCACTACCACTCTGCACTCTGCACTACCACTCTGTACTCTGCACTACCACTCTGCACTTGCACTCTTCACTACCACTCTGCACCATGCACTACCTCTCTGCACTCTGCACTACCAATCTGCACTCAGCACTACCAATCTGCACTCTACACTACCACTCGGCACTCTGCACTACCACTCTGGACTACCACTCTGCACTCTGCACTACCACTCTGCACTACCACTCAGCACTTGCACTCTGCACTACCACTCTGCACTCTGCACTAGCACTATGCACTCTGCACTACCACTCTGCACTCTGCACTACCACTCTGCACTCTGCACTACCACTCTGCTCTACCACTCTGCACTCTGCAATACCACTCTGCACTTGCACTCTGCACTACCACTCTGCACTCTGCACTACCACTCTGCACTTGCACTCTGCACTACCACTCTGCACTCTGCACTAACACTCTGCACTCTGCACTACCACTCTGCACTCTGCACTACCACTCTGCACTCTGCACTACCACTCTGCACTTGCACTCTGCACTACCACTCTGCACCATGCACTACCACTCTGCACTCTGCACTACCAATCTGCACTCAGCACTACCAATCTGCACTCTGCACTACCACTCGGCACTCTGCACTACCACTCTGCACTACCACTCTGCACTCTGCACTACCACTCTGCACTACCACTCTGCACTCTGCACTACCACTCTGCACTCTGCACTCTGCACTACCACTCGCACTCTCAATCTGCACTCTGCACTTCCAATCTGCACTCTGCACTACCACTCTGCACTCTGCAATACCACTCTGCACTACCACTCGCACTCTCAATCTCCACTCTGCACTCTCAATCTGCACTCTGCACTACCAATCTGCACTCTGCACTACCAATCTGCACTCTGCACTACCACTCTGCACTCTGCACTACCACTCTGCAGTCTGCACTACCACTCTGCACTACCAATCTGCACTCTGCACTCACACTCTGCACTCACAAATGCACTCTTCACTCACACTCTGCACCTGCACTCTGCACTACCAATCTGCACTCTGCACTACCAATCTGCACACTGCACTACCAATCTGCACTACCAATCTGCACTCTGCACTACCACTCTGCACTCTGCACTACCACTCTGCACTCTGCACTACCACTCTGCACTCTGCACTATCACTCTGCACTCTGCACTACCACTCTGCACTACCACTCTGCACTCTGCACTACCACTCTGCACTCTGCACTACCAATCTGCACTCTGCACTACCACTCTGCACTCTGCACTACCACTCTGCACTCTGCACTATCACTCTGCACTCTGCACTACCACTCTGCACTACCACTCTGCACTCTGCACTACCACTCTGCACTCTGCACTACCACTCTGCACTCTGCACTACCACTCTGCACTCTGCACTACCACTCTGCACTCTGCTCTCTGCACTACCACTCTGCACTTGCACTCTGCACTACCACTCTGCACCATGCGCTACCACTCTGCACTCTGCACTACCAATCTGCACTCTGCACTACCAATCTGCACTCTGCACTACCACTCGGCACTCTGCACTACCACTCTGCACTACCACTCTGCACTACCACTCTGCACTACCACTCTGCACTTGCACTCTGCACTACCACTCTGCACTCTGCACTACCACTCTGCACTCTGCACTACCACTCTGCACTCTACACTACCACTCTGCACTACCACTCTGCACTCTGCACTACCACTCTGCACTTGCACTCTGCACTACCACTCTGCACTCTGCACTACCAATCTGCACTCTGCACTACCACTCTGCACTCTGCACTACCACTCTGCACTCTGCACTCCCAATCTGCACTCTGCACTACCACTCTGCACTCTGCACTACCACCCTGCACTCTGCACTACCACTCTGCACTCTGCACTACCATTCTGCACTCTGCACTACCACTCTGCACTCTGCACTACCACTCTGCACTACCACTCTGCACTCTGCAATACCACTCTGCACTTGCACTCTGCACTACCACTCTGCACTCTGCACTACCACTCTGCACTCTGCACTACCAATC
The DNA here is from genome assembly GCF_964263255.1 of Lissotriton vulgaris. Lineage (NCBI taxonomy): Eukaryota > Metazoa > Chordata > Amphibia > Caudata > Salamandridae > Lissotriton > Lissotriton vulgaris. The sequence goes on from NC_141695.1 coordinate 299,369,319, forward strand.
TGCACTCTGCACTACCAATCTGCACTACCACTCTGCACTCTGCACTACCACTCTGCACTACCAATCAGCACTCTGCACTCCCACTCTGCACTCTGCACTACCACTCTGCACTCTGCACTACCACTCTGCACTCTGCACTGCCAATCTGCACTCTGCACTCTCAATCTGCACTCTGCACTACCACTCTGCACTCTGCACTACCACTCTGCACTCTGCACTACCAATCTGCACTCTGCACTACCAATCTGCACTACCACTCTGCACTCTGCACTACCACTCTGCACTACCAATCAGCACTCTGCACTCCCACTCTGCACTCTGCACTACCACTCTGCACTCTGCACTACCACTCTGCACTCTGCACTGCCAATCTGCACTCTGCACTCTCAATCTGCACTCTGCACTCTCAATCTGCACTCTGCACTCTCAATCTGCACTCTGCACTACCACTCTGCACTACCAATCTGCACTCTCAATCTGCACTCTGCACTACCACTCTGCACTCTGCACTACCACTCTGCACTCTGCACTACCACTCTGCACTACCAACCTGCACTCTGCACTACCAATCTGCACTCTGCACTACCACTCTGCACTCTGCACTACCACTCTGCACTACCACTCGCACTCTCAATCTGCACTCTGCACTCTCAATCTGCACTCTGCACTCTCAATCTGCACTCTGCACTACCAATCTGCACTCTGCACTACCAATCTGCACTCTGCACTATCACTCTGCACTCTGCACTACCACTCTGCACTACCAATCTGCACTCTGCACTACCACTCTGCACTCTGCACTACCACTCTGCACTCTGCACTACCACTCTGCACTCTGCACTACCACTCTGCACTCTGCACTACCAATCTGCACTCTGCACTACCAATCTGCACTACCAATCTGCACTCTGCACTACCAATCTGCACTCTGCACTACCACTCTGCACTCTGCACTCTGCACTACCACTCGCACTCTCTATCTGCACTCTGCACTACCACTCGGCACTCTGCACTACCACTCTGCACTACCACTCTGCACTCTGCACTACCACTCTGCACTACCACTCTGCACTTGCACTCTGCACTACCACTCTGCACTCTGCACTAACACTCTGCACTCTGCACTACCACTCTGCACTCTGCACTACCACTCTGCACTACCACTCTGTACTCTGCAATACCACTCTGCACTTGCACTCTGCACTACCACTCTGCACTACCACTCTGCACTCTGCACTACCACTCGGCACTCTGCACTACCACTCTGCACTACCACTCTGCACTCTGCACTACCACTCTGCACTACCACTCTGCACTTGCACTCTGCACTACCACTCTGCACTCTGCACTAACACTCTGCACTCTGCACTACCACTCTGCACTCTGCACTACCACTCTGCACTACCACTCTGTACTCTGCAATACCACTCTGCACTTGCACTCTGCACTACCACTCTGCACTACCACTCTGCACTCTGCACTACCAATCTGCACTCTGCACTACCAATCTGCAAAACCAATCTGCACTCTGCACTACCAATCTGCACTCTGCACTACCACTCTGCACTCTGCACTACCACTCTGCACTCTGCACTCTGCACTACCACTCGCACTCTCAATCTGCACTCTGCACTACCAATCTGCACTCTGCACTACCACTCTGCACTCTGCAATACAACTCTGCACTACCACTCGCACTCTCAATCTGCACTCTGCACTCTCAATCTGCACTCTGCACTACCAATCTGCACTCTGCACTACCAATCTGCACTCTGCACTACCACTCTGCACTCTGCACTACCACTCTGCACTACCACTCTGCACTACCAATCTGCACTCTGCACTCACACTCTGCACTCTGCACTCACAAATGCACTCTTCAATCACACTCTGTACCTGCACTGTGCACTACCACTCTGCACTCTGCACTACCAATCTGCACTCTGCACTACCAATCTGCACTACCAATCTGCACTATGCACTACCACTCTGCACTCTGCACTACCACTCTGCACTCTGCACTACCACTCTGCACTCTGCACTACCACTCTGCACTCTGCACTACCACTCTGCACTCTGCACTACCAATCTGCACTCTGCACTACCAATGCACTCTGCACTACCACTCTGCACTCTGCACTACCACTCTGCACTCTGCACAACCACTCTGCACTCTGCACTACCACTCTGCACTCTGCACTACCACTCTGCACTACCACTCTACACTCTGCACTACCACTCTGCACTTGCACTCTGCACTACCACTCTGCACTCTGCACTACCACTCTGCACTCTGCACTACCACTCTGCACTCTGCACTACCACTCTGTACTCTGCACTACCACTCTGCACTTGCACTCTTCACTACCACTCTGCACCATGCACTACCTCTCTGCACTCTGCACTACCAATCTGCACTCAGCACTACCAATCTGCACTCTACACTACCACTCGGCACTCTGCACTACCACTCTGGACTACCACTCTGCACTCTGCACTACCACTCTGCACTACGACTCAGCACTTGCACTCTGCACTACCACTCTGCACTCTGCACTAGCACTATGCACTCTGCACTACCACTCTGCACTCTGCACTACCACTCTGCACTCTGCACTACCACTCTGCTCTACCACTCTGCACTCTGCAATACCACTCTGCACTTGCACTCTGCACTACCACTCTGCACTCTGCACTACCACTCTGCACTTGCACTCTGCACTACCACTCTGCACTCTGCACTAACACTCTGCACTCTGCACTACCACTCTGCACTCTGCACTACCACTCTGCACTCTGCACTACCACTCTGCACTTGCACTCTGCACTACCACTCTGCACCATGCACTACCACTCTGCACTCTGCACTACCAATCTGCACTCAGCACTACCAATCTGCACTCTGCACTACCACTCGGCACTCTGCACTACCACTCTGCACTACCACTCTGCACTCTGCACTACCACTCTGCACTTGCACTCTGCACTACCACTCTGCACTCTGCACTACCACTCTGCACTACCACTCTGCACTCTGCACTACCACTCTGCACTCTGCACTACCACTCTGCACTACCACTCTGCACTCTGCACTACCACTCTGCACTCTGCACTACCACTCTGCACTCTGCACTCTGCACTACCACTCGCACTCTCAATCTGCACTCTGCACTTCCAATCTGCACTCTGCACTACCACTCTGCACTCTGCAATACCACTCCGCACTACCACTCGCACTCCCAATCTCCACTCTGCACTCTCAATCTGCACTCTGCACTACCAATCTGCACTCTGCACTACCAATCTGCACTCTGCACTACCACTCTGCACTCTGCACTACCACTCTGCAGTCTGCACTACCACTCTGCACTACCAATCTGCACTCTGCACTCACACTCTGCACTCACAAATGCACTCTTCACTCACACTCTGCACCTGCACTCTGCACTACCAATCTGCACTCTGCACTACCAATCTGCACACTGCACTACCAATCTGCACTACCAATCTGCACTCTGCACTACCACTCTGCACTCTGCACTACCACTCTGCACTCTGCACTACCACTCTGCACTCTGCACTATCACTCTGCACTCTGCACTACCACTCTGCACTACCACTCTGCACTCTGCACTACCACTCTGCACTCTGCACTACCAATCTGCACTCTGCACTACCAATCTGCACTCTGCACTACCACTCGGCACTCTGCACTACCACTCTGCACTACCACTCTGCACTACCACTCTGCACTACCACTCTGCACTCTGCACTACCACTCTGCACTTGCACTCTGCACTACCACTCTGCACTCTGCACTACCACTCTGCACTCTGCACTACCACTCTGCACTCTGCACTACCACTCTGCACTACCACTCTGCACTCTGCACTACCACTCTGCACTTGCACTCTGCACTACCACTCTGCACTACCAATCTGCACTCTGCACTACCACTCTGCACTCTGCACTACCACTCTGCACTCTGCACTCTCAATCTGCACTCTGCACTACCACTCTGCACTCTGCACTACCACCCTGCACTCTGCACTACCACTCTGAACTCTGCACTACCACTCTGCACTCTGCACTACCACTCTGCACTCTGCACTACCACTCTGCACTCTGCACTACCACTCTGCACTACCACTCTGCACTCTGCAATACCACTCTGCACTTGCACTCTGCACTACCACTCTGCACTCTGCACTACCACTCTGCACTCTGCACTACCAATCTGCACTCTGCACTACCAATCTACACTCTGCACTACCAATCTGCACTACCAATCTGCACTCTGCACTACCAATCCTCACTCTGCACTACCAATCTGCACTCTGCACTATCACTCTGCACTCTGCACTACCACTCTGCACTCTGCACTACCACTCTGCACTCTGCACTACCACTCTGCACTCTGCACTACCACTCTGCACTCTGCACTACCAATCTGCACTCCGCACTACCAATCTGCACTACCAATCTGCACTCTGCACTACCAATCTGCACTCTGCACTACCACTCTGCACTCTGCACTCTGCACTACCACTCGCACTCTCTATCTGCACTCTGCACTACCACTCGGCACTCTGCACTACCACTCTGCACTACCACTCTGCACTCTGCACTACCACTCTGCACTACCACTCTGCACTTGCACTCTGCACTACCACTCTGCACTCTGCACTAACACTCTGCACTCTGCACTACCACTCTGCACTCTGCACTACCACTCTGCACTACCACTCTGTACTCTGCAATACCACTCTGCACTTGCACTCTGCACTACCACTCTGCACTCTGCACTACCAATCTGCACTCTGCACTACCAATCTGCAAAACCAATCTGCACTCTGCACTACCAATCTGCACTCTGCACTACCACTCTGCACTCTGCACTACCACTCTGCACTCTGCACTCTGCACTACCACTCGCACTCTCAATCTGCACTCTGCACTACCAATCTGCACTCTGCACTACCACTCTGCACTCTGCAATACCACTCTGCACTACCACTCGCACTCTCAATCTGCACTCTGCACTCTCAATCTGCACTCTTTACTACCAATCTGCACTCTGCACTACCAATCTGCACTCTGCACTACCACTCTGCACTCTGCACTACCACTCTGCACTACCACTCTGCACTACCAATCTGCACTCTGCACTCACACTCTGCACTCTGCACTCACAAATGCACTCTTCAATCACACTCTGTACCTGCACTGTGCACTACCACTCTGCACTCTGCACTACCAATCTGCACTCTGCACTACCAATCTGCAATACCAATCTGCACTATGCACTACCACTCTGCACTCTGCACTACCACTCTGCACTCTGCACTACCACTCTGCACTCTGCACTACCACTCTGCACTCTGCACTACCACTCTGCACTCTGCACTACCACTCTGCACTCTGCACTACCAATCTGCACTCTGCACTACCAATGCACTCTGCACTACCACTCTGCACTCTGCACTACCACTCTGCACTCTGCACAACCACTCTGCACTCTGCACTACCACTCTGCACTCTGCACTACCACTCTGCACTACCACTCTGCACTCTGCACTACCACTCTGCACTTGCACTCTGCACTACCACTCTGCACTCTGCACTACCACTCTGCACTCTGCACTACCACTCTGCACTACCACTCTGCACTCTGCACTACCACTCTGCACTTGCACTCTTCACTACCACTCTGCACCATGCACTACCTCTCTGCACTCTGCACTACCAATCTGCACTCAGCACTACCAATCTGCACTCTACACTACCACTCGGCAATCTGCACTACCACTCTGGACTACCACTCTGCACTCTGCACTACCACTCTGCACTACCACTCAGCACTTGCACTTTGCACTAGCACTATGCACTCTGCACTACCACTCTGCACTCTGCACTCTGCACTACCACTCTGCACTACCACTCTGCACTCTGCAATACCACTCTGCACTTGCACTCTGCACTACCACTCTGCACTCTGCACTACCACTCTGCACTTGCACTCTGCACTACCACTCTGCACTCTGCACTAACACTCTGCACTCTGCACTACCACTCTGCACTCTGCACTACCACTCTGCACTCTGCACTACCACTCTGCACTTGCACTCTGCACTACCACTCTGCACCATGCACTACCACTCTGCACTCTGCACTACCAATCTGCACTCAGCACTACCAATCTGCACTCTGCACTACCACTCGGCACTCTGCATTACCACTCTGCACTACCACTCTGCACTCTGCACTACCACTCTGCACTTGCACTCTGCACTACCACTCTGCACTCTGCACTACCACTCTGCACTACCACTCTGCACTCTGCACTACCACTCTGCACTCTGCACTACCACTCTGCACTACCACTCTGCACTCTGCACTACCACTCTGCACTCTGCACTACCACTCTGCACTCTGCACTCTGCACTACCACTCGCACTCTCAATCTGCACTCTGCACTTCCAATCTGCACTCTGCACTACCACTCTGCACTCTGCAATACCACTCTGCACTACCACTCGCACTCTCAATCTCCACTCTGCACTCTCAATCTGCACTCTGCACTACCAATCTGCACTCTGCACTACCAATCTGCACTCTGCACTACCACTCTGCACTCTGCACTACCACTCTGCAGTCTGCACTACCACTCTGCACTACCAATCTGCACTCTGCACTCACACTCTGCACTCACAAATGCACTCTTCACTCACACTCTGCACCTGCACTCTGCACTACCAATCTGCACTCTGCACTACCAATTTGCACACTGCACTACCAATCTGCACTACCAATCTGCACTCTGCACTACCACTCTGCACTCTGCACTACCACTCTGCACTCTGCACTACCACTCTGCACTCTGCATTATCACTCTGCACTCTGCACTACCACTCTGCACTACCACTCTGCACTCTGCACTACCACTCTGCACTCTGCACTACCAATCTGCACTCTGCACTACCAATCTGCACTCTGCACTACCACTCGGCACTCTGCACTACCACTCTGCACTACCACTCTGCACTACCACTCTGCACTCTGCACTACCACTCTGCACTTGCACTCTGCACTACCACTCTGCACTCTGCACTACCACTCTGCACTCTGCACTACCACTCTGCACTCTGCACTACCACTCTGCACTACCACTCTGCACTCTGCACTACCACTCTGCACTTGCACTCTGCACTACCACTCTGCACTCTGCACTACCAATCTGCACTCTGCACTACCACTCTGCACTCTGCACTACCACTCTGCACTCTGCACTCTCAATCTGCACTCTGCACTACCACTCTGCACTCTGCACTACCACCCTGCACTCTGCACTACCACTCTGCACTCTGCACTACCACTCTGCACTCTGCACTACCACTCTGCACTCTGCACTACCACTCTGCACTCTGCACTACCACTCTGCACTATGACTCTGCACTCTGCAATACCACTCTGCACTTGCACTCTGCACTACCACTCTGCACTCTGCACTACCACTCTGCACTCTGCACTACCAATCTGCACTCTGCACTACCAATCTACACTCTGCACTACCAATCTGCACTACCAATCTGCACTCTGCACTACCAATCCTCACTCTGCACTACCACTCTGCACTCTGCACTACCACTCTGCACTCTGCACTACCACTTGCACTCTCAATCTGCACTGCACTACCACTGTGCACTACCACTCTGCACTCTGCACTACCACTCTGCACTACCACTCTGCACTCTGCACTACCACTCTGCACTTGCACTCTGCACTACCACTCTGCACTTTGCACTACCACTCTGCATTCTGCACTACCACTCTGCACTCTGCACTACCAGTCTGCACTCTGCACTACCAATCTGCACTCTGCACTACCAATCTGCACTCTGCACTACCAATCTGCACTCTGCACTATCACTCTGCACTCTGCACTACCACTCTGCACTCTGCACTACCACTCTGCACTCTGCACTACCACTCTGCACTCTGCACTACCACTCTGCACTCTGCACTACCAATCTGCACTCCGCACTACCAATCTGCACTACCAATCTGCACTCTGCACTACCAATCTGCACTCTGCACTACCACTCTGCACTCTGCACTCTGCACTACCACTCGCACTCTCTATCTGCACTCTGCACTACCACTCGGCACTCTGCACTACCACTCTGCACTACCACTCTGCACTCTGCACTACCACTCTGCACTACCACTCTGCACTTGCACTCTGCACTACCACTCTGCACTCTGCACTAACACTCTGCACTCTGCACTACCACTCTGCACTCTGCACTACCACTCTGCACTACCACTCTGTACTCTGCAATACCACTCTGCACTTGCACTCTGCACTACCACTCTGCACTACCACTCTGCACTCTGCACTACCAATCTGCACTCTGCACTACCACTCTGCACTCTGCACTACCACTCTGCACTCTGCACTCTGCACTACCACTCGCACTCTCAATCTGCACTCTGCACTACCAATCTGCACTCTGCACTACCACTCTGCACTCTGCAATACCACTCTGCACTACCACTCGCACTCTCAATCTGCACTATGCACTCTCAATCTGCACTCTGCACTACCAATCTGCACTCTGCACTACCAATCTGCACTCTGCACTACCACTCTGCACTCTGCACTACCACTCTGCACTACCACTCTGCACTACCAATCTGCACTCTGCACTCACACTCTGCACTCTGCACTCACAAATGCACTCTTCAATCACACTCTGTACCTGCACTGTGCACTACCACTCTGCACTCTGCACTACCAATCTGCACTCTGCACTACCAATGCACTCTGCACTACCACTCTGCACTCTGCACTACCACTCTGCACTCTGCACTACCAGTGCACTCTGCACTACCACTCTACACTCTGCACTACCACTCTGCACTCTGCACTACCACTCTGCACTCTGCACTACCACTCTGCACTCTGCACTACCACTCTGCACTCTGCACTACCACTCTGCACTCTGCACTACCACTCTGCACTCTGCACTACCACTCTGCACTCTGCACTACCAATCTGCACTCTGCACTACCAATGCACTCTGCACTACCACTCTGCACTCTGCACTACCACTCTGCACTCTGCACAACCACTCTGCACTCTCACTCTGCACTCTGCACTACCACTCTGCACTACCACTCTGCACTCTGCACTACCACTCTGCACTTGCACTCTGCACTACCACTCTGCACTCTGCACTACCACTCTGCACTCTGCACTACCACTCTGCACTTGCACTCTTCACTACCACTCTGCACCATGCACTACCTCTCTGCACTCTGCACTACCAATCTGCACTCAGCACTACCAATCTGCACTCTACACTACCACTCTGCACTCTGCACTACCACTCTGCACTCTGCACTACCACTCTGCACTCTGCACTACCACTCTGCACTCTGCACTACCAATCTGCACTCTGCACTACCACTCTGCACTCTGCACTACCACTCTGCACTCTGCACTACCACTCTGCACTCTGCACTACCACTCTGCACTCTGCACTACCACTCTGCACTCTGCACTACCAATCTGCACTCTGCACTACCAATGCACTCTGCACTACCACTCTGCACTCTGCACTACCACTCTGCACTCTGCACAACCACTCTGCACTCTCACTCTGCACTCTGCACTACCACTCTGCACTACCACTCTGCACTCTGCACTACCACTCTGCACTTGCACTCTGCACTACCACTCTGCACTCTGCACTACCACTCTGCACTCTGCACTACCACTCTGCACTCTGCACTACCACTCTGCACTCTGCACTACCACTCTGCACTTGCACTCTTCACTACCACTCTGCACCATGCACTACCTCTCTGCACTCTGCACTACCAATCTGCACTCAGCACTACCAATCTGCACTCTACACTACCACTCGGCAATCTGCACTACCACTCTGGACTACCACTCTGCACTACCACTCTGCACTACCACTCAGCACTTGCACTCTGCACTAGCACTATGCACTCTGCACTACCACTCTGCACTCTGCACTCTGCACTACCACTCTGCACTACCACTCTGCACTCTGCAATACCACTCTGCACTTGCACTCTGCACTACCACTCTGCACTCTGCACTACCACTCTGCACTTGCACTCTGCACTACCACTCTGCACTCTGCACTAACACTCTGCACTCTGCACTACCACTCTGCACTCTGCACTACCACTCTGCACTCTGCACTACCACTCTGCACTTGCACTCTGCACTACCACTCTGCACCATGCACTACCACTCTGCACTCTGCACTACCAATCTGCACTCAGCACTACCAATCTGCACTCTGCACTACCACTCGGCACTCTGCACTACCACTCTGCACTACCACTCTGCACTCTGCACTACCACTCTGCACTTGCACTCTGCACTACCACTCTGCACTCTGCACTACCACTCTGCACTACCACTCTGCACTCTGCACTACCACTCTGCACTCTGCACTACCACTCTGCACTACCACTCTGCACTCTGCACTACCACTCTGCACTCTGCACTACCAATCTGCACTCTGGACTACCACTCTGCACTCTGCACTACCACTCTGCACTCTGCACTCTGCACTACCACTCGCACTCTCAATCTGCACTCTGCACTTCCAATCTGCACTCTGCACTACCACTCTGCACTCTGCAATACCACTCTGCACTACCACTCGCACTCTCAATCTGCACTCTGCACTCTCAATCTGCACTCTGCACTACCAATCTGCACTCTGCACTACCAATCTGCACTCTGCACTACCACTCTGCACTCTGCACTACCACTCTGCAGTCTGCACTACCACTCTGCACTACCAATCTGCACTCTGCACTCACACTCTGCACTCACAAATGCACTCTTCACTCACACTCTGCACCTGCACTCTGCACTACCAATCTGCACTCTGCACTACCAATCTGCACACTGCACTACCAATCTGCACTACCAATCTGCACTCTGCACTACCACTCTGCACTCTGCACTACCACTCTGCACTCTGCACTACCACTCTGCACTCTGCACTCTGCACTACCACTCTGCACTTGCACCATGCACTACCACTCTGCACTCTGCACTACCAATCTGCACTCTGCACTACCAATCTGCACTCTGCACTACCACTCGGCACTCTGCACTACCACTCTGCACTACCACTCTGCACTACCACTCTGCACTACCACTCTGCACTCTGCACTACCACTCTGCACTTGCACTCTGCACTACCACTCTGCACTCTGCACTACCACTCTGCACTCTGCACTACCACTCTGCACTACCACTCTGCACTCTGCACTACCACTCTGCACTTGCACTCTGCACTACCACTCTGCACTCTGCACTACCAATCTGCACTCTGCACTACCACTCTGCACTCTGCACTACCACTCTGTACTCTGCACTCTCAATCTGCACTCTGCACTACCACTCTGCACTACCACCCTGCACTCTGCACTACCACTCTGCACTCTGCACTACCACTCTGCACTCTGCACTACCACTCTGCACTCTGCACTACCACTCTGCACTCTGCACTACCACTCTGCACTACCACTCTGCACTCTGCAATACCACTCTGCACTTGCACTCTGCACTACCACTCTGCACTCTGCACTACCACTCTGCACTCTGCACTACCAATCTGCACTCTGCACTACCAATCTGCACTCTGCACTACCAATCTGCACTCTGCACTACCAATCCTCACTCTGCACTACCACTCTGCACTCTGCACTACCACTCTGCACTCTGCACTACCACTTGCACTCTCAATCTGCACTGCACTACCACTGTGCACTACCACTCTGCACTCTGCACTACCACTCTGCACTACCACTCTGCACTCTGCACTACCACTCTGCACTTGCACTCTGCACTACCACTCTGCACTCTGCACTACCACTCTGCACTCTGCACTACCACTCTGCACTCTGCACTACCAATCTGCACTCTGCACTACCAATCTGCACTCTGCACTACCAATCTGCACTCTGCACTATCACTCTGCACTCTGCACTACCACTCTGCACTACCAATCTGCACTCTGCACTACCACTCTGCACTCTGCACTACCACTCTGCACTCTGCACTACCACTCTGCACTCTGCACTACCACTCTGCACTCTGCACTACCAATCTGCACTCTGCACTACCAATCTGCACTACCAATCTGCACTCTGCACTACCAATCTGCACTCTGCACTACCACTCTGCACTCTGCACTACCACTCGCACTCTCTATCTGCACTCTGCACTACCACTCGGCACTCTGCACTACCACTCTGCACTCTGCACTACCACTCTGCACTACCACTCTGCACTTGCACTCTGCACTACCACTCTGCACTCTGCACTAACACTCTGCACTCTGCACTACCACTCTGCACTCTGCACTACCACTCTGCACTACCACTCTGTACTCTGCAATACCACTCTGCACTTGCACTCTGCACTACCACTCTGCACTACCACTCTGCACTCTGCACTACCAATCTGCACTCTGCACTACCAATCTGCAAAACCAATCTGCACTCTGCACTACCAATCTGCACTCTGCACTACCACTCTGCACTCTGCACTACCACTCTGCACTCTGCACTCTGCACTACCACTCGCACTCTCAATCTGCACTCTGCACTACCAATCTGCACTCTGCACTACCACTCTGCACTCTGCAATACCACTCTGCACTACCACTCGCACTCTCAATCTGCACTCTGCACTCTCAATCTGCACTCTGCACTACCAATCTGCACTCTGCACTACCAATCTGCACTCTGCACTACCACTCTGCACTCTGTACTACCACTCTGCACTACCACTCTGCACTACCAATCTGCACTCTGCACTCACACTCTGCACTCTGCACTCACAAATGCACTCTTCAATCACACTCTGTACCTGCACTGTGCACTACCACTCTGCACTACCAATCTGCACTCTGCACTACCAATCTGCAATACCAATCTGCACTATGCACTACCACTCTGCACTCTGCACTACCACTCTGCACTCTGCACTACCACTCTGCACTCTGCACTACCAATGCACTCTGCACTACCACTCTGCACTCTGCACTACCACTCTGCAATCTGCACAACCACTCTGCACTCTGCACTACCACTCTGCACTACCACTCTGCACTCTGCACTACCACTCTGCACTTGCACTCTGCACTACCACTCTGCACTCTGCACTACCACTCTGCACTCTGCACTACCACTCTTCACTCTGCACTACCACTCTGCACTCTGCACTACCACTCTGCACTTGCACTCTTCACTACCACTCTGCACCATGCACTACCTCTCTGCACTCTGCACTACCAATCTGCACTCAGCACTACCAATCTGCACTCTACACTACCACTCGGCACTCTGCACTACCACTCTGGACTACCACTCTGCACTCTGCACTACCGCTCTGCACTACCACTCAGCACTTGCACTCTGCACTACCACTCTGCACTCTGCACTAGCACTATGCACTCTGCACTACCACTCTGCACTCTGCACTACCACTCTGCACTCTGCACTACCACTCTGCACTACCACTCTGCACTCTGCAATACCACTCTGCACTACCACTCTGCACTCTGCACTACCACTCTGCACTTGCACTCTGCACTACCACTCTGCACTCTGCACTACCACTCTGCACTCTGCACTACCACTCTGCACTACCACTCTGCACTCTGCAATACCACTCTGCACTTGCACTCTGCACTACCACTCTGCACTCTGCACTACCACTCTGCACTTGCACTCTGCACTACCACTCTGTACTCTGCACTACCACTCTGCACTCTGCACTACCACTCTGCACTCTGCACTACCACTCTGCACTTGCACTCTGCACTACCACTCTGCACCATGCACTACCACTCTGCACTACCAATCTGCACTCAGCACTACCAATCTGCACTCTGCACTACCACTCGGCACTCTGCACTACCACTCTGCACTACCACTCTGCACTCTGCACTACCACTCTGCACTTGCACTCTGCACTACCACTCTGCACTCTGCACTACCACTCTGCACTACCACTCTGCACTCTGCACTACCACTCTGCACTCTGCACTACCACTCTGCACTACCACTCTGCACTCTGCACTACCACTCTGCACTCTGCACTACCAATCTGCACTCTGGACTACCACTCTGCACTCTGCACTACCACTCTGCACTCTGCACTACCACTCTGCAGTCTGCACTACCACTCTGCACTACCAATCTGCACTCTGCACTCACACTCTGCACTCACAAATGCACTCTTCACTCACACTCTGCACCTGCACTCTGCACTACCAATCTGCACTCTGCACTACCAATCTGCACACTGCACTACCAATCTGCACTCTGCACTACCACTCTGCACTCTGCACTACCACTCTGCACTCTGCACTACCACTCTGCACTCTGCACTACCACTCTGCACTCTGCACTCTGCACTACCACTCTGCACTTGCACTCTGCACTACCACTCTGCACCATGCACTACCACTCTGCACTCTGCACTACCAATCTGCACTCTGCACTACCAATCTGCACTCTGCACTACCACTCGGCACTCTGCACTACCACTCTGCACTACCACTCTGCACTACCACTCTGCACTACCACTCTGCACTCTGCACTACCACTCTGCACTTGCACTCTGCACTACCACTCTGCACTCTGCACTACCACTCTGCACTCTGCACTACCACTCTGCACTACCACTCTGCACTACCACTCTGCACTCTGCACTACCACTATGCACTTGCACTCTGCACTACCACTCTGCACTCTGCACTACCAATCTGCACTCTGCACTACCACTCTGCACTCTGCACTACCACTCTGCACTCTGCACTCTCAATCTGCACTCTGCACTACCACTCTGCACTCTGCACTACCACCCTGCACTCTGCACTACCACTCTGCACTCTGCACTACCACTCTGCACTCTGCACTACCACTCTGCACTCTGCACTACCACTCTGCACTCTGCACTACCACTCTGCACTACCACTCTGCACTCTGCATTACCACTCTGCACTTGCACTCTGCACTACCACTCTGCACTCTGCACTACCACTCTGCACTCTGCACTACCAATCTGCACTCTGCACTAACAATCTGCACTCTGCACTACCAATCTGCACTACCAATCTGCACTCTGCACTACCAATCCTCACTCTGCACTACCACTCTGCACTCTGCACTACCACTCTGCACTCTGCACTACCACTTGCACTTTCAATCTGCACTGCACTACCACTGTGCACTACCACTCTGCACTCTGCACTACCACTCTGCACTACCACTCTGCACTCTGCACTACCACTCTGCACTTGCACTCTGCACTACCACTCTGCACTCTGCACTACCACTCTGCATTCTGCACTACCACTCTGCACTCTGCACTACCACTCTGCACTCTGCACTACCAATCTGCACTCTGCACTACCAATCTGCACTCTGCACTACCAATCTGCACTCTGCACTATCACTCTGCACTCTGCACTACCACTCTGCACTACCAATCTGCACTCTGCACTACCACTCTGCACTCTGCACTACCACTCTGCACTCTGCACTACCACTCTGCACTCTGCACTACAACTCTGCACTCTGCACTACCAATCTGCACTCTGCACTACCAATCTGCACTACCAATCTGCACTCTGCACTACCAATCTGCACTCTGCACTACCACTCTGCAATCTGCACTCTGCACTACCACTCGCACTCTCTATCTGCACTCTGCACTACCACTCGGCACTCTGCACTACCACTCTGCACTACCACTCTGCACTCTGCACTACCACTCTGCACTACCACTCTGCACTTGCACTCTGCACTACCACTCTGCACTCTGCACTAACACTCTGCACTCTGCACTACCACTCTGCACTCTGCACTACCACTCTGCACTACCACTCTGTACTCTACAATACCACTCTGCACTTGCACTCTGCACTACCACTCTGCACTACCACTCTGCACTCTGCACTACCAATCTGCACTCTGCACTACCAATCTGCAAAACCAATCTGCACTCTGCACTACCAATCTGCACTCTGCACTACCACTCTGCACTCTGCACTACCACTCTGCACTCTGCACTCTGCACTCTGCACTACCACTCGCACTCTCAATCTGCACTCTGCACTACCAATCTGCACTCTGCACTACCACTCTGCACTCTGCAATACCACTCTGCACTACCACTCGCACTCTCAATCTGCACTCTGCACTCTCAATCTGCACTCTGCACTACCAATCTGCACTCTGCACTACCAATCTGCACTCTGCACTACAACTCTGCACTCTGCACTACCACTCTGCACTACCACTCTGCACTACCAATCTGCACTCTGCACTCACACTCTGCACTCTGCACTCACAAATGCACTCTTCAATCACACTCTGTACCTGCACTGTGCACTACCACTCTGCACTCTGCACTACCAATCTGCACTCTGCACTACCAATCTGCAATACCAATCTGCACTATGCACTACCACTCTGCACTCTGCACTACCACTCTGCACTCTGCACCACCACTCTGCACTCTGCACTACCACTCTGCACTCTGCACTACCACTCTGCACTCTGCACTACCACTCTGCACTCTGCACTACCACTCTGCACTCTGCACTACCACTCTGCACTCTGCACTACCACTCTGCACTCTGCACTACCAATCTGCACTCTGCACTACCAATCTGCACTCTGCACTACCACTCGGCACTCTGCACTACCACTCTGCACTACCACTCTGCACTACCACTCTGCACTACCACTCTGCACTCTGCACTACCACTCTGCACTTGCACTCTGCACTACCACTCTGCACTCTGCACTACCACTCTGCACTCTGCACTACCACTCTGCACTCTGCACTACCACTCTGCACTACCACTCTGCACTCTGCACTACCACTCTGCACTTGCACTCTGCACTACCACTCTGCACTACCAATCTGCACTCTGCACTACCACTCTGCACTCTGCACTACCACTCTGCACTCTGCACTCTCAATCTGCACTCTGCACTACCACTCTGCACTCTGCACTACCACCCTGCACTCTGCACTACCACTCTGCACTCTGCACTACCACTCTGCACTCTGCACTACCACTCTGCACTCTGCACTACCACTCTGCACTCTGCACTACCACTCTGCACTACCACTCTGCACTCTGCAATACCACTCTGCACTTGCACTCTGCACTACCACTCTGCACTCTGCACTACCACTCTGCACTCTGCACTACCAATCTGCACTCTGCACTACCAATCTACACTCTGCACTACCAATCTGCACTACCAATCTGCACTCTGCACTACCAATCCTCACTCTGCACTACCAATCTGCACTCTGCACTATCACTCTGCACTCTGCACTACCACTCTGCACTCTGCACTACCACTCTGCACTCTGCACTACCACTCTGCACTCTGCACTACCACTCTGCACTCTGCACTACCAATCTGCACTCCGCACTACCAATCTGCACTACCAATCTGCACTCTGCACTACCAATCTGCACTCTGCACTACCACTCTGCACTCTGCACTCTGCACTACCACTCGCACTCTCTATCTGCACTCTGCACTACCACTCGGCACTCTGCACTACCACTCTGCACTACCACTCTGCACTCTGCACTACCACTCTGCACTACCACTCTGCACTTGCACTCTGCACTACCACTCTGCACTCTGCACTAACACTCTGCACTCTGCACTACCACTCTGCACTCTGCACTACCACTCTGCACTACCACTCTGTACTCTGCAATACCACTCTGCACTTGCACTCTGCACTACCACTCTGCACTCTGCACTACCAATCTGCACTCTGCACTACCAATCTGCAAAACCAGTCTGCACTCTGCACTACCAATCTGCACTCTGCACTACCACTCTGCACTCTGCACTACCACTCTGCACTCTGCACTCTGCACTACCACTCGCACTCTCAATCTGCACTCTGCACTACCAATCTGCACTCTGCACTACCACTCTGCACTCTGCAATACCACTCTGCACTACCACTCGCACTCTCAATCTGCACTCTGCACTCTCAATCTGCACTCTTTACTACCAATCTGCACTCTGCACTACCAATCTGCACTCTGCACTACCACTCTGCACTCTGCACTACCACTCTGCACTACCACTCTGCACTACCAATCTGCACTCTGCACTCACACTCTGCACTCTGCACTCACAAATGCACTCTTCAATCACACTCTGTACCTGCACTGTGCACTACCACTCTGCACTCTGCACTACCAATCTGCACTCTGCACTACCAATCTGCAATACCAATCTGCACTATGCACTACCACTCTGCACTCTGCACTACCACTCTGCACTCTGCACTACCACTCTGCACTCTGCACTACCACTCTGCACTCTGCACTACCACTCTGCACTCTGCACTACCACTCTGCACTCTGCACTACCAATCTGCACTCTGCACTACCAATGCACTCTGCACTACCACTCTGCACTCTGCACTACCACTCTGCACTCTGCACAACCACTCTGCACTCTGCACTACCACTCTGCACTCTGCACTACCACTCTGCACTACCACTCTGCACTCTGCACTACCACTCTGCACTTGCACTCTGCACTACCACTCTGCACTCTGCACTACCACTCTGCACTCTGCACTACCACTCTGCACTACCACTCTGCACTCTGCACTACCACTCTGCACTTGCACTCTTCACTACCACTCTGCACCATGCACTACCTCTCTGCACTCTGCACTACCAATCTGCACTCAGCACTACCAATCTGCACTCTACACTACCACTCGGCAATCTGCACTACCACTCTGGACTACCACTCTGCACTCTGCACTACCACTCTGCACTACCACTCAGCACTTGCACTCTGCACTAGCACTATGCACTCTGCACTACCACTCTGCACTCTGCACTCTGCACTACCACTCTGCACTACCACTCTGCACTCTGCAATACCACTCTGCACTTGCACTCTGCACTACCACTCTGCACTCTGCACTACCACTCTGCACTTGCACTCTGCACTACCACTCTGCACTCTGCACTAACACTCTGCACTCTGCACTACCACTCTGCACTCTGCACTACCACTCTGCACTCTGCACTACCACTCTGCACTTGCACTCTGCACTACCACTCTGCACCATGCACTACCACTCTGCACTCTGCACTACCAATCTGCACTCAGCACTACCAATCTGCACTCTGCACTACCACTCGGCACTCTGCATTACCACTCTGCACTACCACTCTGCACTCTGCACTACCACTCTGCACTTGCACTCTGCACTACCACTCTGCACTCTGCACTACCACTCTGCACTACCACTCTGCACTCTGCACTACCACTCTGCACTCTGCACTACCACTCTGCACTACCACTCTGCACTCTGCACTACCACTCTGCACTCTGCACTACCACTCTGCACTCTGCACTCTGCACTACCACTCGCACTCTCAATCTGCACTCTGCACTTCCAATCTGCACTCTGCACTACCACTCTGCACTCTGCAATACCACTCTGCACTACCACTCGCACTCTCAATCTCCACTCTGCACTCTCAATCTGCACTCTGCACTACCAATCTGCACTCTGCACTACCAATCTGCACTCTGCACTACCACTCTGCACTCTGCACTACCACTCTGCAGTCTGCACTACCACTCTGCACTACCAATCTGCACTCTGCACTCACACTCTGCACTCACAAATGCACTCTTCACTCACACTCTGCACCTGCACTCTGCACTACCAATCTGCACTCTGCACTACCAATCTGCACACTGCACTACCAATCTGCACTACCAATCTGCACTCTGCACTACCACTCTGCACTCTGCACTACCACTCTGCACTCTGCACTACCACTCTGCACTCTGCATTATCACTCTGCACTCTGCACTACCACTCTGCACTACCACTCTGCACTCTGCACTACCACTCTGCACTCTGCACTACCAATCTGCACTCTGCACTACCAATCTGCACTCTGCACTACCACTCGGCACTCTGCACTACCACTCTGCACTACCACTCTGCACTACCACTCTGCACTCTGCACTACCACTCTGCACTTGCACTCTGCACTACCACTCTGCACTCTGCACTACCACTCTGCACTCTGCACTACCACTCTGCACTCTGCACTACCACTCTGCACTACCACTCTGCACTCTGCACTACCACTCTGCACTTGCACTCTGCACTACCACTCTGCACTCTGCACTACCAATCTGCACTCTGCACTACCACTCTGCACTCTGCACTACCACTCTGCACTCTGCACTCTCAATCTGCACTCTGCACTACCACTCTGCACTCTGCACTACCACCCTGCACTCTGCACTACCACTCTGCACTCTGCACTACCACTCTGCACTCTGCACTACCACTCTGCACTCTGCACTACCACTCTGCACTCTGCACTACCACTCTGCACTACCACTCTGCACTCTGCAATACCACTCTGCACTTGCACTCTGCACTACCACTCTGCACTCTGCACTACCACTCTGCACTCTGCACTACCAATCTGCACTCTGCACTACCAATCTACACTCTGCACTACCAATCTGCACTACCAATCTGCACTCTGCACTACCAATCCTCACTCTGCACTACCACTCTGCACTCTGCACTACCACTCTGCACTCTGCACTACCACTTGCACTCTCAATCTGCACTGCACTACCACTGTGCACTACCACTCTGCACTCTGCACTACCACTCTGCACTACCACTCTGCACTCTGCACTACCACTCTGCACTATGACTCTGCACTCTGCAATACCACTCTGCACTTGCACTCTGCACTACCACTCTGCACTCTGCACTACCACTCTGCACTCTGCACTACCAATCTGCACTCTGCACTACCAATCTACACTCTGCACTACCAATCTGCACTACCAATCTGCACTCTGCACTACCAATCCTCACTCTGCACTACCACTCTGCACTCTGCACTACCACTCTGCACTCTGCACTACCACTTGCACTCTCAATCTGCACTGCACTACCACTGTGCACTACCACTCTGCACTCTGCACTACCACTCTGCACTACCACTCTGCACTCTGCACTACCACTCTGCACTTGCACTCTGCACTACCACTCTGCACTTTGCACTACCACTCTGCATTCTGCACTACCACTCTGCACTCTGCACTACCAGTCTGCACTCTGCACTACCAATCTGCACTCTGCACTACCAATCTGCACTCTGCACTACCAATCTGCACTCTGCACTATCACTCTGCACTCTGCACTACCACTCTGCACTCTGCACTACCACTCTGCACTCTGCACTACCACTCTGCACTCTGCACTACCACTCTGCACTCTGCACTACCAATCTGCACTCCGCACTACCAATCTGCACTACCAATCTGCACTCTGCACTACCAATCTGCACTCTGCACTACCACTCTGCACTCTGCACTCTGCACTACCACTCGCACTCTCTATCTGCACTCTGCACTACCACTCGGCACTCTGCACTACCACTCTGCACTACCACTCTGCACTCTGCACTACCACTCTGCACTACCACTCTGCACTTGCACTCTGCACTACCACTCTGCACTCTGCACTAACACTCTGCACTCTGCACTACCACTCTGCACTCTGCACTACCACTCTGCACTACCACTCTGTACTCTGCAATACCACTCTGCACTTGCACTCTGCACTACCACTCTGCACTACCACTCTGCACTCTGCACTACCAATCTGCACTCTGCACTACCACTCTGCACTCTGCACTACCACTCTGCACTCTGCACTCTGCACTACCACTCGCACTCTCAATCTGCACTCTGCACTACCAATCTGCACTCTGCACTACCACTCTGCACTCTGCAATACCACTCTGCACTACCACTCGCACTCTCAATCTGCACTATGCACTCTCAATCTGCACTCTGCACTACCAATCTGCACTCTGCACTACCAATCTGCACTCTGCACTACCACTCTGCACTCTGCACTACCACTCTGCACTACCACTCTGCACTACCAATCTGCACTCTGCACTCACACTCTGCACTCTGCACTCACAAATGCACTCTTCAATCACACTCTGTACCTGCACTGTGCACTACCACTCTGCACTCTGCACTACCAATCTGCACTCTGCACTACCAATGCACTCTGCACTACCACTCTGCACTCTGCACTACCACTCTGCACTCTGCACTACCAGTGCACTCTGCACTACCACTCTACACTCTGCACTACCACTCTGCACTCTGCACTACCACTCTGCACTCTGCACTACCACTCTGCACTCTGCACTACCACTCTGCACTCTGCACTACCACTCTGCACTCTGCACTACCACTCTGCACTCTGCACTACCACTCTGCACTCTGCACTACCAATCTGCACTCTGCACTACCAATGCACTCTGCACTACCACTCTGCACTCTGCACTACCACTCTGCACTCTGCACAACCACTCTGCACTCTCACTCTGCACTCTGCACTACCACTCTGCACTACCACTCTGCACTCTGCACTACCACTCTGCACTTGCACTCTGCACTACCACTCTGCACTCTGCACTACCACTCTGCACTCTGCACTACCACTCTGCACTTGCACTCTTCACTACCACTCTGCACCATGCACTACCTCTCTGCACTCTGCACTACCAATCTGCACTCAGCACTACCAATCTGCACTCTACACTACCACTCTGCACTCTGCACTACCACTCTGCACTCTGCACTACCACTCTGCACTCTGCACTACCACTCTGCACTCTGCACTACCAATCTGCACTCTGCACTACCACTCTGCACTCTGCACTACCACTCTGCACTCTGCACTACCACTCTGCACTCTGCACTACCACTCTGCACTCTGCACTACCACTCTGCACTCTGCACTACCAATCTGCACTCTGCACTACCAATGCACTCTGCACTACCACTCTGCACTCTGCACTACCACTCTGCACTCTGCACAACCACTCTGCACTCTCACTCTGCACTCTGCACTACCACTCTGCACTACCACTCTGCACTCTGCACTACCACTCTGCACTTGCACTCTGCACTACCACTCTGCACTCTGCACTACCACTCTGCACTCTGCACTACCACTCTGCACTCTGCACTACCACTCTGCACTCTGCACTACCACTCTGCACTTGCACTCTTCACTACCACTCTGCACCATGCACTACCTCTCTGCACTCTGCACTACCAATCTGCACTCAGCACTACCAATCTGCACTCTACACTACCACTCGGCAATCTGCACTACCACTCTGGACTACCACTCTGCACTACCACTCTGCACTACCACTCAGCACTTGCACTCTGCACTAGCACTATGCACTCTGCACTACCACTCTGCACTCTGCACTCTGCACTACCACTCTGCACTACCACTCTGCACTCTGCAATACCACTCTGCACTTGCACTCTGCACTACCACTCTGCACTCTGCACTACCACTCTGCACTTGCACTCTGCACTACCACTCTGCACTCTGCACTAACACTCTGCACTCTGCACTACCACTCTGCACTCTGCACTACCACTCTGCACTCTGCACTACCACTCTGCACTTGCACTCTGCACTACCACTCTGCACCATGCACTACCACTCTGCACTCTGCACTACCAATCTGCACTCAGCACTACCAATCTGCACTCTGCACTACCACTCGGCACTCTGCACTACCACTCTGCACTACCACTCTGCACTCTGCACTACCACTCTGCACTTGCACTCTGCACTACCACTCTGCACTCTGCACTACCACTCTGCACTACCACTCTGCACTCTGCACTACCACTCTGCACTCTGCACTACCACTCTGCACTACCACTCTGCACTCTGCACTACCACTCTGCACTCTGCACTACCAATCTGCACTCTGGACTACCACTCTGCACTCTGCACTACCACTCTGCACTCTGCACTCTGCACTACCACTCGCACTCTCAATCTGCACTCTGCACTTCCAATCTGCACTCTGCACTACCACTCTGCACTCTGCAATACCACTCTGCACTACCACTCGCACTCTCAATCTGCACTCTGCACTCTCAATCTGCACTCTGCACTACCAATCTGCACTCTGCACTACCAATCTGCACTCTGCACTACCACTCTGCACTCTGCACTACCACTCTGCAGTCTGCACTACCACTCTGCACTACCAATCTGCACTCTGCACTCACACTCTGCACTCACAAATGCACTCTTCACTCACACTCTGCACCTGCACTCTGCACTACCAATCTGCACTCTGCACTACCAATCTGCACACTGCACTACCAATCTGCACTACCAATCTGCACTCTGCACTACCACTCTGCACTCTGCACTACCACTCTGCACTCTGCACTACCACTCTGCACTCTGCACTCTGCACTACCACTCTGCACTTGCACCATGCACTACCACTCTGCACTCTGCACTACCAATCTGCACTCTGCACTACCAATCTGCACTCTGCACTACCACTCGGCACTCTGCACTACCACTCTGCACTACCACTCTGCACTACCACTCTGCACTACCACTCTGCACTCTGCACTACCACTCTGCACTTGCACTCTGCACTACCACTCTGCACTCTGCACTACCACTCTGCACTCTGCACTACCACTCTGCACTACCACTCTGCACTCTGCACTACCACTCTGCACTTGCACTCTGCACTACCACTCTGCACTCTGCACTACCAATCTGCACTCTGCACTACCACTCTGCACTCTGCACTACCACTCTGTACTCTGCACTCTCAATCTGCACTCTGCACTACCACTCTGCACTACCACCCTGCACTCTGCACTACCACTCTGCACTCTGCACTACCACTCTGCACTCTGCACTACCACTCTGCACTCTGCACTACCACTCTGCACTCTGCACTACCACTCTGCACTACCACTCTGCACTCTGCAATACCACTCTGCACTTGCACTCTGCACTACCACTCTGCACTCTGCACTACCACTCTGCACTCTGCACTACCAATCTGCACTCTGCACTACCAATCTGCACTCTGCACTACCAATCTGCACTCTGCACTACCAATCCTCACTCTGCACTACCACTCTGCACTCTGCACTACCACTCTGCACTCTGCACTACCACTTGCACTCTCAATCTGCACTGCACTACCACTGTGCACTACCACTCTGCACTCTGCACTACCACTCTGCACTACCACTCTGCACTCTGCACTACCACTCTGCACTTGCACTCTGCACTACCACTCTGCACTCTGCACTACCACTCTGCACTCTGCACTACCACTCTGCACTCTGCACTACCAATCTGCACTCTGCACTACCAATCTGCACTCTGCACTACCAATCTGCACTCTGCACTATCACTCTGCACTCTGCACTACCACTCTGCACTACCAATCTGCACTCTGCACTACCACTCTGCACTCTGCACTACCACTCTGCACTCTGCACTACCACTCTGCACTCTGCACTACCACTCTGCACTCTGCACTACCAATCTGCACTCTGCACTACCAATCTGCACTACCAATCTGCACTCTGCACTACCAATCTGCACTCTGCACTACCACTCTGCACTCTGCACTACCACTCGCACTCTCTATCTGCACTCTGCACTACCACTCGGCACTCTGCACTACCACTCTGCACTCTGCACTACCACTCTGCACTACCACTCTGCACTTGCACTCTGCACTACCACTCTGCACTCTGCACTAACACTCTGCACTCTGCACTACCACTCTGCACTCTGCACTACCACTCTGCACTACCACTCTGTACTCTGCAATACCACTCTGCACTTGCACTCTGCACTACCACTCTGCACTACCACTCTGCACTCTGCACTACCAATCTGCACTCTGCACTACCAATCTGCAAAACCAATCTGCACTCTGCACTACCAATCTGCACTCTGCACTACCACTCTGCACTCTGCACTACCACTCTGCACTCTGCACTCTGCACTACCACTCGCACTCTCAATCTGCACTCTGCACTACCAATCTGCACTCTGCACTACCACTCTGCACTCTGCAATACCACTCTGCACTACCACTCGCACTCTCAATCTGCACTCTGCACTCTCAATCTGCACTCTGCACTACCAATCTGCACTCTGCACTACCAATCTGCACTCTGCACTACCACTCTGCACTCTGTACTACCACTCTGCACTACCACTCTGCACTACCAATCTGCACTCTGCACTCACACTCTGCACTCTGCACTCACAAATGCACTCTTCAATCACACTCTGTACCTGCACTGTGCACTACCACTCTGCACTACCAATCTGCACTCTGCACTACCAATCTGCAATACCAATCTGCACTATGCACTACCACTCTGCACTCTGCACTACCACTCTGCACTCTGCACTACCACTCTGCACTCTGCACTACCAATGCACTCTGCACTACCACTCTGCACTCTGCACTACCACTCTGCAATCTGCACAACCACTCTGCACTCTGCACTACCACTCTGCACTACCACTCTGCACTCTGCACTACCACTCTGCACTTGCACTCTGCACTACCACTCTGCACTCTGCACTACCACTCTGCACTCTGCACTACCACTCTTCACTCTGCACTACCACTCTGCACTCTGCACTACCACTCTGCACTTGCACTCTTCACTACCACTCTGCACCATGCACTACCTCTCTGCACTCTGCACTACCAATCTGCACTCAGCACTACCAATCTGCACTCTACACTACCACTCGGCACTCTGCACTACCACTCTGGACTACCACTCTGCACTCTGCACTACCGCTCTGCACTACCACTCAGCACTTGCACTCTGCACTACCACTCTGCACTCTGCACTAGCACTATGCACTCTGCACTACCACTCTGCACTCTGCACTACCACTCTGCACTCTGCACTACCACTCTGCACTACCACTCTGCACTCTGCAATACCACTCTGCACTACCACTCTGCACTCTGCACTACCACTCTGCACTTGCACTCTGCACTACCACTCTGCACTCTGCACTACCACTCTGCACTCTGCACTACCACTCTGCACTACCACTCTGCACTCTGCAATACCACTCTGCACTTGCACTCTGCACTACCACTCTGCACTCTGCACTACCACTCTGCACTTGCACTCTGCACTACCACTCTGTACTCTGCACTACCACTCTGCACTCTGCACTACCACTCTGCACTCTGCACTACCACTCTGCACTTGCACTCTGCACTACCACTCTGCACCATGCACTACCACTCTGCACTACCAATCTGCACTCAGCACTACCAATCTGCACTCTGCACTACCACTCGGCACTCTGCACTACCACTCTGCACTACCACTCTGCACTCTGCACTACCACTCTGCACTTGCACTCTGCACTACCACTCTGCACTCTGCACTACCACTCTGCACTACCACTCTGCACTCTGCACTACCACTCTGCACTCTGCACTACCACTCTGCACTACCACTCTGCACTCTGCACTACCACTCTGCACTCTGCACTACCAATCTGCACTCTGGACTACCACTCTGCACTCTGCACTACCACTCTGCACTCTGCACTACCACTCTGCAGTCTGCACTACCACTCTGCACTACCAATCTGCACTCTGCACTCACACTCTGCACTCACAAATGCACTCTTCACTCACACTCTGCACCTGCACTCTGCACTACCAATCTGCACTCTGCACTACCAATCTGCACACTGCACTACCAATCTGCACTCTGCACTACCACTCTGCACTCTGCACTACCACTCTGCACTCTGCACTACCACTCTGCACTCTGCACTACCACTCTGCACTCTGCACTCTGCACTACCACTCTGCACTTGCACTCTGCACTACCACTCTGCACCATGCACTACCACTCTGCACTCTGCACTACCAATCTGCACTCTGCACTACCAATCTGCACTCTGCACTACCACTCGGCACTCTGCACTACCACTCTGCACTACCACTCTGCACTACCACTCTGCACTACCACTCTGCACTCTGCACTACCACTCTGCACTTGCACTCTGCACTACCACTCTGCACTCTGCACTACCACTCTGCACTCTGCACTACCACTCTGCACTACCACTCTGCACTACCACTCTGCACTCTGCACTACCACTATGCACTTGCACTCTGCACTACCACTCTGCACTCTGCACTACCAATCTGCACTCTGCACTACCACTCTGCACTCTGCACTACCACTCTGCACTCTGCACTCTCAATCTGCACTCTGCACTACCACTCTGCACTCTGCACTACCACCCTGCACTCTGCACTACCACTCTGCACTCTGCACTACCACTCTGCACTCTGCACTACCACTCTGCACTCTGCACTACCACTCTGCACTCTGCACTACCACTCTGCACTACCACTCTGCACTCTGCATTACCACTCTGCACTTGCACTCTGCACTACCACTCTGCACTCTGCACTACCACTCTGCACTCTGCACTACCAATCTGCACTCTGCACTAACAATCTGCACTCTGCACTACCAATCTGCACTACCAATCTGCACTCTGCACTACCAATCCTCACTCTGCACTACCACTCTGCACTCTGCACTACCACTCTGCACTCTGCACTACCACTTGCACTTTCAATCTGCACTGCACTACCACTGTGCACTACCACTCTGCACTCTGCACTACCACTCTGCACTACCACTCTGCACTCTGCACTACCACTCTGCACTTGCACTCTGCACTACCACTCTGCACTCTGCACTACCACTCTGCATTCTGCACTACCACTCTGCACTCTGCACTACCACTCTGCACTCTGCACTACCAATCTGCACTCTGCACTACCAATCTGCACTCTGCACTACCAATCTGCACTCTGCACTATCACTCTGCACTCTGCACTACCACTCTGCACTACCAATCTGCACTCTGCACTACCACTCTGCACTCTGCACTACCACTCTGCACTCTGCACTACCACTCTGCACTCTGCACTACAACTCTGCACTCTGCACTACCAATCTGCACTCTGCACTACCAATCTGCACTACCAATCTGCACTCTGCACTACCAATCTGCACTCTGCACTACCACTCTGCAATCTGCACTCTGCACTACCACTCGCACTCTCTATCTGCACTCTGCACTACCACTCGGCACTCTGCACTACCACTCTGCACTACCACTCTGCACTCTGCACTACCACTCTGCACTACCACTCTGCACTTGCACTCTGCACTACCACTCTGCACTCTGCACTAACACTCTGCACTCTGCACTACCACTCTGCACTCTGCACTACCACTCTGCACTACCACTCTGTACTCTACAATACCACTCTGCACTTGCACTCTGCACTACCACTCTGCACTACCACTCTGCACTCTGCACTACCAATCTGCACTCTGCACTACCAATCTGCAAAACCAATCTGCACTCTGCACTACCAATCTGCACTCTGCACTACCACTCTGCACTCTGCACTACCACTCTGCACTCTGCACTCTGCACTCTGCACTACCACTCGCACTCTCAATCTGCACTCTGCACTACCAATCTGCACTCTGCACTACCACTCTGCACTCTGCAATACCACTCTGCACTACCACTCGCACTCTCAATCTGCACTCTGCACTCTCAATCTGCACTCTGCACTACCAATCTGCACTCTGCACTACCAATCTGCACTCTGCACTACAACTCTGCACTCTGCACTACCACT
Source organism: Lissotriton vulgaris (assembly GCF_964263255.1). NCBI lineage: Eukaryota > Metazoa > Chordata > Amphibia > Caudata > Salamandridae > Lissotriton > Lissotriton vulgaris. Next base: position 299,399,078 of record NC_141695.1, read on the forward strand.
CTGCACTACCACTCTGCACTACCAATCTGCACTCTGCACTCACACTCTGCACTCTGCACTCACAAATGCACTCTTCAATCACACTCTGTACCTGCACTGTGCACTACCACTCTGCACTCTGCACTACCAATCTGCACTCTGCACTACCAATCTGCAATACCAATCTGCACTATGCACTACCACTCTGCACTCTGCACTACCACTCTGCACTCTGCACCACCACTCTGCACTCTGCACTACCACTCTGCACTCTGCACTACCACTCTGCACTCTGCACTACCACTCTGCACTCTGCACTACCACTCTGCACTCTGCACTACCACTCTGCACTCTGCACTACCACTCTGCACTCTGCACTACCAATCTGCACTCTGCACTACCAATCTGCACTCTGCACTACCACTCGGCACTCTGCACTACCACTCTGCACTACCACTCTGCACTACCACTCTGCACTACCACTCTGCACTCTGCACTACCACTCTGCACTTGCACTCTGCACTACCACTCTGCACTCTGCACTACCACTCTGCACTCTGCACTACCACTCTGCACTCTGCACTACCACTCTGCACTACCACTCTGCACTCTGCACTACCACTCTGCACTTGCACTCTGCACTACCACTCTGCACTACCAATCTGCACTCTGCACTACCACTCTGCACTCTGCACTACCACTCTGCACTCTGCACTCTCAATCTGCACTCTGCACTACCACTCTGCACTCTGCACTACCACCCTGCACTCTGCACTACCACTCTGCACTCTGCACTACCACTCTGCACTCTGCACTACCACTCTGCACTCTGCACTACCACTCTGCACTCTGCACTACCACTCTGCACTACCACTCTGCACTCTGCAATACCACTCTGCACTTGCACTCTGCACTACCACTCTGCACTCTGCACTACCACTCTGCACTCTGCACTACCAATCTGCACTCTGCACTACCAATCTACACTCTGCACTACCAATCTGCACTACCAATCTGCACTCTGCACTACCAATCCTCACTCTGCACTACCAATCTGCACTCTGCACTATCACTCTGCACTCTGCACTACCACTCTGCACTCTGCACTACCACTCTGCACTCTGCACTACCACTCTGCACTCTGCACTACCACTCTGCACTCTGCACTACCAATCTGCACTCCGCACTACCAATCTGCACTACCAATCTGCACTCTGCACTACCAATCTGCACTCTGCACTACCACTCTGCACTCTGCACTCTGCACTACCACTCGCACTCTCTATCTGCACTCTGCACTACCACTCGGCACTCTGCACTACCACTCTGCACTACCACTCTGCACTCTGCACTACCACTCTGCACTACCACTCTGCACTTGCACTCTGCACTACCACTCTGCACTCTGCACTAACACTCTGCACTCTGCACTACCACTCTGCACTCTGCACTACCACTCTGCACTACCACTCTGTACTCTGCAATACCACTCTGCACTTGCACTCTGCACTACCACTCTGCACTCTGCACTACCAATCTGCACTCTGCACTACCAATCTGCAAAACCAGTCTGCACTCTGCACTACCAATCTGCACTCTGCACTACCACTCTGCACTCTGCACTACCACTCTGCACTCTGCACTCTGCACTACCACTCGCACTCTCAATCTGCACTCTGCACTACCAATCTGCACTCTGCACTACCACTCTGCACTCTGCAATACCACTCTGCACTACCACTCGCACTCTCAATCTGCACTCTGCACTCTCAATCTGCACTCTTTACTACCAATCTGCACTCTGCACTACCAATCTGCACTCTGCACTACCACTCTGCACTCTGCACTACCACTCTGCACTACCACTCTGCACTACCAATCTGCACTCTGCACTCACACTCTGCACTCTGCACTCACAAATGCACTCTTCAATCACACTCTGTACCTGCACTGTGCACTACCACTCTGCACTCTGCACTACCAATCTGCACTCTGCACTACCAATCTGCAATACCAATCTGCACTATGCACTACCACTCTGCACTCTGCACTACCACTCTGCACTCTGCACTACCACTCTGCACTCTGCACTACCACTCTGCACTCTGCACTACCACTCTGCACTCTGCACTACCACTCTGCACTCTGCACTACCAATCTGCACTCTGCACTACCAATGCACTCTGCACTACCACTCTGCACTCTGCACTACCACTCTGCACTCTGCACAACCACTCTGCACTCTGCACTACCACTCTGCACTCTGCACTACCACTCTGCACTACCACTCTGCACTCTGCACTACCACTCTGCACTTGCACTCTGCACTACCACTCTGCACTCTGCACTACCACTCTGCACTCTGCACTACCACTCTGCACTACCACTCTGCACTCTGCACTACCACTCTGCACTTGCACTCTTCACTACCACTCTGCACCATGCACTACCTCTCTGCACTCTGCACTACCAATCTGCACTCAGCACTACCAATCTGCACTCTACACTACCACTCGGCAATCTGCACTACCACTCTGGACTACCACTCTGCACTCTGCACTACCACTCTGCACTACCACTCAGCACTTGCACTCTGCACTAGCACTATGCACTCTGCACTACCACTCTGCACTCTGCACTCTGCACTACCACTCTGCACTACCACTCTGCACTCTGCAATACCACTCTGCACTTGCACTCTGCACTACCACTCTGCACTCTGCACTACCACTCTGCACTTGCACTCTGCACTACCACTCTGCACTCTGCACTAACACTCTGCACTCTGCACTACCACTCTGCACTCTGCACTACCACTCTGCACTCTGCACTACCACTCTGCACTTGCACTCTGCACTACCACTCTGCACCATGCACTACCACTCTGCACTCTGCACTACCAATCTGCACTCAGCACTACCAATCTGCACTCTGCACTACCACTCGGCACTCTGCATTACCACTCTGCACTACCACTCTGCACTCTGCACTACCACTCTGCACTTGCACTCTGCACTACCACTCTGCACTCTGCACTACCACTCTGCACTACCACTCTGCACTCTGCACTACCACTCTGCACTCTGCACTACCACTCTGCACTACCACTCTGCACTCTGCACTACCACTCTGCACTCTGCACTACCACTCTGCACTCTGCACTCTGCACTACCACTCGCACTCTCAATCTGCACTCTGCACTTCCAATCTGCACTCTGCACTACCACTCTGCACTCTGCAATACCACTCTGCACTACCACTCGCACTCTCAATCTCCACTCTGCACTCTCAATCTGCACTCTGCACTACCAATCTGCACTCTGCACTACCAATCTGCACTCTGCACTACCACTCTGCACTCTGCACTACCACTCTGCAGTCTGCACTACCACTCTGCACTACCAATCTGCACTCTGCACTCACACTCTGCACTCACAAATGCACTCTTCACTCACACTCTGCACCTGCACTCTGCACTACCAATCTGCACTCTGCACTACCAATCTGCACACTGCACTACCAATCTGCACTACCAATCTGCACTCTGCACTACCACTCTGCACTCTGCACTACCACTCTGCACTCTGCACTACCACTCTGCACTCTGCATTATCACTCTGCACTCTGCACTACCACTCTGCACTACCACTCTGCACTCTGCACTACCACTCTGCACTCTGCACTACCAATCTGCACTCTGCACTACCAATCTGCACTCTGCACTACCACTCGGCACTCTGCACTACCACTCTGCACTACCACTCTGCACTACCACTCTGCACTCTGCACTACCACTCTGCACTTGCACTCTGCACTACCACTCTGCACTCTGCACTACCACTCTGCACTCTGCACTACCACTCTGCACTCTGCACTACCACTCTGCACTACCACTCTGCACTCTGCACTACCACTCTGCACTTGCACTCTGCACTACCACTCTGCACTCTGCACTACCAATCTGCACTCTGCACTACCACTCTGCACTCTGCACTACCACTCTGCACTCTGCACTCTCAATCTGCACTCTGCACTACCACTCTGCACTCTGCACTACCACCCTGCACTCTGCACTACCACTCTGCACTCTGCACTACCACTCTGCACTCTGCACTACCACTCTGCACTCTGCACTACCACTCTGCACTCTGCACTACCACTCTGCACTACCACTCTGCACTCTGCAATACCACTCTGCACTTGCACTCTGCACTACCACTCTGCACTCTGCACTACCACTCTGCACTCTGCACTACCAATCTGCACTCTGCACTACCAATCTACACTCTGCACTACCAATCTGCACTACCAATCTGCACTCTGCACTACCAATCCTCACTCTGCACTACCACTCTGCACTCTGCACTACCACTCTGCACTCTGCACTACCACTTGCACTCTCAATCTGCACTGCACTACCACTGTGCACTACCACTCTGCACTCTGCACTACCACTCTGCACTACCACTCTGCACTCTGCACTACCACTCTGCACTTGCACTCTGCACTACCACTCTGCACTCTGCACTACCACTCTGCATTCTGCACTACCACTCTGCACTCTGCACTACCAGTCTGCACTCTGCACTACCAATCTGCACTCTGCACTACCAATCTGCACTCTGCACTACCAATCTGCACTCTGCACTATCACTCTGCACTCTGCACTACCACTCTGCACTCTGCACTACCACTCTGCACTCTGCACTACCACTCTGCACTCTGCACTACCACTCTGCACTCTGCACTACCAATCTGCACTCCGCACTACCAATCTGCACTACCAATCTGCACTCTGCACTACCAATCTGCACTCTGCACTACCACTCTGCACTCTGCACTCTGCACTACCACTCGCACTCTCTATCTGCACTCTGCACTACCACTCGGCACTCTGCACTACCACTCTGCACTACCACTCTGTACTCTGCAATACCACTCTGCACTTGCACTCTGCACTACCACTCTGCACTACCACTCTGCACTCTGCACTACCAATCTGCACTCTGCACTACCACTCTGCACTCTGCACTACCACTCTGCACTCTGCACTCTGCACTACCACTCGCACTCTCAATCTGCACTCTGCACTACCAATCTGCACTCTGCACTACCACTCTGCACTCTGCAATACCACTCTGCACTACCACTCGCACTCTCAATCTGCACTATGCACTCTCAATCTGCACTCTGCACTACCAATCTGCACTCTGCACTACCAATCTGCACTCTGCACTACCACTCTGCACTCTGCACTACCACTCTGCACTACCACTCTGCACTACCAATCTGCACTCTGCACTCACACTCTGCACTCTGCACTCACAAATGCACTCTTCAATCACACTCTGTACCTGCACTGTGCACTACCACTCTGCACTCTGCACTACCAATCTGCACTCTGCACTACCAATGCACTCTGCACTACCACTCTGCACTCTGCACTACCACTCTGCACTCTGCACTACCAGTGCACTCTGCACTACCACTCTACACTCTGCACTACCACTCTGCACTCTGCACTACCACTCTGCACTCTGCACTACCACTCTGCACTCTGCACTACCACTCTGCACTCTGCACTACCACTCTGCACTCTGCACTACCACTCTGCACTCTGCACTACCACTCTGCACTCTGCACTACCACTCTGCACTCTGCACTACCAATCTGCACTCTGCACTACCAATGCACTCTGCACTACCACTCTGCACTCTGCACTACCACTCTGCACTCTGCACAACCACTCTGCACTCTCACTCTGCACTACCACTCTGCACTACCACTCTGCACTCTGCACTACCACTCTGCACTTGCACTCTGCACTACCACTCTGCACTCTGCACTACCACTCTGCACTCTGCACTACCACTCTGCACTTGCACTCTTCACTACCACTCTGCACCATGCACTACCTCTCTGCACTCTGCACTACCAATCTGCACTCAGCACTACCAATCTGCACTCTACACTACCACTCTGCACTCTGCACTACCACTCTGCACTCTGCACTACCACTCTGCACTCTGCACTACCACTCTGCACTCTGCACTACCAATCTGCACTCTGCACTACCACTCTGCACTCTGCACTACCACTCTGCACTCTGCACTACCACTCTGCACTCTGCACTACCACTCTGCACTCTGCACTACCACTCTGCACTCTGCACTACCAATCTGCACTCTGCACTACCAATGCACTCTGCACTACCACTCTGCACTCTGCACTACCACTCTGCACTCTGCACAACCACTCTGCACTCTCACTCTGCACTCTGCACTACCACTCTGCACTACCACTCTGCACTCTGCACTACCACTCTGCACTTGCACTCTGCACTACCACTCTGCACTCTGCACTACCACTCTGCACTCTGCACTACCACTCTGCACTCTGCACTACCACTCTGCACTCTGCACTACCACTCTGCACTTGCACTCTTCACTACCACTCTGCACCATGCACTACCTCTCTGCACTCTGCACTACCAATCTGCACTCAGCACTACCAATCTGCACTCTACACTACCACTCGGCAATCTGCACTACCACTCTGGACTACCACTCTGCACTACCACTCTGCACTACCACTCAGCACTTGCACTCTGCACTAGCACTATGCACTCTGCACTACCACTCTGCACTCTGCACTCTGCACTACCACTCTGCACTACCACTCTGCACTCTGCAATACCACTCTGCACTTGCACTCTGCACTACCACTCTGCACTCTGCACTACCACTCTGCACTTGCACTCTGCACTACCACTCTGCACTCTGCACTAACACTCTGCACTCTGCACTACCACTCTGCACTCTGCACTACCACTCTGCACTCTGCACTACCACTCTGCACTTGCACTCTGCACTACCACTCTGCACCATGCACTACCACTCTGCACTCTGCACTACCAATCTGCACTCAGCACTACCAATCTGCACTCTGCACTACCACTCGGCACTCTGCACTACCACTCTGCACTACCACTCTGCACTCTGCACTACCACTCTGCACTTGCACTCTGCACTACCACTCTGCACTCTGCACTACCACTCTGCACTACCACTCTGCACTCTGCACTACCACTCTGCACTCTGCACTACCACTCTGCACTACCACTCTGCACTCTGCACTACCACTCTGCACTCTGCACTACCAATCTGCACTCTGGACTACCACTCTGCACTCTGCACTACCACTCTGCACTCTGCACTCTGCACTACCACTCGCACTCTCAATCTGCACTCTGCACTTCCAATCTGCACTCTGCACTACCACTCTGCACTCTGCAATACCACTCTGCACTACCACTCGCACTCTCAATCTGCACTCTGCACTCTCAATCTGCACTCTGCACTACCAATCTGCACTCTGCACTACCAATCTGCACTCTGCACTACCACTCTGCACTCTGCACTACCACTCTGCAGTCTGCACTACCACTCTGCACTACCAATCTGCACTCTGCACTCACACTCTGCACTCACAAATGCACTCTTCACTCACACTCTGCACCTGCACTCTGCACTACCAATCTGCACTCTGCACTACCAATCTGCACACTGCACTACCAATCTGCACTACCAATCTGCACTCTGCACTACCACTCTGCACTCTGCACTACCACTCTGCACTCTGCACTACCACTCTGCACTCTGCACTCTGCACTACCACTCTGCACTTGCACCATGCACTACCACTCTGCACTCTGCACTACCAATCTGCACTCTGCACTACCAATCTGCACTCTGCACTACCACTCGGCACTCTGCACTACCACTCTGCACTACCACTCTGCACTACCACTCTGCACTACCACTCTGCACTCTGCACTACCACTCTGCACTTGCACTCTGCACTACCACTCTGCACTCTGCACTACCACTCTGCACTCTGCACTACCACTCTGCACTACCACTCTGCACTCTGCACTACCACTCTGCACTTGCACTCTGCACTACCACTCTGCACTCTGCACTACCAATCTGCACTCTGCACTACCACTCTGCACTCTGCACTACCACTCTGTACTCTGCACTCTCAATCTGCACTCTGCACTACCACTCTGCACTACCACCCTGCACTCTGCACTACCACTCTGCACTCTGCACTACCACTCTGCACTCTGCACTACCACTCTGCACTCTGCACTACCACTCTGCACTCTGCACTACCACTCTGCACTACCACTCTGCACTCTGCAATACCACTCTGCACTTGCACTCTGCACTACCACTCTGCACTCTGCACTACCACTCTGCACTCTGCACTACCAATCTGCACTCTGCACTACCAATCTGCACTCTGCACTACCAATCTGCACTCTTGTTAGACGGACCGGGAGGGTCGGCCGAGATTACGGGGAGAGGTCTCCAGGGAGAGCCGTCTCCAACGACTGTACAGATAAGTAACTTCCCCCCCACAGACGGACACCACACAAGATTGAAGGTTAACGAGACTTTATATGCACTTCTTAGGTTACGTTGTTATAATACAAGGAGGTCTGGACTCAGGGGTCCCCTCGGTTCTGATCTCTAGTTGAGGAAAAGGGTAGCGGGACAGTCTTAGTTACCAATGAGTTCAATAGCTCTCAATCCTCGAGCTCGGCGTGGTTGCTGATCGGGCCGTGGAGGAGCCAAGCAGGTCCCGAGATGGATGAAGGGTGGTCGGCGGGCCGTGGAGAAGCCAAGCAGGTCCCGATATGGATGAAGGATGGTCGACGGGCCGTGGAGAAGCCAAGCAGGTCCCGATGCAGATGACAGTTACAACGGCCCGCGGCCTCGCCAGCAGATCCGGACGACGGTGAAGGATGAAGGTTACGACGGCTGTGGCAGCGCCAACAGGCAGGATGATGGTGCACAGGACAGAGCTACGGCAGCGCCAGTAGTTCGTCCAGGATGAGTTCTTCTTTCGTCTCTCGACTCCAAGATACAACTGCCTTCCTGTTCTGGAGCTGCCCCAGTTATAGGGCTGGCGTGCTTTGATGTCCGGACCCTCGCACTTGGAGGTCGGGAGGTCCGGGATGAGGGAGTCCAGACACCCAGCAGGGGGGTGGAGCCAGCGCCCAGGGAGGCGATGGGCGAGCGGCACTGGCCGGGGGAGAACCATCGACACCTCTTTCTCCCATTGACTGGCCAAGTAGCTCGCTCGCCTCCTGGGTGGAGGGTGGTGCCGGAATGTCTGAGGCCGGGCTAGGCCCAGGGTTGAGGTCGATCGGGGGCCAGGCGGCCTCGTGGCGAAGTGTCCAAGATGGCGGCCCGGGCTGGGCGCGTGGGTCGGCCGTGGATCGGACCCACGAGGTTATCATGCTCGAGGGCAGGTGTCCCTGAGGGGACGTAGGACGTGCAATGGTGGTGTGTGGTGCTTGTATGACTGGCTCGGGCTTGGTCGAGCCGGGGGAGAGCGGCCCGTCATGTGGCCTGTCCAACATGCGTCCCCCCCAGCTGAAGGCGGGGAGAGTTACCCATCCTCTTGGGGACTCTCTTCGTCGAGGCGGAAAAACCGGGACAGGCCATCCGCGTTGGCGTGGTCAGACCCAGGCCGGTGTTCAACGGTAAAGTCCATACCTTGCAAGGAGATGGACCAGCGTAGCAGTTTTGGGTTTTCCCCCCGCATATGCATCAACCACTGCAGGGGTCGGTGGTCAGTCTGCACCCGGAAGTGGGTGCCAAAAAGGTAGGGTCGGAGCTTCTTGAGGGCCCATACCACAGCGAAGGCTTCCCTCTCTATGGTGCTCCAGCGTTGCTCCCGTGGTAGGAGTCTCCGGCTGATGAAGGCCACCGGTTGATCAAGGCCTTCGGTGTTCACCTGGGACAGGACCGCCCCAATGCCCTGGTCGGAGGCATCCGTCTGGACGACGAACTCCCGGCTGTAGTCTGGGGCCTGGAGTACAGGAGCGGAACACATGGCGGCCTTTAGCTGTTCGAAGGCCGCTTGACACTCTGGGGTCCAGTTCACCTTCTTGGGCTGATTTTTCGACGTGAGTTCGGTGAGAGGCCCCACGAGGGTACCATAGTCTTTCACGAACCTTCGGTAGTAGCCCGTGAGGCCCAGGAAGGCTCGCACCTCAGTTTGAGTGTTAGGGGGTTGCCAGTTCTGGATGGCGGCAATTTTCAGTTGAAGAGGGGCCACTAGACCGCTTCCCACTTGGTGTCCGAGGTAGGTCACTGACCCTTGTCCAATTTGACATTTGCTGGCCTTGATCGTGAGGCCAGCTCGCTGAAGGGCTTGCAACACTGCTTGGAGGTGGTGGAGGTGCTCGGTCCAGTGGTGGCTGTACACAGCGATGTCGTCCAGGTAGGCGGCGCTGAACTCTTCGAGCCCCGCCAGGACCTGATTGACGAGCCGTTGGAACGTCGCTGGGGCATTTTTCATGCCGAAGGGCATGACCGTGAAGTGATAGTGGCCATCGGGGGTGGAGAAGGCAGAACGTTCTTGTGCTCGGGGTGTGAGGCCGATCTGCCAATATCCTGCCGTTAGATCGAAGATGCTGAGGTAGCGGGCAGCGCCCATTCGGTCGACCAGTTCATCTGCCCGGGGGATGGGGTGTGCGTCCGTTCTGGTGACTTCATTCAGGCCCCGGTAGTCGACACAGAACCGGAGTTCGGGTGTGGTTCCGGGGGCGGCTGCTTTGGGGACCAGTACGACCGGGCTGGCCCATGGACTGTCGGAGGGCTCGATGACCCCGAGCGTGAGCATCTTAGTTACTTCCGCCTGGATGCAGGCCCGTACCCGATCAGGTACGCGGTAGGCCCGGTGGCGGATAGGAGGGCTGTCTCCGGTGTCCACATCGTGCACACACCAGGAAGTGACACCTGGGGTGAGGGAGAACAGGCTGGCAAACCGTGATAGGAGGGCTTGGCACTCTTGGCGTTGTTCCTGGGAGAGGGTCTCCGAGAGTCGGACCCCCTCCACGGAGCCGTCTTGCTCCTGGGTCCGCAAGAGGTCAGGGAGAGGCTCGGAGTCGTCCTCAACCCCGTTGTCTGTGGCCATCAAGAGGCTGAGTTCTGTTCGTGCAAAGTGGGGTTTCAGTCTGTTGGTGTGGAGGACTCGGAGCGGATTCCGGGCGGACTCCATATCGATCAGATAGGTGGCGGGTCCCTTGCGCTCGATTACTTTGAAGGGTCCCGTCCATTTGTCTTGGAGAGCGCACGGTTCTGTGGGGGACATTACCCAGACCTGTTGCCCCGGCTCGAATTCAATAGATGAGGCGTTCTGGTCATACCATCTCTTCATGTCCTCTTGACTGGCCTCTAGGTTGGCTTTCGCTAGGTCTCTGAACCGCTGGGACTGGTTGCGGAGGGTGAGGAGGTACCGGAAGACATCTGGAGGACTCTTGGCCGGAGGCAACTCCCAGCCTTCTTTGATCAGGCTGAGTGGCCCCCGTACTGGGTGCCCATAGAGCAGCTCGAATGGGCTGAAGCCTAGGGACTTCTGTGGGACCTCCCGGTAGGCGAAGAGGAGGCACGGCAGCAGCACGTCCCACTGGCGACGGAGGGGTTCTTCCAATCCCCCGATCATCCCTTTTAGAGTGCGATTGAACCGCTCAACAAGTCCGTTTCCTTGGGGGTGATAGGGGGTCGTGAAGCGGTAGGTGACCCCACACTGTTGCCAGAGGGACTTCATGTATTTGGAAATAAAGTTCGTGCCTCTGTCACTGACGACTTCTCGGGGGAACCCCACACGGGAGAAGATCCCCATCAGGGCCCTGCCGACCACTGGGGCTGTGACGGTCCGGAGAGGAATAGCCTCAGGGTAGCGGGTGGCGTGGTCCACTAGTACTAGGATGAAGCGATGGCCTTGTCTTGTACGTGGGTCTAGGGGTCCCACAATGTCTATTCCGACCCTCTCAAATGGGGTCGTGACTACGGGAAAGGGTTGCAGGGGGGCCTTTAATTTGCGGCCGCTCTTCCCACTGGCTTGGCACGTGGGGCAAGATCGGCAATGCTGGTGCACATCGTTTCTCATTTTTGGCCAGAAGAAGTGGGTCACTAGGCGGCTGTAGGTTTTATCTTGTCCCAGGTGCCCTGCCAGGGGGACATCGTGGGCCAGATTTAGCAGGAAGTCTCTAAAGCGGAGTGGCACCACTAGTACTCGGTTGGCCCCCAGCTCGGCGATTCGTTGCTCGCTGTACAGTAGGTCATTGTCCCAGTAGACCCAATGAGTTCCGGAGGTATCCCCTGCGCTTTGGGCGAGCGCTTGTTGTCGGGGTCCCTCAAGGGAGGGACAGGTCTTCTGCTCCTGACGAAATTGTTCTTGTGTGGGCCCCCCTTCTTGAGCCCACTGGTCGAGATTAGCAAGGTCGGAAGGTTGAGCAGGTTCGAGGGGGATGCCCTGGTCGGGGGTCTCGGCGGGGGCGACCGGAGGCGGAGGCGCCGGCCATTCTGGTTCTTCCGGGTGATGGTTGGCACGGGCGGCCATAGACCGGGTGGTGACGCACGCCCAGTCTGGGACGCCCAACATCCCCAAGTGTTCTTTTCGCTCCACGGCTGCCCACGGGGAGCTTTCCAGGTCATTTCCGAGGAGGCAGTCCACGGGGGCGTCGTCTCGGACCGTTACTTTCAACATGCCGGAGACCCCTCCCCACTCAAAGGGGACGCAGGCCATCCGACACAGACTCTCCGAGTTGTCGGCTGATCGTACAGGGCAGAGAATGTTCGGTAGATATTGTTCTGGGGTCACCAGATGACAGCGGACGGCTGTCACACTGGCCCCGGTGTCTCGAAGGGCTTCGGCCCGTTGTCCATTGATGCTCACCCATTGGCTGTACTTCTGGGTGTTAGCGGGTAGGGGGACCCGCGGGACCATGTCTCTTCCCCCTAAGCACGCGAGAGTCATGGCGGCTGGCTCCCACCCTTGATACTCTTGCTCGTCTGTTTCTGGTTCCTCGGAGATCTGTTCTTCCCCTAGTGCCGCGGCGGCCACCTGGCGGGGTCTTGGGCTCGGATACTGCGGGCAGCTTGGGTCATTTGCATAGTGGCCTACTCGTTGGCATCGGTGACATGTAACATTGGCTCTGTATCCCGGTCGCGCCGGGGTGCTGCCCCGGTTGGCCGGGGGGGTGGTGCTGGTAGTGGGGGCGGCCGGAGTGTTGTCTCTTCCTCGTCCTTGGCCCCCTCCTCCTCCTCTGGATCGGTGGTGACCATTGTTGTTCCTGTTCTGCTCGTAGGACCCATTCCGGCCCACTCGGGTGATCTCCCACCGGTCAGCTTCGGCTGCGAGCTGCCGGGGATCGGTTAACTTGCTGTCGAGGAGGTGTTGGCGTAGTTCAATGAAGCAGTTGTTGGACAGATGCTCCCATACCATCAGATTGAACAACTGCTCGTAGGTCGTGACGTTGTTCCCTCTGATCCAGCCTTCGAAGGCTCGGCTGAAGTACGTTACATAGTCCACCCAAGTTGTACCTGGAATGCGTGTGCAGTCTCGGAACCTCTGACGGTACATCTCGGGCGTGAGGCCATAGCGAGTGAGGAGGGCCGCTTTCATATGGTCGTAGGAGGTCATCTGGTGGTCTGGGAGCTGTAACAGAGTATCGCGGCCCTCATTGAGGAATTTGCCCCATAGGCCGGCTCCCCAGTCGGCTCTATCGATCCGGTGCGCAGTCATCGCGATTTCATATGCCTTAAACCATTGCTGGATGTCGTCTTCTCGAAAATATTCTCGGACCACATCCTTGGGGATGTGCACTTTTTTGTCCGTGGTCCCGGGGGTGGACGGTCTGTCGGGCACCCCTAATTCTTTATTCTGTTTGCGCAGGTTGATCTCGGCTAGGTTCCGCTCGTGCTCGTACGTTAGTCTTTTTTCCTCGAGCTCCCTTTGCCTCTGTTTCTCCTCTCTTTCTTCTCGGAGGCGAAGGTGCTCTAAGTTTATTTTTTGCTCGGCCAATTTGAGTTCTATGTCCATCTTGAGTCGGGCCATTTCAAGTTCGTGTAGTCGGGCTTTTTCTCTTTCTTGGATCTCGTCTTGCGAGAGACCCGTTCTTTGCTCTTCAGGGGCCGTGTTGGTCTTTTTCGCGGTGCTTTGCTCCGGGGCTTCGACATCCCCGGTCTCTGCCCAAGATTCTAGGGCATGCTTAAAATCGTCCTTGGTACTTAGTCCGGTGGTAGCGATACCTAGTTCGATGCAGAACTGTTTTAGTTCACGATGGCTGTATTCCTCTAGCTTTTCCATTTGGAACTTCTCAGTTGATCCGCTCTCTTTAGTCGACATTGTTGTTCGTTGTGGGGTGAGCTACTCTCTGTACGTTATGCGGTGATTCGGATCGCGCCGCTGGCCACCAATGTTAGACGGACCGGGAGGGTCGGCCGAGATTACGGGGAGAGGTCTCCAGGGAGAGCCGTCTCCAACGACTGTACAGATAAGTAACTTCCCCCCCACAGACGGACACCACACAAGATTGAAGGTTAACGAGACTTTATATGCACTTCTTAGGTTACGTTGTTATAATACAAGGAGGTCTGGACTCAGGGGTCCCCTCGGTTCTGATCTCTAGTTGAGGAAAAGGGTAGCGGGACAGTCTTAGTTACCAATGAGTTCAATAGCTCTCAATCCTCGAGCTCGGCGTGGTTGCTGATCGGGCCGTGGAGGAGCCAAGCAGGTCCCGAGATGGATGAAGGGTGGTCGGCGGGCCGTGGAGAAGCCAAGCAGGTCCCGATATGGATGAAGGATGGTCGACGGGCCGTGGAGAAGCCAAGCAGGTCCCGATGCAGATGACAGTTACAACGGCCCGCGGCCTCGCCAGCAGATCCGGACGACGGTGAAGGATGAAGGTTACGACGGCTGTGGCAGCGCCAACAGGCAGGATGATGGTGCACAGGACAGAGCTACGGCAGCGCCAGTAGTTCGTCCAGGATGAGTTCTTCTTTCGTCTCTCGACTCCAAGATACAACTGCCTTCCTGTTCTGGAGCTGCCCCAGTTATAGGGCTGGCGTGCTTTGATGTCCGGACCCTCGCACTTGGAGGTCGGGAGGTCCGGGATGAGGGAGTCCAGACACCCAGCAGGGGGGTGGAGCCAGCGCCCAGGGAGGCGATGGGCGAGCGGCACTGGCCGGGGGAGAACCATCGACACCTCTTTCTCCCATTGACTGGCCAAGTAGCTCGCTCGCCTCCTGGGTGGAGGGTGGTGCCGGAATGTCTGAGGCCGGGCTAGGCCCAGGGTTGAGGTCGATCGGGGGCCAGGCGGCCTCGTGGCGAAGTGTCCAAGATGGCGGCCCGGGCTGGGCGCGTGGGTCGGCCGTGGATCGGACCCACGAGGTTATCATGCTCGAGGGCAGGTGTCCCTGAGGGGACGTAGGACGTGCAATGGTGGTGTGTGGTGCTTGTATGACTGGCTCGGGCTTGGTCGAGCCGGGGGAGAGCGGCCCGTCATGTGGCCTGTCCAACAACTCTGCACTACCAATCCTCACTCTGCACTACCACTCTGCACTCTGCACTACCACTCTGCACTCTGCACTACCACTTGCACTCTCAATCTGCACTGCACTACCACTGTGCACTACCACTCTGCACTCTGCACTACCACTCTGCACTACCACTCTGCACTCTGCACTACCACTCTGCACTTGCACTCTGCACTACCACTCTGCACTCTGCACTACCACTCTGCACTCTGCACTACCACTCTGCACTCTGCACTACCAATCTGCACTCTGCACTACCAATCTGCACTCTGCACTACCAATCTGCACTCTGCACTATCACTCTGCACTCTGCACTACCACTCTGCACTACCAATCTGCACTCTGCACTACCACTCTGCACTCTGCACTACCACTCTGCACTCTGCACTACCACTCTGCACTCTGCACTACCACTCTGCACTCTGCACTACCAATCTGCACTCTGCACTACCAATCTGCACTACCAATCTGCACTCTGCACTACCAATCTGCACTCTGCACTACCACTCTGCACTCTGCACTACCACTCGCACTCTCTATCTGCACTCTGCACTACCACTCGGCACTCTGCACTACCACTCTGCACTCTGCACTACCACTCTGCACTACCACTCTGCACTTGCACTCTGCACTACCACTCTGCACTCTGCACTAACACTCTGCACTCTGCACTACCACTCTGCACTCTGCACTACCACTCTGCACTACCACTCTGTACTCTGCAATACCACTCTGCACTTGCACTCTGCACTACCACTCTGCACTACCACTCTGCACTCTGCACTACCAATCTGCACTCTGCACTACCAATCTGCAAAACCAATCTGCACTCTGCACTACCAATCTGCACTCTGCACTACCACTCTGCACTCTGCACTACCACTCTGCACTCTGCACTCTGCACTACCACTCGCACTCTCAATCTGCACTCTGCACTACCAATCTGCACTCTGCACTACCACTCTGCACTCTGCAATACCACTCTGCACTACCACTCGCACTCTCAATCTGCACTCTGCACTCTCAATCTGCACTCTGCACTACCAATCTGCACTCTGCACTACCAATCTGCACTCTACACTACCACTCTGCACTCTGTACTACCACTCTGCACTACCACTCTGCACTACCAATCTGCACTCTGCACTCACACTCTGCACTCTGCACTCACAAATGCACTCTTCAATCACACTCTGTACCTGCACTGTGCACTACCACTCTGCACTACCAATCTGCACTCTGCACTACCAATCTGCAATACCAATCTGCACTATGCACTACCACTCTGCACTCTGCACTACCACTCTGCACTCTGCACTACCACTCTGCACTCTGCACTACCAATGCACTCTGCACTACCACTCTGCACTCTGCACTACCACTCTGCAATCTGCACAACCACTCTGCACTCTGCACTACCACTCTGCACTACCACTCTGCACTCTGCACTACCACTCTGCACTTGCACTCTGCACTACCACTCTGCACTCTGCACTACCACTCTGCACTCTGCACTACCACTCTTCACTCTGCACTACCACTCTGCACTCTGCACTACCACTCTGCACTTGCACTCTTCACTACCACTCTGCACCATGCACTACCTCTCTGCACTCTGCACTACCAATCTGCACTCAGCACTACCAATCTGCACTCTACACTACCACTCGGCACTCTGCACTACCACTCTGGACTACCACTCTGCACTCTGCACTACCGCTCTGCACTACCACTCAGCACTTGCACTCTGCACTACCACTCTGCACTCTGCACTAGCACTATGCACTCTGCACTACCACTCTGCACTCTGCACTACCACTCTGCACTCTGCACTACCACTCTGCACTACCACTCTGCACTCTGCAATACCACTCTGCACTACCACTCTGCACTCTGCACTACCACTCTGCACTTGCACTCTGCACTACCACTCTGCACTCTGCACTACCACTCTGCACTCTGCACTACCACTCTGCACTACCACTCTGCACTCTGCAATACCACTCTGCACTTGCACTCTGCACTACCACTCTGCACTCTGCACTACCACTCTGCACTTGCACTCTGCACTACCACTCTGTACTCTGCACTACCACTCTGCACTCTGCACTACCACTCTGCACTCTGCACTACCACTCTGCACTTGCACTCTGCACTACCACTCTGCACCATGCACTACCACTCTGCACTACCAATCTGCACTCAGCACTACCAATCTGCACTCTGCACTACCACTCGGCACTCTGCACTACCACTCTGCACTACCACTCTGCACTCTGCACTACCACTCTGCACTTGCACTCTGCACTACCACTCTGCACTCTGCACTACCACTCTGCACTACCACTCTGCACTCTGCACTACCACTCTGCACTCTGCACTACCACTCTGCACTACCACTCTGCACTCTGCACTACCACTCTGCACTCTGCACTACCAATCTGCACTCTGGACTACCACTCTGCACTCTGCACTACCACTCTGCACTCTGCACTACCACTCTGCAGTCTGCACTACCACTCTGCACTACCAATCTGCACTCTGCACTCACACTCTGCACTCACAAATGCACTCTTCACTCACACTCTGCACCTGCACTCTGCACTACCAATCTGCACTCTGCACTACCAATCTGCACACTGCACTACCACTCTGCACTCTGCACTACCACTCTGCACTCTGCACTACCACTCTGCACTCTGCACTACCACTCTGCACTCTGCACTCTGCACTACCACTCTGCACTTGCACTCTGCACTACCACTCTGCACCATGCACTACCACTCTGCACTCTGCACTACCAATCTGCACTCTGCACTACCAATCTGCACTCTGCACTACCACTCGGCACTCTGCACTACCACTCTGCACTACCACTCTGCACTACCACTCTGCACTACCACTCTGCACTCTGCACTACCACTCTGCACTTGCACTCTGCACTACCACTCTGCACTCTGCACTACCACTCTGCACTCTGCACTACCACTCTGCACTCTGCACTACCACTCTGCACTACCACTCTGCACTCTGCACTACCACTATGCACTTGCACTCTGCACTACCACTCTGCACTCTGCACTACCAATCTGCACTCTGCACTACCACTCTGCACTCTGCACTACCACTCTGCACTCTGCACTCTCAATCTGCACTCTGCACAACCACTCTGCACTCTGCACTACCACCCTGCACTCTGCACTACCACTCTGCACTCTGCACTACCACTCTGCACTCTGCACTACCACTCTGCACTCTGCACTACCACTCTGCACTCTGCACTACCACTCTGCACTACCACTCTGCACTCTGCATTACCACTCTGCACTTGCACTCTGCACTACCACTCTGCACTCTGCACTACCACTCTGCACTCTGCACTACCAATCTGCACTCTGCACTAACAATCTGCACTCTGCACTACCAATCTGCACTACCAATCTGCACTCTGCACTACCAATCCTCACTCTGCACTACCACTCTGCACTCTGCACTACCACTCTGCACTCTGCACTACCACTTGCACTTTCAATCTGCACTGCACTACCACTGTGCACTACCACTCTGCACTCTGCACTACCACTCTGCACTACCACTCTGCACTCTGCACTACCACTCTGCACTTGCACTCTGCACTACCACTCTGCACTCTGCACTACCACTCTGCATTCTGCACTACCACTCTGCACTCTGCACTACCACTCTGCACTCTGCACTACCAATCTGCACTCTGCACTACCAATCTGCACTCTGCACTACCAATCTGCACTCTGCACTATCACTCTGCACTCTGCACTACCACTCTGCACTACCAATCTGCACTCTGCACTACCACTCTGCACTCTGCACTACCACTCTGCACTCTGCACTACCACTCTGCACTCTGCACTACAACTCTGCACTCTGCACTACCAATCTGCACTCTGCACTACCAATCTGCACTACCAATCTGCACTCTGCACTACCAATCTGCACTCTGCACTACCACTCTGCACTCTGCACTCTGCACTACCACTCGCACTCTCTATCTGCACTCTGCACTACCACTCGGCACTCTGCACTACCACTCTGCACTACCACTCTGCACTCTGCACTACCACTCTGCACTACCACTCTGCACTTGCACTCTGCACTACCACTCTGCACTCTGCACTAACACTCTGCACTCTGCACTACCACTCTGCACTCTGCACTACCACTCTGCACTACCACTCTGTACTCTACAATACCACTCTGCACTTGCACTCTGCACTACCACTCTGCACTACCACTCTGCACTCTGCACTACCAATCTGCACTCTGCACTACCAATCTGCAAAACCAATCTGCACTCTGCACTACCAATCTGCACTCTGCACTACCACTCTGCACTCTGCACTACCACTCTGCACTCTGCACTCTGCACTCTGCACTACCACTCGCACTCTCAATCTGCACTCTGCACTACCAATCTGCACTCTGCACTACCACTCTGCACTCTGCAATACCACTCTGCACTACCACTCGCACTCTCAATCTGCACTCTGCACTCTCAATCTGCACTCTGCACTACCAATCTGCACTCTGCACTACCAATCTGCACTCTGCACTACAACTCTGCACTCTGCACTACCACTCTGCACTACCACTCTGCACTACCAATCTGCACTCTGCACTCACACTCTGCACTCTGCACTCACAAATGCACTCTTCAATCACACTCTGTACCTGCACTGTGCACTACCACTCTGCACTCTGCACTACCAATCTGCACTCTGCACTACCAATCTGCAATACCAATCTGCACTATGCACTACCACTCTGCACTCTGCACTACCACTCTGCACTCTGCACCACCACTCTGCACTCTGCACTACCACTCTGCACTCTGCACTACCACTCTGCACTCTGCACTACCACTCTGCACTCTGCACTACCACTCTGCACTCTGCACTACCAATCTGCACTCTGCACTACCAATGCACTCTGCACTACCACTCTGCACTCTGCACTACCACTCTGCACTCTGCACAACCACTCTGCACTCTGCACTACCACTCTGCACTCTGCACTACCACTCTGCACTACCACTCTGCACTCTGCACTACCACTCTGCACTTGCACTCTGCACTACCACTCTGCACTCTGCACTACCACTCTGCACTCTGCACTACCACTCTGCACTCTGCACTACCACTCTGCACTCTGCACTACCACTCTGCACTTGCACTCTTCACTACCACTCTGCACCATGCACTACCTCTCTGCACTCTGCACTACCAATCTGCACTCAGCACTACCAATCTGCACTCTACACTACCACTCGGCACTCTGCACTACCACTCTGCACTACCAATCTGCACTCTGCACTCACACTCTGCACTCTGCACTCACAAATGCACTCTTCAATCACACTCTGTACCTGCACTGTGCACTACCACTCTGCACTCTGCACTACCAATCTGCACTCTGCACTACCAATCTGCAATACCAATCTGCACTATGCACTACCACTCTGCACTCTGCACTACCACTCTGCACTCTGCACTACCACTCTGCACTCTGCACTACCACTCTGCACTCTGCACTACCACTCTGCACTCTGCACTACCACTCTGCACTCTGCACTACCAATCTGCACTCTGCACAACCACTCTGCACTCTGCACTACCACTCTGCACTCTGCACTACCACTCTGCACTACCACTCTGCACTCTGCACTACCACTCTGCACTTGCACTCTTCACTACCACTCTGCACCATGCACTACCTCTCTGCACTCTGCACTACCAATCTGCACTCAGCACTACCAATCTGCACTCTACACTACCACTCGGCACTCTGCACTACCACTCTGGACTACCACTCTGCACTCTGCACTACCACTCTGCACTACCACTCAGCACTTGCACTCTGCACTACCACTCTGCACTCTGCACTAGCACTATGCACTCTGCACTACCACTCTGCACTCTGCACTACCACTCTGCACTACCACTCTGCACTCTGCAATACCACTCTGCACTTGCACTCTGCACTACCACTCTGCACTCTGCACTACCACTCTGCACTTGCACTCTGCACTACCACTCTGCACTCTGCACTAACACTCTGCACTCTGCACTACCACTCTGCACTCTGCACTACCACTCTGCACTCTGCACTACCACTCTGCACTACCACTCTGCACTACCACTCTGCACCATGCACTACCACTCTGCACTCTGCACTACCAATCTGCACTCAGCACTACCAATCTGCACTCTGCACTACCACTCGGCACTCTGCACTACCACTCTGCACTCTGCACTACCACTCTGCACTACCACTCTGCACTCTGCACTACCACTCTGCACTCTGCACTACCACTCTGCACTACCACTCTGCACTCTGCACTCTGCACTACCAATCTGCACTCTGGACTACCACTCTGCACTCTGCACTACCACTCTGCACTCTGCACTCTGCACTACCACTCGCACTCTCAATCTGCACTCTGCACTTCCAATCTGCACTCTGCACTACCACTCTGCACTCTGCAATACCACTCTGCACTACCACTCGCACTCTCAATCTGCACTCTGCACTCTCAATCTGCACTCTGCACTACCAATCTGCACTCTGCACTACCAATCTGCACTCTGCACTACCACTCTGCACTCTGCACTACCACTCTGCAGTCTACACTACCACTCTGCACTACCAATCTGCACTCTGCACTCACACTCTGCACTCACAAATGCACTCTTCACTCACACTCTGCACCTGCACTCTGCACTACCAATCTGCACTCTGCACTACCAATCTGCACACTGCACTACCAATCTGCACTACCAATCTGCACTCTGCACTACCACTCTGCACTCTGCACTACCACTCTGCACTCTGCACTCTGCACTACCACTCTGCACTCTGCACTACCACTCTGCACTTGCACTCTGCACTACCACTCTGCACCATGCACTACCACTCTGCACTCTGCACTACCAATCTGCACTCTGCACTACCAATCTGCACTCTGCACTACCACTCAGCACTCTGCACTACCACTCTGCACTACCACTCTGCACTACCACTCTGCACTCTGCACTACCACTCTGCACTTGCACTCTGCACTACCACTCTGCACTCTGCACTACCACTCTGCACTCTGCACTACCACTCTGCACTCTGCACTACCACTCTGCACTACCACTCTGCACTCTGCACTACCACTCTGCACTTGCACTCTGCACTACCACTCTGCACTCTGCACTACCAATCTGCACTCTGCACTACCACTCTGCACTCTGCACTACCACTCTGCACTCTGCACTCTCAATCTGCACTCTGCACTACCACTCTGCACTCTGCACTACCACCCTGCCCTCTGCACTACCACTCTGCACTACCACTCTGCACTCTGCACTACCACTCTGCACTCTGCACTACCACTCTGCACTACCACTCTGCACTCTGCAATACCACTCTGCACTTGCACTCTGCACTACCACTCTGCACTCTGCACTACCACTCTGCACTCTGCACTACCAATCTGCACTCTGCACTACCAATCTGCACTCTGCACTACCAATCTGCACTACCAATCTGCACTCTGCACTACCAATCCTCACTCTGCACTACCACTCTGCACTCTGCACTACCACTCTGCACTCTGCACTACCACTTGCACTCTCAATCTGCACTGCACTACCACTCTGCACTACCACTCTGCACTCTGCACTACCACTCTGCACTACCACTCTGCACTCTGCACTACCACTCTGCACTTGCACTCTGCACTACCACTCTGCACTTGCACTCTGCACTACCACTCTGCATTCTGCACTACCACTCTGCACTCTGCACTACCACTCTGCACTCTGCACTACCACCCTGCACTCTGCACTACCAATCTGCACTCTGCACTACCACTCGGCACTCTGCACTACCACTCAGCACTCTGCACTACCACTCTGCACTACCACTCTGCACTCTGCACTACCACTCTGCACTCTGCACTACCACTCTGCACTTGCACTCTGCACTACCACTCTGCACTCTGCACTACCACTCTGCACTCTGCACTACCACTCTGCACTCTGCACTACCACTCTGCACTTGCACTCTGCACTACCACTCTGCACTCTGCACTCTCAATCTGCACTCTGCACTACCACTCTGCACTCTGCACTACCACTCTGCACTCTGCACTACCACTCTGCACTCTGCACTACCACTCTGCACTCTGCACTACCACTCTGCACTACCACTCTGCACTCTGCACTACCACTCTGCACTTGCACTCTGCACTACCACTCTGCACTCTGCACTCTCAATCTGCACTCTGCACTACCACTCTACACTCTGTACTACCACTCTGCACTCTGCACTACCACTCTGCACTACCACTCTGCACTCTGCACTACCAATCTGCACTCTGCACTACCAATCTGCACTCTGCACTACCACTCTGCACTCTGCACTACCACTCTGCACTACCACTCTGCACTCTGCACTACCACTCTGCACTTGCACTCTGCACTACCACTCTGCACTCTGCACTACCACTCTGCACTCTGCACTACCACCCTGCACTCTGCACTACCACTCTGCACTCTGCACTACCACTCTGCACTCTGCACTACCACTCTGCACTCTGCACTACCACTCTGCACTACCACTCTGAACTCTGCAATACCACTCTGCACTTGCACTCTGCACTACCACTCTGCACTCTGCACTACCACTCTGCACTCTGCACTACCAATCTGCACTCTGCACTACCAATCTGCACTCTGCACTACCAATCTGCACTACCAATCTGCACTCTGCACTACCAATCCTCACTCTGCACTACCACTCTGCACTCTGCACTACCACTCTGCACTCTGCACTCTGCACTACCACTTGCACTCTCAATCTGCACTGCACTACCACTCTGCACTACCACTCTGCACTCTGCACTACCACTCTGCACTACCACTCTGCACTCTGCACTACCACTCTGCACTTGCACTCTGCACTACCACTCTGCACTACCACTCTGCATTCTGCACTACCACTCTGCACTCTGCACTACCACTCTGCACTCTGCACTACCACCCTGCACTCTGCACTACCACTATGCACTCTGCACTACCACTCTGCACTTGCACTCTGCACTACCACCCTGCACCATGCACTACCACTCTGCACTCTGCACTACCAATCTGAACTCTGCACTACCAATCTGCACTCTGCACTACCACTCGGCACTCTGCACTACCACTCAGCACTCTGCACTACCACTCTGCACTACCACTCTGCACTCTACACTACCACTCTGCACTCTGCACTGCCACTCTGCACTTGCACTCTGCACTACCACTTTGCACTCTGCACTACCACTCTGCACTCTGCACTACCACTCTGCACTCTGCACTACCACTCTGCACTCTGCACTACCACTCTGCACTCTGCAATACCACTCTGCACTTGCACTCTGCACTACCACTCTGCACTCTGCACTCTCAATCTGCACTCTGCACTACCACTCTGCACTCTGCACTACCACTCTGCACTCTGCACTACCACTCTGCACTCTGCACTACCACTCTGCACTACCACTCTGCACTCTGCACTACCACTCTGCACTTGCACTCTGCACTACCACTCTGCACTCTGCACTCTCAATCTGCACTCTGCACTACCACTCTACACTCTGCACTACCACTCTGCACTCTGCACTACCACTCTGCACTACCACTCTGCACTCTGCACTACCAATCTGCACTCTGCACTACCAATCTGCACTCTGCACTACCACTCTGCACTCTGCACTACCACTCTGCACTTGCACTCTGCACTACCACTCTGCACTCTGCACTACCACTCTGCACTCTGCACTACCACTCTGCACTCTGCACTACCACTCTGCACTATCACTCTGCACTCTGCACTACCACTCTGCACCACCACTCTGCACTCTGCACTACCACTCTGCACTCTGCACTACCAATCTGCACTCTGCAGTACCAATCTGCACTCTGCACTACCACTCTGCACTCTGCACTACCACTCTGCTCTACCACTCTGCACTCGGCACTACCACTCTGCACTCTACACTCTCACTCTGCACTTTGCACTACCACTCTGCACTCTGCACTACCACTCTGCACTCTGCACTACCACTCTGCACTCTGCACTACCACTCTGCACTTGCACTACCACTCTGCACTCTGCACTACCACTCTGCACTCTGCGCTACCACTCTGCACTCTGCACTACCACTCTGCACTCTGCACTCTCAATCTGCACTCTGCACTACCACTCTGCACTACCACTCTGCACTCTGCACTACCACTCTGCACTACCAATCTGCACTCTGCACTACCACTCTGCACTCTGCACTACCACTCAGCACTTGCACTCTGCACTACCACTCTGCACTCTGCACTACCAATCTGCACTCTGCACTACAAATCTGCACTCTGCACTACCACTCTGCACTCTGCACTACCACTCTGCACTACCACTCTGCACTCTGCACTACCACTCTGCACTACCACGCTGCACTCTGCACTACCACTCTGCACTCTGCACTACCAATCTGCACTCTGCACTCTCTTTTTTTTTTTTTTATTCCTCATATACCAGAAGTGGTTATTCTAGAAAGGGTATCTCCTCCTCTCCTCAATGCGATGTTCCGACCAACTGGACCAAAGCTACCGTCTTCGCTCCAGATTGGGAGAGAAGGTCGGATACCCCTCCAGTCTCCACTGTGAGCTAGGTCCACTCCATACCCTGTAGTCGATACGGCCCTCAGTTGGGTAGGATACCAAGCGTCCACAGGACCCAGGTGAAATCATAGGAATATATATCATCGGTTCCGCCAAGCCACCAGGGCCGCCCAGGTTTTGTCAAGGCAAGAATTATCACATGCAAGATCAGCTTCACTGATATATATAATATAGCTTAAAAAATCTGTGAAGGTAGGAATGATCTCTGACTTCCAAAGCTTACAATTTTCGCGTCTAGCTATAATCATTGCATAAAATATAAATTTAGTCCTCATCTCGTTAAGCGGAAATCCAAGCTCTAACCCAAAAAAAATGGTCATCGGAGTAATTTTAAACCGTATATTACACACTTCTATTATAAATTCCTCTATTTTGGACCAAAAGAGAGATAATTTAGGGCACACAGCGAACATATGTATGTCGTCTGCCTTGGAAAGTTTACAGCGCAAACAAGAGTAATCCATATTCATAAACTTGGACAGCTTCTTGGGTGAAAAATACGCTCTATATAATGTAAACAGATGATTTCGCTTTAAGGGGGCAGATTTAACAACCGTATGCAACAGTTTAAAAGAATCTCCCCAAAGACCTTGTAGTTCGCCATGTTGTAGAGCTATTTCTTCTCCCCATAATTTGTTAAGTTCAGGTTCCGTGACTTGATTTTTCTCATTTAGTGCGTCGTACCAAAAGGCAACTTCTTTTTTCCAGCTCCCTTTTCTCTTTACTAGATCAAATTTAGGATTAGATGTGAGATTCCAAGTTATAGTACTACACCAGTTGGATAATTGATATAATTTGAATCTAGTAAGGGTTCCATTTGTTAATCTGGATAATGAATCCCACTCCATTAGTCTAAAGTCTACGATGAGGTCTTGCCACTGTCCAATGCCCGCTGTTCTAAGAGGAATTGATAATTGATCTCTGAGGCATTCCGGTGTTCCCGGGGAATCCCATATGGGGACAAGGGGAGTGTAGTAAGAAATATCCAGTTTTTTCCTGATAAACACCCAATTTCGCAAAGCTGTTCCCAAGATTTTTAATCTGACCTTCTTGTAGAACTTCGGGTCTCCGAACTTAAATAAAAAAAATTCTTTACCTTGAGGAATATTATGTAACAAAGCTTGGAATAATTGACCCAAACAGGATGAGTCAGCTTTATCGGCCATTGACCTAAAGTTTTTAAAGTGAAAAGCTTGACAGTAGTGGAGAATGTCTGGCAAAGCTAACCCGCCTGTTTTAATCTTTCTTCTAAGTTTTTTCATAGAAATTCTGGGCGCTTTGGAATTCCAAATGAAGGACCCTATCCGTCCCTGTATTTTGGCAATATCTTTGGGGCTAAATGAAAGAGGTATTGAGTTGAAAAGGAAGGTGATCTTTGGTAAGATGATCATCTTCAACAGATTAACTCTACCAAAGATGTTTAACGCCAATCCCGACCATCGGTGTAAAAGTGTGTTGATATCTTTAAGTACCCTCTCCAAATTAACTTTAGGTATGTCTGTAATGTTTTGTACAAGCTGGATACCAAGATATCTCATACGGGTCTTTACACCAGGAAACCTAACCTCCTGGTTCCATTGCATGACCTCTGTTTTTTCTTTATTTACTTTGTACCCAGAAACTTCTCCAAATGCTTCTGCTTGTTGAAATAATTGAGGGATTGACGTTTCGGGGTTAGATGTGAACATTAGGAGATCATAAGCGTATAGGGCAAATTTCAAATTTAGCTCATTCAGGCAAAAAAGGTTCGATTAGATCATCTGATCGTAATTTGATAACAAAGGGCTCCAAGTATAGATTAAATATTAAGGGGGATAGGGGACAACCCTGCCTAGTACCACGTGTAATTTTAACCCAATCTGTAAGCATGTTATTTACTAAGAATTTAGCTCTGGGTTGGCAATATAACGCTTTTATCGATGTTATAAAGTTAGTCGGTATGCCAAACTTTGACAGAGCTTCCCATAGGTACATCCAACTTACTTGGTCAAAGGCCTTAGCGGCATCGATGGCTACTATACTTAATGGTACCTCCTCCACTAAAGCAAAATCAATTGCCGCAATAGCCTGAAAGGTCAATTCATTTAATTGTCTGCCCGGCACTCTCAATCTGCACTCTGCACTACCACTCTGCACTCTGCACTACCACTCTGCACTCTGTACTACCACTCTGCACTTGCACTCTGCACTACCACTCTGCACTCTGCACTACCACTCTGCACTCTGCACTACCAATCTGCACTCTGCACTTCCAATCTGCACTCTGCACTCTCAATCTGCACTCTGCACTACCACTCTGCACTACCACTCTGCACTTTGCACTACCACTCTGCACTCACAATCTGCACTCTGCACTACCAATCTGCACTCTCAATCTGCACTCTGCACTCTCAATCTGCACTCTGCACTACCACTCTGCACTCTGCACTACCACTCTGCACTCTGCACTACCACTCTGCACTACCAATCTGCACTCTGCACTACCAATCTGCACTCTGCACTTGCACTCTGCACTACCACTCTGCACTACCACTCGCACTCTCAATCTGCACTCTGCACTCTCAATCTGCACTCTGCACTACCAATCTGCACTCTGCACTACCAATCTGCACTCTGCACTACCACTCTGCACTACCACTCTGCACTACCAATCTGCACTCTGCATTACCAATCTGCACTCTGCACTACCACTCTGCACTCTGCACTACCACTCTGCACTACCACTCGCACTCTCAATCTGCACTATGCACTACGACTCTGCACTCTGCACTACCACTCTGCACTACCAATCTGCACTCTGCACTACCAATCTGCACTCTGCACTCTCAATCTGCACTCTGCACTACCACTCTGCACTCTGCACTACCAATCTGCACTCTGCACTACCACTCTGCACTCTGCACTACCACTCTGCACTCACAATCTGCACTCTGCACTACCAATCAGCACTCTGCACTACCACTCTGCACTCTGCACTACCACTCTGCACTCTGCACTACCACTCTGCACTCTGCACTACCACTCTGCACTCTGCACTACCACTCTGCACTCTGCACTACCACTCTGCACTACCACTCTGCACTCTGCACTCTCAATCTGCACTCTGCACTACCACTCTGCACTCTGCACTACCACTCTGCACTCTGCACTACCACTCTGCACTCTGCACTACCACTCTGCACTCTGCACTACCACTCTGCACTACCAATCTGCACTCTGCACTACCACTCTGCACTCTGCACTACCAATCTGCACTCTGCACTACCACTCCGCACTCTGCACTACCACTCTGCACTCTACACTACCACTCTGCACTCTGCACTACCACTCTGAAATCTGCACTACCAATCTGCACTCTGCACTACCAATCTGCACTCTGCACTCTCAATCTGCACTCTGCACTACCACTCTGCACTCTGCACTACCAATCTGTACTCTGCACTACCACTCTGCACTCTGCACTCACAATCTGCACTCTGCACTACCAATCAGCACTCTGCACTACCACTCTGCACTCTGCACTACCACTCTGCACTCTGCACTACCACTCTGCACTACCACTCTGCACTCTGCACTACCACTCTGCACTCACAATCTGCACTCTGCACTACCAATCTGCACTCTGCACTACCACTCTGCACTCTGCACTACCACTCTGCACTCTGCACTACCACTCTCAAAGAACAACTCTTTCCTTGACCAGGTATGTATTCGGCAGGGTTGGGTAACAGGGAGCAATAACAAATACACATTACACTATGCAGACGAAGGGGCGCCGGAGAAACGCAATGCTGAATGGTGAACGCGCTCCCACCATCTGGATTGCATTACAAGGGCACCCTGGAAGGCGCGCCTAACAAAAACACATTACATGCTGCAGACGAACGCGCGCCCGATACATGCAATGCTGAATGGTGAACGCGCTCAGAACATCTGGATTGCATTAGAAGGGCACCCTGACAGCTCCTAATTAAAATTAATGGACTGCCGTGCGCGAAACCGCACAGAAAATGCAGGAACTGACAAACGAAAATTACACATGGCCTATTGAGATAAGGCTACTAGAAAGACGGCACCACAAGGACCAATTACCATGCAGATGGTAAAACAAACTACTACAAAAACTCGCGCACTGAGGAATTTTTCCAGCACGATACAGAATCCCCTTTTACAATACGGCTCGGAGCTCCGCCCCACTTCTGACGAAGTGGTGACGTAGGCCGAGGCCTAATAAATGGACCCATAGTGTGGGAACTACCTTAGTGGAATGTCATGAAAGGTTCCCAACTAAAAAAAAGTGAAAAAATTGAAAAGGGGAGGGGGTCGGGGCAACCAGCAGTTAGATCCAATACTCAAGCTCCAGATATTGAGAAGAATGAACTAGGGAACACAAGAGTAACTTGTTTCTCTAGGCTTGCCTGACCCAGTTATTTACCAGCGTATTTCAAAATTGAATAACGTGCCAGTATTTTTGCAAGGATTACGGCTCTTGCTGTTGGAATGGTGAGCACATTGGCATCAAAGAGTACAGAAAAGGGGGGGTTAAATCAATAAGTCTGCAGTTTGTGGGGTGACATTTGGCAGTACCATTGAGGCGGCGCTACTCAGGGAAGCAATAGAACCAGACTCCGAATGTGAATAATTAATAAGCCACTGGGTCGGAGTGGGGGGGCAGGGGGGAGGGGGCAGCGCTCCATTGCCAGAAGTGTCATATGTCTGAATGTGCACTGTTGCTGGTCAGGCACTTGTGCCAGGGAGGGTATCCCTTCCCCATGCGGCCTTGCCTTCCCCCGGTCCTGCTATCTCCCTGTGTACTGTTTCTACTTCATCCCAAGTCATTGAGTCGGCAAGGCTGGGGCAAATAAATTGTGGCAATATAGTTCCACTCAGTACCATGCATCCACGGGTTGCATGAAAGATTAGCTGGTCTGGTTAGCAATTACTTTAAGCCTTGCTGGGTTTTACAATGAGTATGTGTGGCCTGCTTCCCTCATTTGTTTTTTAACGCCCAAAAAGGATGCTCTCCGGTGCTGCACCATCAAAGTATAGTCTGGGTAAAGAAAGATACGGTCATTTTTGTACTGTAAGGGCATGCATTCCAGACCGCTCTCAGCACAGGTTCCTTATCTCTAATGTTCAGCAAGCTGAACCAGGGGACGATTGGGGTGGCGGCCATCTCGCTGGAACCTTGTGCACTTGCTCCACCTGGCACTGGGGGATAGGGATGTTCAGTTTGGGCTGCAGCTCATCAAGGGCACCTTCTATCTGGGTGACTCGTCCAGTCAGCTTCTTCTGACTCTCCAGGAGCAGGTTCACATCGATCTCCACAGCATCTATCTGGTTGCACAGATCCTGCTGTGTTTCCGCAATGGCAGCCAGAATTTGGTCAAATTTGACGTTCTAAAGGGGGTCACCTCCTCGTACCTCTGTATTTCCGGGGAATTCACTCTCTGGTGACCCAACGAATTGGTCCGAGGTCCCCCACGCCTTCCCATGTCTCACTTTAGGTAAGTCAACCGGGCTAGGTGACCAGAGTTGTGCTTGAAAATGATGAGGACCTGCTAGGCCGTTCTACAGTCACGTAACACTTCAAAGCACTCAGTTCAGTGGAGCCGCAACACAACATCCACCATCCAGGCGCTGTCCAGGGCATCCATTCACTGTGAGGAAGTGGAAGAAAAGTGGTGGGAGAGGAAATACCCCCCCCCCCCCCCACACACACACACCAGCAGCAACACAACAGTCTGTTAGCTGTGCACGTACTGATGTCCCTAATGCAGGGGAGTGCCACACCCTACATAAGTACCGGGGAATAACACGTGTGGGGAGATGGGGTCCGGCTCTACTCTCCCAATATGGCATGGCGCCCTCCGGTCTCTGCTGTGGGGAAACGAGTGGCGTCACTGGCAACCACAGCCCTGTGGGGATGATATGCAGACCGGGAGGGTAGGACTCTGTTAAGGGACCCACCTCACTTCCTCTCGCCCACGGAGGTGTCACATTGGGAAAGCAGGGAGAGGGGCATGAGTAGTCCAAATCTCCACACTGTCTCCCCACAACCACTCCTAGCTTAAAGCTTTAGGACCCACGCAGGGCATGACAACGCGACCCTGCAACAAGGCCCTCTTTGGAAGGCGAGCCCCATTCAAGTCAGGCAGTCTATGACCCTCCTGGGGAAGCAATCACTGTCATGGAATTTGTGAGGAGATCCCCAGCCGGCTGAGTTCACAGCCGTCTGCACAGTAGGCCCGAAGTCCGATCAGGAACCCATCTGCCAGCACCTTCACACAAGCCAGCCTGCACGATTCCAAGCCCACCCCCAGGCAGGGGCAGGGCAACCAGCGTCTCACCCGGGTCCTGCGTCACCGTTTCCTGGCAACCCTCCCCCTCCAGCGCCTGAACTGATGGAGTCAGCCACCACTCCTTTCCAGCCTCTTATGAGCACCTCCCAGCAGGGCCTGACCCTCAACCCCCCAACTGCATCCTCAAGGTAGAGAGCTGCGCCACACAGGGAAGGCCACCTTTGGTACCCGCACTGCTGCAGTGCCCTGTCCGGGCACATGAGGGCCTCCCAGGCTAGGCCTCGGGCCGGAATGCCATTTGGGCCTCCCCACACTCAGGGACCTCCAGGAAGCCACATCGGTTTTCAGGGCCTTTCAAAAGCTTCCCAGACCCCTGCAGCACTCAGCACCACACTGGGCCTGCAGCAGAGGTGGTTGCGAAGGAAGGATGGTGGGTCTGGACTCAGAGTAGTCTGAGATCGCATCTGCCATCTTGTCCTGGTCAGTAACACCCCCTGTAACCCTGCCACTTAGAATAGGTGATGGGAGGAATGCTTGCAATAAGTCTAACCACTGATAATCCCTTCTGGGTAGCACTCTTTTGCCTGCCACGAAACCTCAGTTTGGACCCAGACATATGCATATATCAGTCTTGACCTTGCTCCAAGTCCAGCCTCAACCACCAGGTCTGATCCCCCCCTGAACCAGAACACAAGCAACCCAAAATTGGTTTCACCCTTATTGGGACTCTCAATCAGGTATATCTTGATCCCAATGGCACAGGGAGCTCGTGACCCAAGTCTGGGCATACCCCTGCCACTTAGGGTGTCACATCAAACACACAAAAGGTGATGGGAGCAATGCTTGCTTTAATTCTCACCATTGGTAATCGCTCCCGGTACAATTCTAACCCACTGTTATGTTGTCCATCAGGCCACCTCAGTTTGGGACCAGCCATATGCAAATCATACTTGACCCTGATCAAATTCGAACAGATCAGGCCCGTAACCAAGGGGCATGGTTTACTAGTACAGCTGTTTGTAAAGGAGACCACAGTTATAAAGCTGTGGGTGCGCCATCTACTGGAGGCCCACAGCCCGTTGCAGAGTGACACAATCGGGGGTCAGAGTGCCAGGGAAGGAGAATGAATATTCCTGGGATTAAATTAAATGGGTTTATGTAAACTACTAGATTTTACTGGCGTGAAAAAAGCTAAGTACACACTATGAATGCACAAGAACAGTATTTAAATATCGTGGTTTCCTTAATCCACTGTAGTACATTTATATTGACACAGTATAGATTAAAGAGGCTCATGATATAGCGTATGATTAGATTCACTTACAAAATATAGCTTACTGAAAGCCCATAAGGGCCTCAAGAATTTGGGTGTGGGGATCCGGGTGTGACACCGACAAACTGGTGTAAACCCCATAAGGTGAAACACATTGTTGCTGAAATAGATTGTTGGGGAGTGTGAAGTCTCCAAACATTTAATTTGATATGAGGAACATGAACGCCATGATTTTACCAGTCACATTTCTAATGACAGGCCTTGATTAAAATTGAGAATACCGGCGCATAGCTTGGAGCAGGCAGCATTCATTACTGGTCACTGTCCTGGGCGATTTGTTGGGTAAATGTGCATTCCTTTGTGACTGCCGGCAAGAAAACCAGAGCAGTGTTATCACCTACGTCCTCACTATACATGCTACTGAACAATACTCCTAAGACTCTATGGAGCATATTTACAACCCCCTATCACCACCACAACCCCACTTTTCAGGATGTTGTAGTGGCGATACGGGCTTGTCCTTCTTTACAAGGCAGTGTTAAGCCACTTAATATTGGCTTAATGCTGCCTCATAAAAAGGTCCCCTTTCACGCTCCACTTAACGTACAGGGGAGAGGATGTGGTCCGTCGACTAGATTGCCGACTTTGGTGCTGGAAACCAAGGTTCGAGCATCGAGGTCACGTCCACATCCTGTGATTCTGGGCAAATCACTTAGGGCCAGATGTAGGTAAATCACATTTACCGATTTTGAAATACCGAATTTTACCGATTCGGTATTTCAAAATCGGTAAATGTGATGTAGGTACCAACATCTGGATTAGTTACCGATTCCTTAAGAATTCGGTATTTACTGAATCGGTAAATACCGAATCGGTATTTGCTATTGAATCCTATGGGCCTTGAAGACCATAGGATTCAATTCAAATACCGATTCGGTATTTACCGAATCGGTAAATACCGAATTTGTCAAGGGTGCAGGGGGTGTCACTTTGACACCCTCTAGCACCCCCAAAACGGGCATGTGTGCAATGTGGCACACAGACATGCCCTAAGGGCACGTCTGTCTGTCACATGGCACATGTGTACATGCACAGATGTGCATGTACACAGGAATCGGTATTTTACCATGGATTTGTATTCCATGGTAAAATACCGATTCTGAAAGCCATGTGCCAATGGAATATTGGCTACCCACATTGCATTTTCGGTAATTTTACCGAATCAGTAAATATTACCGAATCGGTAAATTTACCGATTCGGTACTAATAACGATTCGGTAAAATTACCGAATATATGCCCCTACATCTCCATAGCCCTTTACCAATCGGAAACGGCCGAAAATCGGTATTTTCGTCCGATTCCGATCGGTAAAGGGCTACCTACATCTGGCCCTTAATCTCCCTGTCCCTGAATGTGTCCTTGTGTAACGTAACCGGTGCTCATGTAAAGCGCTCCAATACCTTCGGGTTGAGTACGCGCTATATAAATCTGCATACAAAATAAACCTGTGAAAGTTGTGGGTAATGGGTGTTGAGGTGTGCATCCCACCGCAACACCCATTGGTTTTGATGCTGCCCCCTATTTACAAGATAGGCGAAATAGGAGGCAGCGCCAAAATTAAGACCAGGGAAAACTGGGTCTTATCTTGGTGAAACATAGAAACAGCAACACGCCATTAATTGTTTATATGCAGGAAGGTGTCCTTTCCTGCATATACACAATCATTAAAAAAAAAACATTTCTATGTGTGAAGCATTAAGCAACACACATAGAAGTTACAAACCGCCATTTAAAGATTGTTTGTGTGCAGTAAGGTAGACCTTCCTGCACATAAACAATCTTCCCCTCAACTCAGACAAGAATATATAACATAAAGTGATATCTTTCCCTTTGTTTGACTCTTAATAAAAAAGGTACTGACGGAGACACATAATCAGTGTCCTAAGAAAAGCCCCTCTCCCCCCATCTTAGTAGTACACAAAAATGTGGGGTTCAAATTGCAAATTTTGCATAAAATAGTTTGAAAATAAGCTAAGGCAGAAAAGTGATAACAACAGGCATATCAAGGTCGGAATTTTTGCAATGCTTTTAACATCACATACTTCCCATTTTTCACCACTCTGTATTGAAGTGGACTTAGGCACACGTTCCCTTGTGAGCGTCACCTGCAAAGAAAAGCTGTGCAATGTGTAAAGCCCAGAGAGGCTGATTCACAAAGAGCCTCCACGCTCATGGAAGAGACCCCACAATCGTGGCGGGCTCTCCACACTTGTGGCAGGATCTCTGCACTCAGTTTCTCATTGCGGAGATCCTGCCCCAAGTGCATAAATCGTGTCACGACGGCAAAGCCTCCACCACGTGTGTGGAAGCTCCTTGTGAATCCGTCACAGAATTTCAAGCTCCTGAGTACATACTCTGAGAGTAAGAAACAGAGAGATGGAGCGAAAATAAGGGGCATATTATTAAGAACGGCATTAAAATTATCGCTGCTTTAGAGCGGCGATAATGGGCTTGATAATATGCCCTTGAGAATTCCCATAGAAGCCTATGTTCACACCAGAACATGGACTTCTATGGGAATTCACACTGGCATATTATCAAGCCCATTATTGCCCATTATTGCCGCTTTAGCGGCAGTTTCCTGCCGCTAAAGCGGTGAAAATGTTAATGCCATTCTTAATAATATACTGCTTATTTTCTCTCCATCTCTCTGTTTCTTACTCTCAGAGTATATACTTAGGAGCTTGAAATTCTGGGACGGGTCACAATCATAATTTTAACGCGGTTTCTTGATAATATGCCCCCTAAGTATTTTTGTTATTTATTGACTCATTATTGATTGCATTTTTTATAATCTTTTTACGTTAGGATAATTAAAACAAAGACAATCAACATATGCTGCACAGTCACATTTGAAATGACAATTTCCACCTACTCAGAGGGGCTGGGATACTTATAGCATCTGGAATAACCGTGTGTAGCTTTTAGGGCCCTAGGGCCACTTGCATGTCTTGTTTAGTTACTCTGAAAGTGGATCAGATTCTGCTTGCGAACCTAATGCCCCAGTTCAGTCATGTTTTATTGCATGTATGAGTTCAGATGATTTTGCAAAGGACAAAGGAATGCAAAAAACACCAGGGAATATGTAACAGTAATGCCTTGCTGCTTGGTGCCCCTGAATCAGCCATCAATACCCTTCAGCGAGTACAAAATGCGGTGGCCAGGGTTTTGACAGGCACTGAGAAAAGAACTTCGGCCAAGCCTGCTATAAGAGCTCTCCATTGGCTCCCCATCCGGGAGAGAGTCAAATTTAAGGCCCTTTCCATCGCCTTTAAGTCTCTCCAGGGAATGGGCCCCCCAATCCTCAGGGACCTTATATGCCCCTACAAGTCCTCGCGCCCCCTCCGCTCTGATGGGAGCAATTTACTGACTATTCCCAGAGTAAAGAGAGCTCGCTCAGGAGGCAGGAGGTTCTCTGTGAATGTAGCCAAGATCTGGAATGATCTTCCTGCAGCTCTCCGTCTGGAACCCTGTCTCCAGAGGTTCCGGAAATCTTTAAAGACATTCCTTTTTCCACGAGAAATATGAGTCCACTGTCTGAGGATCTTGGAAGCTAGCTGTGTTAATCAGCACTGGGACGCTCTTGGGCAGCCATGCGCTTAAGAAATCCAATTTCATTTCATTTCATTCATTTCCTTTCATTTCATTATGTGAAGGCCCATAATGAGGCACTATACAAATTTACGCTGGCATTATAAAAACATAAATACACTACCATACACCATTATGCAAATGTCATTTACTTAACAGACTCCAACTTGCTATCTGTATTCTTTAGTGAGACAGTATGAGGACTCATCTAGTGTAAGAAATGTAAGTATTAGTTGAGGTGAGAACCCACTTTAAATAATAATCACAAAGCTTGTCAGAGTTGGCCACTAAACTCACTAAATCAACCTATGCTTAACCCTTTGGTAGCCTGGCATCAAGCAGTCAGGTTTAGCTTAGAAACAATGTGTAAAATATTTATGCAGTAATAAAAAGCAGTGAAATGAAAACACAACACAAGAAATATCTCAAACCATTTTGGGGAACTAGAGAATATTTTAATAAATACACCAAAATGACAAAAAAACTAATAAGTAAAACTGATTATATGATTAAAAATTTGAATGAAAATAGTGCCTAAAAGCACAAAGCGCCAAATGCAGTCATCTGGTCGCCCTAGATCGGGTCAAAGTCAAAAGTTAAGGCCAACTGCGATGGAGAGTGGGTCAGATACAGGGACCATGTTCGTACCAGTGGAAAGTTTATCTAAGAACATTTAAATATTTATGGAGCGAGTGGTCCTCGATAACTCAACGAGATAAGCTGCAAGCTGGATCCGAAACAGGTCTCGACGACTGTGGGTTCCTGAAGAGCGGGGTCCAGTGTGGTTGTCCACAAAAGTGGGAAAGCCACCCGCCGGGTAAAGTCTGAAGTCTGTTCCTAGGAAAACCTCGACAGTTTGCTGCTCGGCATTGGTCCTGATGAAGCCCTCTACGTTCGGACTTAGAAACTTTTCTGAAAGTGAGCTCTCCTTCAATGGGGCAAATCATCGAGCTGAGACGGACCCGTGATTCAACATTGATGGCCTCTGCTTCAACGGCAACCTCAGTATCCATTGGTTCTCCAGGCAGAAAGTTGGCAAAACGTTTCCAAGTTCTAGCTATTTCAGTGTGGACAGGAGAAGTACACTCTAATACCAGCCAATAGTTAATGACCTGGGGGCACTACTTGGGCGTTAGAACTCACTCACACAGAGGCCAGCTCACAGACTTGGGCAGGTACAGTTGGTACATTTAGCTAGGCAGTTGCAGGGAGAAGGCATCTGGAAGCTTGTTGTGTCCCTGTAGCTCAAGGAGGTCAGCCAACTGACCCTCGGAGTCACTTCTGGGGCCCGGGTTCAAGGCAAGCTGGTCCAGTCTTCCTTCAGGTGTCAGACATCAGGGCAGTCCTCCTTCTCATCTTCACAGGTACTGTTGTGTTTGGAGGAGAGGTCTGTGGGGCCCCCTTTTATGCTCAGTGGCAGCCTGTGGGCGGAGGGCAATCCTTTGTTGGAACATAACCTGTTCTAGTCAGTTTCTCCCTTCCCACCAGTTGTAGTGACAGTCTGACAGGAGAGACAAAGGAGAGTCAGGCATAGGTGTGAGCTTCATTTGCCAGTGACTAGTAAGGCATTCTTTAAAGCTCAGGGAGGGGCTGGGCCATCCTGTCAAGGGAGGAGACTCCCTCCCCACTCCCCACTCCCCACTCACAGGGCCCTATGTCTACTGTCTGGTAGTAATATACATCTCAGTGCCTGGGAGGCATCGGGAGTCAGATAACAGCAGGACACTGTCAGGCAAGTCTTTTGGTTTTAGGCAGGAAATTGCAACTTTCTAAAAGTGTCCTTTTCAATGCAGTAATATAAAATTTGATTTGACCATTAGTTGGATTTTAAAATACCATTAAAATTAGTAATTGGACACATTTTCTAGATTCTCTCAAACTGAGTTTAGCACATATTAAATGTAATAAGGTAAGCCAATGTTTTCCTATGGGAGAGCCTGCCTTGCCACAGTGAAAAGCAACTTCGGAGGTTTTCACTGTCCAGGTCACGTAATAAATTAAATATAGATGTATTACTTTTTAAATACTTTGCACCCTTCCATGTGACATTTAGGGCCTACATTATGGATGACTTATCATTAGTAACAAGAAAGTAATAGGCCTGGAAAAAGATGTAATTTATAATCTCACTCTAAGGGTTTTAGAAGGAGGAATCATTACCATCTACTGTACCGCTCCATGTTATATAAACTCACAAAAATGTAATCGGATGGCTGATCCTAGCGACTCACCAAAGCAAACAAAAGTGACTGGGGAAGGGACAGACGCACACATATGTTAAGAAAAGAACCCTCACCTACCCTAAGGTGACATGCTTCATCATTAAGCTCCCTCTTACACACTGGTAGCGCAAGATACCCAGTGTGGGCTACACCTCCCCTGCAGGAGAGGAGCGTGAGGTGTTTTATGTCATCCAATGTAGGGCAGGTAGAGGGGCAGAGTGCAAAATACATTTCTAAAGTGGTGAATTAAAACTACCTCCTGTTTGACAGGGTCAATCCTTTATTGGAGTCCCCAGTGGATAGATTAAAAAAGCTTAGTGAAAATAGGAATATAGATGTTCCCTATTAGGATATGGTCAACATGTTTCTGTCATAATAGACCAAAAAGGTTCTTAGCATTCTTCAGGGCCATTCGCTTTGTCACTCCACTCAATGTGTGTGATAAAAATATATAAGAGGAAATACCATACTTTTACTGGTATGGAAATTGTATGTGGTACAAGCCAGTGGTCAGGTCCACATTCAATTGGAGACTACTAGTCAATGTCCACCTTCATAACTCCTTAGGTAGTAGGTCACAGGACTCTTACTCTCCTGGCTGCATACCATTACACCTAAGGCTGAAGGGGCAGATTTAATTTGCCATATCAAAATTGCAGCTTTAAAACGGCGCACCCATGGCAGGCTCTGAGGCATTTTTATAGTGTAACTTTAGTGAGCAGCATAATGAGCTCTGTAGCCCACTAGTAGCATTATCATTTACAGATGATACCATATAATAGAGACTTACAAATACATTAAATGTGCCAATTAGGTGTATACCCATTTTAACATGTTTAAAGTGAAGGACACAAGCACCTTACCACTGGTTAGCAGGGCTAATGTTGTCAAACAAAAAACTGGGGGCATTTTACCAACAACTAGCAATAATTATCGCTATGTTGGTTTAGCAGCGATATTTTTATCGCAGAGCTGCGGTGATTTTTATCGCTTAGGAACCTTGCTATTATCAAGGTTAATCTCCTAAGCGATAAAAATCGGCAGAAATGCATGAATATCGCTGAAAAGTCAGCGATATTCATGCATTAGCGAGCTAATGCTCTTAGCCATGTTATCCACCTACCATTGGATACCATGGCTAAGAACTGCTCAGGGGCAGGTGTTAGCTTTTGGAGATATTTGCGCTTAGCGCGAATATCTCCAAAAGTTGGTAATAGGAAATAGCGATGTTAGCAACTGTTTCCAGTCGCTAACATCTTGGCACACCCACTTTGCATGTCATTAGTGATAAATATCACTGACATGCAAAGCGGGACCCAAGATGGTCGCTATCTCCTACTAGCTGTCGCTAACTGGTGTTAGCGACAGCTAGGTAATAGGGAGATAATTTTATCTCCGCTTTCTTGGCTTTTAAAGCCAAAAAAGCGGAGATAAACCCCCTTGATAATATGCACATGGGTTCGCAACAAAAGGCAAAAATCTGGGATGACCTTGTAGAAAGGGCTAATTCCCAACACCTACTTACTCCAACATCACCCTATTTCGGGAGTGTTTCTACCAGTTAACTTGTTGATTTAAATATATATTATAACTTCAATTTTTTTTTGCGTACTGTGACCCTGTC
This sequence comes from Lissotriton vulgaris, assembly GCF_964263255.1. Taxonomy (NCBI): domain Eukaryota; kingdom Metazoa; phylum Chordata; class Amphibia; order Caudata; family Salamandridae; genus Lissotriton; species Lissotriton vulgaris. Next base: position 299,440,270 of record NC_141695.1, read on the forward strand.
TACTACGTCATGGAGCTGTTTTTCTCTCCCACTTAGTTACTTTAGACATCTTTCCAATAAGATTCATGATTTGCGTTGTAAAGTGAATTCCAGTACAACACTTAGTGCTGGGTTTTCATCAACTTTGCGATTCAAATCTGCTGCTGAGTGTTCGTAAATGTGGGTCAGAGTCATTACTTTAGTGTTAAACGTTTGAATTGTGTCAACTTCTTAACTTGCATCAAAACTTTGTTATTTTTGTTATTGCATTACTTCTTATTGCATTTGTGACTGTGCACGATGATCCAAAAATACCTCATGTCTGTAAATGATTAGTAATTAATACTGATCTTGTAGAGATGACCAGCCGCAGCCTGTGCAAGTAAGAGCGGTGAGACGGAAGGGCCTGGTTGGGGGAGGATTCGGCAGACGACCATGAGGGAAAATTAAATAAATAATACATTTTCCCATGTTTTCGTCTGTCGAAGTACTCCCCACCCGGCCCACCGCCCAACCGCTCTTACCTGCATGGGCCATGGCTGGTGAGGCCAATATATTTATTGCTGCCTGTGGTTGCACCCTTTGTTTTACTGTAGCCTCAGGGTCTAGTGTTTGATGATCACTCCAACTGAAATGCTGTTTGATTCAGTCCTTACTGTATAAATGTGATTTTCACTATGTAGACAGGCACCTCATTTGCTTCCTGAGAAAAGATAGTATTTCCCATAGACTCCTATAGGAGATCAAAAACTTTCCTTTCCTTTATTTAATGTTAGCTTCACCCCAATTAATATTAATAGAGCTCCCCGCCTCCTATTTCTCTTATAGAATACTAAGCCAGAGAAGCAGTACCTAGCAGGGAAGAGTCGGACATGGCAAGTAATCAGGCCCTTACACCCATGACCTGTCGTCCTCTTTCCAATCCTTACTTTATGAGGATGCTTAAAGCACCCCACTCTACTCCCATGCCAGCGAGAACAAGGAATCATACTGACAACATCAGAGGCATTTTAAAGACATCGGTAGAGTGGGCAACAGTGCAGGGCTCCTTCCTTACAAGAGGGCACCCTGGGAAAGGGAAAGTTCTCTCTTTGACCTCCTTGTTTTCTATTTCTCTATCTTTACCGCTCTCCCATTATGGACATAATAGGTCAAAGCATCTCTTCATCCAATGATGCTGGGATGTGCTGTGAAATACTAATAAATAGTTTTGGTACTGAACATCTCTCTTGTTCTGTCTATCTATAACTCTGCGTCTGTGTCCCTACTCTGTGTCATACTAAGAATGTTTGGAGTCCTGGGTAAGATATATTTCAACTAGTTAAAGTTTAATGTATAATTTGCTATTGCTTGGCCTCATGCGGACTTGAGTTAGTAGCAACTGGGTAATATTATTCAATATTTATTCCTTATAAAATATGTCTTCCCGAGGTCCCCTAAATCCTTATGATGCCACTGAAGAACACTTCACATGCCCCACATGCCCTTAAAAGGAACCACAAGAGCTCTCCATGACTCCTCCTGAAGGCCAACAGATATGGGACCACGCGCACTTCACCAACTACACCAAAACACGTCTTTGTGGACAACAAAGAGGAAACACTGTCACCTCCTTCTGCTTCTTTATCCTATATATGCTTGTCAAAATATTCCATTGGCTTCCCTCTGACACCAGACGCATGGCCATTCAGACCATCATCACCAGCAGACTAGATTACGGCAATGCACTTTACATCGGCATCAAAAATAAACTGTTACAAAGACTCCAGGCAACCCAGAATGCCCCCGCCACACTCATCCTCAACATACCCTGCAACACACACATTACACCCCACCCTGCACTGGCTACCAATTCAGAAACAATGCCAATTCAAAATGGTCATACAGGCATACAAAGCCCTCCACAGTGTGGGACCGGCCTGTCTCAATCACTGCCTTAATTTCCACCAACCCACCGGCAAACTGTGCTCAGCCTCACTCTACCTCATGCAAATATCACACATCTGCAGGGGCAAGTCAGGAGGACGCTCCTTTTCCTACATCGCCGCCAAATCCTGAATGACCTTCCATACCACATCAGGACCTCCACATCCCTTCTCAAATTCGTCAAGAAACTGAAGATCTGGCTACTCCACTCGGAGCCCAATTGGCCTACTTACCTACTACAAGCACCTGAAGCTCAGAAGTGAAAACGTCCTTTGGCAGTCACAAAAAAGGCAGAATATAAGGCTGATCAACACATAAAAGCTGCAGAAGTCAACACCGATGACAAAGAGACACCCAGCAAATCCTGAGACCAGAGCAGTACCAGAACCAGGCACCTAGGAACGTTAAGACAACTGGCACAAAAGATAGACACACCAGCCCTGATTATAAAACAAGCAGCATAGTCTCCAGGAACCACAGATGTCCTACCCAGGGGCGTAACACAGGCCCCTGCAGGCCCCGTGGTGCGAGGGGGGGCAAAGCTCCAGGGGGCCCCCTCGGCACTGCACTCTGGCCGGGGAGCTCCTGATTGAGCCCGGAGGGGGGCCCCTCTACCTACCGTGCAGGGAGGCCCCCTCAGTTTTCGTTACGCCACTGGTCCTAACCCCAACTTCAAGGACCGGGGATGAAAAAGATAGCCACGAGCTGGAAATCACAGGTCAGAAGCACATGATGCAATGAAAACATAGAGCAAGTCATTGCTGACCTAGATAGTTACGCTAATCTTTTAAAAACGAATTCTCTGGAGCATAGGGCCCTTATCAGTAATCTGTTTGCTCTCCTCTTCACTTAAAGTGTCATGGTTCCCTTTCAGGTGTACAAGCAATATATAGGAACTAATTATATCAACATAATACAAATAGAACAAGTGCAGACACCCAAAATGTCGATGCTATAGGCATAGAAGATCAGCATCCATGCCACAAAGTGTTGCAACAGAAATCAGTAAACTGTTTTAGACTCAGGATGTTCCATATAGCAACGTAGCTGGAATACCACTGGAAATAAGCATTGTCCAAAAGAACCCAAAACATCCACTCGGAAGGCTTGGATAACAAGACATGCAAACCAAGGAACTGCAAAACTTTTGTAGCAGTAAATCAATCAATTTTCCTGCACACATCTCTATTTAGTATGTTGATGTTTGGCAGTTTGGCCTGTTTTAATGAGATTTTTTATTAAAGGTAAGTTCCTTCAAGCGTGCTTCCGCTTATGCCAAACTAACCACTGCTTGCGAAAATTGACAAAGAAACCTTTGTGTTCTAAATGTAGGCACTGGGGCAGATTTACGAGTTCTGGCGCATCTCTGCAAATCAGCAGGGGTGCGCCAGAACAGATGCAACACGCAATTCCCTCCCTGCGCCACCACAAATGCGTTGCATTTACAATGCGGTGCACCGTGGCGCAAGGATCGGGCGATGCGTGTCACATCCTGTGGCGTAAGGGTGGCAAATTGCTGGAGTTGTGTCGCAAGTGTGACGCGGCTCCAGCAAGGCTCAGGGGCGCCCTGTGCCTAACATGCTGCATCACTCCTTACGCCTACTTCTAGCATGCGAAGACTTTTGATGCAGCATGGACGTAAAATGCCTCAGTGAAATCTTGTAGATTTCACTGTGTCACTTTTACGAGACGTTCCTGTGAGGGAACAGCAACCCTGCGCCAGATTGCCCACATGAAACCTAACGCAGGTTTCATGTGGCGCAAGGCTCTACAACGTGACGCACAATATAGGGCTCAGTACAGGTTCTAGAAAATTATTCCCATGCTCAACCCATGGTAGCTTGCTCGGTGAGCAGGCAGGCTTAACTTCAAAGACAGGTATGTAACGCATTTTAAGAAAACAATTCAGTAAATAATTAATACAAATCCAACACCAATTTATAATAATAGGAAATATTTTTATCTTTAAAATGACACCAAAATGAAAACAATCCAATGTAGGGAACCGGAGATATGAATTTCTAAAGATTTAGCACTATATAGCACATAGCAACGTATAGCGCCAACTGGGACATCTGGTTGCGCTAGACTGAGTCAAAGTCAAAGGTTCAGGCCCGACCATGATGGAGCCCTGTGCAGCTACCCCTTGCAGTAGGTCTCGGCCAAAGTGTTTACCTTCTGACTTAGAAACTTTTGTGGAGCTTTTCTTCCCAGCGTCCCTCTTAGCTCTCAGCCAGTCCGGATTCGGTGATGGTTCGCCGGCATGCCATGCAACAAGCTCCCGGTCAAATTAATGGAAGGCCAAACTCCAGAGTTTTTCAGCGGGACAACCCAGTGATCCAGGCCGGCTCGCAGTTGTAGGTGGGCACTCCGCGCTTGCGGTTGGTCCTAGTTACCTTTTCTACATTTGGACATAGAGACTTTTGCTGAGTTTTTTCTTGTGGGGTCCCTCGATGCTCTTCACCAGGCTGGATTCGGTGTGGGCTTGCCAGATTGGATTTCAGCCTATTCCTGGTCAAACGCTGGAAGTCGGACCTCCAGGGCTTTTCAACAGGATAACCCTGGACGACAGGCCGGCTCCCGGTTGAAGGCCGCCTGCTTAGCTGGCCAGGTGGAGTCAGTCCACCTATGTAGCTTTTTTCCAAAGTTACTCCAAACTTATGAAACTTCTTTCGAAGTTCCCCAAAGGGTCCAAAGGGTCCAAATGTGTCCAAAACTTACTTCAGGGGTCTGGAAGCTCCAATAAGGCCCTTGAAAGTTTGGAACTGTGACTGTGGTGGTGGAATGTCGGTGTGTGAGGTGGCTGTGGAATGTTGGTGAGTGAGAGTGCCAGTTGGAGGACGAGCTGAAAAGCAGGAAGGCTGCTCCTGGTGGGGCTCTACATGATAACATCCAATTTAAATAAACCAACCTAGAATCTACTTGGACCAGGCATCCTTTATTCACAACAGTGGTCCACAGGGCTGTAGTTCTGGATTGTGCAGCAGTCATAGTCTTCAGAATGCAGGGCCTGGTTTGTGCAAATCAAACTTCTCAGCATGGACCCTTCTTTCTAGAGTTTCAAGCAGCAGATCTGAGAGGCTCTGCCCTCTCAGATACGAATTCCAAGTTCTCGGGGTCAAGCAGGAAGGCACTCCTGTCCAATGAGGTGCAGAGCAACATCCCAGGGTATGACCACATCCTTCAAAGTGTGGCACAATTTCCTCCCTGAGAGGACCATTTCTCCTGCGGGGAGAGAACAGCTGGCTAAATGCACCTCTAAGATAGCCAATCTACATAGTCTTTCCCCCTGAACTCTGCTCATTCCTTCCTTAACCCTACCATCTGGCTGGGTTCAAAGAGGTAAGGTGCACATGAAGCTGGTTTCTTCTGCCTGTCTCCTCCTTTCATTGAATAATATTGTTTATGACCCCTCCTGCTCTGGCATTCCTCTGTAGCAGAACCCTGCCTTCCAAGACTGGCTAGCTAACCCCGGGGGCTATTTAGCACCTCATCAAAGGCCAATCTATTTAGCTTTGTCCAATCAGGACAGGCCATTTAAAGGCTGAATTTTGGCTTACAGAAAAGAAAGTCTTATAACTTCTTGTCTGTACATTTGAGGAGAAATTCAACAATATCATATTGTTGGAATTATCAATACCATTCCAGGAAGTCTTTAAATGGCATTATTATAATTCTCCTAGCAGGAATTATTAGTTAATAACTTCTTGCAATGTTAACCTATGCGGCAGGTGATTTGCAATGGGAAAAATGACTTTGGCCATTTTTCCTACATCAGGGTTTACCAAAACGTCTTGTATAAGAACCCTGCTTATATCAACAGGACCCCAACCCCTGGAACACCTAAGGGAGACGTTAGCAGTTCTAAATATGTAAAAATATTGCAGATCCTCACTCTACAGTGCTGCACAAAAGTCGATTTTGTGAAGCACTTTATCACAATGTCGGGAGTGAAACATACAACTTCACTTAACCCAGGGCACTCATTTTTTTAACGGTTCTCCTTATACTTTTCTGACCTCCGACCCCCTGAGACACCTAGGGCAGACCCTGGGGTACCTAATATACCTAACCATTGTAGTTTAACAATTTTGTAAGTTTGGGCACAGATAACATTTAAAGAGCAGTCCTGCACCTCAAGGCTTGTTTTAAACCCACATCAGGCTTCAGCAGTGCACACATGCAAGTGCAGAAAGGGCTGCTGGCCTCTAAACCGCCGTGCACTAATATATACTTGGGACCTCATTTATGAGCCCTTGCGTCACTTTTACGCCGACGGTGCGTCACTTTTTGTGACGCACCAGTGGCGTAAAAAATTAGCCTTGTTGCGTCATATATACAAAGTGACGCATCTAGGTAGATGCGTCACTTTGTAAACCCCTGCGCCACATTTCACCTGCGCCAGGTATAATGTATGCAAGGGGGGCGTATTGACGCAAGGAAGGGTCGTAGAAGTGACGCAGTGAAATCTATGAGATTTCACTGCGTCACTTTTAGGACACCGTTGCGTCAAAATCCTGCGCCTGCCTCACAGCAGGTGTAAGACTGACGCAGGCCCTTTCACATGGGGCTTGCCCCATGTGAAAGGACGCATTGCTGGAGTTGCGTCACTTTTGTGACACACTCCAGCAATGCGTCACTTTTGCGCTTACAGATACGTCAGAAATACTGACGTATCTGTAACTCCTTGCGACATGATCCGTCATACATTAAATATGACGCATCAGGAATGTCGCACGGAGTGCGCTCTGAGAAGTGACGCATCGCTGCTTTCACGCAGCGATGCGTCATTTCTCATAAATGAGGCCCTAGGGACTTAAAGGTAGTTGCAGCCCCCCTGCCCTAGTATGTACTAGGGCCTAACAAGGGAGGTCAAACCAATCAGAGGGGTACCCTAACCCATGGTGTACCCTAGTGTATCTGGGCATTTCCACTGAATTCTAAGTGTCTCTTTCAGCATAGCACTGGCACTGGGCCTGCCTATGCAGATCCCATGGTCAGCCAGAGTATATTACCACCAGTACCAGTCAGCAAAAAAAGTTGGGGGGTGCCCAGGGCACAAGATGACTTTGCAACACCTGATCTGTCCAGTGCTTAATTTGTAAAAAAAAATAAGTACAAGGCCTCTCCTTAGAGGTCACTGCAGCTTGCATCACACAGTACCTCTACTATGCTGCTAATAATAATACCAGCCCCACTACTAACCATCCCACTCCTACAAGTGTGACAACTCGGACTATTTCAGGCCCCCAAAGCTACAAGAATGGCTTGGGCGACAGGTGAATGCCATTTTTAATGTGGATTGAATGAATATTTAACAATTGTTGTGGTCATCTCTAAATTAGCTAGGCGGGGCACCAGTGTTGACAATTAAGTGCCGAAGCTGAGCACTGGAAACCACCGGCTCGAATGAAGCACTGGATCTGTAGCTTCTGCTGATTACTTTGCGCACTTTATTGTAAATGTTACACCAACTGGAAAGGTGGACATGTCATTCTTAGATAAATGTCAAACTATAGATGTTTCAGGTTGAAGGGGATTGAGTATTTGTATCTATGTTATCTCGTCACCCTGCACTTTACATTTGGTATTATGGAAGATGCCGAGTAAAATAAAAAGTGTCACTGTGGTATTGGAGAATGGGTATCACTGCTGCCCAGAAGAGTTTTTCTGTCTCATTTATGCCACCCTGTACTAGTAGCACTTCTTACACTGTCACATTTGCACTATATATTGGGTTTTATGGAAATGTGATTGTGAGATAAAATGACTACTGCAGATCTCACTGGACTGGGAGGGCTGAGGTAATGTTTCTTCGATGTCTTACCCCATTTTTAGTGAAACTTTATCAAAAATGTTATCTTGTCATACTGGACTTTATATTTGGTCTTACGTAAGAAGCAGTGTATCACAATAAATAGCCAACCATGTGGAACAAGAGGGGAATGAGATGAAGTGGATGTGAGAGACTTAGCGCCAACATTGATGCACGTCATATGTATTGCACTGTATACCATGCACTCTATGTGAAACAAAGCTTATTCCCATGACTGAAAAACTTTCAATAAAAAGAATTACAATAAAAAGGAACAATGCCCATAAGTTTTGAGGACCCATTGTTTCTTCATATCATTTTCCAACATAGACATGGACACTAATATAGACAGAATTCAATTCCTGACATTTGACAACCTACAGAAAAATGTGCATATTGCAATCACCTCCTATATGTTCTTTTCCCCTTTTGCCCTGGTCGGGGGTACAACCTTTATTCGGTTCCTAGCTATGAACAATTTGCTGATAACTAATGCTGATAAATGAGTCGCCTGCTTGGACTTTCCATTTCAGATCATTGCTCTGATTTACGGACGAGGACTTTCAGGGACGAATCTTTAGAGATTAAACAACGCACGACTTCCTCCTTTGCAGTCAGAAACTTGTTGTCAGTTTGTAACATTTCCAGCAGCGCCAGTCCCTTCTCCTCCCTTTTAGCCCATTCCTAGGCATTGCTCCTTTACCCTCTTCGTTGTGAATGATCACACCCATATAACTTTGAAAATATTTGAAATTATTTACCCAAACCACAAGAATGGCAGATTCACAAAGTCACCATGTGCAGAAACACAAGAAAAGGGCAAGAAAAAGGCGAAGAAGGCCTGTGCCCTGAACAGCAGACTGCTCATGTCTCTCACTAAAGAATGAACACAGGCTCTTCGAGGCAGATTTATGATGCCCTTGCGCCTCTTTGCGGCGCAATTGCGTCACTTTATTTGACGCAACGGCGGCGCAAACAATGCACCCTATTTACAACGTGACGCATCTAGGAGATGCGTCACGTTGTAAAGCCCTGCGCCATGAGGAGTCGTTCCTGCGCAGGGGGGGGGGGGGCGTTCCTGCGCAGGAACGCCTCCTGAAAGTGGCTGAGTGAAATCTATGAGATTTCACTCAGTCACTTTCAGGCCAATGCTGCGTCAAAACCCTGCGCCTGCTTAAAGCAGGCGTAGGTCTTGACGCAGGATTGTGAAGATGGGGCACCCCCAAGCCTTGCTGGAGCTGCGTCGCGCTTGCGACACACCTCCAGCAATGCGCCACCTTTCCGGCACAGATGCGTCACGCATCTGTGCCGTTTTTGCACCATGGTGCGCCGCATTGTAAATGCGGCGCACCATGGGTGGCGGAGCTGTGGCGCACATTAACTTGCGCATCCCTGGGGTTGCGCCAGTTAACATAAATCTGCCCCTTAGTCTGTGATAGGCAGGAGAGAAGAAGGTGTGGAGGTGGAATAGAAGGGTCTAAAACTAATAGAACAGACACTCCTCATCAAAGTCGGAGGCACTAATTAATTTAACAATTGAAACTTCACAACATGACAAATGTGAACATGCACACAATAGTTAGAGAATGTAAATGAGGAAATCATGGCCCTGATTTACTAAAGAGTTGGATGGGCACTTGTGTGGCGCTGCACAATTTTGTGCTGCACCTTCTGGACTTTTTTAATGGGAGGTAAATTAATGCAATGGTTACCGCATCAAAGGCAAAACAAAACACCCATAAATACAGAAAATATTCTACCTGTAGAGCATACATTTGTAGTGGCGCTGGGTCATGGGCAACACCAGTTGATGATCCGCGCACAGGGGGAAGGTTTGTAGAGCCCCAGTGCGCGTACAAGTAGTGGTGATGGCTGGCATACGCCAGAGTAAAGAAATAAATAGCTTAGAGCGCCAGGCGTGGCTCATTCAAGAGATCTCCACAGGACACAGTAGTGGGTGTCATTATTGGGCCCTAAGTGAGACCTACACGGGTGACTAGGAGGCCACAGTAATTATGTGTGCCTCTCACATCCATCCAACCTCATGCAGTCTCTCGCTGGGGCCCGGTCATGCTGCCTATGCTTCAGGCGGCTCCTGTGCCTGCGAGACATCGCCGACAAAGCCTCCCTGACCCGCTTAGCTGCAGGCCACATGCTGTGCTCCTCCTCACTCTACTCTGACGTGCTCAAGGGGCAGGGCTCAGCTCCTCTCCCCATCGGCATGAGGGCTGTGTTGCCCCAAAGGCTGGTCACTTCACTGGCAAAGACATGCAGTGGCAGCCCCTATTGCTCTCTTACTCACCGGGGCTCCATACCCCAAGTGAAACCCCCACAAGGAAGTGGGGCACAAAACAAAGATTTTTTTTTTCTAAAGCAAAAGGAAAAATTGCAAAGGAGGCAGGAAAAGGCCAACAACTCAAGGCTCCTAAGCTCAAGAAGTGTCTCAGCAACTCAAACACAGAGAGCTCCCACAGGTCAGTGTCTCACTCATTTGTAGTGCACATCGCAACTGTGCAGACATGCTCAGCCCACTCTAGCACTAATAACACCAACCTCTGCACACCACAGAAAGCAAAAATTGTGAAATTCACTACGTAACAGGCAGCTCCACAGCCCCTCAAACCACCAAACCATGACCTCTTTGGACTAGTCACCTCTGCTGCGCTTCACCCCTCAGCCACATGGTGTCCATCCCTCCATTGGACCCATTCACAACCCCAGGACCTCCTCCCTCCCAAGCCGCTTGCTGGAAAGCATGGGTGGAGTGCCTAGAGAATTACTTGGAAGCTATTGGAGTCCATGGAGGTCAGAGACACCCCATGCTCCTACACCTAGTAGGAGCTGACATCATAAAATATCAAAGTCCAAGGTCAAAACAGGTCCCACGTGAAACGATGCCATCCTGAATGACGCCATCACCAGGCACTTTGAGCCCTACGCCAACCCAGACTACAAAAGCTTCCATCTGCACCAAGCTTGACAGCTACCAATGAATTAGTGGATGTCTTCCATGGGTGATTACGAGAGCATTCCAGCACCTGCACTCTTCCAGGTGAAGATGATGAAATCCAGGCCCAGTTCATTCAAGGCTGTGCCTCCTTGAAACCACTGGAGCAAATCTTACAGGAACTTAGCATGTCTATGAGAGACATCCTAACATTAGGGCTCTCTAAAGAACGTTCCAAAGCTTGGGAAGCCCACATGGACCCTCACTCAACTACCCTCATCAAGGAAGAGCCAGTCAATACCATCCAAAAAACGGTGCAAGGGAAAAAAACAGAATCCGCTAAGCCTTCTCCAAGTCCCACCAAACAAGGATTACAAGGCCACACCTGCAAATGGTGCTCACATCGGAACCTGCCTAACAACGGCCAGACTTGCAGTACAAGTCAAGTCAAGTCAAAATATTTGTATAGCGCGCTACATACCCGGAGGGTCTCAAGGCGCTTGAAGAAGGGTGGGGAATTACTTGTCAAATATCCAAGTTTTAAGTTGCTTTCTGAATGCTAGGTGGTTCTGAGTGAGACGAAGGTGAGTGGGGAGTGAGTTCCAGGTTTTAGCTGCGAGGTAGGAGAAGGATCTACCTCCCATGGTGGTTTTATTGATGCGAGGTACGGTAGCAAGGGCTTGGTTGGAAGATCGTGGCTGGCGAGAGGGGGTGTAGAAGGAAAGTCGTGTGTTGAGGCATTCTGGTCCAAGTTCGTAAAGTGCTTTGTGTGCGTGGGTTAGGAGGCGGAAAGTAATCCTCTTATTGACAGGGAGCCAGTGGAGGTTTTTCAGCTGACTAGAGATGTGGTCTTTACGCGGGATGTCTAGTATGAGTCTGGCTGATGCGTTCTGGATGCGTTGGAGTTTTTTCTGGAGTTTTGCGGTGATACCGGCTTATAGGGTGTTTCCGTAGTCCAGGCGGCTTGTAACCAGTGCATGGGTGACTGTTTTTCTGGTTTCGTTGGGGATCCAGCGAAATGTTTTTTTGAGCATGTGAAGAATGTTGAAGCATGATGATGAAACGGCGTTGACTTGTCTGTTCATTGAAAGTGAGGAGTCCAGGATGACGCCCAGGTTCCGTGCGTGGTCCGTTGGGATGGGTGCTTTTCCAAGGGCCTCTGGCCACCAAGAGTCATCCCAAGCGGAGGGGGAGGTACCTAAGATAAGGACTTCTGTTTTGTCTGAGTTTAGTTTCAGACGACTGTGCTTCATCCACTCGGCTACTTCTTTCATTCCTTCATGTAGGTTGGTTTTGGCGGTCTTAGGGTCTTTGGTGAGTGATAGGATCAGTTGAGTGTCGTCCGCGTAGGAGATGATGTTGAGGTTGTGTTGGCGTGCGATGGCCGCGAGGGGGCTCATGTATACGTTGAAGAGGGTGAGGCTGAGTGAAGATCCTTGTGGCACACCGCAGATGACTTCGGTGGCCTCTGACTTAAACGGTGGGAGGCGGACTCCCTGAGTTCTTCCGGTGAGGAACGAGGTGATCCATTCCAGTGCTTTTCCTTGGATTCCGATGTTTCTGAGGCGCTGTAGAAGTGCGGGGAACGGGATTTTGGTATCAATTTATGATTATGATAAATTTAATAAAGAATCCCATTCATCTGTTTTGGACCGCTTATATCTGTCATTGAGGAAAAGACCACCCCCGCATTGGTTAGACAAACCCCATTAACTGACGCCACTCTGAAGAACCACTTACAACTGATGAAGTTTTAAGAGTTTATATAAAGTTAATTTGAATACGATACAATCCACTCGGGATAAAATCTCAAAGTATACAAAATACAAAATCAATTAAAATATCAGTCGCCTTAAGCTTCGGTGTGAAGTGGTTCCTTCTGCGTCATCTGTAGTAAGATAAAAACAATCATCAAGTTAATCTGTCCCTACTCTATACTAAGTGTCAACCCTACTTCGCCATCTTCTTCCCTAAAAAGGTGTCAGCAGTTTGACTTCCAAAGAAGTTCAAACCCTCTTTAGCCTCTAAAGGAAATCTTAAGTTTCAGAAGCAGTACCCTATCTGCCTACCCATCCGCTCTCTAAGGGTCCTCGGCCTACTGCTCCCTTGCGCTCTGATGTCTTAGCGCATCTGCTCAAGGCATTTACCCTTCGCTTTGCTCTCGCCTTAGCCTAATGCTAATTGCTCTGCTGATGACTCTGCCTGCTCTCTCCTCCCCGGGGTGCTGTCCCTAAAATACACAATCACAGTGTGGGTGGAACGCCCCTTGACGCCCACCACGGACTTCCCCCGATGATGTCAACTTCCTGCTTCTTCCATTGGTCCATTCCTTGCGTCGTCCGTTAAGTTGACCCTTCTTCTTTAGATGTCATCTTCATCATCTCATCGTCGACATTTATTGACTCTTTCGGCTCAAGTGTCATAGGAACTTGGACAAGGCCTTAACTTATCTGTACACTTCTTAACCTTCTAGATCATGTGAATGGTCTTGTCAAAACATAGTCCACTTCAACATATGCCTCTCCTCACGTTCGAGCAACAAGTTCCGTCCGGCATTGTCACCTTAAATCTAACAAGTGCTAGACTTCTCGGCTCTCACGTCCACATCAAACTATTTACGACTTTTACAAACCCTCTAAATTACATTCTTGTGACTATGCTCCTTCGAACTCTTGGTCAGTCAGGTTACAAACACAAATGACCTAAACTCTTCCAACATTCCTACAGAAACTCTCTATACAGTATAACCTTTGGCCTACATTTATATATTCATACTTTTAACAAACGCCCTAATTATACCTAAATACATTCTACATCAGACATATATATATATAGAATACGACTGTATAGAATATAACTTGTGCATTCTCCTTGGTTACATTATCATATACGTTTCCTACATTTCTTCACGTTATATTTCTCTACGTTTATGCTTTTCCACATTACATTTCTCGCTGCTTCTCCTATTTAGAGTTACACATATACGCGAATTCTACTGTGTACGTTCTACATTTCATAAGCATTTCTACATTTCTACATATACCCATCATGTATACAGGCCTTCTAAATCTAATGCATTTTAACATGTGAATACATTTACATTTCCTATAGCATGTTATCATATTCGTTGGCTTTATGTTATAATTGTCAACTTTACATTACGATATACGTTTCATTCCTACGTTTATAACATATACGTCTAAATATGGTTACGATATACTCTGCATTCAAATTGCGCTCTCTCAGTTCCCCCCTTTGATGACTTTTAGGAGTCATCACTAAAAGCAATTTGAATACATCATTTATACTGAACTAGTTACATCAGTTCCTCTTTTTATCGATTCAAGTGTTCTCAGACTTTTATACTGCTGATCTTGTAGGACAGCTAGTCTCCTTTCTTGGTCTCTCATCGATCTTTGTAACTGGTTCGACCTATACCACTTATACAGTTTTACTAATCCTAATAATGTACTATTAATACAGGCTTTAAAATATACCAAACTATACTTTTGCCTAGATTAGCAAACCAATTTCCAACTTTTCCCACTCCATTTCCTACTTTTTCCCAAACATTTATTTTTGATAAATTTTCAATTTCTTGATGAATCTGTGTAATGTTCTGTATGACTTTCTCAAGTGGTTTTGAATTATCAGGAATATAAGTACAACATTCCTGAACTTTCAAAGCTTTACAAACTCCGCCTTCCTTTGCTAATATTACATCTAAAGCAAGTCTGTTCTGTAAAACCATTGCTCTAATCGACTGCATCTCACCTTCTACTAACATTAATGATCTTGCAGTACTAGCAGACAATCTATCCACGACTGTCGCTAACCTTCTAATCTTAACATCGTTAAGAATCAAACCTAACAATGGAAACATCGCTCCAAATACATCTCCTACTACTTCTGCATCTCCTACTTCCCTTTTCGTCCTCCTCGAAGCCTTTCCTTCTATAATCGCTAAATCCTTTGCATGGTATATTTTGGGGAAGACAATTGCCAAGTAACACGAACCATACCAATTATCTGGAAGTTTTACATAGGCATTTCTCCCACATACAAAATATACATTCGGAATAGCTTGCATTCCCTTCATAAAATCTTTCGTGTAATACTCTAGTTTAAAAGAGTGCTCGCAACTAACTTCACCTACAAATTCATTCTCGTAATACGTTTTGCTTCGAGCTAAACATAACTTTCCTTTCTGCGTTCTATCCAATGCTATTGGACCATTACTACCTTTCCTTTTATGTGCCTTCTCTTCTTCTGTCCAGTCTATTTTCCATTGTCCTGACATTTTTAAAATTTTCTGCCGTCTGCATCGATCATCTACTTGTGCTATAAATCTTTTCTCCACTTCTGATACTTTGCAAGTCAGATTATTTCTACGTGCATATGATGTATCTAATGTGTCCCAAGGAAGAAAGAATTTAGCTAGTCTATCCTCCTTTTTGTAGTAGTCCCACTTATTCATTTGTTTATAATTCGGAACTTCAGGCAGTACCGAATCATAATTTGAAAAGTAGTACTCAAATCCTTCTCTACCATAAAATATACTAAGCAGTAAACTACATGTTATCCCATAAGTCAATGGGAGATGGTGATACCTAATGCCTTCGTCTACAGAAGCCGGCAATTGCATACAAACGTAGCAATCTTTGGCCTCCATGGCATCGATATATTCGTACAATAATTTGGCATATGCATTTGACCTAAAATTTCCCTGTGACTCGTCTATATGTAATCTACGAGCTTCATCTGCAAGTAACGCCTTTTCACGTATAACAGTGCTCTCCTCCTTCTTTCCCACAAGAGCAGGTTTCAAAGTCGTTACAATCTTCACATTCACTATGTCTCTATCGTTCTCATGTCCTATTATGTACGATATTGTAACTACTGTAATTATGAGAGATATCACTATTGCTATAAGTGTACCTACTATACATCTAGCTTTTCTGTTTGGGTTGCCGTTCTCCATGTTATCAAAACAGCGTACCTCGCTTCTTTAGCAAAAGTTCTCTCTGTTCAGTCTTCAGTTGCTTTTTTTTTTTTGTTTTCCCAGTCTTTAAAGTGCTTTCTATCAACAAGTATCTTTTTCACAACAATGTCTTTTCTCTTCTTAGCAGCAGACAACCCTAGCCCTTCTCCGTCCTCTAAATGTAATCCCTAATTTTATTCTTCTTTCCACTCGGAGCTAGGTTATCTTCTTCTTTATAACATACGTACAAAAGTCTTTTATGCATCAACAATTATTCTCGGACCTGCAGCTTTCACAACAATTATTAATAGTTCAAAACGAATAACTTTTTCTTCTTCTTCTGTCATTTGTTGACCAGCTGTTGGAAACTGTAATCTTTTTAGCACTAGATCTTGAATTTTACTCAAACGTGGGGGTATGGGAAGTGTGAAAGTCAGTAACCCCTCAGTCTCGAGTCCAGGTGCCAACATCCATATCTCCACTGCCACAAATGGATCGAGATCGATTACTTTCACGCTCTTCACTCTCCCAGATTTCTGTCCCCAATACATCTGCTAGATAAGTCCACTCTGGGGTGGCGTACCTTCTGCAGGGCACACGTACCCTTCTTGATCTTCGTGGACTCTCAATTCCTGAATCTGTCGTTTCTTCCTCCTGATCCGACTCTTCAGCGACAGGAGCAAGAGTTCTTTCGTTCTTTCCTTCCGAATTTGGCCTTTTCCTTCTCTCCGGCCAAACGGCTTCGTTGCTCTCCGTCTTCCCGCTCCTTGTTCCAGGACCCGTCTCTTGGTCACTCTCAGTTTGCTCGATATCTGTGTCGGACTCCCAATTACTTTCTTCTCCTGAGGCGACTTCGGTCCCACTCGTGTCCTGACCTTCGTCGTCCTGTTCCAACACAGTTTCAGCTTCTTCGATCACCTCCACAGCTTGGTTTTTCCCCTCTATGGCTTCTCCGCTTCCCGCCGGATGCTCATCCGAGAGAGGAGCTGTATCTTCTGGAGGTGTTGGCACTCTTCGGGTGTGTGAGGCATGTATCCAGTTCGGCAGACCTCCACACTTCACTGCGGTATTCGTTACAAGTATGACTTGAAACGGTCCTCGCCAACGCACGTCTAAGCAGTTCTTCCTGACATGCTTCTTCACCAGGACCCAGTCTCCTGGACTCAGGTCATGGCACAAGTCTTGTACTGACGGAACCTCTGCAGCCTGGACCTGGAGGGACACAGAATTAACGGCATCAGATAGTCCCTTACAGTAGTCCAAGATCAAATCGTCTGTGATGTTCACTAGCGCTGCAGTCGGAACCGATGGCAATCTCATGGCTCTCCCCATTAGCACTTCATGTGGAGAGAGGCCTGTTCTTCTATCAGGTGTGCTGCGTATGCTCATAAGAACTACTGGAAGTGCGTCTGGCCAACTCAGGGAGGTCGATGAACAAACCTTAGCCAGTCTGGACTTGATAGTACTGTTAATTTGCTCTACGATCCCTGAAGCTTCTGGTCGATAGCTGCAGTGTAACTTCTGATCAATATTCAAAGCTGAACACAGCATCTTCACCACTTCGCTATTGAAATGAGTTCCTCTGTCCGATTCCAAAGAGGATGGCACCCCAAACCTCGGTATCAACTCTCTAAGCAACAATTTTGCTACTGTAAGTGTATCGCACCTACGTGTAGGGTAAGCCTCAACCCATCTAGAAAATATGCAGACAATCACTAAAACGTATCTGAGTCTGTTGCATGGAGGCATTTCTATGAAGTCAATCTGCATCCTATTGAAAGGCCCCCCAGACCTTCCTATATGACTCAAGGTAACTGGTGTTCTCTTTCCCACATTTAGTTGCTGACAGATCGTACATCGCTGACACACTGCTTCTGCCGCTATTCTAAACTTAGGATTGAACCACGTTTGTCTGAATACTCTCACCATAGCATCTCTTCCTATGTGTGCCGATCCATGCAATTTCCTTGCCATTGGACTAATGAGTTCATTTGGTAAAACTGCCCTTCCGTCGGCAGAAACCCAAAAGTTCATCTCACTTTTCCCGCAACCTGCTGTTTCCCAGCTCCTCTTCTCCTCATCTGGTGCATTTTCCTGTACTGCTCTCAA
The DNA here is from genome assembly GCF_964263255.1 of Lissotriton vulgaris. Lineage (NCBI taxonomy): Eukaryota > Metazoa > Chordata > Amphibia > Caudata > Salamandridae > Lissotriton > Lissotriton vulgaris. Next base: position 299,458,027 of record NC_141695.1, read on the forward strand.
CTCATCCCATGTATCTACAGTATCCAATAACATAGTCAGTTCAGTTCTCTCCTGGATTCCCCCCACTTTCACGTCAGTGTGAGAATATCCCTGCTCTGCGCAATAACGCGCTACTTCGTCTGCGTATCGGTTTCCTAGCGATACAAAATCAACATTTTTGGTGTGAGCTACACATTTGACCACTGCTATGGCCATAGGTTTTTGTAAAGCCTCTAACAGAAGTTTCACGAATTCTCCATTCCTAATCGGAGAACCCGAGGAGGTCATATAACCTCTTTGAGACCACAACTGCCCGTAATCATGAACTACGCCGAAACCATACTGGCTATCGGTGTATATAGTGACTCGAAGTCTGTCGCCTGCTAAGCAAGCACGAGTCAAAGCCACAATTTCAGCTACCTGTGCGGAGTGGACTCCTTCCAGGCAAGCGGCTTCTATAACTCTGGTAATCGTGCATACCGCATAAGCTGCTCTCAGCTGACCGACATCGTTTCTTACGCATGAACCATCAACGAAGAAAATTTCGTCTGGGTCTGTCAATGGCTCATCTACGATATCAGGTCTCGGTTTGGTACATAGTTCAGTCACATCGAGGCAGTCATGTTCTGTACAGTTTTCATCTTCCACATCATTCGGAAGTGGCATCAAGGTTGCAGGATTCAAGACAGAGCATCTCTTTAGGGTCACATTCTCGGCAGCCAGTATGACTTGCTCGTAACGTGTGAGCCTGCTATTCGTCAGATGCTGAGTCTTCGTCCTTGTCATTAACAGTTCTACAGAATGTGGTACATACACCTCTAACGGATGACCCATAACTACGCTCTCAGATCTTTCAATGCTGACACCCGTTGCAGCTACAGATTTGAGACATCCGGGCAACGCTGCGGCTACTGGATCTAATGTAGCCGAAAAGTACGCCACTGGCCTGCGCGCATCTCCGTGGACCTGTGCTAATACCGCTAAAGCGCATCCCTCTCTCTCGCAGCAGTAAAGCAAAAAAGGTTTCTTATAATCTGGCATTCCTAGAGCCGGGGCGCGACATAAGTCCTCCCTCAGCTGCAAAAATGCCATCAAACAATCTTTGTCCCATGGTACCGGATCACTTACTCCTTTGTGCGTCAGTTGTAATAACGGTTTAGCCTTCAGTGAAAAGTTTGCTATCCACTGTCGACAATAACCGACCATGCCTAGAAACATCCTGACTTCTCTTTGTGTCGTAGGCGCGTTCATTTTCATGATCGCCTCTATTCTGTCTGGAGACACCTTCCGCTTTCCCTTTTCAATCCTATGGCCCAAGTATTGCACTTCAGTCTTACAATATTGCAATTTACCTGGAGACACCTTGTGTCCGTTCTCGGCCAAGTGATTTAGCAAGGTGATGGTGTCTTCTCTGCAAGCTTCCTTAGTTTCTGACGCAACCAGGAGGTCGTCTATGTACTGGACCAGAACTGAATTCTTGGGCAGTACTAGACTCTCAAGATTTCGTTTCAATAACTGGTTAAAGATCGATGGGCTCTCTGTATACCCCTGAGGGATACGACACCATGTTAAAACGCGATCTTCCAGCTTGAAAGCGAAAAGATACTGGCTCTCTTCATCCAACGGTATCGAAAAGAAAGCCTGACACAAATCTATCACTGTAAACCATTCAGCTTGGAACGGTATCTGAAATAATATCACTGATGGATTCGGTACCACTGGACAACATGAGACAACGATATTATTAATCTTCCGAAGATCCTGCACTATTCTGTATTTTCCACTAGGCTTCTGCAAACCCATGATCGGGGAGTTACATGGACTGCCCACGATCTCCTTCAGTATTCCCTGCTTAATCATAGATTCGATCACAGGCTTTATTCCTGCAATCGTCTCTGGTGTTAGCTTATACTGTGGTGTCCTTGGATACTCAGCATGGGGTCTTACCAAGATTTTTACTGGTTCCACTCCTTTGATCAAGCCTATTTCTTCTCCAGTAAAATCCCACACCTCAGCTGACACTTTCTCCCTCAAGTCCTGTGGAAGCTCCTCCACTTTAAGGTAGGATATAGTTCCACGCATTCCTGCGACTTCATGACTTTAAAATCAGCATCCTCATCATTGGTCTGCACTTCTACTCCTTCTGGTGTGCAATGTATCGTGCAATTTAGTTTGCATAGCAAATCTCTCCCTAGTAAGCACACAGGACTAGAATCACAGATCACGAACTGATGTTCGTCACTGTAGTTCCCTATTCTTACTGACACTGGTTCGGTCAAGGGATTTGTCATCCTTTTGTTCGCGATTCCTACCACCTGTACCGTTTCTCCCGATATTGGCAGACCCGGGACTACCGCAGATCTTAACGTGGATCGGGTGGCCCCTGTATCCACCAAAAAGGTTGTAGGACATCCCGCTATTTCCGCCTCTACGTATGGTCCTCTCTGATCTACTTCCAAGGCGGCTCCTAGAGTACAGTCTTCTTCCCTACTCGCCCGCTGCCCTGTAAGAGGATCAACGTAGTAGCATTCCTCTCCTCCTACAAACAATGGCATCTGTCTGTAGGTTTTCCCTCCGTTTGAGATGCGAGGTGGTTGAGGAAACGGGGCTCGAGGAGTCTGAGTCCCCCCTTTGACAAACTTGCCCTTCGGGACTGTGGCTCCCTTAACCACGTTGTGCTGAACCTCCTCCTCCTCCTGTTCTAATTCCCCTGACTCAACATTGTAAGGACACTCGCGTCGCCAGTGTCCCACCTCATTACACTGATGGCATCTCGTTGTCTTTTTCAGTGTCGCGATATCCATTCTCGGTCTTGGTCTTTCTTCCTCATCTCTGCTCTGATTATTCTGTTTCTTTGCCGGCGCTCCTGTTCCCTGCTGCCGCTGTTTATCCTTCCCAGCAGCTTGCATTTGCACTAACATTAACTTTTCCTTAAGCTTCTTTGCCTTAGAGTCTATCTCGTCACTACAATACCTTGCGTATCTCAAAATCTCGTCTAAAGGTTTGTTTTGCCAACAGATCAGATGCTGCTGGATCATTAGGCATATTTCTGGTCTTAATCCGAGGACAAACTTTGAAACAAACTGTCCAATGTCCTTTGGATCCATCACATCTAACCCGCTGTACTGCTTGAATGCTTTCAGCAATCGCTCGTAAAACTCATGAACTGTCTCCTTCGGCTCCTGAGTAGTTCGATCTATCTTTACCCAGTCTATGTCTTGCACCGGCACTTTCTCTTTTAGCCATGTTATTACCCTCTCGTATTTTTCCATGACTCTATGAGATGGACCATTCGTCCTGGCTTCTCTCGTTGGTTCACAAGTGGGCCAGTCAACACTAAGCTTGCACGCCGTCCACAAGTCTCCGGGTACTACGATATCGAACAGTGTGTTCAAATCGATCCACAGTACCTTCGAGATCTTCACGAATCTTTCTACCTGCTTGTACCACTCAACAGGATTATCCCTAAGCTTTGGGAAGGAATTAGTAAATGCCGCCAAATCCCCCCTACTCCAGGGCACATGAACGTAGCTTCCATTCGCGATTTCTCGCAACGGGAAGGCTTCCATTCTCATCAAGTCTGCGTCCTGGGACTTCTCAAGCACACTCCGTCTAACGGAGCCCTTCTTGGACCATCTTTCCTCCCATCTATCCAGATCTTTCCATATCCTGATACTTATGATCAATTCCCTTATGTGAACCTTCAGTGCGATCGTTCTACGATCATCCAAATCCTGATCCGTGCATGTTAGCCTATGGTTGCTCTGTAAAGCCCTAGTTCGTGACAGGTCTACCATGTACCTGTTTGCCAAATTAGATAAGTTCTCATGAGCTGACCTCGCTCTTCGAGTAATATCTTTGGATAGGAACAGTATCTCATCTGGTGTATACGAGGCTAATCTCTCTAATGACACTGTACCGTCGATCAATTCATCCAGATCGGCCTTCAAACTCATTACGTCAAGTCGTTTTGCTTTTATTTCCGCTTTCAGCATCTCAGTTCTGTGTTCTTCTCTCATATCTCTCTCACCTCCACTATGCGCCCTACGCCTGAGCACAGGTGAGTTATGAGGAGCTCTGCTTCCTTCTCTTCGTTCCCACCCCTCGAGATCCCAAGCCTTTCCGTCTTTACGTGGGGTATGGTGGAATAATGCTCCATCCTCCAACCCTACATTCCGTCTTCTAGGCTCGGTTTCTCCAGCTATGAGGTAGGATTCACCGTTCTGCTCTAACCCATTATAACCTGCTTGTTGTCTGGTGTCGCTTAATAATATGAAAGGCCCTCGCCGGTCTTCCGTGTTCCCGTGATCTCTTCCGTGATCACCGGATGGATGGCGAGACGTTTCGTGACTCCCTATGTTTTCTTGACTCCGACCGCTATCACCAGATGCATGTCGAGACGCTTCGCGACTCTCCATGTTTCCGTGACTCCAATGTCTCCCTTCCTCACCCGGGGCATGGTGTGTGCACCTAAAGGTATTCCGGTACTCCTGTGTCCTACGTTCCCCTTCACTGAAGGTGACGCGAGGCACTTCGCCACACCCTGTACTTCTATCTTCGCATATTAGCCTATTGCTGTTATCAGTAGGACAGATGTCTCTTCTGCTTTCTTGGCTTCTTCTCTCCCACTCGGGGCTGCTTTCGCCAGCTCCACAATGAGAGAGAATCTTGTTATCCTGCTCTTTCCACTCGGATCCCGTTTCTAAACTTCTATTCCTAGCTTCTTCGGCAGCGTCCCATTCTCTCAGGTATTCCCTTAATTCCTTATGGGTTTTCGGTTTAGGACCCCTCAAATCCATTGACCCTCTTCGACCTCGCTGTTCTACTCTGGGACCCGTTGTAGAATCCAATGGGGTACTCCGACTTATTGGTGCTCGTATTTGCCTGTGGGTATTCATTGTGGCATTCCTATTCTCTGCTCCTTCACTGTCCCATCTTGCCTGTTCATCCTGCTGGACCCCTTCCGGGTTATAGATTGACACAATAGGGCCTATGGTGACCGGGACCTGCAAAGCGTCCGGCATTTGGTACGACCTAGCGCATTGCGTCTCTGGAGCCTTCTGGACCACAAATCTTCCCACTACTCTCTGTTCCGAACTAATTTGGGGTATCTCCTCAGCCTTGGTAGCGTCCCAATCTGTTACTGGGATCGACTTATATTCCCCCCATCTAGTTCCGTCTGTCTGCGGTAATATGGGACTCGCAAGTTCCCCACTGTATGGAGGTGGTCTGTCTGTCAGTAGCCTCTCTAGCAGTTCCTCCTCCGACTCGCTTTCCTCATCTTCCTGTTCTAAAGGTTTCTTTTCTCCCGTAACTTCCAACATCGGGTACAGTTTATCTGCCTCTATCTTCTGCACCCTCCATTTCTTAGCTTCGTCGTCCCATTTAGCTTCCTGCATCGCCTTTACCGATCTTCTCACTCTTTCTTGGCGCCTCTTTACGCCCCTTTCGTGTGCTGTTCTAAACCACACACCAAGAGCTTCGAATTGTGTTGGCCTCGGTAGAGGTCTCGTTGAAAGCATCGTCGCCTTCAGTTGATTCAACACTTCTAATTTAAACGTTCCAAATCTTGGAAACGCCAGTTCTTTTTGCCCTTCTGTTAGCCTGTGCCACTCGGAAATCCATAATATCGAGTGTAAGCCTACATTGACTGCCATATGATATGCTGGTGTGCCTTCTGGTGGAGCTTCTTCTCCGGTATACAAATTTCTCCTCTTTCTTTTAAAGATTTTCCCTAAACCCTTGAAACACTTCATTTTGATCACGTATGATATTTCTTACTTATTTGCGTCTTGATAACAACCACCAATCCCTGTACGACTCTCGCTAATCCGCCTATCCCAGCACAGTTCTATGCCAACCGACCAATCTCAGCGTCGCTTTACGCTGACGTCACTTCTATTTTCTTCAGCAGCTTCCCTCGTCTCTCAACTCGTTTCACGATCTCACATGCGTTTTCATTCATACATCGAAAAATGACTACTTCCGTCCAAGCGATCACTTTTCTCTGACTGTACGGCCACAGTCTAACTGTAATTGCTACCTCAACTGGCACAGCGTCTTTCCTCTTACGGTCAGACGCTTGCCTCAACTGATAGGTTACTTACACACAGTAAACGTACGACCAGCATCCGTTACTCATTCACTCACACATACGCTCCCCCTATCATCGGTCTGTCGGGAAATCAATGGTACCTCATGACCCCCTTTCAACGGTAGACAAATTACTCTGGGTGTTCGATACACCCGAACCACTTAAGTCCTCTGGACATAAGATTTTATCCGGTTGCGCGCGCTCACAACCTTCCCCCAATCACTCTACAGGCATTCAACTCCGCTTGACATTACAACACAGGAACAACATAAAACACCGCAATCTTACAACGCATGACCCTTATACTCACTCTCGACCGATTCTGCTGCTTTTCTCTCGACGCACCATCAGCACCGTCTTCGGCTGCGATTCTTCTTCTGGTCGACGATGACTAGGGACCTTGGGGTAAACTAACCTGGCCTAGGTCGTCTTCCTCAAGAAGATAACCATCATACTCTGCTACCAACTGCGGGGAACGGGATTTTGGTATCAATTTATGATTATGATAAATTTAATAAAGAATCCCATTCATCTGTTTTGGACCGCTTATATCTGTCATTGAGGAAAAGACCACCCCCGCATTGGTTAGACAAACCCCATTAACTGACGCCACTCTGAAGAACCACTTACAACTGATGAAGTTTTAAGAGTTTATATAAAGTTAATTTGAATACGATACAATCCACTCGGGATAAAATCTCAAAGTATACAAAATACAAAATCAATTAAAATATCAGTCGCCTTAAGCTTCGGTGTGAAGTGGTTCCTTCTGCGTCATCTGTAGTAAGATAAAAACAATCATCAAGTTAATCTGTCCCTACTCTATACTAAGTGTCAACCCTACTTCGCCATCTTCTTCCCTAAAAAGGTGTCAGCAGTTTGACTTCCAAAGAAGTTCAAACCCTCTTTAGCCTCTAAAGGAAATCTTAAGTTTCAGAAGCAGTACCCTATCTGCCTACCCATCCGCTCTCTAAGGGTCCTCGGCCTACTGCTCCCTTGCGCTCTGATGTCTTAGCGCATCTGCTCAAGGCATTTACCCTTCGCTTTGCTCTCGCCTTAGCCTAATGCTAATTGCTCTGCTGATGACTCTGCCTGCTCTCTCCTCCCCGGGGTGCTGTCCCTAAAATACACAATCACAGTGTGGGTGGAACGCCCCTTGACGCCCACCACGGACTTCCCCCGATGATGTCAACTTCCTGCTTCTTCCATTGGTCCATTCCTTGCGTCGTCCGTTAAGTTGACCCTTCTTCTTTAGATGTCATCTTCATCATCTCATCGTCGACATTTATTGACTCTTTCGGCTCAAGTGTCATAGGAACTTGGACAAGGCCTTAACTTATCTGTACACTTCTTAACCTTCTAGATCATGTGAATGGTCTTGTCAAAACATAGTCCACTTCAACATATGCCTCTCCTCACGTTCGAGCAACAAGTTCCGTCCGGCATTGTCACCTTAAATCTAACAAGTGCTAGACTTCTCGGCTCTCACGTCCACATCAAACTATTTACGACTTTTACAAACCCTCTAAATTACATTCTTGTGACTATGCTCCTTCGAACTCTTGGTCAGTCAGGTTACAAACACAAATGACCTAAACTCTTCCAACATTCCTACAGAAACTCTCTATACAGTATAACCTTTGGCCTACATTTATATATTCATACTTTTAACAAACGCCCTAATTATACCTAAATACATTCTACATCAGACATATATATATATAGAATACGACTGTATAGAATATAACTTGTGCATTCTCCTTGGTTACATTATCATATACGTTTCCTACATTTCTTCACGTTATATTTCTCTACGTTTATGCTTTTCCACATTACATTTCTCGCCGCTTTTCCTATTTAGAGTTACACATATACGCGAATTCTACTGTGTACGTTCTACATTTCATAAGCATTTCTACATTTCTACATATACCCATCATGTATACAGGCCTTCTAAATCTAATGCATTTTAACATGTGAATACATTTACATTTCCTATAGCATGTTATCATATTCGTTGGCTTTATGTTATAATTGTCAACTTTACATTACGATATACGTTTCATTCCTACGTTTATAACATATACGTCTAAATATGGTTACGATATACTCTGCATTCAAATTGCGCTCTCTCAGAAGGGTGCTATGGCAAACTGTGTCGAAGGCTGCGGAGAGGTCGAGGAGGATGAGGGCGACTGTGTCTCCATTGTCCAGTAGAGTTCGAATGTCGTCTGTTGCTGCGATGAGGGCGGTCTCCGTGCTGTGTTTGGCTCAGAAGCCAGACTGTGAGGAGTCAAGGGATTTGTTGGTTTCGAGGAAGGCGGCGAGCTGGTTGTTGACAGCTTTCTCAATGACTTTGGCTGGGAATGGAAGGAGCGAGATTGGGCGGTAGTTTTTGAGTTTGGTGGGGTCAGCTGTGGGTTTTTTCAGAAGGGCGCTAAGTTCGGCGTGTTTCCAGCTTTCTGGGAAGGTGGCGGAGTTGAGGGAGCAGTTGATGACGTCTCGGAGGTGTGGTGCTATGATGGAGTCTGCTTTGTTGAAGATGTGGTGAGGGCAAGGGTCTGTGGGGGATCCTGAGTGGATGGAGTTCATCAGGCGGATGGTGTCCTCGGTAGAGATTGGGTTCCAGTCATTAAGGATGTTCAAGGGGGGTGAAGGTTCTGCAGTAGGTTGGGTGGGTTGGTCTCCGGGTCGGTTATCGAAGCTGTTGTGGATGTCTGCGATTTTGTTATGGAAGAACGAAGCTAGGGAGTCGCAAAGGGCTTGAGAGGGGGTGATATCATTGGAGTTGGCTGAGGGGTTGGTAAATTCTTTGACGATGTTGAATAATTCCTTGCTGTTGTGGGCGTTGTTGTCTAGTCTGTCTTTGAAAGCGGCTTTCTTGGCAGATCGGATTAGTTGGTGGTGTATGCGGGTGGCGTTTTTGACGGCGTCCCTGGTGCTGGTGTTTGGGTCTTTTTTCCAGGCCTTCTCGAGGGAGCGACAGAGTTTCTTCGATTTCTTAAGATCATCGTTGAACCAGGAGGCGTTTTTGCTGCCTAGTTTGATTTGACGTTTTTTCAGCGGTGCTAGGCTGTCGGCGCTGTTGGATAGCCATTGGGTGAGGTTAATGGCTGCTTGGTCGGGGTTTGAGGAGTGGGCAGGAGGGTTTTGAAGAAGCGATGAGGAGATCTGGTCGATGGTGATTTTGTTCCAGTTTCTTCGCAGAGTAGGTTGAGGAAGGTTGTGAGTTGTGGTTTTATTGTAGATAAAGTGTACGCATCTGTGGTCCGTCCAATGGAGAGTAGTGGTGTGACTGAAGGAGACATGTTTGCTGGAGGTGAAGATAGGGTCGAGTGTGTGACCTGCGATGTGGGTGGGCGTAGTGACAAGTTGTTTGAGTCCGAGGTTGGCGAGATTGTCCAGAAGGGAGGTGGCGTTGCTGTCCTTGCTCTTTTCCAGGTGAAAGTTGAGGTCTCCCAGTAGAATGTATTCCTCAGAGGGGAGGGCGTGTGGGGTGATAAAGTCAGTGATAACGTCGCTGAATTGTGCCCGGGGTCCTGGATGTCGATAGAGGAGTGTACCTCTGATTGTGGTCTTGGGGTTGATGTGGATCTGGAAGTGAAGGTGTTCGGCGCTAGCAAGGTTGACGTCTGAGCTGGTTGAAATGTGGATGGAGTTCTTGTGGACGATAGCGATGCCTCCTCCTGTTTGGTCGGTGCGGTCCTTACGGATGATCTTGTATCCTTCCGGGATGGCAATGGTGATGTCTGGGGCTGATGAGGCGTTCATCCATGTTTCTGTTAGGAAGGCGACGTCGGGAGAGTTGGTGTCAAGTAGATTCCAGAGGTCGATGGCGTGTCTGTGGACCGAGCGGGTGTTGAGCAGGATGCATTTTAGGTGGTTGGAGTCAGATGTCTGTTTTGTGTTCGTGGATGAGGATTTGTTCTTGGTGCCGTCGAACTTGCAGGAGTTACAGGAGAAGGGTCCATGGGTGTGTCCAGGAGCGGCTTGGGCGCAGTTGGGGAGTCGGCTGGGGTTAAGGGCTAGGAGGGTGGTGGCATCGTAAGTAATGCGGGAGGGGTGGGAGGGACGGGGGCCAGGGGGGTCTGGCGCTGGGCGCGGTCCAGGCGCGGACGGGCGTAGACGGGCTTACCTTTGGTGCACCTTCGGCGCAACTGGGGCGCGATCGCTGCGCGTGAACGCTGCGCGCAAATGCATCAGTCATATGTGGATAGTGGGAGGCGAGGGGCGAGGGGGGGTCAGCTGGGATGCGGTAGCGGGGTGGAGCTACGGGAGAGAACACAACAAACAAAATGGATGCAAAAATGGAGCCAAAGCGGGTCACAGCCGAAGCAAGCAGGGATCTGGCCACTGAAAGTGTTACACCAGGCTAAAAGCAGGCGATGCAGACAGATAATGAAAAGCCAGACACTGTATGCCAAGTTATGCTTTCAAATGATTCAGATGATGCAGCGCTAATATGATTTAACAATCTGTAATCAAAGTGTACTTTCCACAAATTCTGATGAAGCTGCGCCAATATTAATAACAAGCAAATATAGATAACAAGCGTCAGCTGCCTCGATAATGCAGCGCAAATTAGCACAATAGCACAGAGCGGAGCTACGATACCAGGCGCTGCGAGGAGTCAGGGAGCGAGGAGGAGCGACCAGCTCGGGGCAAGCCCAGATGGTCATAGCGCAAGTTAGGACGGGGCGAGGGTGCTATCCGTGGGAGGGGGGGTCAGCTGGGAGGCGGTAGCGGGGTGGAGCTACGGGAGAGGACACAACAAACAAAATGGATGCAAAAATGGAGCCAAAGCGGGTCACAGCCGAAGCAAGCAGGGATCTGGCCACTGAAAGTGTTACACCAGGCTAAAAGCAGGCGATGCGGACAGATAATGAAAAGCCAGACACTGTATGCCAAGTTATGCTTTCAAATGATTCAGACGATGCAGCGCTAATATGATTTAACAATCTGTAATCAAAGTGTACTTTCCACAAATTCTGATGAAGCTGCGCCAATATTAATGACAAGCAAATATAGATAACAAGCGTCAGCTGCCTCGATAATGCAGCGCAAATTAGCACAATAGCACAGAGCGGAGCTACGATACCAGGCGCTGCGAGGAGTCAGGGAGCGAGGAGGAGCGACCAGCTCGGGGCAAGCCCAGATGGTCACAGCGCAAGTTAGGACGGGCGAGGGTGCTATCCGTGGGAGGGGGGGTCAGCTGGGAGGCGGTAGCGGGGTGGAGCTACGGGAGAGGACACAACAAACAAAATGGATGCAAAAATGGAGCCAAAGCGGGTCACAGCCGAAGCAAGCAGGGATCTGGCCACTGAAAGTGTTACACCAGGCTAAAAGCAGGCGATGCGGACAGATAATGAAAAGCCAGACACTGTATGCCAAGTTATGCTTTCAAATGATTCAGACGATGCAGCGCTAATATGATTTAACAATCTGTAATCAAAGTGTACTTTCCACAAATTCTGATGAAACTGCGCCAATATTAATGACAAGCAAATATAGATAACAAGCGTCAGCTGCCTCGATAATGCAGCGCAAATTAGCACAATAGCACAGAGCGGAGCTACGATACCAGGCGCTGCGAGGAGTCAGGGAGCGAGGAGGAGCGACCAGCTCGGGGCAAGCCCAGATGGTCACAGCGCAAGTTAGGACGGGCGAGGGTGATATCCGTGGGAGGGGGGGTCAGCTGGGAGGCGGTAGCGGGGTGGAGCTACGGGAGAGGACACAACAAACAAAATGGATGCAAAAATGGAGCCAAAGCGGGTCACAGCCGAAGCAAGCAGGGATCTGGCCACTGAAAGTGTTACACCAGGCTAAAAGCAGGCGATGCGGACAGATAATGAAAAGCCAGACACTGTATGCCAAGTTATGCTTTCAAATGATTCAGACGATGCAGCGCTAATATGATTTAACAATCTGTAATCAAAGTGTACTTTCCACAAATTCTGATGAAGCTGCGCCAATATTAATAACAAGCAAATATAGATAACAAGCGTCAGCTGCCTCGATAATGCAGCGCAAATTAGCACAATAGCACAGAGCGAAGCAACGATACCAGGCGCTGCGAGGAGTCAGGGAGTGAGGAGTAGCGACCAGCTCGGGGCAAGCAAAATCACTTCTCCAAGGTCTGCTGCTCTTCCGAAAGATGATGACCCAAAGGCCTATGGAAGGTAGTATGCATCATGGAAATACACCCAGACAACCTGTGGAACGCCGATATAGATGAAGACGATGCATCAGTTGTCCATGTGGTGAGGAGGCTGGATATCCTCAAGGCCACCCACCAGACTGCCTCTATGTACCGGAAGAAGTGAAAAACCACTCAGTCTTGACTTTCATTGACATTGAAGCCTTGATCAATCTCATGGTTGTTGATGTCTACCACAGCTTACCTGACTCACCAGCGCTCCAGAACACAAGCTTGCAGGTATACGCTTTCGGCAACCGCTCACAGTTGCAGCTTTGTGGCGTACTCCTAACAGGCCTGTCCCACGACTACACATGCCAGATAGCAAAAGTCTACATGTCGCAAGAAGGGTCAGGAATCCTCCTTAGCTGTTGCGCGACTCAAGATCTCAACCTCTTACAATTTGCCTTTAGCTTTCATGTGTATGATCTAGACCGTCTCTTGCAGGAGTTCTCACTATTGTTTGACAGAATCGGCAGTCTGACCGGTCCTGCCATCCAACTACACATTGATGAGTCTGTTGCTCCTGTGGCCTTAAGGCTTTGAAGAATTACGCTCCTCCTTCGACCCAAGACGGAGCCCGAAGTGAAGCTACTGGAGAAGGCAAGTATCATTGAGCAGGTTTGAGGCCCCACACTGTGGCTGTCCCCCATCGTGGTGGCAAAGAAGCCCAAGAACGCCAGACGCAGTCCGCATTTGTGTTGACATGAGGGACTAAAACCTAGCGATCAAGCAGAAACGTCATCTTACACCAACCATAGATGACATTATTGGGAAGGTGTTGTGGTTCTCGAAAATGGACATTAGGTCAGACTACTTGTGTCTCCTTTATTAAAGAAAGCTACGCTAGACCCCCAATGTCTCTCTAATGATAGACCTATCTCCCTGCTACCTTACCAGATAAAGATCCTAGAAAGAGTAGTGAATAAGTCCCTCTCAAAATATGCGGAAGAAAACTATCTCCTAGATGAAGTTCAATTTGGGTTCCGCCTGGGACATGGCACTGGAACTGCCCTAGTGACAGTCCTTGATGACCTTAGAATACGGGCTGACAATGGCCAAACAGCCATACTAGTGTTACTAGACATGTCAGCCACATACGACACAATCATAAAATCCTGACCAAGAGACTTGAGGAGGATGGTATTGTGGGCAAGGCACTGGACTGGCTGCAGTCCTATCTTCTTAACAGGCAGCAGGAAGTGACCATGACACATTTCTCTCTCAGAACAGCCCTGTGAAATATGGGGTTCGGCTATAAATCCAATTCTTTTTAATTTTTACCTGCGCCCACTTATGTCCCTTATAAAATACTTTGGTATGGAAGTCATAAATTATGCAGACGATACCCAACTTGTCTTCTCATTTTAGGGCAATAATACAGTCCCCTTGGAAAACTTTCATAGCTGCATGCGGAAAGCTGCAGGCTGATTCAGAGATAATTCTCTGCAATTCAATGGCGACAAGACGGAAGTACTATGCTGTGCTACAAGTAAAGTTCCCCGTCCTCTGCCAGCTGATTTTTACCCAGTCCCTGCAAATAACCCCCCGCTCCTTGTTAAAACAGCCCGTAATCTAGGAGTACCAATAATAATACTAATAATACTAGTATTTATAAAGCGCGAACAGCTGCCTCAACTAGAAAGCGTCCCGGCGCTGTGAGGGCATGGCAAGAGAGCTAGCTGGGAGTCTGCGGCTTATAGAGGCTCCAAGAACAGCCACGACTTAAGCTGTCTCCTAAAGCTTGTTTCTGATTGGGCCTTTCGCAGCTCAGGAGGTAGGGAGTTCCAGAGACGGGCCACGTTGGCTGAAAAGGTCCGGCCGCCCAATCTAGCCCTTTTACTCGCGGCACACTCAGTAGCACCTGATCATTTGAGCGAAGGGAGCGGGTCTGTGTGTATCTGGGCAGACGGGCTCTCAGATAATTAGGGCAAGTACCGTAGAGGGACCTGTAGGCCAGAGTAAGAGTTTTAAATTGTATTCTACTGGCAATCGGGAGCCAATGCAAGGCCCGAAGATGGGGGGAAATGTGTTCTTTGAAAGGAATATGCTTAAGCAGCCTGGCTGCCACATTTTGCACCGTCTGCAGCCTTTGGACCAAGTATTTCAGGAGACCACTATACAGGCGTTAGCATAATCCAGTCTCGATGTGATGGTGGCATGGATCACGGTTTTCCGGCATGACTCAGGCAAAAGTTTCAGGACTGGGCGGAGATTCCTCATTTTGCTCAGGCAGCACCCTGTGACCTGATGGATCTGGGGCACAAAAGAGAGATTTTCGTCCCACTTGACCCCCAGATTTTTTGCCCACTGGCATGGGGGAGGTGGAGTACCCATCTCAATCGGCCACCAGAGCTCAGCTGGAGGGTGACTGCCTTTGCCAAAGAAGATCATTTCCGTTTTTCCCGGATTCAGTTTCAGCTTATTAGTATTCATCCAGGATGCCACATCCTGAAGGCACCCCTTAAAGTTTGCAAATGCCGCTTCTGAAACCTCTGAGTAGGGAAAAACCAACTGGGTGTCATCGGCATAGGATATTGCGGTGACTCCCCAGTTGGCAATGAGGGAGAAAAGAGGGGCCAGATGAACATTAAACAAAAGGGGGCTTAGGGCAGATCCTTGTGGGACCCCGCATCTCAGCGGCTTACGCTTTGAGGCACATGTGCCTAGAGTGACCCTCTGCGTTCGGTTTGACAAGTAGGACTGCATCTAATCAAGTGCCTGATCTTGTAGACCAATTTCTGCCAAACGTTGGACCATCCTAGCATGATCCACCGTATCAAACGCGGCCGAGAGATCCAGGAGCATCAGCATAGCCGAGTCTCCTGAATCTAACGAGCACCTCAAAGAATCAGCTACCTCAATCAGCGCCGTCTCCGTGCTGAAGCCGGGTATGAACCCGGACTGAGTCTCATGAAGGATGTTATTAGATTCGACATGAGCATTCAGCTGGCGCTGAATTAGTTTTTCCAGCATTTTCCCGGGAGCTGCCAGCAGAGAGATAGGACGGAGGTTAGTTAAATCCTCCGCATCCCCGTTTGGCTTCTTCTTCAGTGGAAGGAGCGTCGCATGCTTCCAACTCTCCGGAAATTCCCCAGTGTCTATGGATGTGTTCCAGATGTGTTGAAGCATAGGTGCAATAGCGTCCGCTAAAGGTTCCCACAGTTTAGGTGGACATGGGTCCTCTGGGGAGCCTGACTTACACCGGGTTATCTCTTGCCTTGCCTCATCTAGCGGGATTGGTTGAAATTTCCTCAAGGAGACTGGGGACCGGCCCCCACTCTCTCTATCCTCCTTGGCCGTAGGTTTATGCGGGCCAAAGGAGTCATAGACCATCTGTATTTTATTGTCAAAATAGATAGAGATCTTGTCACAGAGTGCTACTGATGAAGGAATATCCCTTTCAATACAGTGGGGCTTCAAAAAGGATTGAACCTGTTTAAACACTTCTTTTCTGGGGTTCTCTGCCTGTTGAACAAAGGAGGCATAGTAGCTCTTTTTGTCTTTCCAAATCTGTTTATGAAACAGCTTGGTGGCCTCTTTAAATTGTTTTTTTGCTAGGGGGCAGTAGTTTAATCTCCATTGTCTTTCGAGTTTCTTACAGGCTCTTTTTTCCAGTCGTAGATCAGCGGAGAACCATGGGGCAGTGGGAGAGGTTCTCTGCGCTGTCACCCTTTTTGCTGGCGCTACAGCCTCTACCATGTTGCGAATCCAGTTACTTAGTGCCTGGGCATCCACGCTGGCATTCATAGTACGCTTAGGCGGATCATGGGACAAAAACGGGCTCATAATGGCCAGAGTGAGATTTTTCCATTGCCTCTTCATATAAGAGTGTTTGCTTTTTCTAGCCTCTACACCATTTAATGCTAGTGTGAATGGTATAAGCCAATAATCTGACCATGCTACTGGAAGTGCATCATCCACTACTATGCTTTCTAATGTGGAGAAAATTAAATCAAGCGTGTGTCCAGATCTGTGTGTGGGACCTTTATTATGGAGCATCAAGTTTACAGCACTCATTGCTGCCATCAGGTGCTCTGCCGCTGTGTTGCCATCCCTATCAATGTGGACATTAAAATCTCCCACAACCAGGAAGTGCTCGTGCTTCAGCGCATGAAGTGTAATCGCATCTATAAGTCGAGCAGTGCTGCTCTCAGCGCAGTCAGGGGGGCGATAAACCACCTTCCCAGCAATGGCTAGTTGAGGATTTAGGAGAAGGCAGAAGTATAAGCATTCCATTCCTGGATAGTAATCTACAACTAGACTCCCAAGTGAATAAAACAGTGAGCACTTGCTTATCTCTGCTCCGAGTTCTTCGAAAAATACTCCCTTTTTTACCAGCTTTAGCTAGACCTCAAGTGGTAAGGAGTATTATTATGAGCAGATTAGATTACTGTAATGCCTTAGTCCTGGGAGCCCCAGTCTTCTTACAAAAAAGCTGCAAAGGATACAAATAATTGAAGCTACACAGAGCCTCTGCCTTGCTTGCTCTAAAAGATCTTCATTGGTTACCCATTGCGCAGATAGTTCAGTTTAAGGCACTCTGTATTGTTTATAGGGAAGTACATAAAATGCGGCCTAAGCTCTTACAGAGGAAACTCCTCTGGTATTCCCCAGCTAGAAGCTTCTGTTCTTCCTCAGCTAATTTCATATGTATTCCACATTTTACCAAAGCTCGACTGGGTGGTAGATCATTTAGTCTTGTAGCTTCCAAACTTTGGAATGTACTGCCAATCGAGCTCAGACAAATTAACACCCTGCTGCAGTTCAGGAAGGAATTGAAAAGCAGAATTTTTTTTCCCAAAGAATAGTTTTTCAATCCCCTCGGTCTGATATTATGAATTTCAGTTACAAACAGTGTCCTTTTACTGGTAATCTCAGTGCCAGGATACCCGTTGGGTGGCAGCCGCGCTGTAGAAATGCTACTTACAATACATTACAGTACATTACTACCACCAAGTCCCGCTGCACCTGGACTCCAGTTCCATTACCACCTTCTCAACCCTCGCAGGCCTCTAGAGGTACACAAAGCTGAACTTCTGCATCTCCAGCGCAGCCGAAGTCTTCCTGAAGAACGTCCTCCATGGCCTGCCTGGGGTGCTCAATGTGAGTGATGATATCCTCGTTCACACCCCAATTCTTGAAGAACATCTGACTCATCTTCATGCTGTATTCACACGGCTCAAGGAACGTTGACTCACACTACACCGCGAACAGTGCGACTTGATATGGAAGGACATCAGCTTATTTGTATACCGCTTTTTGGGCAAAGGTTTTGGCCCTGACCCCGACAAAGTAAAGGACATTCATGAAGCCCCAGCCCCATCATCCATGTCAGGAGTCCGCAGTTTCCTGGGCATGGTGACAACCTGCAGCCAACTTGAAAAGTCTGTTGTGGTACTGAAAATTCTGGACCCTGCTATAATGTGGTACCGAAGCCCAACACTCGTGTCAGAAAATATCATCGTATCATGACGAATTTGGTATCGGCAGACCGGTAATGACTGGGACATCATACCTATGCATTTGCGTCATGATCGAGTGATGCAATCACCTTAAAATCGTAGTTTCTGTCTTGAACCCTCGGGTTCCATTTTGTGAGCGGCATCCATCTTGTGGTTGCCATTACATAGTCAATTGATCAAGGCCGAACTCGATCTGAAAGGACACGTTCACCTTAGCTGACTCCCCCATGACCTGGCCGAGCTGACTCCACTGCCTCAAGCCAAACCTGTTCGGGCAGTTCCTCGCCCAGTGGCCGAATGAGAGAGCATCAAAGCACCACATGTCATAAACCGTTCATCGCATACAAGCTACTCTTATCACACACACACACCTGTCCCTGTTTCTGCTTTATGATCTGTTTTACAAGGAGGAGGTGCCCGATTTTATTAGGGGTTCATCGATATCTGATGGAAGTTCTGGGCCTTGCCACGTAATCTATCACGAACTGGACAAACCTAAATATGGGCTTGCCATCATGAATCTGCTTTTTCTTTATTGTGAAAATATGTATATGGCCAAACTGTAAAACTAGGAATTCTTGCCTGAAGCTGATATTTTTGTATAAAAGGAGAAGGCTGGTTCTGTAAAAACGAAGTCTCCAGAGAATATACACACTGTGCTGTTGTACTTCTAGGACACTTGTTACTTGGTTGCAGCCAATAAAACTCGATCCTTGACATCACCTAGAAGACTCTGTGTTTCTGTGGTCCAAAACAGGAAGAACTCAAGAGGTCTCTGGGTGTTCCCCATGGCACCGCCGGGTTCCTAAAAACCCGGTACCTCACTGTTAGTCATCCAGCCCATGGGTAAGTGGACCTGAGCAGGAAGAAGCATTCCCACAGACCTAGGCCGCCCTGTCCCAGATAACACTCAAGTGTACTTCAACCCCCAGAGGATATCACAACTAGTAGTAGATGCTAGTCCCACTGTCCTGGGTGCAGTGCTGGCTCAATGACAAGAATGCATATAAGGAGCACTGGTGGAATACGCCAACTATACGCTTACACCCACGGAACAGCGCTATTCCCCAATATAGCCCAAGGCGATTGCCATCCTATTGGGCTTCAGGCATTTCTACATCTACTTGTAGGGCCACCCCTTCTCCGTCATCACGGACCACAAGTCGCTGATCCAGCTCTTCCAAAGGTCCTCATCAAAACCTCCCCTGAGGATTGAAGAGTGGATCCTACAGCTGCAAGAGTTACAGTTCACTATGGAATACTGGCCTGGAACCCGGAACCCAGACCATTTCCTGTCCAGGCATGCCTGACCGACCAATCTTCCTGGGGCCATGGAAGCTGTAGAAAATGAAGAGTATGTGAGGATGAATGTCGATCACTCCAAACCTCTTCTGAGGTCCCTAGTGGAGGTAATAGAAGCTACCCAACACAATGACTGCTTGCAGATCACTATCAAGGCAATTGCCACCAGAGATTGGTGGCCTCTTTTAAATCCGACATCCTTCCGCACAGAAAACACCGAATCAATCCTCTAGTCATTGATTACATCCACCAGGAGCTGTCAGTAGACAGCGATGGGGGTCTGGTGAGAGGTACACAACTTATATTGCTAGAAAGTCTCACACAGAAGGCAGCGATCCTAGCATACGGAGTACACCAAGACATCGTAAAGTCCAAGAACCAGCTCAGGAATAAGGTTTATACATGGAAAAACTACAAGTACCAAAGCTCAAAAGAAATACTAGGGCTACATTCTTGTAAAAAATACAACTATGTGATATCGCTATACAAAAGTAGACAATGAGCAAGAAGAATATTTAACAGTTAAGCCCAAAAGAAAAGACCAAAACATACTATCACCATTTGTTTGGAAACTACTCATATGAATATAAAAAGAGCTTCTTGCTTCACTTCTGCCATTTCTAAGCATAGTATATAACAAGTCATACTAGTTCCCAAGGTTACTCAATTAACGTCTTCTAGGGTACCCTGTCAATCATGTCTGAGGCCGAACCACAAAACAATTCTGCATGCCTCTATTTCATGTCCTTCTTGGTAAGTTAAAACAGTGTATGATGAACACTACCTTTGTCACTGTAGTATCAAAGCAGGGTTTAGGAGGTGGTAATATGTGGCATAAGGTGTTTTTTCATATTTATTATGTTGCATTTCGCTGTGGTTGTGATATTGTGTTGTTTTTGGCTGTTGTGCTTTTGTGCTGCCATATTGCAATTGTATGTGTTTTATTGTGCTTGTGTTGTCCTATGCATTTGTTATGTGTTGTCAACTACTGCTACTACATTTCCTGCCTAATGGAGCACACGCATTTCAAGTTCCAGATATGCAACCATTTACCATTGTCAAGGTAGGAAAATAGCAGTGCTCCAGCTCTTCAACTATTTAAGACGAGTCAGCTCAAAACTGACCTGCTTTACAGCTCCAATGCGATACAGTACCAGTTGGGAAACAGCATTTACAAAGCGTCTCGAACCACGCAGGCCATTACATTGCAAGTGTTACAACAAATGCATCTTTACCACGCATTCCTTTACCATGCATATCCTTACAAAAACATGCCTTAGGGAAAGCGGCACTGGACTTCAAAGTCCAACGCTTTCCCTTCTGTAGCGCAGACTGGAGTTGGAATAGTTAATTATACCTCTGAAATCCAACGCTTTCCATAAAGCTGCCCGTGGTGTAAAGTCATGCGTGGTGAAGGCCAGCGTTATTCCAGCATACAACCCCCAGAGGTCAAATACGAGCATTAACTCATTGAACTATCTTGCCCACTGTAGAGAATGCTTGAATGTTCTTTGTCAGTGTTACTGTTACCATTTACAGTTGATTGCCTAGGTATTGACTTTCATATTGAATTTTTATGAGAGTAAATAAAACAGAATATGTGAAGATGTTATTCAAATAGGGTTCTCCAGTGGGATCAGGTGAATGTGCCTTGCACAAGACAAGAGAGCAAAGGTGGCACTCAGAGTTGAAGCAAGGTACAGTGGGAAACAGAGCTTCACTGGGAATTAGTAACAAAGCAGATGTGATAGTGATTGGTGAATAGTGACATGGATCAAGAGAGTAAGCCAGGGGAGTGGGTCTTTGACTGATACAGTTGATTACCTGAGAGATTTGACAGAGGTAGCAATAGTCACAATTAATGTGGTTTAATTAACATTCAATGTGGTGTGAATAATACACAACGCCAATATGCAGGTAGAATGATTTAATCTACAAACGAACAGGTAAATGAGAGTGCACGATAAGTACAAATGACTATAATCTTGGAATTCGATCTACATATGCTACTGTCAGTCATATCGCTACACTCCTCATAAAAAAAGTCCTCATTCAGTCAGTCTGTTATTCTGTCAATGACGTTTCAACCCTGCCAATCATTTTCAATGTAGTCATCACAATTAAATAGTTTGGGACACCAGGAAAAATGAATGGAAGGAGGGTTTAAGCTTTTTAATATAGGACAGCGTGGACCTAAAGGTTGGTTGGTGACAAATCAAGAACTTGCAACTTGTCTTCAAAACTAATATCCTGAAAGAGAGACCACAGAGGACCCAAATGACCACCAGTGATCACTCTCAAAGGGAGGCATTCAGTGGCGGCTGGCATGGCTCACAGGTAGGGGGCGGGCACGTGTATCCCAATAGGGGGAGAGAGCTTCACAAAAAAAAAAGCGTACCTTTCCGCCGGGTCCAGGGTCCCGGGTCCCGGGTCCCGGGTCTCGCGTCTCTGGTTCTGCTCCTGCTCTCCTACTTCAGACTTCAGGAACAGGAAGCAGGCAGCCGGCAGCCAGGCGCCCTCCCCTAAGCCATTCACAACGCTGCTGCAATGCAGCATTGTGACTGGTCTGAGCGCTGTGACACAGCACTCAGCCAGGAGCTGTAAGGGTGGGCATGTTCTCCATGCAAGCTGTCATGCAGTGTACATTCCAAGGGGAAAGTACGTATGATTGTTTCGGGCCGCCCCAACAGTCATTGCACACTTAGGAGTGGGCAAAGTACTCCTCTTGCTGCACTGCTCTGTGAGCAGAGCAGCCCGACCCACCTGCCCTCCAAGGAAACATACATTTATAACAACGAAAAGTTATTATCATTTTATATTTCCTTTCCTTACCACTCTTGAAAGCAGTGAAGCGACGCTCCTCCGCCATAGCGGAGCTGCCATTGGAAGCACTCAAGAGCTGGACCAGTCACTGTAAATTGCTGGACGGCTGCATTACAAAATGAAATCAATTGTTATTTGCCAATTTATGGATTAAAGGGTGGTAATTAGCTAAAACACCTGAAGTGCCAAAAACTGAGGGTGGAATAACCCACAGTGTGACGCTTGCCAATGCAGTTCGAGAAACTTTAGCACATTCTTAATAATAATACCCAAAAAGAAGATAATAGCTGAAGTAGAAAAAAATAGCTTGGGGTAAACGTTTTTCCCATGTGCTGATTATGCTTTGAAGCTTGCACTTTACTAGTATCCAGGTTAAGATAGCCCATTCAGAAAACAGGCTCAGTCGGACCATGTTTGCAGGCAGTTCAAATATTACTCTCTGTGTTGGGAATTGGAATGCTGTGTGTGACAGAGTGGGTGAACTTAAATATGGCGGTAAGACAAAGGCGCAAAATGTGGTCCTGTTTTCGATTGAAATGCAGGTAAAAGGGAGAACAATTCCAGAAATTCAAACAAATGGTCAATGTAAGCATCATTTTTAAATCAATGCAGCTAACTTTTGTAAACTTTTTTAAAAATTACATTAAAAAACATTGAAGACATATTATTTAGGAAGAAAGACTTTAAGTATGCGCCAGTAAACAGACTGTCAAGAAAGTCCACATTCTCTGAGCTTCATCAGTGAATATTATTCACCGTGACCCCACAGAAAAAAATCAATGCGGCATAGAAATATATATACCAGGGGTCAACTGAAAGCAAAAGTTGCAAGAACTATCAGGCACATGCATCAAAGTCTTTTGCGATCGCAAACAGTGCGAATAGCAGAAATCGGCCGTTTGCGATCGCAAAATTAGCTTTTGCGATGCATCAAGGGTCAAGGCCCTCGCAATTTGAGAATTCACAATTAATTGCGGGTTCTCAAATTGCAATTACATTTAGGGAATCGCATTTTGCGATTCCTTAAATGCAATGCATTAAAGTTAAAAAATCTGCGATTTCGCATATATGGGGGAGCAAATAACCATGAAGTTGAACTTCATGGTAATTTGCTAAAACTTTGAAAAATGCACTTTTGTGCATTTTTCAAAGTTTCATGTTGCGCACACACATGCCCTTAGGGCATGTGTGTGTGCAACATATGTGCACAGATCAATTTCAGGGGTGCAACAGGGTGTCCTTTTGACACCCTGGCACCCTTGAAATTGCATTCTCAATTTGCGATTCTCTAATTAAGAATCGCAAATTGAGAATTTCTTCCCATTCATTCCTATGGGCCTCTAGGCCCATAGGAATGAAAGGGGAGGTATTCCTTAATTGCGATCCACAATTTGCGAGTCGCAATTAAGGAATCTTTAGAAATCACTATTTTTTAAGCAATTTCTACATGCATAGGCTTTTGTGATTCCTTAATTGCGATTCCTTAAAAATCGCAATTAAGGAATCGCAAAAGCCAACATTGATACATGTGCCTGTTAATGTAATGAACTGCAAGTATGTGCGAATGAACTCAGAGTCAAGGAAGCCAACATTAGTGAAGCATCAACTGCGTGTATTGATGAAAAACAATATTTCATAGAACTGCCAATGGCAAGGGTCAATAAAAGCAAAGGTTGACCTGACGACGTGTAATGGAAAGGTGGATCAGAAGCAATGGATGTCATGATAAAGAGCTACCATATTTGATATTTTCCGGCCTTAGCATTACACACTAACACTTAATTTTTTCAAAGTATTCAGTCAATTATTAATAGAGTGGCATAGCAACCTCTGCATTAAAGGTGTTTCAAAATCTCTGGGGATTCATGGTGACCCAAATCAACTGCCAGCGGACATTAACTTCTGCATCACTGTTTTGTGGCAGTAGCTGGGGAAACATATGCAGTAAACAACTTCAACGGTGTTACAATTTAAAAAATACTTTAGTTCATACTTTATATTTCCATGTACAAAGGTCTTAGTGTTGGATGCAAACTTACAGAAAACTCCGCACATTGGAACCGGCCTGTCACATCAGGAAGATCCCATGTTCTTTTACTGTAGGTGGTGTTCGCGTGAAAGGAGACCTTTTCAACCACTATGCATTAGAGAATGGAAAGATCCTTCCTTGGATTGCACAAAGCATGAAGCATAAAATGTGCAAAAATCGATATGTGATCATGTGAACATGCTTCAAAACCTATACCATAGCCAAGCAAATATTACAAGCATGCACACATGGGACACAGGTGAGCAGGAGTGCCAAGTACCTAAGAGTGGAGAGAAGTGTAAAGGGCTTGAGCGCTAGCAGAAGTCTCAGCAGCCGGTAAACAGGAGCCTCTGGGGACCTGATGGTGAAAGGAATCTTCAGGGAACCGAGGCTGAGCAGGAGCCTTGGACTGTGGATGCTAGGCAACTTCTCAGGGAGTATGGGTTGAAAATAAACAAAACAAAACAAATAAAAGTGTGAACCCCAAATACCCCAAATCATATTCATCACAGATTTCGAACCAATTAGTCTAATCCCTTTAAACAAATATTGCGGAATATATTTATACCAAGTTATGTAAAGCTCCTCTTACATGCATATCAGGAGTCTTGATGTCAGAGATCCATCTCTCAGCATCTGTTTAACAAACGGTCCATCAGCATTGCCCCGCCCCAATTACTTTCATCTTTTGTACATTTTTAGGTTTCGCCCTGGCCGTAGCACCTGCGAAGCAGGTGCTCCACCCAGGGCGAAATCTTATGATCCTACACTATGGGGCTTAGTTCCTCCTCTGTCTTCCATTGGCTAGCTCCATAAATGGAGGCTAGCCATTGGAAGAGATTGGCTGTCAATCACGCTTTCCCCGTGAAAACGCGATTCGGGGGCGTTTCCGTGTCTTTTTTCCTACCATTGTCAAGGTAGGAAAATAGCAGTGCTCCAGCTCTTCAACTATTTAAGACGAGTCAGCTCAAAACTGACCTGCTTTACAGCTCCAATGCGATACAGTACCAGTTGGGAAACAGCATTTACAAAGCGTCTCGAACCACGCAGGCCATTACATTGCAAGTGTTACAACAAATGCATCTTTACCACGCATTCCTTTACCATGCATATCCTTACAAAAACATGCCTTAGGGAAAGCGGCACTGGACTTCAAAGTCCAACGCTTTCCCTTCTGTAGCGCAGACTGGAGTTGGAATAGTTAATTATACCTCTGAAATCCAACGCTTTCCATAAAGCTGCCCGTGGTGTAAAGTCATGCGTGGTGAAGGCCAGCGTTATTCCAGCATACAACCCCCAGAGGTCAAATACGAGCATTAACTCATTGAACTATCTTGCCCACTGTAGAGAATGCTTGAATGTTCTTTGTCAGTGTTACTGTTACCATTTACAGTTGATTGCCTAGGTATTGACTTTCATATTGAATTTTTATGAGAGTAAATAAAACAGAATATGTGAAGATGTTATTCAAATAGGGTTCTCCAGTGGGATCAGGTGAATGTGCCTTGCACAAGACAAGAGAGCAAAGGTGGCACTCAGAGTTGAAGCAAGGTACAGTGGGAAACAGAGCTTCACTGGGAATTAGTAACAAAGCAGATGTGATAGTGATTGGTGAATAGTGACATGGATCAAGAGAGTAAGCCAGGGGAGTGGGTCTTTGACTGATACAGTTGATTACCTGAGAGATTGTGACAGAGGTAGCAATAGTCACAATTAATGTGGTTTAATTAACATTCAATGTGGTGTGAATAATACACAACGCCAATATGCAGGTAGAATGATTTAATCTACAAACGAACAGGTAAATGAGAGTGCACGATAAGTACAAATGACTATAATCTTGGAATTCGATCTACATATGCTACTGTCAGTCATATCGCTACACTCCTCATAAAAAAAGTCCTCATTCAGTCAGTCTGTTATTCTGTCAATGACGTTTCAACCCTGCCAATCATTTTCAATGTAGTCATCACAATTAAATAGTTTGGGACACCAGGAAAAATGAATGGAAGGAGGGTTTAAGCTTTTTAATATAGGACAGCGTGGACCTAAAGGTTGGTTGGTGACAAATCAAGAACTTGCAACTTGTCTTCAAAACTAATATCCTGAAAGAGAGACCACAGAGGACCCAAATGACCACCAGTGATCACTCTCAAAGGGAGGCATTCAGTGGCGGCTGGCATGGCTCACAGGTAGGGGGCGGGCACGTGTATCCCAATAGGGGGAGAGAGCTTCACAAAAAAAAAAGCGTACCTTTCCGCCGGGTCCAGGGTCCCGGGTCCCGGGTCCCGGGTCTCGCGTCTCTGGTTCTGCTCCTGCTCTCCTACTTCAGACTTCAGGAACAGGAAGCAGGCAGCCGGCAGCCAGGCGCCCTCCCCTAAGCCATTCACAACGCTGCTGCAATGCAGCATTGTGACTGGTCTGAGCGCTGTGACACAGCACTCAGCCAGGAGCTGTAAGGGTGGGCATGTTCTCCATGCAAGCTGTCATGCAGTGTACATTCCAAGGGGAAAGTACGTATGATTGTTTCGGGCCGCCCCAACAGTCATTGCACACTTAGGAGTGGGCAAAGTACTCCTCTTGCTGCACTGCTCTGTGAGCAGAGCAGCCCGACCCACCTGCCCTCCAAGGAAACATACATTTATAACAACGAAAAGTTATTATCATTTTATATTTCCTTTCCTTACCACTCTTGAAAGCAGTGAAGCGACGCTCCTCCGTCATAGCGGAGCTGCCATTGGAAGCACTCAAGAGCTGGACCAGTCACTGTAAATTGCTGGACGGCTGCATTACAAAATGAAATCAATTGTTATTTGCCAATTTATGGATTAAAGGGTGGTAATTAGCTAAAACACCTGAAGTGCCAAAAACTGAGGGTGGAATAACCCACAGTGTGACGCTTGCCAATGCAGTTCGAGAAACTTTAGCACATTCTTAATAATAATACCCAAAAAGAAGATAATAGCTGAAGTAGAAAAAAATAGCTTGGGGTAAACGTTTTTCCCATGTGCTGATTATGCTTTGAAGCTTGCACTTTACTAGTATCCAGGTTAAGATAGCCCATTCAGAAAACAGGCTCAGTCGGACCATGTTTGCAGGCAGTTCAAATATTACTCTCTGTGTTGGGAATTGGAATGCTGTGTGTGACAGAGTGGGTGAACTTAAATATGGCGGTAAGACAAAGGCGCAAAATGTGGTCCTGTTTTCGATTGAAATGCAGGTAAAAGGGAGAACAATTCCAGAAATTCAAACAAATGGTCAATGTAAGCATCATTTTTAAATCAATGCAGCTAACTTTTGTAAACTTTTTTAAAAATTACATTAAAAAACATTGAAGACATATTATTTAGGAAGAAAGACTTTAAGTATGCGCCAGTAAACAGACTGTCAAGAAAGTCCACATTCTCTGAGCTTCATCAGTGAATATTATTCACCGTGACCCCACAGAAAAAAATCAATGCGGCATAGAAATATATATACCAGGGGTCAACTGAAAGCAAAAGTTGCAAGAACTATCAGGCACATGCATCAAAGTCTTTTGCGATCGCAAACAGTGCGAATAGCAGAAATCGGCCGTTTGCGATCGCAAAATTAGCTTTTGCGATGCATCAAGGGTCAAGGCCCTCGCAATTTGAGAATTCACAATTAATTGCGGGTTCTCAAATTGCAATTACATTTAGGGAATCGCATTTTGCGATTCCTTAAATGCAATGCATTAAAGTTAAAAAATCTGCGATTTCGCATATATGGGGGAGCAAATAACCATGAAGTTGAACTTCATGGTAATTTGCTAAAACTTTGAAAAATGCACTTTTGTGCATTTTTCAAAGTTTCATGTTGCGCACACACATGCCCTTAGGGCATGTGTGTGTGCAACATATGTGCACAGATCAATTTCAGGGGTGCAACAGGGTGTCCTTTTGACACCCTGGCACCCTTGAAATTGCATTCTCAATTTGCGATTCTCTAATTAAGAATCGCAAATTGAGAATTTCTTCCCATTCATTCCTATGGGCCTCTAGGCCCATAGGAATGAAAGGGGAGGTATTCCTTAATTGCGATCCACAATTTGCGAGTCGCAATTAAGGAATCTTTAGAAATCACTATTTTTTAAGCAATTTCTACATGCATAGGCTTTTGTGATTCCTTAATTGCGATTCCTTAAAAATCGCAATTAAGGAATCGCAAAAGCCAACATTGATACATGTGCCTGTTAATGTAATGAACTGCAAGTATGTGCGAATGAACTCAGAGTCAAGGAAGCCAACATTAGTGAAGCATCAACTGCGTGTACTGATGAAAAACAATATTTCATAGAACTGCCAATGGCAAGGGTCAATAAAAGCAAAGGTTGACCTGACGACGTGTAATGGAAAGGTGGATCAGAAGCAATGGATGTCATGATAAAGAGCTACCATATTTGATATTTTCCGGCCTTAGCATTACACACTAACACTTAATTTTTTCAAAGTATTCAGTCAATTATTAATAGAGTGGCATAGCAACCTCTGCATTAAAGGTGTTTCAAAATCTCTGGGGATTCATGGTGACCCAAATCAACTGCCAGCGGACATTAACTTCTGCATCACTGTTTTGTGGCAGTAGCTGGGGAAACATATGCAGTAAACAACTTCAACGGTGTTACAATTTAAAAAATACTTTAGTTCATACTTTATATTTCCATGTACAAAGGTCTTAGTGTTGGATGCAAACTTACAGAAAACTCCGCACATTGGAACCGGCCTGTCACATCAGGAAGATCCCATGTTCTTTTACTGTAGGTGGTGTTCGCGTGAAAGGAGACCTTTTCAACCACTATGCATTAGAGAATGGAAAGATCCTTCCTTGGATTGCACAAAGCATGAAGCATAAAATGTGCAAAAATCGATATGTGATCATGTGAACATGCTTCAAAACCTATACCATAGCCAAGCAAATATTACAAGCATGCACACATGGGACACAGGTGAGCAGGAGTGCCAAGTACCTAAGAGTGGAGAGAAGTGTAAAGGGCTTGAGCGCTAGCAGAAGTCTCAGCAGCCGGTAAACAGGAGCCTCTGGGACCTGATGGTGAAAGGAATCTTCAGGGAACCGAGGCTGAGCAGGAGCCTTGGACTGTGGATGCTAGGCAACTTCTCAGGGAGTATGGGTTGAAAATAAACAAAACAAAACAAATAAAAGTGTGAACCCCAAATACCCCAAATCATATTCATCACAGATTTCGAACCAATTAGTCTAATCCCTTTAAACAAATATTGCGGAATATATTTATACCAAGTTATGTAAAGCTCCTCTTACATGCATATCAGGAGTCTTGATGTCAGAGATCCATCTCTCAGCATCTGTTTAACAAACGGTCCATCAGCATTGCCCCGCCCCAATTACTTTCATCTTTTGTACATTTTTAGGTTTCGCCCTGGCCGTAGCACCTGCGAAGCAGGTGCTCCACCCAGGGCGAAATCTTATGATCCTACACTATGGGGCTTAGTTCCTCCTCTGTCTTCCATTGGCTAGCTCCATAAATGGAGGCTAGCCATTGGAAGAGATTGGCTGTCAATCACGCTTTCCCCGTGAAAACGCGATTCGGGGGCGTTTCCGTGTCTTTTTTTAAGTCACGCCCTCTCCTCTTCCCATTGGCTGGAATTTTAACTTCCAGCCAATGGGAAGGGGAGAGCACGCACACACGCCCCCCGAATCCCAAAATGACCTGGTTTCAGCTGTCTACCCCTCCCTTGTTATTACTTGATTTTTGCTTGCGAGAAAGAGTCACTCAAAGTCCTTGAATGCCACTCATAATTATAATTAAATTATAAAAATTGCAGACATAAGAAATTTGAAACCTTGTCCGCTTATGCACCTCTACATACCAGTGAGTTGAATGTTCCCCGTCTAGCGCTCTGTTTATAAATCGACTCGCAGCCATTGGGAGGATTCCTAAAAAAATAAAAACTAACCCTATTAAACCATCTGTACACTGTAAAGTTGATAACAGTTGCTAAACCGCGAGGAAAGCCGGGCGAAACACGAGGCGAGCGGGCTGCCGGGCACGGGGCTGGGCCTGGGCGGAGGAGGAGGGCCGCGGCCTGGAGGAGGAGCCGCCGCACAGGGCGGGAGCGGTGGAAAAGGAAGCGGCCTGTTCCCTCGGTCGCCGCCGCAGCACTGGCTCACTTGGCCTGTTCCTTCAGACGCCGCGTTCTCCACAGCCGGGTAGAGGCAGAGCCGGTGGTAGCCGTCGTCGCCATGCCGCCCGTGGACCTGAGGAGCCGCGTGCGTTGTATGATCGAGGCCCAGCGGGTCACGGTGTTCAGCAAGGCCAGCTGCCCCTACTGCCACAAGGTGCGCGGGGAATGGGGCGCCAGCGATCAGAGAGAGGGAGGAGGCCACCGGGGGAGGAAAGTGACAGGTGCCGGGGGAGGGAGCACCTCTCCTCAGCGGAGTCTGAGGTAACTCTGGTCACAGGCCAGTGTGGGGGGCACCGGACGGGGCATGAACTAACTGCCGCGGTACCAGGGGGGGAGCGGGCAGGGAGGGCCGGGAAGTGCTCCTCAGGCCAGGGACAGGGGGCGCACCTCAGGCCGGGGGGCACCAGGCGCTCCTCAGGCAGGGCCCGCACCTCAGACCGGAGGCCTGAGGCGGGGGTCTCCTCAGGCCGGGGGCATGCGGCGCTCCTGCTCGTGACTGAAAGGCTTGTTGGCAGGTGACATTCCTGTCAGAGCTCAGGCTGACTTCCGGCCATTTGCGGCCTCCCCCGCCTCTTAATGTGCCCAACTAGTAAGTCTGAAATCCTCGCCCTTAGTCACCATGGGGGCCCCAGCCGTCCCATTGTGTAGTGCTTGTGTAATCCTCTGCACTTTCCTGCTTCAGCATGCCCTTTCGCAGTTAAGTATTACTAAATCCTTTCTTCCGTGGCTTGCACCATCCTAGTCGATTGACTCCCTCATCCTTCCAGAGACCACCCTCCCTCTGTATACCCGACCCACATCTTTCTACCGCATCAGGAGGGGCAGCCCTCCGCTCCTCCACCGTATTTGAATTCCTGCACTACAAGCATGTTTACTTCATCCTCACCGCCTTAGCAAAATCCATGCACTGCCCTTCTGCGACAGGTCTCTTTATGCACCTTGCAAATTATTTTGTCATCGTAGATGCAGCTAGAGTGATAGCAAATACACGCAGAACAAACTAGAGTTCTGCCCTCGGACCTCTTAAGTCTGTTATGTAAGTGTTTTACGCTGCCTCATTATTAATGTGGGCAAGTTTTCAAAGCTCTTAAGTCAGGCGGAACTGCACATTGCAGGAAATGTCAGTATGTTACATTGGGGAAAGATGCAAACAAATAAAAATAAACACAAGAATTCCAAAACACACTAATTCAGACCAATGATTTAAAGTAGTAGAGCAACACTTTCTCTCCAACGTGGTTTCTCTAATCCAATACAGCGTTCTTTAGGAGGGTCTTGTAACTAGTTATATGTGTTCAATTCCTGGTGATCTACAGTTCACGGGAGGTGCTCTGCACACATCAGAACTCTGAAAGTGAACATATTTAGCTCTTAAATTCCCACTCCAACATTATGCAGGTATGCTGAAAACCAACATACAGGGTGAGCTTGCCTCCAAGATAAGCAGGAGTGCTGGTTGTGATAGATTTGCAAATGATGCAGCTGGTCTTGAAGATGGTGTATGCTGGCAATGTGAACCAAAGCACTTCCATCAGATTGAGGTGATGTGATCATATTTCTTCAGGCCGTGGATAAGATGTGCTGAAGCATGTAGGATGCCAGTGTAGAGTCTGTGAGGCCATGGAGTATGTCACTTCTTAAATACAGATAATAGACTTCAACGGCATGAACATTAGTTCTAAAGTTGCTTTCTGGAGGATACAGTTTGATATTCTTTAGAAGGGAGAGCTGGTACCAGGCTTTCCTTGTGTTTTTTGGTAACATGTTCCTCGAGTGAGAGGTTGGTTTTCAGAATGAATCAAAGTGATTTGGGAATCAGTGAGAGTTTGGGTTTGAAGCAGTCGCGTGTCATATCATTCAGACAGGTTTGCACTGTATCTTGACTATTGTTCTAGGCTAATAGCAGGTGTTCTGTCTTGGTTGGGTTGAGCTTCAGTTAGGCACGTCTGGGTGATGTGCAAGCAGCGTTTGACGCATTGGCTCTCCAAAGCAGAGGAGACTTAAGTATAGTTGTTTCATCAGCAGATTGGTTTTAACTGTGAGAAGAGCATCAAGAGGCTTCATGTGGAGGTTCAAGGTGGCAGGAGTCAATAAGCAGCTCTGTAGGACTCTACATCTGATGGGGGTCTTTTGGGACCCTGAGCTGCCTTTATGAAGAAACTGGTGTCAGGTGGAGGAGAACCAGTAAAAGACATTGATGAATCTCATTTGTGACTCGAGGGAGGGATGCTAGACTGTTGAGGGCAACTTACAGAAAGAAGAGGATGGGGGGGTCGTCTTCATCTGTGGTCAAAAGTGTATCATTTACAATGTGTAACGGAGCGGTCCATGTGCTGCCGCATGATCTGAAGCCAGACTGGCAGTCCATGCCGGAGATTATTAGCGTTGCTGTGATCTTGGAGTTTACCATAGACTGCTTTTTAGGTTTCGCCTGGCATCCGCTGGCGAAATCTAATGTTAGAACAGTTCTGGCTTTGGTCCCGCCTTCTCTTCCATTGGCTAGCTCCATAAATGGAGGCTAGCCATTGGAAGAGCGATCTGTCCGTCATTGCCAGAGCAGATTTGTGGGTGTTCCCGCGATTTTTACTCATCCCGCCCCCTTGCGATCGTCATGGGTGGGGGGGTTTTCTTTTTTTTTTTTTCGGTCATGTTTTTGTCTTTTTCGAAGTGTCTTCTGTTGGAGTGGGCTGCGAGATTTAAGTTGCCAAGAAGTACTGTGTATTCGCGATCTGGTAAGCAGCATTTTGTTTCTAATATCTATTCCCTTTGTACTTCTATCTCGCCTCATGTTGTCTCCCTGTCTGTGTCTCCGTCTTGTTGTCTCTGTTGCCCCCGTTTCATGTCCTTTCCAATGGAATGCTTTTGTCAGCATATTTACATTGTTTCTGTGCTACGTCTATCTCGCCTCATGTTGTCTCCCTGTCTGTGTCTCCGTGGTGTTGTCTTTGTTGCCCCCGGAAGAAGTCCAGGTGAGTGCTCCCCTCCCCTCCCGCTGTCCGTGTGCCCGTTCCCGCCCCCCTCCCGCTGTCCGTGTGCCCGTTCCCGCCCCCTCCCCCCTCCCGCTGTCCGTGTGCCCGCTATTGGCATTGTAAATGACAATGCCATTTATTTATCTGTTTTCAAAACCAACACATAAATACAAACTTTGTCGTTTACAATGCCATTAGCTCAAACTTTTCAAAAGGCGAAACCATTGCATTGTAAATGCTTGTTTATACCATGTAGTCTATGAAGCAAGGAAGGGTTTTCTCATTCTCAGTTTCTGCATATTAAATGGCACAATGCTTTCGTTCAGATTTCAGGAATATCCTTGAGAACTCTTATGTTTTTATCCTGCCAGTATCATTAGTTCCTTTAAAAACCCATACATTTAGAAGAACTGTCTTACATATCCTTTTTAGGTCTCGCCTTCGCAGCGCGCATGTTTAGGAGGACCTTTAGCCTTCGCTCTGCTCTTTTTGGAAGCACATTCTCGTGCTTGTGGCGACATACAGCTCGCGGGAGCGAGCAGGGGCGTGCCACAAGCACGAGTGCAGTGCTTGAAAATGAGCAGACTGAGCGCGCAGGCAAGCACCTCTCCTGGGCTTGTTACCCTTTCCTTTGTTGCGCCTTTCTTTCCA
This sequence comes from Lissotriton vulgaris, assembly GCF_964263255.1. NCBI lineage: Eukaryota > Metazoa > Chordata > Amphibia > Caudata > Salamandridae > Lissotriton > Lissotriton vulgaris. The sequence continues at coordinate 299,491,717 of NC_141695.1, forward strand.
GCCGTTTCTCTTGTTATGTTTTCTCCTGTCCTACCTAAGCACTTCACTTTTTATCTTTATCTCTCTCATGTTTTCTCTCGTCCCTTCTTTCTGCTCATCCTTTCTTCCTCTTTGGCTTTCCCGTTGCTCTCTTCTCCTACTTCTCCCTACGCTATTTTTCACATGTCCCTTTCTCTTATCTGCCCATTCTTTCTTTTTCTCTCCCAGACGGACGCCGTCCGATCCACCTCAGCCTGCCAGCAATCCTCCCTCAAAGTACGGCCCCTCTGGATTGCTCGCATAGAACTCCGCCCCCTTCTTCCTAATGCTGCTATGTCCAATCTCACGCTCACTGCCTCCCCTGAAAGCTCCTCCTCCCTGTACCGCCCACTTAATCTCAACAGAGCTGTCATGGCCTCCACAGACCGCAGCCGGTATCCTGTATCTGCTTGCTTCAGGGTTTCGTTCTCCGATCTTCACCTGTCTTGCCTATTCCCTCTCCTCCCTACACTTTCTAGCAGTTTTCGCCTCACTCTGTCAGTGCCTCTTACTTTCACTGTGTGGCCACTTTTTCTTTCTGCTTCGACTCTTCGCTACTTCCCTCTTCGTGTTTTACACCCCCATTTCTTCTAATCTGCAGCGATATATACATTTGCTCCACCCTGTGTTCCGCCTCTGTCATCTCCTTTCACCGTTGCCTGCTCTTCCCCCTGTCCACAGTGCGCTAGCGCATTGCAATTGCGTGCGTTAACAACTGTACCACCGTCCCAGGAACACATTTGGGTAAGACTGTTCCCTTAGTAAATCTGTTTCCTCCTCAAATAGCTATGCTGGCCTAAAGTTGTGATATTTATCAGCCGTAAAAAATTTCGAAGGAGGCATAAGGCGAGTTAGTTGCAAAGGACCAGCTTGCTGCCTGTTACTTGAGTTGAATCAAGGTCAGTCGGGGATAGCTACAGATACAAGAAATCCAAAACAAAACCGATACAGCATAAAATGGCTGCCGTGTGATGAAGTCTCCTATCGAAGTTTTGGACTATTTGTCTGTTTTCTATGTCTCTTACCATTATGCTTATTGTGAAGCCTATAAAGGGGCAAACCCTTCCATTTGGTATGAAATGCAAAACAAGCATTGGCATAGCCAATCGGTCTCACCTTTGGGACCTTATAAGTATTTAATTATCCTTGGTGCAACTTCAACAGTTACATGGCTAAACACTAATAGTGTCCCAAAGGCGAGACCTATTGGCTCTGCCAATGCTTGTTCTCTTTCCCTCCCCCGGGGGTACCATTAATTGCTTTCTTTTGCCCTATCTGGCCGGTCTTGGTCTTTCCTCAACCCACGCTTAACCCCACGCCCACCTCCCAGCGCAACCACGTCATAAGGGCTCTCGCTCCCACTTACACACAGTGACCGTCTCTACGGCACACAGCTTGATACATTCGCCTGCCGGCACGAGATGCATGATGGTCTACCGACCCAAGATTCATTCACCTTGAAACTCGGCATGTCGTGCATTTGTGCAGATACTTCACTGGATCTGCCATTGAACAGGTAACCTCCTCCCTTTTTCCGACCACCTGCCATATTATCCGATGTAGACTCTCACCGGCTTAACCCTTTGCTTCTACCTTCCCTCCCCAGCTGGACTCGGGATCCCGTTCATCCATAATAGAGCTCAAACTCATCCCTTGACGTCTCATTTTCCTCCAATTACTTCTTTTAACTAACACTGGCCTTACTTTTACATGACTGCCTTGTGCTCCTAGAGGACCACACAGAATTAATGCAGTAAGCTTTTACGTCCATCCATGGCACTATTACCCAGGCTTATTATTACCTTATCCACCCATGACCTCCTAATTCTCATTGCTGATTTCTCCCCCCTTAGGCCATCCCAGGAAGCTCTCACCTTGAATTGATTGGCTCAACATCCAACGGGCACCTTGCAACTTCCACAGGTAGCCCTCTATGTTCTCCTTTTACCCCACTTTGCTATCTATAGGTACCTAATGGTTCTTAACTTTCCCCTTTTTTCACCCCATACAGCACTCTTGTAATCTATGTAACTTGGTCCTGATGATGACCTGAAATCATACAGGTTGAAACCCCGTCGACCTTCCATCGCAATTGTGGGCGCTATTGGGGTTTCCGTAAACATCAGAATCTTTTTGTAAATTATTTGCGGACTGTTTTCATGACCATCAACCAATTTGGTTTTTGCGCCTCGTCCCGCTGTTACTTCACTTTTTTGTGACGTCACTTGCGCTGTTCACTTGCCTCAAGAGCACATATGTGCACATTTTACCCTTGGGTTACTTCTACATATAATGTAATGTAGTGCTAATATAACTACTTTTATTCTAAATAGATCTAATTATCTTCTCTAAACCTTAGTGGTCTCCCTTATTACCCTCCCTCCAACATTGAATAATTTTATTTTTACTTGTCTTACTTAAATATTCCTGGTTGAGACATTATTGCTTTGTTAAACATATGTACCCAGTTCTCAACTGGGTTAACGGGCTTTCTCCTGTTCTTGTTCTTTGCCCTCCTTGAGAAAAGCAGTCATCATTATATTCCTAAAACATAGAAAGTCCCCTAACCTCCGTGACTCATACTGGCCACTCTTAATAAACGTGAACAATGAAATCTATGCTAAGATCCTTGCCAACAGACTCCAGCCTCTCTCACCAAAGATAATCAGACCGGACCAGTCCGGCTTTGCCTCTGGCCATTTTACCTAGCATAACTTGTGCATCATATTCGCAGTGATGCACCACATTGACCCCCGCGTCTCAGCAGTGGCCACCTTATTTAATTCTTCAAAAGCATTTGATTTGCTGCCATGGGCAAATCTTCTCCCCCTCCTCTCTCGAATTGGTCTCAGCCCTGGCTTCATCAAACAAATCCAACTCCTTCCTCTACACTATCCACACAGTGAGAGTCTGCCTAAAAGGGCTGATATCTGAACCCCTTCCGATAACCAGAGGTACACGACAGGGGTGCCCACTGTCCCACTCCTTTTTGCCATCCCCATGGAGTCACTAGCAGCGAGACTTAGACAACATCACGTACACATGGGACTTTGATTTGCCACCAGGGGACTGGCGGTGTCCATGAACGCGGATAACATCACCCTATATACTTGTGACCCTCAGCCTCAGACCCCGTAGCCTCACACCGGAACCTGCCTAACAACAGCCAGGCTTGCAGTGCATGTAGCAAGCAAAATCACTTCTCCAAAGTCTGCTGCTCTTCCGAAAGATGATGACCCAAAGGCCTATGGAAGGTAATACGCATCATGGAACTACACCCAGACAACCTGTTGAACGCCGACATAGATGAAGATGACACAGCGGTTGTCCACGTGGTGAGGAGGCTGGATATCCTCAAGGCCACCCAGCAGACTGTCTCTTTGTACCAGACATAGTGAAAAACCACACTGTCTTGACTTTCATTGACATGGGAGCCCTGGTCAATCTCATGGTTGTTTATGTCTACCACAGCTTACCTGACTCACCAGCACTCCGGAACCTAGCTTGCAGGTATACGCTTTCGGCAACCGATCACTGTTGCAGCTTTGTGGCGTACTCCTAAAAGGCATGTCCCACGACTCCACATGCTGGAGAGCAAAAGTCTACACGTCGCAAGAAGGGTCAGGATTCCTCATTAGTTGTTGCGCGGCCCAAGATCTCAACCTCATGCAATTTGCCTTTAGCGTTCATTTGTATGATCTAGACCATTTCTTGCCGGAGTTCTCACTATTGTTTGACAGAATCGGCAGTCTGACGGGTACTGCCATTCAACTACACATTGATGAGTCTGTTGCTCCTGTGGCCTTAAGGCATTGAAGAATTGTGTCCACCTTCGACCCAAGATGGAGACCGAACTGAAGCTACTGGAGAAGGACAGTATCATTGAGAAGGTATGAGGCCCCACACGGTGGGTGTCCCCCATCATAGTGGCATAGAAGCCCAAGAACGCCAGACGCAGTCCACATTTGTGTTGACATGAGGGACTCGAACCTAGCGATCAAGCAAAAACGTCATCTTACACCAACCATAGATGACATTATTGGGAAGCTGTTGTGCTCGAAATGGTTCTCAAAAATGGACATTAGGTCAGACTACTTGTGTCTCCTTTATTGAAGAAAACTACGCTAGACCCTCAATGTCTCTCTAATGATAGACCTATCTCCCTGCTACCTTACCCGATAAAGATCCTAGAAAGAGTAGTGAGTAAGTCCCTCCCAAAATATGCGGAAGAAATCCATCTCCTAGATGAAGTTCAATTTGGGTTCCGCCTGGGATTTGGCACTGAAATTGCCTTGGTGACAGCCCTTGATGACCTTAGAATACGGGCTGACAATGGCCAAACAGCCATACTAGTGTTACTAGACATGTCAGCCGCATTCGACACAGTCAATAATAAGATCCTGATCAAGAGACTTGAGGAGGATGGTATTGTGGGCAAGGCACTGGACTGGCTACAGTCCTATCTTCTTAACAGGCAGCAGGCAGTGACCATGACACAATTTCTCTCTCAGAACAGCCCCGTAAAATATTGGGTTCGGCTATAAATCCAATCCTTTTTAATTTTTACCTGCACCCACTATCTCCCTTACAAAATCCTTTGGTATAAAAATCATAAATTTTGTAGACGATACCCAACTTGTCTTTTCACTTGAGGGCAATGATACAATCCCCTTGGAAAAATGTCATAGCTGCATGCGGGAAACAGCAGGCTGGCTTAGAGTTAATTCTCCGCAATTCAATGGCGACAAGACGGAAGTACTATGCTGTGCTACAAGTAAATTTCTCTGTCCTCTGCCAGCTTATTTTTGCCCAGTCCCTGCAAATAACCCCCCGCTGCCTGTTAAAACAGCCCGTAATCTAGGAGTACTACTAGATAGTAATCTAGAACTGGACTCCCAAGTGAATAAAACAGTGAGCACTTGCTTATCTCTGCTCCGAGCTCTTCAAAAATTACTCCCTTTTTTACCAGCTTTAGCTAGACCTCAAGTGGTAAGGAGTATTATTGTGAGCTGATTAGATTACTGTAATGCCCCACTCATGAAAGCCCCTGTCTCCTTACAAAAAAGCTGCAAAGGATACAAGTAATTGCAGCTAAGCTTGCATTAAACAGACAACGCAGAGCCTCTGCTTTGCTTGCTCTAAAATATCTTCATTGGTTACCCATCGCGCAGAGAGTTCAGTTTAAGGCACTCTGTATTGTTTATAGGGCAGCACATAAAATGGGGCCTAAGCTCTTACAGAGGAAACTACTCTGGTATTCCACAGCTAGAAGCTTCTGTTCTTCCTCAGAACCCCACAGACAGCGGATCGACGCGGCACCTACTCGGTTCTCTTTAAAACGGGACATCTGAGAAACACTGTACAGTGGAGGTTAACACCATATTTCAGTAAAAGCCTCTTGTGCCTCCATAAAGAATCTTGGAAGGAGGAGCCACATGATATTGACGCAGAGCCAGACTTCAGTACTCACAGATACAGTCACTGAAAGGATAACATTCATGACCTATAAGGCCCAGAGACCGACCAGTAAATGAGCTGCCCTTTTAACTCTATCGGACTATTTATGATCTAAGGGAAATACAGCACTCTACATGAATATAAACAGGCCAGTCATCAGACTGCACTACTAACATGAATATTCCAACTATAACTAAACGTTGGGACCATAATTGATCGCGTATCAAGAATAGCGACTTCTAACCCTCAGGGCAATGACAAGTAACCCTTGCCAGTGACAGCAAACATATGGTCTTGATAAAGGTGGTAATGAATAAGTGAACCCACCGAACGCGGCGCCGCACTCCAGGGTATAATTCAGGCCTCCAACACCAGAATTGATCTGCTGATGCAATAGTAATACGATACTGGTGTCTTAACAGCGGAGCTAGAATATACAATTTGTGTTCTGTCTTTTAAATTGTGCAGGTCACAATTGTATGTATTCTCTGTGAAAGTATTTTTTTAATTGTGTTTTAGAAGTAGGGATCTAGATTAGCTATACCCTCCACTGTGTTTTTAAGTTTGTCGTAATAAATGCACTTTTAAGTATTTTCTTGTTTCTGTTGTATGTACTTGTGACATTGTAAGGTTGGTATTACAATCTGTGTTTAGGTTTTCCCCAAGGGAATCTTCCCTTCTTCGGGTGCTCTAAAATATCTTCATTGGTTACCCATCGCGCAGAGAGTTTAGTTTAAGGCACTCTGTATTGTTTATAGGGCAGCACATAAAATGGGGCCTAAGCTCTTACAGAGGAAACTCCTCTGGTATTCCCCAGCTAGAAGCTTCTGTTCTTCCTCAGCCAATTTCATATGTATTCCACATTTTAACAAAGCTCGACTGGGTGGTTGATCATTTAGCCTTGTAGCTTCCAAACTTTGGAATGTACTGCCAATCGAGCTCAGACAAATTAACACCCTGCTGCGGTTCAGGAAGGAATAGAAAAGCAGACTTTTTCAAAGAGAATAATTTTTCAATCCCCTCAGTCTGATTCTTAAGATTTTCAGTTATGCACAGTGTCCTTTTACCGGTAATCTCAGTGCCAGGATACCCGTTGAGTGGCAGCCGCACTATAGAAATGCTACTTACAATACATTACATTACATTACTTTACTACCACCAAGTCCCGGTGCACCTGGACTGCTGTTCCATTTCCACCTTCTCAACCCTCGCATGCCTCTAGAGGTACACAAACCTCAACTTCTGCATCTCCAGCGCAGCCGAAGTCTTCCTGAAGAACGTCCTCCATGGCCTGCCTGGGGTGCTCAATGTGAGTGACGATATCCTCGTTCACACCCCAATTCTTGAAGAACATCTGACTCATCTTCATACTGTATTCACACGGTTCAAGGAACGTGGACTCACACTACACCGAGAAAAGTGTGACTTGTTATGGAAGGACATCAGCTTATTTGTATACCGCTTTTTGGGCAAAGGCTTTGGCCCTGACCCCGACAAAGTAAAGGACATTCAGGAAGCCCCAGCCCCATCATCCATGTCAGGAGTCCGCAGTTTCCTGGGCATGGTGACAACCTGCAGCCAACTTGAAAAGTGTGTTACCCATCCAGTCCATGGGTATGTGAACCTGAGTAGGAAGAAGCATTCCGACAGACCAAGGCCGCCCTGTCCGCAGATAACACTCAAGTGTACTTCAACCCCCACAGGATATCACAACTAGGAGTAGATGCTAGTCCCACCGGCCTGGGTGCAGTGCTGGCTCAGTGGCAAGAATTCAGAGAATGAGCACTGGTTTTATACGCCAACTATATGCTTACACCCACGGAACAGGGCTATTCCCCAATATAGCCCCAGGCGATTGCCATCCTATTGGGCTTCAGGCATTTCGACATCTACTTGTACGGCCGCCCCTTCTCCGTCATCACGGACCACAAGTCACTGATCCCGCTCTTCCAAAGGTCCTCATCAAAACCCCCCCTGAGGATTGAAGAGTGGATCCTACAGCTGCAAGAGTTTCATTTCACTATGGAATACTGGCCTAGCACCCGGCACCCAGACGATTTCCTGCCCAGGCATGCCTGACCAGCCAATCTTCTGGGGGCCATGGAAGCTGTAGTGAGGATGAATGTGGATCACTCCAAACCTCTTTTGAGGTCCTTAATGGAGGTAATAGATGCTACCCAACACAATGACTGCTTGCAGATCACTATCGAGGCAGTTGCCACCAGAGATTGGCGGCCGCTTTAAAATCTGACATCCTTCCGCACAGAAAACACCCAATCAATCCTCTAGTCATTGATCACATCCACCAGGAGCTGTCAGTAGCCAGCGATGGGGGTCTGGTGAGAGGTACACAACTTATATTGCTAGAAAGTCTCACACAGAAGGCAGCATTCCTAACATACGTACACCAAGACATCGTAAAGTCCAAGAACCAGCTCAGGAATAAGGTTTATACATGGAAAAACTAGAAGTACCAAAGCTCAAAGGAAATACTATGGCTACATTATTGTAATAATACAACTATGTGATATCGCTGTACAAAAGTAGACAATGAGCAAGAAGAATGTTTAACAGTTAAGCCCAAAAGAAGAGACCAAAACATACTATCACCATTTGTTTGGAAACTACTCATATGAATATAAATCGCTTTGCATAGCGCTTCTTGCTTCACTTCTGCCATTTCTAAGCATAGTATATAACAAGTCATACTAGTTCCCAAGGTTACTCAATTAATTACCATCTTCTAGGGCGCCCTGTCAATCACTTCTGAGGCCGAACCACAAAACAATTCTGCATGCCTCTATTTCATGTCGTTCTTGGTAAGTTAAAACAGTGTATAATGAAAACTACCTTTATCACTGTAGTAAAGCAGGGTTCAGGAGGTGGTAATATGTGACATAAGATGTTTTTTCATATTTATTATGTTGCATTTTGCTGTGGCTGTGATATTGTGTTGTTTTTGGCTGTAGTGCTTTTGTGCGGCCATATTGCAATTTGATGTGTTTTATTGTGCTTGTGTTGTCCTATGCATTTGTTATGTGTTGTCAACTAATGCTACTACATTTCCTGCCTAATGGAGCACATGCATTTCAAGTTCCAGAATCCAGATATGCAACTATTTACCATTGTCAAGGAGGTAAAATAGCAGTGCTCCAGCTCTTCAACTATTTAAGACGGTACACAGACAAAATATCGATTTTTTAATATCGATAAGCAAAAATATCGAAGTTTTAATATCGATATACAAAAATATCGAAGGTAAGTAATATCGACAGTCTAAATATCGATATTGGTATGATATCAGTAATATCGAAGTTGTAAATATCGATGTTAATAATATCGAAATTAATAACTTTGATGTTACTAATATCTATTTTTAAATAAATTTAGTGTATATTATATTGTATTAATTATGTTTTATTATTTTTTTTAATGTTATTTTATTAAATATTGTGTTTTACTACTGTAGCGGGTTGTGGGTTTATAGGGGAATAGGGTGGGAAGTAATTTAATTATGTTAAATTAATTATTAATTATTAGGAATTATTAATTAATTAATTGAGAATTAATTTTAAATTATTTTTAATTAATTTATTAATTGATAAATATGTTCTGTAGCGGGTTATGGGTTTATAGGGGAATAGGGTGGGAAGTAATTTCATAATAATTAATTAATTGATATATGTTTGTATATATTTTAATTAATAATTAATTGGTAATTACTTAATGAATTAATATCATTTTTTTCATATTTATAATGATTCATTAGTTGGTAATTAATTATTATTAATTATTTAATAAATTAATTACAGTAATTTTTATATATAATTTATTGTTATTCTTAATTAATTAATTGTGCAAAATAATATTAATATTTAAATTAGATTAATTACAGCAAATGTGCTAATATATTTACTTTATTGTTATTGTTAATTAATAATTAATTGGTAATTAATTAATATTAATTAATTTTGGGTACAGGGGTATTTTTAGGGATCAGGGTCAGTTTTCAGTTCATGGGTACAGGGGTATTTTTAGGGTTCAGGGTCAGTTTTCAGTTCATGGGTAAAGGGGTATTTTTAGGGTTCAGGGTCAGTTTTCAGTTCATGGGTACAGGGGTATTTTTAGGGTTCAGGGTCAGTTTTCAGTTCATGGGTACAGGGGTATTTTTAGGGTTCAGGGTCAGTTTTCAGTTCATGGGTACAGGGGTATTTTTAGGGTTCAGGGTCAGTTTTCAGTTCATGGGTACAGGGGTATTTTTAGGGTTCAGGGTCAGTTTTCAGTTCATGGGTAAAGGGGTATTTTTAGGGTTCAGGGTCAGTTTTCAGGTCATGGGTACAGGGGTATTTTTAGGGTTCAGGGTCAGTTTTCAGTTCATGGGTACAGGGGTATTTTTAGGGTTCAGGGTCAGTTTTCAGTTCATGGGTAAAGGGGTATTTTTAGGGTTCAGGGTCAGTTTTCAGGTCATGGGTACAGGGGTATTTTTAGGGTTCAGGGTCAGTTTTCAGTTCATGGGTACAGGGGTATTTTTAGGGTTCAGGGTCAGTTTTCAGTTTTTGGGTAAAGGGGTATTTTTTGGGTTCAGGGTCAGTTTTCAGTTCATGGGTAAAGGGGTATTTTTAGGGTTCAGGGTCAGTTTTCAGTTCATGGGTAAAGGGGTATTTTTAGGGTTCAGCGTCAGTTTTCAGTTTTTGGGTAAAGGGGTATTTTTAGGGTTCTGGGTCAGTTTTGGGTTTTTGGGGTACAGTCGTACAGGGTAAAAATTAAATAAATTTAAATTTAATCAATTAAATGAAATTACAAAATATAAAATTACATTACATTATTAAGTTTTTAATTTATTTTAAATGTATATGTATTAGTTTTAATTTTTTAATTATGTTTTAATATTTTTATTTAATATTTGTAACATTATATGTATTTTATAATTATTTTAACATCATTATTAATACATTTTAAAAAACGATATTTTTTTTTTCGATATTTTTGTACTACGATATTATTTTTCCGATATTTTTGTACTTACCTTGTTAGGGATAGGATTCCGATATTTTTGACTTCGATATTTTTGTCCCGATATTTTTGTATGTCGATATTTTTAATTTCGATATTTAGTCAGACATTCATTTAAGACGAGTCAGCTCAAAACTGACCTGCTTTACAGCCCCAATGAGATACAGTACCAATTGGGAAACAACATTTACAAAGGCTCGAACCACGCAGGCCATTACATTGCAAGTGTTACAACAAATGCATCTTTACCACGCATTCCTTTACCATGCATATCGTTACAAAAACATGCCTTAGGGAAAGCGGCACTGGACTTCAAAGTCCAACTTTCGCTTCTGTAGCGCTGAATGGAGTTGGATTAGTAAATTATACCTCTGAATTATACCTCACGCTTCCTATAAGGCATGTTGATGTAAAGATATGTGTGGTAAAGGAATGCATGGTAAAGACTCATTTGTTGTAATGCCCGCGGTGTAAAGTCATGCGTGGAAAAGGCCTGCGTTATTCCAGCATACAACCCCCAGAGGTCAAATGCAAGCATTATACTCAATGAACTATCTTGCCCACTGTACAGAAGGCTTGGATGTTCTTTGTCAGTGTTACTGGTACCATTTACAGTCGGATGTATGTCGTTACTACGCATGCTTTTACAACGCATGCCGTTACCACGCAGGTTTTACAACGCAAGTCGTTACACCGACTTGCGTTGGGGGTCGCTGGTTAGTGAATAGTTTAATTTACTATTCCAACTCAAGTCCCCGTGGATAGTAGGGAAGGTTTTGGATAGTGAATTACACTATTCCCTATCCTACAGCGCCCCCCAGCGCAAGTCGTTGTAACGACTTGCGTTGTAAAAGTTGCGTGGTAAAGGTACTGCGTGGTAAAAGTTGCGTTGTAAACGCTGTTCCCCTTTACAGTCGATTGCCTAGGTATTGACTTTCAGATTGACTTTTTATGAAAGTAAATAATACAGAATATGTGTAGATGTCAATCAAATAGGGTTAGCCAGTGGGGTCAGGTGAATGTGCCTTGCACAAGACAAGAGAGCAGAGGTGGCACTCAGACTAGAAGCAAGGTACAGTGGGAAACAGAGCTTCACTGGGAATTAGTAACAAAGCAGATGTGAAAGTGATAGGTGAATAGTGACATGGATCAAGAGAGTAAGCCAGGGGAGTGGGTCCTTGACTGATACAGTTGATTACCTGAGTGATTGTGACAGAGGTAGCAATAGTCACAATTAATGTGGCTTAATTAACATTCAATGTGGTGTGAATAATACACAACACCAATATGCAGGTAGAATGATTTAATCTACAAAGGACCAGGTAAAATACAAATTGTGCTCAGTGTCCCTCGTGATCACACAGAGACAAACAGGTAAACGAGAGTGCACGATAAGTACAAATGACTATAATCTTGAAATTTGATCTACATTTGCTACCGTCAGTCATATCGCCACACTCCTCATAAAAAAAGGCCTCATTCAGTCAGTCTGTTGTTCTTTTAATGACGTTTCAACCCTGCTAATCATTTTCAATGTAATCATCACAATTAAATAGCAGGGGGCACCTGGAAAAATGAATGGAAGGAGGGTTTAAGCATTTTAATATAGGAGAGCGTGGACCTAAAGGTTGGTTGGTGACAAATCAAGAACTTGCAACTTGTCTTCAAAACTAATATCCTGAAAGAGAGAACACAGAGGACCCAAATGAGCACCAGTGATCACTCTCAAAGGGAGGCACTCAGTGGCGGTTGGCATGGCTCACAGGTGGGGGGTGGGCTCAGGGTATCCCAATAGGGGGAGAGGGCTTCACAAAAAAAAGCGTACCTTTCCGCCGGGTCCAGGGTCCCGGGTCCCGGGTCTTGCGTCTCTGGTCCTGCTCCTGCTCTCCTGCTTCAGACTTCAGGAACAGGAAGCAGGAAGCCGGCAGCCAGGCGCACTCCCCATTGCCATTCACAACGCTGCTGCAATGCAGCATTGTGAATGGTCTGAGTGCTGTGACACGGCACTCAGCCAGGAGATGTAAGGGTGGGCATGTTCTCCGTGCAGGCTGTCATGCAGTGTACATTCCAAGGGGAAAGTACGTATGATTGATTCGGGCTGACCAAACAGTCATTGCACACTTAGGAGTGGGCAAACTCCTCCTCTGCTGCACTGCTCTGTGAGCAGAGCAGCCCTACCCACCTGCCCTCCAAGGAAACATACATTTATAACAACGTAAAGTTATTATCATTTTATATTTCCTTTCCTTACCACTCTTGAAAGCAGTGAAGCGACGCTCCTCCGTCATAGCGGAGCTGCCATTGGAAGCACTCAAGAGCTGGACCAGTCACTGTAAATTGCTGGACGGTTGCATTACAAATTGAAATCAATTGTTATTTGCCAATTTATGGATTAAAGGGTGGTAATTAGCTAAAACACCTGGGCCCTTATTTATGAGGCCTTGTGTCAGTTTTGCGCAGCCGGTGCGTCACTTTTTGTGACGCACCAGCGGCGTAAAATATGCACCGTGTTGCGCCATATTTAAAAAGTGACGCATCTAGGTAGATGCGTCACTTTTTACACCCCTGCGCCACATTATACCTGCGTCAGGTATAATGTATGCAGATGGGGCGTTCCCCCGCAAAAAGCCTCGTAATAGTGACGCAGTGAAATCTATGAGATTTCACTGCGTCACTTTTAGGATGCTGTTGCGTCAAAATCTTGCGCCTGCCTCACAGCAGGCGTAAGACTGACGCAAGCCCTTTCACATGGGGCTTTCCCCATGTGAAAGGATGCATTGCTGGAGTTGCGTCACTTTTGTGACACACTCCAGCAATGCGCCACTTTTGCGCTTACAGATACATCCGAAATACTGACGTATCTGTAAGTCCTTGCGACCTGATGCGTCATACATTAAATATGACGCATCATTGGTGTCGCAAGGAGTGCGCAGTGAAAAGTGATGCATCGCTGTTTTCACGCAGCGATGCGTCACTTTTCATAAATGAGGCCCCTGAAGTGCCAAAAACTGGCGGTGGAATAACCTACAGTGTGACGCTTGCCAATGCAGTTCGAGAAACTTTGGCACATACTTAATAATTAATACACAAAAAGAAGATAATAGCTGAAGTAGAAAAAAAGAAGCTTGGGGTAAACGTGTTTCCCATGTGCTGATTATGCTTTGAAGCTTGCACTTTACTAGTATCCAGGTTAAGATAGCCCATTCAGAAAACAGGCTCAGTCGGACCATGTTTGCAGGCAGTGCAAATATTACTCTCTGTGTTGGGAATTGGAATGCTGTGTGTGACAGAGTGGGTGAACTTAAATATGGCGGTAAGACAATGGCGCAAAATGTGGTCCTGTTTTCGATTGAAATGCAGGTAAAAGGGGTAACAATTCCATAAATTCAAACAAATGGTCAATGTAAGCATCATTTTCAAATCAATGCAGCAAACTTTTAACTTTTGTAAACTTTATTAAAAATTACATTAAAAAACATTGAAGTTATACTATTTAAGAAGAAAGACTTTAAGTATGCGCCAGTAAACAGACTGTCAAGAAGGTCCACATTCTCTGAGCTTCATCAGTGCATATTTTTCACCAGGACCCCACAGAAAAAAAATCAATGCGGCATAGAAATATATATACCAGGGGTCAACTAAAAGCAAAAGTTGCAAGAACTATATGTAATGAACTGCGAGTATGTACGAATGAACTCAGAGTCAAGGAAGCCCACATAAGTGAAGCATCAACTGCGTGTATTGATGAAAAACAATATTTCATAGAACTGCCAATGGCAAGGGTCAATAAAAGCAAAGGTTGTCGTGACGACGTGTAATGGAAAGGTGGATTACAAGCAATGGATATCATGATAAAGAGCTACCATATGTGGTAAGCTATAGTATAACAGTTCAGGTCAGATTTTCCGGCCTAAGCGTTACACAATAACACTTAATTTTTCCAAAGTATTCAGTCGATTATTAATAGAGTTGCATTGCAACCTCTGCATTGAAGGTGTTTCAAAATCCCTGGGGTTTCATGGTGACCCAAATCAACTGCCAGTGGGCATCAACTTCTGCATGGCTGTTTTGTGGCAGTAGCTGGGGAAACATATGCAGTAAACAACTTCAACGATGTTACAATTTAAAAAAGACTTTAGTTTATACTTTATATTTCCATGTACAAAGGTCTTAGGGGCATATTATTAAGGCATGCGAAATGACATTATCGCCGCTTTAGCGGCCGTTTTTGGCCGCTAAGCGGCGATAATTTCATTGCCCTATTAGCAAGCTGTTGCTAACATCAGTTAGCAACAGCTTTTAGGTGATAGAGAGCGGTTTGGGGCCTGCTTTGCATGTCAGTGATGTTTATCGCTAATGACATGCCAAGTGGGCGTACCCAAACTGTTAGCGGCTGAAAACAGTCGCTAACGTCGCTATCGCCTATTACCAACACAGGCGTAGCGTTGGAAATATTTGTGCTAACCGCGAATGTCTCCAATTACTAACACCTGCTCAGACCAGTTCTTAGCCATTATATCCATTGGGAGGTAGATATAATGGCGAAGACCCTGTTAGCGATAATGCATGAATATCGTTGTATTCTCAGCGATAATCACGGATTTCGCCGGTATCGCCGGAAATATTATTGCTTTTGAGATAAACATTGCTAATAGCACGTTATCTCAGCGATAATATCCGGCGATGCGCGGCGATAAAAACATTGCCGCTAAGCCTACTTAGGGATAAATATCGCTAGTTGTTGGTAATATGCCCCCAAGTGTTGGATGTAAACTTACAGAAAACTCCGCACATTGGAACCGACCTGTCACATCAGGAAGATCCCATGTCCTTTCACTGTAGGTGGTGTTCGCGTGCAAGGAGACCTTTAACCACTATGCATTAGAGAATGGAAATATCCTTCCTTGGATTGCACAAAGCATGAAGCATAAAATGTGCAAAAATCTGTATGTGATCATGTGAACATGCTTCAAAATCTATACCATAGCCAAGCAAATATTACACGCATGCACACATGGGACACAGGTGAGCAGGAGTGCCAAGTACCTAAGAGTGGAGAGAAGTGTAAAGGGCTTGAGCCCTAGCAGAAGTCTCAGCAGCCGGTAAACAGGAGCATCTGGGGACCTGATGGTGAAAGGGATCTTCAGGGAACCGAGGCTGAGCAGGAGCCTTGGACTGTGGATGGCTAGGCAACGTCTCAGGGAGTATGGGTTGAAAATAAACAAAACAAAACAAATAAAAGTGTGAACCCCAAATACCCCAAATCATATTCATCACACATTTCGAACCAATTAGTCTAATCCCTATAAAAAAAAAATGCGGGATATATTTATACCAAGTTATGTAAAGCTCCTCTTACATGCATATCAGGAGTCTTGATGTCAGCGATCCATCTCTCAGCATCTGTTTAGCAAACGGTCCATCAGCATTGCCACGCCCCAATTACTTTCATATTTTGTAAATTGTTTGTACCATGTAGTCTATGAAGCAAGGAAGGGTTTTCTCATTCTCATCTTCTGCATATTAGATGGAACAGTAAACATTGCTTTCGTTCAGATTTCAGGAATATCCTTGAGAACTCCTATGTTTTTATCCTGCCAGTATCATTAGTTCTTTTAAAAACCTGTACATGTAGAAAAACTGTCCTCAATATCCTTTTTAGGTCCCGCCTACGCAGCACGCATGTATAGGAGGACCTTTAGCCGTCACTCTGCTCTTTTTGGAAGCACATACTCGTGCTTGTGGCGGCATACACCTCGCGGGAGCGAGCAGGGGCGTGCCACAAACACAAGTGCAGTGCTTGAAAATGAGCAGACTGTGTGCGCAGGCAGCACTACTCCTGTTTCCTTTGTTGCGCTTTTCTTTCCAGCTCTTTCTCTTGTTATGTTTTCTCCCATCCTACCTAAGCTCTTCACTTTTTGTCTGTATCTCTCTCATGTTTTCTCTCGTCCCTTCTTTCTGCTCATCCTTTCTTCTGTTTTGGCTTGCCCGTTGCTCTCTTCTGCTACTTCTCCCTACTCTATTTTTCACCTGTTCCGATCTCTTATCTGCCCATTCTTTCTTTTTCTCTCCCAGACGGACGCTGTCCGATCTGCCTCAGCCTGCCAGCAATCCTCACTCAAAGTACGGCCCCTCTGGATTGCTCCCATAGAACTCTGCCCTCTTCTTCCTAATGCTGCTATGTCCAATCTCACGCTCACCGTCTCCCCTGAAAGCTCCTCCTCCCTGTACCGACCACCTAATCCCAACAGAGCTGTCATGGCCTCCACAGACCGCAGCCGGTATACGGTATCTGCTTGCTTCAGGGTTTCGTTCTCCGATCTTCACCTGTCTTGCCTATTCCCTTTCCTCCCTACTCTTTCTAGCAGTTTTTGCCTCACTCTGTCAGTGCCTCTTACTTTCTCTGTGTGGCCACTTTTTCTTTCTGCTTCGACTCTTTGCTACTTCCCTCTGCGTATTTTACACTCCCATTTCTTCTAATCTGCAGCCATATACATTTGATCCGCCCTGTGTTTCGCCTCTGTAGTCTCCTTTCACCGTTGCCTGCGCTTCCCCCTGTTCACAGTGCGCTTGCGCATTACAATTGCGTGCGTTAACAACTGTACCACCGTCCCAGGGACGCATTTGGGTAAGACTGTTCCCTTAGTAAATCTGTTTCCGCCTCAAATAGCTTTGCTGACCTAAAATTGTGATATTCATCAGCTTTAAAAAATTTCGAAGGAGGCATAAGGCGAGTTAGTTGCTAAGGACCCGCTTGCTGCCTGTTACTTGAGTTGAATCAGGGTCAGTCGGGGATAGCTACAGATACAAGAAATCCAAAACAAAACCGATACAGCATAACATGGCTGCTGTGTGATGAAGTCTCCTATCGAAGTTTTGGACTTTTTGTCTGTTTTCTATGTCTCTTACCATAAGGCTGGAGAAAGTAAATCTAACATAATGTTTATTGTGAAGCCTAAAAAGGGGCAAACCCTTCCATTAGGTATGAAATGCAAAACATGCATTGGCATAGCCAATTGGTCTCTCCTTTTGGACCTTATAAGTATTTAATTATGCAGCACAATATCCTTGGTGCAACATCAACTGTTACATGGCTAAACACTAATAATGTCCCAAAGGCTAGACCTATTGGCTCTACCAATGCTTGTTCTCTTTCCCTCCCCCGGGAGTACCATTAATTGCTTTCTCTTGCCCTATCCGGCCGGTCTAGTCCTTTCCTCACCCCACGCTTAACCCACCTCCCAGCGCAACCACGTCATAAGGACTCTCGCTCCCACTTACACAGAATGCCCGTCTCTACGGCACACAGCTTGATACATTCGCTCGCCGGCACCAGGTGCATGCTGGTCTACCGACCCAAGATTCATTCACCTGGACCCTCCGCATGTAGTGCATTTGTGCAGATACTTCACTGGATCTGCCATTGAACAGGTAACCGCCTCCCTTTTTCCGACCGCCTGCCATATTATCCGTATCAATTTACTGATGCATACTCTCACCGGCTTACCCCCTTGCTTCCACCTTCCCTCCCCAGCTGAACCCCAGATCCTGGTCATCCACAATAGAGCTCAAACTTATCCCTTGACGTATCATTTTCCTCCAACTACTTCATTTAACTAACACTAGTCTTACTTTTACATGACTGCCGTGTGCTCATAGAGGACAAATCAGAATGAATGCAGTAAGCTTTTACGTCCATCCATGGCACTATTACCCATGCTTATTATTACCTGTATCCTCCCATGACCTCCTTATTCTCATTGCTGATTTTCCCCCCTTTAGGCCATCCCAGGAAACTCTCACCTTGTATTGATTGACTCAACATCCAACGGGCACCTTGCAACTTCCACAGGTAGCCCTATATGTTTTCCTTTTACCCCACTTTGCTATCTATAGGTACCTCCTGGTTCTTAACTTCCCCTTTTTTCACCCCCATACAGCACTCTTGTAATCTATGTAACTTGGTCCTGATGATGACCTGAAATCATACAGGTTGAAATCCCTTCGACCTTCCAGCACAGTTTTGGGCGCTATTGGGGTTTCCGTAAACATCTGAATCTTTTTGTAAATTATTTGCTGACTGTTTTCATGACCATCAACCAATTTGTTTATTGCGCCTCGTTCCGCTGTTACTTCACTTTTTTGTCACGTCACTTGCGCTGTTCACTTGCCTCATGAGCACTTATGTGCACATTTTACCCTTGGGTAATTTCTACATAAAATGTAATGTAGTGCTGATATAACTACTTTCATTCTAAATAGACCTAATTATCTTCTCTAAACCTTTGTGGTCTCCCTTATTAACCTCCCTCCAACATTGAGTAGTTTTATTTTTACTTGTCTTAAATAATGATTCCTGGTTGAGACATTATTACTTTGTTAAACATATCTACCCAGTTCTCAACTGGGTTAACGGGCTTTCTCCTGTACTTGTTCTTTGCCCTCCTTGAGAAAAGCAGTCATCATTATATTCCTAAAACATAGAAAGTCCCCTAACCTCCGTGACTCATACTGGCCACTCTTAATAAACGTGAACAATAAAATCTATGATAAGATCCTCGCCAACAGACTCCAGCCTCTCTTACCAAAGATAATCAGACTGGACCAGTCCGGCTTTGTCTCTGGCCATTTGACCTACCATAACTTGTGCTTCATATTCGCAGTGATGCACCACCTTGAGCCCCGGATCTCAGCAGTGGCCACCCTAATAAATGCCACAAAAGCGTTTGATTCGCTGCCATGGGCAAATCATCTCCCCCTCCTCTCTCGAATTGGACTCAGCCCTGGCTTCACCAAACAAATCCAACTCCTCTACACTATCCACACAGTGAGAGTCCGCCTAAAAGGGCTGATATCTGAACCCCTTCCGATAACCAGAGGCACACGACAGGGGTGGCCACTGTCCCACTCCTTTTTGCCATCCCCATGGAGTCACTAGCAGCGAGACGTAGACAACATCACGCACACTTGCGACTTTGATTTGCCACCAGGGGTCTGGTGGTGTCCATGTACGCGGATAACATCACCCTATATACCTGTGAACCTCAGAAAAAACTGGCTCCCTTGGAACAGGAGGTGATCCACTTTGAAGGCTACTGAAGCATCCACATTAATTGGGCCAAGTACATTCTATTTTCTCTCACCAACAATACAACACAGTTCCTGACTGACTACCCCTTGCAATGGGCAACTGTCCCAGTACGCTACCCTGGCATTGGGCTAGCCGGTACACGGAAGAACTCTGCTGCTCAAATTATGAGAAAGCCCTGATTTGGCTAGAAGACAGAAACCCATATGGTCTAAGTAGCCCCTATCCCTTGTGGGATGAATTTCAATAACTAAGATGATCATACTTGAGAACTTTTTATACCTATTTGCTAACATTCCACTCCAACTCATGACACAATTCTTTAGGCTCCTGAAATCCAATATGGTCACCTTAACATGGACGGACAAACCGCTAAGAGTCTCCTGGAACATACTTACCCTTTTCCACTAACTCGGAGTGGAATGGGTGCCCCAGATATGACACTCTATGCTCACTGTGCCCAGATCCAATATCTACCCTCCTGGCTGTACCCTACCCCCTTTCAACTACATATAGCTATTAACCACCACACAGTCTCCCTCAAATTGCTTCTGCCCAAAGCCTACCCACCCTACCCTTCTGACACCTAAGATCAAACCATCTAATTCCCTGGGAAGAGGTATATTTATCCTAAGCCAATGCATGGTTTTGTTTTTTAACATTTGGTAGGATTCTTGCTGGTCAGCCTTCAAGGGTGGTACATTAGTAAGGATGGCGACATAGGGCTGACAGTCTGGGGGTAAGTTCACGGGTGGTGTTCTGGGGCCTCTTTGCGAGGGAGCATATCAAGCTGGGTAGCTGACGGGGGATTAGGACTGGTTCTTCTTGGCTGAAATAGATCATGACCTTTGCTAGTACCTGAGTTTCTTACACTAACAGGGCTATTTCCACCAGGGACCTCAGAACGCACAAGCATCTTAACAGGGAGAGTACTGGCCTTTGGTATGTTTGGTTGATCTGTGCCGTTCGTTGTTACCATCCCTGGGTTTCGACCACCCCCGTTAGAGGCCACAATGTGCGCAGCAGAAATATTAGCCGCAGCCACCCCCTTAGTCATTCCAGGTGCAATAGGTGGGCCCTGTGAGGATATAGGGGGCGCCCGTACAACAGATTCCCCCCCTGGTCCATCCTCCCTGATTCTAGAATGAAGCTTAATGAGAGATTTTATTGAGAAAAAGTTGTCCAGGGTCACTTGCTCAAACCTATCCAACCGCTCTGCCAGCCCTTTAACTCTCTCTAATACCGGAATCAACAAATATTTCAGCATTTTCTCTATGTGGGCAATCGAGGGGATCTCATGGGGTAGGAGCTCGACAAGGTCAGTAGTCAGATCAGCACGTGGCTTCACTGCTATAGACCCGGAGGTCTTGCTCCCCGTGCCCCCCTGAAGACAACTTCTAACCACCCCTGCGCCCTCATGACTTGCACCCATCCCAGTGCCAAGTCTCCTAAGTTTCTTATAGGGTTTGGGATGACAACCTTTGCGCGAGCTGACAATTCTTTTCCTTTTGGTGAGGACTGATCTTTTTACAGCCAACGATACCGGCAATAGTGGAGGAAGGGTATCCTCATGGCTAGAGGGAATGTTGGAAGGGGACAAGGGTAAGAAGGCATCGCTGGGCCGTAGATCCATAGTATCATCTATTGTACCAGGTGCTAAGTCTGCCATATTCTCCACACTACCCAAACTGTCCCTTAAAACAATAACCTGTGGATGTTCTAGAGGAAGAGAGGCATTCACTGTGGGGTCGATTATGCGTGCTGGCGAAGGAGCTGGCGCCAGGGAACCCAAAGATGACCGCTTCTCTGGGAGGTTTTTGAGATGTTCGATAGATAACCGTCGCTCAGCGCGTCTCTCAGCCAGTGCGATTTCTCTATCTATCTCTCGGGTGGCGCTAAGAAAATATTTGTCTAGGGGTCCTAATATGGGAACCCCTGCAGTAGAGGGTAAGGGGGGTGGTGTACACGTAGTCATGGGATGTATGACGTTACAACGCATACTTTTACTCCGCATACCATTACAACGCGGTATTCACAACGCATACCATTACAACGCATAGCGCTTTGGGGTGCTGGATAGTGGTAAGTATAATTTACTATTCTAACTCCAGTCCCCGTGGACCCTAGGGAAGGTGTTGGATAGTAAATTAAACTTACCTCTTATCCTAGAGCGCCCCCCAGCGCAATGCGTTGTAATGGTATGCGTTGTAATGCCTGCGTTGTAGTGGTAGTGCGTTGTAAAAAATGCGTTGTAACAGGTGCATACCGTAGTCATGCTATAATCAAAAATAGAATTTAACCACTATAGTTAATAACGTGCAAAAGTCCCGAACGTATGGTAGTCCTTTAGCAATGGCGGTTAGTAGTATCGAACCCAAAAAGACTCACTGTATCGAAGCTAGACGATCAGAATAAGGCCCAGGTCCAAATGTTAGAGGGTAGGCCCAGCCCAGCCTCCTGCAGCCCCTGATGGCCACAGACGGTCCCGCCCTTGTCCCGGGCTTCTCCCGGCGCTAGCCCGCGTGCGTCCCGCGGGACGAGGGACCGAGGGAGCATTTATGCGCCTCCTGGCGCTTGCCTCTGACGCCCACTGCTGGTCAAGGGGGTGGGAGGGGCCCGGCGGAGCCAAGCCCAGCCGGGGGAACAGGCAGAGCAAGGCCCGGCCCTTAGCTGCTGGTGCAGTGGAGATCGCGGAGCCAAGGCCGGCCCTCTGAAGCACTGGAAACAACTGCAGCCACACAGCGGAGATCGGCGGAGCCAAGCCCGGCCCTCTGAAGCACTGCAACAACTGCAGCCACACAAGTAAGACTCCCCTCGGACTCAGCACCGAGGGAGCCTTTATGCGCCTCCTGGCGCTTGCCTCTGACGCCCACTGCTGGTCTCGGGGGTTGGAGGGGCCCGGCGGAGCCAAGCCCGGCAGGGGGAACAGGCGGAGCAAGGTCCGGCCCTTAGCTGCTGGTGCAGCGGAGATCGGCGGAGCCAAGCCCGGCCCTCTGAAGCACTGGAAACAACTGCAGCCACACAGCGGAGATCGGCGGAGCCAAGCCCGGCCCTCTGATGCACTGGAAACAACTGCAGCCACACAAGTAAGAAACCCTTTATTACAGAAGACACACCCTGGTGTAATGGCAGCTATTCACTTCCGGTTAACTGCCAGACCTTTCTTTAAAAGTGTATTTGCAATAAAAACAACAATCTGTACTTTTTTTTAGACCAGGGCCAGCTCAAGTGTAAGACAATAGTACGCAAGCACGCACGATGCACACTGTAGGGGGCACCATGTTTGTCTTTCAAGTAGGAAATCTGGCTATACTGCCAGGGCTGGAAGCAAGATGTCACTTCCCCGATGGCGGCTTAAGTCTTTGCACAAGAGACCATGGAGGATCTCGTAAAGGGAGGGGATGGGAGCATGGGATGATTGAAAGGTCCTAGGAAACCTGGCCTGTGGTGCCTGGTTTAAGATGCGTACTCTATAAAGAGAATATACTACTTGTAAAAGCCTTTATTCAATACAGGATATTTTGTCCTCTGCGTCGCTGAGAAAATAAAGCTTATACAAAAAAAGATGTACGTATGTTTTGAGTGAAAAAATATCGTCTCGAGTACGCCTTGAAATATATATGTTTGATACCTTTTGAAGACGGAAGTCTGCAGATAGCCCACAATGCAGATAATTCACATCAAGTCTGTCGAAAATGGCAATTTCCACATTGAAACTTTATTTCCCTCCACAGTCAAAATATTTTTCAGAGTGGAATAAAGGCTTCCCCTATAGCTTCTGAAAATGTGTGGTTGTTTTGGGTTTCCACACATACTCCAGTATTCTTAGCACTAAGGCTAAGTATATATACTGGGTGGGTGGGGGTGGGGGGGTCGGATAGCAACATGGTCAACAGGACGTAAGCCCAGAGCTCCCGGCGGCCCATGACAAAATCCTTCATCATCCTGAATCCTGATTGTGCATTCCATAGGAAAATACTTGTGGGTACCCTCTGCATGCCTGTTGAGGGGTAACCAGGGCTGGATCAGCCCCCAATGCCAGCAAATACGTATCGTTGCCAGTGGCCCAGGCAGGGCTTAGTTGGGAGCAGAATTCATGGATCCATTTGCAGAGCTGCCTGATTAGTGGCTGCCTGTCTCTGTAACTCCAGGTTGATACTCCCAGAACCATGATTGACCGGGACCTGTTGGGGTGAACTGACGACTGCTCCTTCCCTCCTCCCTTTACCGACATTTAGGTGAGGCAGACCCATGTTTGTTGTGCTGTCCCTCTGAACTAAGCGCCTGGGGACTGGCAGCACCACTGCGAAGGACCATGACCGGACCCGGCAGTGACCGAAAGGGACCCGTTGTGTGTGGTGGCCTCCGGATACCGAAGCCCGGCTCGGCAGTACAGGACAGCGGGGGATGGCCCCCAGCTGCAGCGGAGGTCTGAGTGCTGGCACCCATGACAAATGTTTACTCTGGAGGCCTGCGGGGGTTGCTGCTGACAGCCGTGCTGCTGGGGGCTGCTGCCGGGCGCCGGCTCATCTGCTGGCAGGCAATGCTGCAGTGCATCACATGCTGAAATTGAGGCCAGAGATGCGGATCGTGAGCAGCAACTGGCAATGGTAGCAGGGTTAGTGATAGCCATCACGCAGGACAGCAAGGAGGCTGTACTCACAGTTCCGGAGTATCCGAGTTGCAGTGTATAGGGCTGCAGTCAGCTCATCGTAGAAACGGCGAGAAGACGGGAGGGGGAGAGGGAAGTGGACGGCGGAACGAGGAAAAGCGCTGGCTTTATTATTTAAGCCCCGTCTTTTTCAGATTGACCTCCCCTACTTCCTGCTGGGGTAAAAGGTTCCTTATCTTCTTTATGGGGCCATCTGGACCCATTAAAAAGATAAGAAACCTTTTACGCCACCAGTAAATCGGGGAGGTCAATCTGAAAAAGACGGGGCTTAAAGAGAAAGAAGAAGGTCTCTAGGACCTCTTCTCCAATGGCTGGCCACCGTTTAGGAGGCCAGCCAATGGAGAAGAGTGGCAGGGCTTAACCCTCCTAGTGAAGTTTACTAAGAGACATAAAATCTCGCGAGCTCGACTGCGCATGTGCGCAGTACGCCACGCGAGACCTAAAAAAGGAGACATGATAAGAGGATAGAGAAAGAAATCAACTGGACTGACAAAGTTGGTTTCACTCCAGAAAAGAACAGAACATAATTCCAAAATGATCTATATGCATAAGTGCGTACACACACACAACATAGCATACCTATTATTATGAGGACCGCCAGTCGACCGTAATGAAGTCTGGAATTACTATTTTAACTCCACATGCGCTTTGATGGCAGGGTAGGATATAAAGCTGACCGAGACAAATCTAACTGCGCCTTTGCTTTTTTGGCACATTTGCTCAAAGTACCTACTACAGGGAAAGGATCTTACACTCACTGACCCTCACAAAGATAGTGTTTGTCTAGTTCTGACAATGTTAACCCAAAAAATGAGGACCGAGCTTGTCCCCATAGCATAGGTTATACATTCCTGCCCCCCAAACACACACACACACACACACTCTCTCTCTCTCTTTTACAGGCAAACATACACTTGCCCCACACACATACAGAAACACATGTTCTCAAACACATACATGCAGGCCCTCATTAGGAAGGTGGGTACCACTCTGGGCAATTACGAGTACTCTGTTGTTTCTGGACTGGAAATTACTTACGGCGAATCTCTGCCGGGTAAAACCATGGGTGAAGAAAGAAGGGGATGCAGTTTGCCAGTGCTTTAACTGGGCCGGTACTCACCGGTACTTAGTGCCAGCACGTTTCAATTTTCTTCCCATAAGTACCGGACCCTCTTACTAGACAAGAAGGGTACTGGTGCTCAGAGGGGCCCAGCAACGGTGCAGGGTTCAGCTCCTTCCGAGTGAACCATAGGTCGTCTGATTGGCTATCTACATCGCGGGACCGAGCAGCACAGCTTGTGCTGCAATCAGCAAATAGAGAAAAGTCTATTTGTTTGTTCAGGGCTTTAAGTGGGCCATGTCTCACCGGGTCTGAGCACTGGCAGTTTTTTTTTATGAGGGCCTCGAAACGGGTCTCTATCGGACTCTGTTTTGGCCCGATATTATATACAAGCCATAGTTGCTGCTTATTTATTTATGCAACCAACAACCAGACAAAGCCAATAGTCCTGACTTGTAGGTATGATGTGGTATCATATATCTGGACGCAATGAACAGCAAAATACAAGTTGGGCGGCACACTGCTAAACACAGATTTTTTGTTTACGTGTTAAGCCACGCCCTTAATTACGTTGACCACGCCCCTTTGAGAGACCCCCCCAGTTTTTTCATCCCACTTAAAGCCCTGCATGTGCTTATATGATCGAGAAGTGTGTGCACATTAATCATAGATTACATCATCATCCTGCCCGCAAACGCTGCTTCCCATTGGCAGATTATGTCAAGCTGAGGGCAGATGTGCAGGCTATTGCATGCACTGTCTGTCTTCTCGTCCTGTGCTTTGGAGCAGGCGTTTGTCTGCCTCGTGTGCCCTCTGCTAGCTGGGGCTCTGACCCCCAGGAACCCAAAGCAGCCCTAGCAGTTTTCTTTTTTTTTTTGTTTTTGCTTTTTTTTCTTTTTTTTTCTGTAATTTTTTATTGAGTAAAAAAAAAATATATATTTACATGGAGCGTGGGATATACATAAGTGAAAAAGAAACAGAGAGAGAGGAAGGAAGAAAAGAGGGAAAGAAAGGAGTGTCCATGTTCTGTTGGTCTTGTTTTATGCCTCCTCCTTTGCGATGTTTCGTTGTTCGTTGGTATTTCTTTCCCCCACCCCGGATCCTGGTGAGGAGGGGGGGAATAGAGGTCGAGGTCGATAGAGAGAGTATATGGTACGCAGGAACGTGTGTCCCTTCTGTAGTGTCTGGATTCTGCACCTATGGGGGTTTGTGCGATGTTAGGTAACGGTCTAGGGGTCCCCACATGTTCGCTTGCCTATGTGTTTTCGGTGAGTGTTTCGCTGTGATGTTGTCTGCCCCCCTTAAGAACGTGACCCAGTTGAGCCATGCTTGGGGCGCGGCTTTTGAGGTGTCCTTCCAATTATTTAGGACCGTTTTGACTGCTGCCGTTAGCAATAGGTCAATGAGGTCGCGATCTTTTGTTGTTGTGATTGACGGAGACGTAAAGCCTAGGACTAGGTTTGGGAAATCTATATGTATGCTTATTCCTGTGATCTCACTGATGAGGGTTCCAATTCTGTTCCAGAATTCCCTGACCTTAGAGATCAGGTAAAATATTTAAATACATAAATATTTCCATGTAAATGTCCTGAGCATACACTGTTATTCAGTACATATAAAAATATGTTTGCATAGAAATATATGTGCAATTATATGCATTTAACAACAAGCATTGACCAAATGAGTACTCTACAGATGGCAGAACTATTGCAGTATTATTGTGCACTGTATCACACCAAGAAAAACTGAATAAAGGCTTGTCACCTAACGCCGCTCTTACCCCCCTCCAATCCCAGCCCCTTTTGTTAAATTTGGTGAGCCCCTCCACTGATTTTTTTCATTTAAAGCACTGAGGGGCATATGTACAAGCCACTATAATGTCATTTTTACGGATGTTGTGGTGTCGATAGGGGCTGTGACTTATGTACAAGGCAGCGTTAAGCCACTTAATGTGGCTTAACGCTGCCTTGTACATAAGGCCCCCTTTCACGCTATGGTTAGCGTGAAAGGGGCGTGCAGTGGGTGTTGTGGTGGGCGTTCCGTCGCAACATCCATTGTATTTGACATTGCCCCCTGTACAAGGATGGAGTACATAGGAGGCCGCACCAAGATTAAGACCAGGAAAACGCTGGTCTTAAGTTGGCAAAACAAGGAGAAATGCATTATTTCTCCTCCTTTTTGCTTTTTTCCATGTGTGCTGCCTAGTGCAGCACACCTTCACAAAAAGCAGCACACATGAAATGGAAACATTGACAATTTAGAATTGTTTATGTGCAGGAAGGGACACCTTCCTACACATAAACAATCCTCCCCTGCATGCAGACACCATTGCAATCTGGTGCAAGGGTGCCTGCGTTGGCGCTAAGTTGCTAAACTTAGCACCATCGGAGGGGGAGACGCAAATCTGCACCACATTCTTGTAAATATGGTGCAGCCTTGCGTTTCAAAAATGTCTGAGTGTGTCATTAAGCCAAAGAGGCTAACGACACACTCCACCACTTCCTTGTACGTATCCCCCTGAGTACGGCCCTTACTGGCCCCTTTCGAGATCACTGTTGAAGCAGGCAATGCTCCTGCCAGCTAGGCTGCAGCCTTCCCTTGCCCCAGGTGCTCTCCTCTCCCTTCTCAAGCTGCACTGTCTTCTCTCCCCCTCCCCCGGAGTATTCAGCACCTGCTCAGAGATGGTGGTGAATATGAGCAGAATAGTACCCAAAATTGGGGAAAACATGCAGATTTTCATAGGTACTATCCATAAAACTTGTAATGGACAAAAAGAAGTATAGGAATGCAGAGAAATTTGGAGGTTCCAGGCTTTATATATCCCTGCACTTAAATTTTGCCAACTCCTACTAAGGCCTGTAATGTTGTGATAGTCATTGACCATGTACAGTCCAACAGAAAACAAAAATTGTAATTGCTTGTAGTCTTCCCTCAAAATGAGCTGAGAGGTACATATTAAACATTATGGTAGTTGTCATTACCACATATTATAGATTTGTCTATTGTGAAAATGCTGCATTCATTAACAATGCTGCACATTGTTGATCAATCAATCAATCAATCAGGGTTGGTAAAGTGCAGCTACTCACCAGTGCGGGTCTCAAGGTGCTAGAGGGGGCGGGCAGCTCTGTTGAGTGCTGGGGGTCATCGGATGAGCCAGGTTTTGATGTACTTCCTGAACTGGAGAAGTGCAGGTACTTGCTGGAGGTGGAGGGGTGGTAATTCCAGGCCTTGGCTTTGAGGTCGGAAAAGGACTTTCCTCTCATTCTGGTCCTGTAGAAGTGTGGGATGATGGCCAGAAAGAGGTCAGCTGATCGTAGGTGTCTCTTGGGTGCGTGGAAGACGAGGTGGTTGTTTAGATATGCTCGTCTGATATTGTGGAGGGCTGTGTATGCATGAGTGAGCAGTTTGAAGGTTATTCCTCTTTCGATGGGGAGCCAGTGGAAATTGCGGAGTTGTTGGGTGATGTTGTTGTGATGGGGTATGTCTAGGATCAGTCTGGCTGCAGCGGTCGGGAGTTTGCAAAGTAGTTTCTTGTTGATTCCGGCGTAGAGAGCGTTGCCATAGTCCAGTCTGCTACTGATGAGGGGGCATGCATGACTGTTTTTCTGGATTCAGATGGGATCCATTTGAACATTTTTCGGCGTATGCAGAGGGTGTTTAAGCAGGCCGAGGATACAGCTTTGATAGGTGTCTATTAATTACAATATAGTTGGTAGTAGTGGTTTCAAAATCACACCTCTTGGAGCAACTGTATATGGCGGTGCCTATCAACAATTCAGCAAACTATTATTGGGGTTGGTGCTATAATGATACCCAACACCCTACTACTGGTGGTGCCAGTGCACATTGGTCCAAAGTTCCACTGTGTAGACAATATAAACAAAGATGTCAAAGCACTCAATGGAAGTTCAAAGAAAGTCAGTTCATAAAGTAAGGATTTTTGTGGATATTTCAAATTTGTGATTTTTTGTAGACAGAAGCCAAGTATCTGATATCATCTGTACATGGGTGTTGGGAACTGCAAAAAACAAAAACAGTTGACACGTGTTTCATCACAAAGTTACTTCTTCAAGTTTGTGTATAAACATATGATCAGAAAGACAAGCATTTAAAACATTAACATGTTTCGGAAACACAAATTACATCTTTATCAAGGTGCCCTGGAAAGTAAGGGGCTATACGGCCCGTGCAAAAAAAAGAGAATAGACGAATTGGAAAATCCGAGTATATATGGTAAATCCCAACATATTCCAAAATGTACACAGTGAGCAAAAGTTTAGGTAGTCCTATAGCTCTCCAGAAGTAAAGGTAGATACTTATAGTTGTGATACTGGAGGTTGCAGAAAGCGTAAAGTATTATGACTGTGAACACTAGAATCCACCCAGTGAATCAATAAAGAAAAGAGATGCCCAGAGGGACATAGGGGAGTAGAGGTACTGACCTAGGCAAGTAATAAAATCTCGATAATCGGATAGCGAGTAGACGTATCTGCAGAACCAATTTGTGGTTGTGAAATAGAACCTAAGGAATAAAGAAAATCAATGGAGAAATATCAAAGTTTCTCATATCCCAATGGAAAGATCGCAAAACTTACAAAATCTGCGTAAGATGATGCACCCATCCAACAGAAATAAATGAATTAGTTCTTGCATCCACTGTTGGCTATTTATCAAGACAACATGGAGTTGTGAATGTGGGCCAGTAAAAATGGAGAGCCACTTATAGTCTAGTTTTTTTTTTTTTCTTTTTTTTTTTTTTTCTTTTTCTTTTTTTTTGTTTTTTTGTTGTTTTTTTTCTCCCCTCCCCCTAGCATCGCGATGTTACGCCCACAGAATTTGACGCCAGAGAGAGCCGGAAAAAGGTACTCCCCTCTAGTGTTTACTGTTTGCTTTATCCACCTCAGCCTCTGTAACTTGACGACCCTCGGGTTGGTTGAGGACTAAGCACCAACAGTACCCAGGTGAAATCATCGGAATACTCTCATCTGTTCCGCCATGCCACAAGGAGCTCCCAGATCTTAGACTCAGAGGAAACATCACATGCTATATCAGACTCACTAATATAAATGATATACCTTAAGCAATCAGAGAAAGTGGGAGCATCTTCAGATTTCCATGCTTTACATATTTCTCGCCTAGCCAATAACATCACATAGAAAATAAATTTAGTCTGCTGATTTGCAAGCTGGTAACCCGTCCCCAGACCAAACAGAATCATTGCCGGTGAAACCACAATCTGTGTTCCTAGTACATCCATCAAAAAACCCTCAATTTGTTTCCAAAACAAGTTAAGGCTAGGACATTCTACGAACATATGCATATCATCTGCCTCTAACAAATTACACCTTGGGCAGCTATATTGTAGGTTTGTGATCCTTGTCAGTCTTTTTGGGGAGAAATACACCCTGTACAGTGTAAACAGATGGTTTCGTTTAAGAGGAGCGGATTTTACTATTCCGTTCACCAGACTAAAAGAGTCTCCCCACAGGTCTACCAGTTTGTTGCTATCCAGCCCCAGAACATTTCCCCAGAGATTTTGAAGTTCCAGATCAGTAACTCCCTCTTTTTCCATCAAAGTCTCATACCAAAAAGCGAGTTCTTTATCCCAACGCCCCTTTCTATTTACAAAATCAAATTTCGGGTTAGATGTACAATCCCATATTTCCGTAGACCACCAGCTTGACAGCTGGTAATATTTAAATCTTGTAAGGGTTCCTCCCGTCAACCTAGAGAAGGAGTCCCACCCCAATAGCTGTTGATCGTTTTGTAAATCTTTCCACTGCATTAACCCTGCTAATTTAAGAGGGGTTGACAATTGGTCTCTAAGGCATTCTGGGGTCCCTGGAGAGTCCCATATTGGGGCCTGAGAGGCGTAGTATGGAATTTGTAATTTACTCCTGAAGAAAACCCAATTCTTCAGAGCCGTAACTAAAACCTTTAGCCTAACCTTTTTGTAAAATCTGGGGTCTCCAAACTTAAATAAAAAGTATTCGTGGCCTTGGGGGATACTATGCAGTATTGCTTGAAACAAACGACCCAAAAAAGACGTATCTGCCTTACCTGCCATAACTCTGAAATTTTTAAAGTGGAAGGAATGGGCATAATGCAAGATGTCAGGTAGCGCCAGACCTCCCATTTTTAATTGTCTTCTTAACTTTTTAGCAGAGATTCTGGGCATTTTGGAATTCCAAATGAATGAACCTATTTTTCCTTGTAGTTTTCCCACCGCCTTTGTGTCGAAAGATAAGGGTATTGAATTAAACAAGAAAGTTACCTTTGGTAGTATAATCATCTTTATAAGATTAACCCTCCCGAAGATGTTTAATGGGAGCCCGGACCAACGCTGTAATTGACCACAGATTTCCTTATATACCTTGTCCAGATTAACTATCGATATCTCAGTAATGTCCTGGACTAACTGAATCCCAAGGTACCTCATCCTTATTTTTGTTTCAGGCAACACTGCCTCCTGGTTCCATTGCATGATTTCCGTTTTATCCTTATTGATTCTATAACCAGAGGTCTTTCCAAAGGCTTCTGCATGTTCAAAAAGTCTAGGTATTGCTACCTCAGGATTGGAAGTGAACATTAAGAGGTCATCTGCATATAGGGCAAATTTTAGATCCAGATCGTTTATTGAAAAGGGTTTTATTAAATGATCTGCCCTTAGTTTATTCACTAATGGCTCGATATATAAATTAAACAATAGGGGGGAAAGGGGGCATCCCTGCCTAGTGCCCCTTGATATTTGAACCCAATCTGAAAGCGTCCCATTTACAAAAATCCTTGCCTTTGGGTTCAGGTACAATGCTTTTATAGAGGCGATGAAGTTAGTAGGTAAGCCGAATGCGGACAATACATCCCAGAGATAATCCCAGTTTACCTGATCGAATGCCTTTGCGGCATCTATCGCAACGATAGTCAGCGGAAGTTTCTTATCAGTGGCATAGTCTATTGCTGTGATGGCCTGAAAAGTCAGCTCGTTAATCTGCCTACCCGGCATGAAACCCCTCTGATCCTCATGTATAATAGTTTTAATCACTTTGGCCAGCCTTGCCGCCAATACTCCTGCAAAAATTTTGTAATCAGTGTTCAGCAGGGAGATCGGCCTATATGATTCAATAATCAGGGGGTCCTTATTTGGCTTCAAAATTAAAGCAACTGAGGCCTCCAACCAGGTCTTTGGGATCGGTTCACCAGCCAAATATATTTTATTAAACAAGGAAGTGAGAGCTGGGACGATTATCTCCGCACCAGTTTGATATACCTCCACAGGGAGTCCATCCGGGCCCGCAGCTTTCCCTTTTGCCATCTTCTTCATCTGATTAAGAACTTCCCCCTCTTTTATCTCAGATTTTACAAAGTCAAAGTCGTTCTCCTGACACTGCGGAAGTCTGACCCCCTCCAACCATCCATCAGCAACCAGATTGGATTTATCCTTGGTTTCAGAATATAAGGTCTGCATGTATCTTCTTGCCTCTTCCGATATTTCTTCATTAGCAAAGGAGACATCACCAGAACTTTGCACTTTAAGGCCATTGATTTGATTTCTTGCTCTATCAGACCTAGCCTTCCATGCAAGGAGGCGGCCACATTTTTCCCCATATGAGAAGTTGCTAAGTTTACTTGAATCCCATTTCTCTTTAATGATCTTATCGAGATTCGCCTGATATTTCGATTTCAGATTTTCTAATTCTTGTTGTAGGATGTGTATATTAGCATGTTGTTCGAGTGAGGCCTTCTGCAATTGTTGCTCCTTTTGCTTAATCTCCTGTAATGAGTTCCTCTCTGTTTCCTTCCTATTCTTACTTCTCTTAATCATTGTGGTTGTAAAAAAAACCCTTAAGTAGGTCTTGAAGGCTTCCCACACTATTTGTTCTGAAGCAGTTGCCTTGTTAAACACAAAGTATTCCTCCATTTGTCTCCTCAGGTCTCCCCTTATTTCCTCCTGTTGTAATAGTGATCTGTCTAATGTCCACCTTCTGACCTGCCCTCCCTGTGGAATCTTTATAGACAGGGTTACTACTGAGTGGTCCGATAATATTGCTGGAACATAAGAAGTGGTTGTGACTTTGGATAAAAGCTCTTGATCAATTAAGAAAAAATCTATACGTGAATGATGTTTATGTCTGTGGCTGTAAAATGAGTAATCTCTGTTTTTCTGGTTTTTGATTCTCCATACATCTAAGAGCCTAAAGTCTTTCATGATGGTTTTAAGCTCTCTCTTCGATTTAGGTAGAGAAAAAGAAATGGCCTTAGAGGTACGGTCAAGTTTTGAATCAAAAACTAAATTGAAATCTCCTCCTAAAATAATAGGTGTATCTTGCTCCAACAAACTAGTTTTTACGCTGATTAATGCATCTGGACAGTCCTGGTTCGGACCATAGTAGGCCCCACAAGTCAGCCTTATGTTATTTATAGTTATGAAGGCAGTCAACCATCTTCCTGTGTCGTCAGTATCGTACTTTTCCACCCTTACCCCACTATTCACTCTAACAATAATTGCTACACCCCTTATTTTGCTGCTTTGATTAGAGCAGAGGAGATCTTGTATCCATCTTTGATTTTTGAAGGCAATTTTACATTCTTTCTGGTCTAGATGTGTTTCTTCTAGCATAATGATATGAGCATCTGATTTTCTCAGAAACTCACAGATTCTTTTCAGCTTTTTGTCCTCTCTAAGCCCGTTCACATTCCAGCTTATGAACTTTAAATTATCCCCAGCCATTAATCATATGTTCGTCACTGTCATCATTATTTGATATAACTATAATTTCTAAAGCTATTTTAGATACCATTGATATATGAGAAAAATGTTCTTTTATATTTTTGGACCCTTCCCCCCCCTCCCTTCCCTTGAGGAACCCCCCCTCTTGAACCTTGGCGATCTTATCGCCGTTGAGAGCCTTGACCCTGGCCTAGTCCCTGCCTCATCTTAGTGTGTTTACATATTCTGTGTCGATGCCTCTATCACCACCTCATATCTGTGTTTTTTTATTTTTTTTATTTTAGTGCAAAAGAAAAAGAAAATAGTGATGAAATAAAGTTTTTTTTTTTTTTTTTGAGTTTTCTTCTTTTGTTCTATGTATATATATATTTTTTTTTTTAAATTTAATTTCACTCGCAGACCCTTCTACAAGTATTCTTTTTCTTTGTGTTATTATTATTTTACAATGTGTTTTTTTTACATATATTACATATATTTAGTTACGGGCTTCTCTTTGCGCTTGCTGAACTTCTTGATGGTCCTTCATTGCTTCCAGAAAGCGGTCTACTTCCTGTGGGGAGATGAAGTTATATGTCTTGTTGTTCCAAACAACTCGTAGTGATGCTGGGAATTTCATCATGACTTGAGCACCGAAACTTCTTATTTCCTGCATACGTGATCCTAACTCCCACTGTCGCTGAGCTGTTACCTTGCCTACATCTGAACGGATTAAATATTTTACTGAGTTGATCTGCAATGATGTATCTGCGAGCGCCCTGCTCAGAATCAGCTCCTTCACCGAGAATGTTAGGAAGTTTACTAAGATTTTCCTTGGTGCATTCCGCCCAGAATGTTGCCGAAATGGATCTCTATGCGCTCTTTGGATTTCCTTTTCCAATTCGATGTCTGGTCTATCCTTCAATACACCTTCTCGCAGTAGTTTGCATACTAGAGTCTTCACGTCCCCATTCTCTATTCCCTCCGGAACCTATAGAAACTTCAGATTGTTTCTCCTGGAATGGATTTCTAGTCGCTCCAAATCTAGTTGCAGAGACCTGTTCTGCTCTTTCAATTCCGTTATAGCCTTAGAGTGCGCCTCGTACCCTTTTGTGAGAGTAGCGACCTCTCCCTCTAGAGCCTCCGTTCTAGTGCCTATCTCGTCCATTTATAGTCTAGTAATGACAATAAGCAAAAGTATACGATTAGTAACCCCCTACAATTTTATATGAGTTCAAAAAAAGGGGGTGACTGATTGTATGTCATGGAAGCAACCATGGTCCCATGTGCAGAAATAGATTGCCTTCTGGTTCTATACATTCATCCGACTTGGAGTTTCCAAAGGCACAGGCGATTCTGCATCTCATAGCTTTCTGCAACGTTTTATGACCTCAGTGACCCTGTGAAATGAAATGAAATGAAATAAAACTTATAGCGTGCAACTTTGCCCGGAAGCATCAAGGTGCCTACTAATGACCTCATTATGATTGGCCCTGTAAATTGCCGCCTCTGTAAAAACTCCTATTTCTGCAAGGTAAGTTTGCCTTAATTTGCTGTTCCCAGCAGTTAGTGGGTGAGATAAGTTCTACCCCAACCCTCTGTGTCTCGCCTTCCCCCCAACACCCCTACACGGAGTCAAGTTTTGCCAGGTCCATTCTGCCAAAATGTAACAGATACATAAAGCCCAGTATACTTTGTTTACATGAAACGTTTGGCGCAGAAAGTACAAGAGGCCATTTTATTCCTCATTTCAATGAAAAAATCTATACCAGAAGTTCTTTAATGACCCGAAATAGTAGCGATAACCAGGGAATTGTTGTTCATTGGTCTTGATAAATAAAGTATCCCTCACTGGGCCACTCATAATGAGAGCCTTAGTCTCAGTGCCTAATTTGTAAAATATTAGGTGCCTGTGCTTTGCTGAGAAGCCCTCGGCTGGCACTGCTGAGTGCCGGGTTTGCTGAATACCAAGGAGGCCTAATCTTGATTTCACCTCATGCCTCTTTCTTCTACCACCCTACAATCGCTGCCTTCTTATCCCACTCTTTCAAGTTCTTTTTCTTCATTTTTTCTTCATCACTGTTTTCTGTCTTTCTCTTCCTCCTTCTTCCCCCTTTTGTGTTTTTCTCTCTCTTACTCTGGGTTAATGTGGGATTAGGAACCACCAGTTCATATTAAGCACTAATTTCCACCTTGCAACATGCCTTTCATGTATAATTATGAAAGAATTCAGCACCTTTCACAAGGTATATGCCTCATCTGATTGACTGGAATAATCCAGATGCGATATCTGAGGGAGTGAACATTTCTTTCAAAATATCCTTGCTGCAGATTGCTGCATTCAGCAGTCTACCTGGGAATACAATGATGGAGCTGACATCCATAGTGATGGGACACAGGCCCCCCCTGCCACACCTTACTTATGCCACCATCTTGAGTAGATACGCTACGCTCATGCAGGCTTATTTTAATATAGAAGTGTGTCCCAATTCGACTTTTGAATTAAAAGTATTCCAAAGTTCAAAACTACCTTTTAATGACTTATGAGTCACCCCTAAGGTCTTGCCTCAGGATCTCAATGGCAGGGTACATTGTTATAAAAAGCAGGGACAATATAAAAGATGTTTTATATGCCCTGGTAAGGAAAAACAGCATCAGGTGTTTTTCCCTATTGTAATATTGCTAGCCCCATAGGATAACCGGGGAAGGCTTTATTAAACTTAATAAAGTCTTTAGTTGCATTGGAACTAGTTGGCAATACCATTTAAAGTATCAAATTAATGGTCACATTATATCCAAAAACTTACTAAAGTTGGATTCAATATATCTATTACAGGAAATTCGTTTTAGAACTTACTATCTTGAAGTTGCCTAAAACAGCCCTGTAGTCAGCTTTTGACATTTTAGTGGTTCAATGACAATAATCATAATCCAATGATCATTACAAATGTGCTCCAATGCATTTCGGGCATGGCGCCCTTCGTCAGGGAATATTTTGATGTGAGGTTGGTATCGGGTGTCTAGAGTATCTGATCTACTCTCGGCGGAACACAGCAGGTTTGGACCTCCAGTAGCCCCAATGAAATGCAGCGGAAATAAGGTCAAAAGAACACAATTTAACCTCGAATGAGTTGCAGAGTGGCGATTTATTCGTTAAAGGATGACGCGTTTCACTCCACTAGGGAGCTTGTTCATATAGCGCGCTCAGAGCCAATTCAAACATATAAATAGTGTGAATAAAGGTAGGACAATACAAAAAAGTGTATACACCCACTTTACAAAGTGAAAATAAAAATAGTGAAAAGACTATATCTGTTGCAAGTGCACAAAAACTGCAGGAAGACAGAATACTATTCACACACATGAATAAAAATATACATATGTGAAAGCATAATGAAAGTAAACACTGGAAATATAATTCATCTTATAGTGGGGAAATTAGATGTGTTGAATAATTCATTCCAGGAGAAAATCACACCACAATCCTTCATCAACAAAATACCGGCATAGTGCCTGTTTCAATAATGGAAAAGTCAAGTGGCGTTTACCAAGATACACTGAAAAAATATATATACCCAAACCCACTATTGCAACACAGTGTTCACTTCATGTTCAAGCATTGATCACATTATAGAATATTAACTAGAATAGACTGTCTCTCAGGTCAAATGATCTAACATATGAAAAGTGGTGACTTAAAACGTGTTAAAAAACATAATAAAGAAACAGTATTGTGATAAAATAAACCAAAGAATAAAATAAAAGATCTATTTTCAGGGAAAGCACATAATTAGAAACAAAGGTATATTTAGAAAAATGAGCTTGGAGACAGCTAGTATACATAGATATAAACAATCATATATTACAGTATACAGTTCCTAAATGCATTAGATATCTATTTACAGATAATATGTACAAAAGATCATCACCAGCCGGTGACTAATCCAAGACAGGCACACCCAAAAAGGTCAACAGTGATGAAGTAGCTAGATGGTAATAATAAGCTATAAGAGAAAGGCGAGCACCAATAAGATGAAAAGACAGGGAATGAGTCAGCACAGAGGTATATTTAAAGGAAGTTACTCAGATCCTCCGTCAAATTAAGGCCATTTGGGGCCTTAGTATCTAAAGACAGTATGAAATGAGATTCTTTTTGTCTGAGTAACTTTAACCGGTCACCACCTCGAGTAGGCTGAGGCACCGAACATAAAACAGTGTACTCCAGGTCTTTGAGTTTTTTATCATGTACTGCACGGAAATGCCTAGCCACAGGGTAATTACTATCACTGTTGATGATGGCACGAATGTGCTGAAGAATACGTTGATGTACTGGGAGCTTAGTACTCCCAATATATTCAAGATTGCAAGAGCATCTTAATTTGTACACAACATATTCCGACCTGCAGGTCAAGTATTCACGGATGGCTATAGGTGTTGTGCTGAAAGCAGTTACATAATGTGTACTGTTTCTCGCAAATGTGCAGGCACGACACGAGGTGCACTTAAAAAAGCCTGTTTTGTGGATAAGGCTCTTCTTAAGTGGACCCTCTGGCATATATATATTTATTGTAAAGATGTTAACTGCCATGCCCAACTCGTTTCGGTCCAGTCACTTGGACCTTGCTCACGGGATAGTATAACACAGAAAAAGGGCATCTTTTAATTCTATCTGCACACAGTTGCTTCCTGTTTTCTTGCAGTGCATTGTGGTACGTGTAGTTTACATGTTAATAAAATGCTTAGTGCAAGTTTGTAAACGTGATTAAAATGTGTAAATTTATTAGAACTTTTTGTTCTGATTCATTTTCTTTTTTGTGACCAATGTTGCTTTATGTCCATTTTCTTGCAGCTGTTTGTTTATCGCTCCCTGGTGAGCAAATATCGATGTTTAAACATGGTTTTATTTGATGCTGGTATCAGTTTTAATTTTAATTTTAATTTTCTTGCTCACACTGATCTTCAATGTTAATTTTACCGCTCTTTTGTGAGTGGTTTCTTAGGGCTCATGTTGCTTCTTTTCATTTGTTTCTTTTCTTCTTGCATTGCAGTTCCTTCCATGGTTTTAGGTTTTGCTTGTGGATGTTTTACAGGTGTACATAAAGTTCCTAATCCTGGTTGAGATCTCTGGGATCTAAAGTCCTAAATGCCACTACATGTCTGGACTCCCTTTGTCGCAAGATTTTTTCGCGATTCCCTGCCCTTTCTGATTGTGGGATTTATTCAATGGCACAGTATTTTAAGCATACCCACTTGCTGTCATGTTGTTTTTCCATATGCTTGGATATGGCATTCGAGCGATCCTTGTGTTAGGTAGCTCGGATGTGTTCAAGAATTCTTTTCTTTACTTCAAAGATTTTGCTTCCAATGTAGTGTAATTTGCACAGGCTCTCAACCATGTAGATTACATATTGACTTTTACAGGTTAGATGTTGTTTGATCTTCCATTTGGTGCCCTTTTTGGTGTCAATTTCTTGCTTATGTGTTGCAAACTTACACACCTTACATTGCTTGCACGGCCAGAAGCCTCCTCTTTGTAGCCATGTTGTTGTTGGTGCTTCTTGGAAATGGATATGTGTGATTTTGTCTCGGTTGCTTTTTGCCCTGCGATATGTGACATTTGGATGATCACCAATGATCTTTGTTAATATCGGATCAAGTTGTAAGGTGAATTCTGTGTCAACAGAGCAATTCCTCCTGAGTCTTAAACACTCCCCATATGGGATGCTCCAGGTAGGTCGCTCCCCCTCCGCACAGCACCGCATGTGTCTCCCTGCCCCAGCTGCCGCTGCTGAGGGAGTTCGAGGCCCCCCACCACCCGTAGGCTACTACCTGGGCCTCATCCCTGGTGGCCAGTGGTAGGCCGTTGTCAAAGCCCAGCTCACCTGAGTTTCTGTTCAGTTCTGATGGAGGTTGAAGACAGTCCGACCCCATCCTGACACTGCTTGTTCCAGCACACTAGTTTTAAAACAGTGCACTAAGAACCAGAAGCTCAAGGGAAGGGGGGAAGTGGATAAAGTAAAAAAAGAGAGACAACACCGTTCTTGCGTTTCCACTGTAGCAGAGCTGCTAAAATCTGCGGCCCTCTCTGACTTCTATAGAAACTGGTGCCTAATGAAACATAAACAAAGAACAGATAAGTGCAACCTATCCCTAATTATGTTCCTGACTAAACCTTAATCTTATTAGAAATTCTCTTCTAAAAGTACCTCTTGGATCCTGGTCTCAAGCTTCCAGGTTTGGAATGTGTTACTGTTCTGGGATGCGCTTTCTATTACTGTAAAACTTCTGTAAAATCAAACAAATATCATTATCAGTATTACCAACCTCTAACATTCACCTTAATATAACTAAAGTCTAAATTCTTAATAGCAAACTCACTTTTCACACATTTCCAGACTTTTTATAAAACAAATACTGTACTTTTACATCAAAATACAGCAGGTAATTTGTGCAAGTCCTTGATTTACTGTTTGCCTTGCTGTCAATGGTTTCCTCTGTTCAATTCTTAAAAAAGTTCCATGTAAAACAATGTTTATTTCACAAAGTTCTGGTATTTCTGTGCCCTTTTGCCTTCTGTGCCACTCGTTTTCCCCTTGTTTTTGTGCCCCTTTTTGCCTTCAGTTCCACTCCTTTTTTGTGCCCGTCTGCCTTCTGTGCCACTCGTTTTTTCCCTTGTTTTTGTGCTCTTATGTCTTCTGTTCCAGTCATTTTTTGTGCCTTTCTGCCCTCTGTTCCACTCGTTTTTTGTGCCCTTCTGCCCTCTGTGCCATTCATTTTTGTACCCTTCTCCCCTTTGTGCCACTCGTTTTTGCCTTGTTTTTGTGCCCTTTTTGCCTTCTGTTCCACTTGTTTTTTGTGCCCTTCTGCCCTATGTTCCACTCGTTTTTGTGCCCTTCTCCCCTCTGTGCCACTCGTTTTTGCCTTGTTTCTGTGCCCCTTTTGCCTTCTGTTCCACTCTTTTTTAGGGCCCTTTTGCCTTCTGTTACCTTTGTTGTCCCTCACTGCCCTCGCCGCTGCGTCCCCTGCGCCCCCCCCTGACGGCCTACTGCCCATTCGCTGCCCCCGCCTTCCAGCTGCTCCTCCCTCCCACCTCCCCATATATGCCGGCTGCTGCCTAAGGCAAGCCCATCTGTGCCCGTCCGCACCAGTACTGGGCCCAGCGTCAGAACCCCTCGCCCCCGCACCCGACACGACGACCGCCACCACTACGAGCGTGCAGCACTCTGCAAGCTCTCAATTCCGGACAGAGCCACACCTGCTTCAAGGCCGCCCCGAAATGCACACACGGCCCCTTCACCTGCCGGAACTGCAGCTACACCAGTCTCAGACCCGGGAAACCACCCGCCAAGAAAGACCCCAACCACCCCCGATGCATACTACTGAATACCCGCTCCGCACACAAGCATGCCGTCGAGCTCTCGACACAACATCCCTCGGATGTCGCCTTACTGACAGAGATCTGGTTTAATGACTCCTCCGCACCTGACATCGCCATAGCCATCCCAGAAAGCTACAAGATCACCCGGAGAGACCGCACCAACGGAGTCGGAGGAGGAATCGCCATCATCCACAAGAACAGCATCAGGATCTCGACTAGCACCGACTACACGCTCAGCACCGCCGAACAGATGCATTTACAGATCCACACAGACCCTAACTACACCCTCAAAGGCACCCTCATCTACTGATCCCCTGGATCCCGCCCCCATTTCAGCGACTCCATCGCCGACTTGATCAGCACGCACGCCCTGACCTCCACGACTACATCCTTTAGTGACAGTTTCCTGCCGCTAAAACGGCGATAATGTTAACGCCGTTCTTGATAATATGCCCCAAGAATGTGCAGCATTTTTACCACTTGGTTATTACACAGGGGAACAAAAGAGGTTTGCTGAAGTGCCACGTATTGGCTAAAGATTTGACACTTGGGCAAAATGGTGCAAAACATTTGTGCGCGTTACTCCCTGCTTACATAATTATAATGAGGCACACTGGTGTTTCCTCGACACAATATTTGTTGCACCTGAGCAAAAAAGAGAGCGAGTCCATTTTACATCGATCTCCCTACCTGACTGTGTCACGCATAATGAACGGAACAAAACACGTACATGCTTTTAGCAAATCTTTTGCTCTTTCTGCTGTCATGCAAGAGGCACAAACAGAGCAAAATTGACGCTTATGTCGTTTGTAGTGGTGCAAAACGGTGTGTCATGTTTTTCTCCCGCCCCTGCTGTTGCTTTCCCACTAGTAGTAGTGAGGTGAGAGGGAGTGCCTAGACTATTAACACACACTCTCCTACAGCCGCAGAACAAAACACTGCTCTCTCTGTTTTCAGTTCGTTGTTTTGTCATTTTCCTTCTTTATCTTGGAAAAATATGAGTGAGCCTCTCCAGGCACCTCGTTACTGTCCTTCTGACTTCTTAGATGGGCAACAACAGGCCACTGAAGAAGGCACCAAAGAAAAAAGAAAGAATACATAAAAAAAACTCTCAAACATAAAAACGAAAAATGTATAATAAAGGCTATATAACGTTTCAAGAAACAGCAAAAGTAACACAGACAAATATCACCATTTCTCTTTTAAATGGCAAAACACTTCTTTCCATAAAAGAAGAGAAACAAAGGACTGAGGTGAAAAGGGGTCTAGAATGCAGCAAAGATGGATGCTCAAATGTTGGAACACTAGAAGAAATGATTACTAACCCATTTTTAATCCCTTCAGCTACCACCAGTGGTGGTGATTTACCCGGAAAAGCGTTTCCTCTATTTTGATTTGGTATCAGGCTGGAGAAAAATACTAGAAATTCCTGTAATGACCTCTGGTGTAACTGAAGGTCCTCTGAGCTGTAAGTGTCAGTCAAGAACAAAATCTTTTACCCTACTATCCCAATCTCCATTGTTTAAAAATGCAAGGCCTGAAATGGGGGACAATCTATGCATTTTTGTTGTTCAGAATAAGAGATTATTGTAGAGTTTGGGGAAACCATCACATTGTCTACATCTTCTTTTGACAACACAGGCGTGTGGTGCAGAATGGAAGTGGCACTGCAAGAAAAAACATCAGCTGTTATCAGGAGGTAAGCTTCAACATTACAGCTCAGCTCTGAGCCGCAGAAGCTGCCTTACATTGAGCCACATGAGAGTGCAAACTTGAGATCATGATCTTGCGGAGACAGTTCAGTCCAACAAAGATGGCCTGAAGCTGAGCCATAGAACAGCGCAGAGTACTGGGGAAGGGGTTAGTGAAACATGTCATGTTTTAAATCTAATTATTCATTACAATATCTTCTGTGTGGATGTACCTCAGATCAAATATTGCAATCATTAGAAACATAAAACTCATCCCCTTAAGTAACACCAAGAATTTTGCTCACTCTCATGACTGAAAATGTGGGAGAAGTTTATGTACCTTTCTAGCACGGATAACGTACTTATATTTAATCAGGTCTACCACATTACCCAAAATATTGTTTTATTTTCCATGTAGATGGCTTTCACAAGCCAGAATAATAACTTCTGTTACATTTCTGTTATCAATAGTATGTATCATATGAACAGTAGCTAAAACCATTTCACTTATTTTTCTTTGAACTTATTTTCAAATTACATTTTAGTGTAGAAAGGAATACTTCCTCAAATGGTTTGAGGGAATACACATTAACCCCCAAAGTGCAAAGTATGAATGGCATTGAGTTCTCTTTTACCTTGCTTTTTTATAGATAGATATGTAGCTATATTGATAGATATATCTTCAGTGAAAATACAGAAACTAACAAAGCACCTGAAATTCATCAGCTATAGTTATCTCATTGAACTATATAACTTGTGCCCTAAAGTAACTATAATCTGCTCCGCCACCATGCACAGTGTTGTCATCAATGATGCCATTTCCGATGTTGTAGTGATGGTATCAATGATGTCATAGAAATGCCATGAGTGACGTAATGTGGGTGGTAATTAGCAAACCTAGGCAGAGTCTGCGGAGTTCCCCTACGCGGAACTTGGCGAAGTGCAAAAAAAACTCTGTTGTGCTATGCAAAGCTCTGCAAGTGGCGGAGTGGGTTAGAAAAAATGCAGTTCACGATCAGTTTCAGTGCTGGGTGTTTGTCTGCACTGTGAAATTATCCCGAAATGCACCATGCAACTCAAAAAAGGAAGCAAACAGGTGCTGCTTCCTTTCTGTCACTAGAGTAGATTTTCTACCTGAGCGGCAGCTTTCTCAACGCGAACAGATGGCTTCTCAATGCGAGCATATGCGCCCACTCGCATTGGGAAATCCGGCCGCCCACGTTGAGAAATCTCGCCTGGTGGTTGATTTTCCTCGCTCATGCTCGCCATCTTGAGCACGAATGAGGAAAAATCCTGCTGGGAGATGGATATTCCTCGCTCACCCTCCCCAGCTTGATGTTGATGAGCGCGAGAGAGGAAAAAAACTCAGCTCAGTATTTTTGGGAACTC
Source organism: Lissotriton vulgaris (assembly GCF_964263255.1). Classification (NCBI taxonomy): domain Eukaryota; kingdom Metazoa; phylum Chordata; class Amphibia; order Caudata; family Salamandridae; genus Lissotriton; species Lissotriton vulgaris. The sequence goes on from NC_141695.1 coordinate 299,536,190, forward strand.
TGCAAGCACTGCCTAACTCAGAGTGCGGAAACCTCCGCAAACTATGCGAGCGGAGTAAACCTCCCTCGGGAAACAACACTTACAACGCAACTTTTACACCGCACTACCTTTACAACGAAACTTTTACAACGCAACATCCATTACAACGCATACCGTTACAACGCAACCATTACAACGCATGTCACTACAACGCATACCACTACAACGCATGTCATTACAACGCAGTCATTACAACGCATACCATTACAACTCATACCTACACTATCCAACACTTACCCTACTGTTGCACCCCCTGGAGTTAGAATAGTAATTTTTACCCCTACACTATCCAATACTTACCCTACTGTAGCACCCCCTGGAGTTAGAATAGTAATTTTTACTCCTACTCTATTCAACACTTACCCTACTGCTGCACCCCTTGGAGTTAGAATAGTAATTTTCACCCCCACACTATCCAATACTTACCATACATGCAATGTAATGGTATGCGTTGTAATGGTATGCGTTGTAAATGTAGTATGCATTGTAGTGGAATGCGTTGTAAAGGTAGTTTCAAAGAATTCGTTGTAATGGCATGCGTTGTAATGGAATGCGTTGTAATGGATGTTGCGGTGTAAAAAATGCGTTGTAAAGGTATGCGTTGTAAAAGTATGCGTTGCAACGACATACATCCACCTCAAAGACTCAGTAATTAGCAGCGTATGGCGAGGGTGTGTGTTATATAGATGCTTCAGGGCACGATTGCAATGGAAAACTGAATATGTGTTTCCAAGTAATGATAATTATAACTTGTTTTTTGTGAGGTATCTACATAACACATACATTCTCAGTTCTTCAGGACTCTGTATGAGAATTTGCTTTTAACTATATTATTAGAACTCAAACTAATTACCGGTAAAAGATGCAGGTCTGAGTTGTCTTCCAATGAAAACAGAGATCATTTTTTCAGATATCATTCATCAATAGAAAGTGTTTCACGCATGAACTGTTTAAATTTCATTCTTATTTCTCACTATTCAAATTGGAAACTTCCTTTTGTAAATCGAAACATTTGTTTGCACCGTGTAGCAATACTTTTTTCAGTTCTTTTAAAATAAAATATTAAATGTAGTTTTGTGTTTTCTTTAAAAATAAAGTGAACACTTCAGACGCACACAAATGTTATTTCAATTATATTTCAGTATTTTCTCTCCGCAGGTTCACTATTTGGCCAATTCGCCGAGAAAGTCTGAAAAACAAATGTTTTCGTTCTATTGGAGCTCTATGTTGTCATTAGCGGGTGGTTTTAATTTTCATAAACCCTTTACGATTTCAGCATATGTCAATGCATCTAAAATATTGAAGGGTTCTCATCATGTGGCATACCGTATTACTATTATTACTGTACGTCTGTCTGTAGGACTTGCATTACAATGTAAAACCGTGCTACCATAAGAAGTATTTTTATCTGGATATTGACAGATAGTGACAGATTTCCAAATGGTAAATTCCATGTCCACAAAGTGAGAAACTACTGTGTTCGATTGTTCATGCAGCAGACGAATCCATGAATCAAGGCTTTTAGAGAAAAGGCGTCGTCTTAATACTCCACAGTATCTTGGAAATGAATTTAAAACGATGGGAAACATATTTAACTACTTCCCAAATGATGCTTTTAATTGGATCAAAAAAACATGCATTTCTACAAAATGGTTTGATTCATTTCCTGAATTAAACTCTGCATACACCTACAAAGAAGCATGCTTTATATTTGGAGTTGCGTTAACACATAGATAATTTATTTAGAGAAATAATATAACACATTTCTATTGTTATTATAACTACCTTCACTTTCAGTGTTTAAAACATCTACATAGCACAGCAAATACATTACACATAGCAAAAGAAGAACCCGATTACTTAAAAAGCTAAACCGTCTTCTTTCAGAACGGGAATTGGCAAAGCCAATAGGTCTTTCCTTTGGGACCTTTTTACTTGACCAGTGGTTGTAGCTATGCTGTACATCATTCCCAATCCTGGGCAGCATGGCTAAAGAAAACAAAAAAAGGCCCTATGACTCAGAGGCCATGTAATTTTGTTGGCATGTGTACCATGCATCTGAGCACCTACAAATGATGCAAGTGATTTGTTCTATTTACTAAGTTGGATCTGTATATAGAAAAACATCTTTGAAAAAAAATAAGCAGAACAAAAGCGTTTTCCTTTTTAAGCGTCTGTGGGAGAGCAATGAGCGAGAGAGAGAAACTTGGAGGAGGCGGAGATAAGCAAAGAGTAGAGAAAGCAACGGGGGAGAAGAAGTTCACAAGTGTGAGCACAACATGGGAGGGGTGGGGAGAAGCACATGGGCGACAGAGAGCAACACGGAGTACGGATCTACAGACGATCCCACAAGATCTACAGATGAATCCCGACAAACACTCGGAAAACCGTCACCCACGCCCTCATCAGCAGCCGTCTCGACTATGGAAACGCCCTCTATGCCGGAGCCCCGGCCAAACTCATCAGCAGACTCCAAAGAATCCTGGACGCTTCCGCACGACTGGTCCTAGACGTCCCACACAGAGACCACATCACCTCGCACCTCAGAGAACTGCACTGGCTCCCCGTCGACAAAAGAATCACTTTCAAACTCATGATCCACGCACACAAAGCACTCCACAAGACCGGCCCTGCCTACTTCAACAGCAGACTCTCCTTCTACGTACCCAACAAAAAACTCCGCTCCGCCGACCTATCCCTGGCCGCCGTCCCATTCATCCACAGAACTGCTTACGGAGGTAGATCCTTCTCCCACTGCGCCGCCAAGAGCTGGAACACTCTCCCCCTCCAACTACGACAGACCACAAACCTCCCGACATTCAGAAGGCTGCTCAAAACCTGGCTCTTCGACCACTAGCTGCAGCCACCCCCTCCCCCGAGCGCCTTGAGACCCTAGCGGATATGTAGCGCGCTCTACAAATTACTTGATTGATTGATTGATTGACGGCCTAGGTCGAGAAGTACACGATGAAAACAGGTGGAAAACACATGCACACAAAGCTAGCAGGTCTGCAGTGGCAGCCAAAAGGCTGGTTAACTCAAAAGAAAACAGTAGTGCTTGAAACATAAGCAGTGGAAGAACACAGCTATGCATCCATGCTCCAGGGGAGGCACAAATACAAGAAGAGGAGGAAACTCCACACAAACTAACAAATGAAAAGCAAGCAAACAAAAGTAACAGCAAAGCCAACCAATGAGCCGGCTCTATTTCCACTCTAAAATGATAATAGGACTTTTCGCAAACAGACTGTTTTTGGGGTATGGTAAATGAGATCTTATACAGTTATATTCTGAATCCATTTGAATCGGAAATTACATAGTATCGTTTTCCTTTTAGTTGTTTTGAAGATTAAAGTCTTGTAATGTGTCATGCAATGTCATGTAACATTGTAAAATGTTAGCTTACGTGAAATCATGCAAGTTACTTTTGGCAGCACGTGGCATATTGCACAAAAGACTTTGCATTTGCATAGTTGGAATAATTAAGTTTGTCAATGCAAAGGATCATATGACAGAGCACAAAGATGTGCACATTAGAAAATGGAGCATCATCCCAAATTAAAGCCTGCTTGCACTGTAACTCCTTTTATAGGCATGTATTAGCAAAGCCAATGGTCTTGCCTTTTGGCTGCCACTGCAGACCTGCTAGCAGTGGCGGTTCTTACATGGGGGCGTTTGGGCGCCGCCCCCCCTGCTTTCTCGCCGTGCGAGAAGGCAGAACAAATGCTAGTTATCATATTATATAAGTTATATAATATGATAACTAGCATTTGTTTGTGCCTTCTCGCACGGCGAGAAAGCAGAACAGTTTCCGTGTTTACAGTGGGAGTGTTACTCGAGGGCAGGGGGAGTGGCTTGGGGGAGTGGCTTGCCCACTATTGTTAATACTGACTGTTTGGACAGCCTGAGGCCGGTGCCCAAACAGACAGTATTAACTACAGTGGGAAAGCCACTCCCCCAAGCCACCCCCCCCTGGCCTCAACTCTCCCTGTTCTCTGTATGCTGCAGCAGCAGCATACGACAGAAAACTACGTCACCTGGGGCAGCCGGCCGCACCAATCAATCTGCGGCAGTGGAGAGGGAGGCTGCCTGTCGCGCCGCCTTCCTGATGACGTGCTGCAGCAGGACAGGACTTCAAAACGAGGACGGCGGGAATCGGGACGGAGTCTCTGGTAAGTTTATTATACGATTTTATTTAAAATATATTGGTTGTCCCTCATTTCCAATCCCCCCAACCCCCACCCCGTAATGCCGGCGAATTAGAGCCCGCCATTAAAGGCTGTTCACCCAGGTTAAGACTAGAAACGGAGTTTTGAGTGATTCGGGAATCGGCCGCATTTTCTTTTCAATCCTGCATGCTCGCAGCAGTATATTTATAGATAGATTTCTGGCACGGAACCGCTTTTCTCCCTCATCTGATGGCAATATCCGAGGCCCTGGTGCCTCGGGCTCTGTAGTGTGGCCGGCAGGTTGGAGCAGCCAAGTGGAAGCATCGTCTGCAGAGTTGCAGATGGTAAAAGATTTTATGACAGGCCCAAGCATGAGGTCAAGCCAGCTTCCTTTCCAGCTAGAGAAATTCTTCATAAAACAGAATGTTGCCAGGGTGACGGAGCGACGTGCCATGCTGGGACATGAACATAAAGGACTGCAGGTGTTGGTAGTTCAGCGGGATAACACACCCGCTGCAGAGAGATCTGCGTGTTACTAAAAATCACTAGTAGGAAAGAGGTTCACTCGGATTGTCATCGTCTGAGGTTAGTTAAACGTTTATAGCTGCAATCGGCACGTTATTTGTATTAAGCTACAGGTCCGAGTAACACATACATCCTGTGCTTGAAATGGAAAAATAGAAGTGCAGGTACTCTGTACCAGAGTACCTGCTAGTTTTTGAATAGTGCCAGCACTCTTCAATTAAAAGCATTACGTGTCTCTGGGGATTGCCTGTACTCTCCCATTGAAAGTATTACATCTGCCTTGATACACACGTATTAACCTCTTTCTACACATCTGCAAAGGGCTTCTAGTAACACAGCACACCCAGAGAGGAGAGAGAAAGTTGGAGGGGGGAGAGGGCGAGTCAGGGGAACAGGTTCTTCTTTGATGGAATACCAGATGAAAATAAAGCGCATTTAGATTTTAGCCCATTACTACCTTTTGGAGACAAGTTCATGGGGAGCCAGGAAACTTATTTGTCGATGTTTGTTTTGGTTTACCTGGCTCTAACAGATCGTGGTTGAATGATGTCAGTCTTCGGGGCGCAAACACGGCTGGGGGCAATTGCTGAACGTCTTCGCATGCAGTGACTAACAGCCTACAACTACAATAACGCCAGTGTCTGTGGGGAGGTTGCTTGCATTCTCGGGTCTGTGCTAAGCACCCCCACCTGCTCAGAGGCCCCAGCAGACGTGGTATTATCTACTGTAGTCTGTCACCAGGCAATGCCAGGCCTAGACAGGCTGTAATAAAGGAAACCTATTGAGTGCAGTGCAGTGAAGGGTGAGTGATGTCTGTGTGAGTGCAGGGTGAGTGATGTGTGTGTGAGTGCTGGGTGAGCAGTGTGCCTGTGTGAGTCCAGGGTGAGTGATGCCTGTGTGAGTGCAGGGTGAGTGATGTCTGTGTGAGTGCAGGGTGAGCAGTGTGCCTGTGTGAGTCCAGGGTGAGTGATGCCTGTGTGAGTCCAGGGTGAGTGATGCCTGTGTGAGTCCAGGGTGAGTGATGTCTTTGTGAGTGCAGGGTGAGTGATGTCTGTGTGAGTGCAGGGTGAGCAGTGTGCCTGTGTGAGTGCAAGGTGAGTGATGTCTGTGTGAGTGCAGGGTGAGCAGTGTGCCTGTGTGAATCCAGGGTGAGTGATGTCTGTGTGAGTGCAGGGTGAGCAGTGTACCTGTGTGAGCCCAGAGTGAGTGATGTGGATGGGTGATTGCTGGCTTAGTAATGTGTCAGGGAAGGGTGAGTAATGGGTCTATGAGTGCAGGGTGACTGTGCCTATGTGAATGCAGGGAGAGAGATGTATCTGTGCAAAGAGACTTGTCTGGCTACTCCCAGAGATGTATTCGCCAAGCCACCTCTTTCTCAAATGTGCTTGAGAATACACCATTTGCCCACCCTTTTTTCAAAATGTTCTCGTGGGAGAACCCCCGAACCCCCCATAGGTGGTTCGGCCTTGCTTGCTGCACTCGCTCGCCACAGTGCAGTATTTACGCCCCACCACTTTCAAATGTCACCAGCCGCCACTGCCTGCTAGCTTTGCCAGTGTTTTTTTGTCATTGCGTAACATCATCAGCAAAAGGATAAAAAGCGAAAGCATCATTACTTGAACAAGCGCATTCTTCATCACTCATACACACATGATGTCATGATGCTACAGAGACACAGTGTGATGCCATATTTACCGGGTTATGCGGCTGGCATTTTTTTAATGTACTGTTCCAAGATGGCAGACTCAATCTTGCAAAGGTAAATACAATAATAATTGGAATGTGCAAGAAAGCACATTTTTTAAATGTAGTGGAGAGGAAGCAAATAGCAGGTGATGGACCCTCCATACATTAAAAAAATAGTTATATCTGCTAAAACAAAGCAAAGACGGTTGGAGGGGCGGGGAACAATGGTGAAGTGGGGCAAAACAGAGAGTGATTGTGATTGGAGCAACGGAGGAGATTGAGGTGGCAGCTGCGGCCTCTGCAGGTAATAGAGCAGTGAGGCGGTGAGGCCGGCTGGGGGGATTTCGAGAGACGACCACAAGGGGAAATTAATGATTTATTTACTTTTCCCTTGTTGTCTCACGAACCCCCCCCCCCCCCAGCTTGCCCCACCACTCCACCGCTCTTACCTGCAACGGCTGTGAGGTGGGGAGTTGGAGAAAAAAATGTAACTAAAAACTGTGAAGGGTATGGATGGCAACAAATGAGCAAGGACAGGGAAGAGAGAACAACACTGGGAGAAAACAAGAAATGAAAACCACTCCCATAGAGAGCTGAAAAGAGAATACAAAAAACAGGTCCCTGAATGTGTGCAGGCAAACGATACATGTCATCCAATCAGAAGGATATTGAAGAAGCTATACTCCAAGGGATAAACAAACACAAGAGAGGAAGAAAGCAATTGAATACAAAGCAGGCAGAAATGCTGAGGTTACTACCTTTTGATAACATTGTTTTGCATTGCAATTGCAAATTACAAAGTGGTTTTTCAATGTACTATTTACGTTGTCGTTTAAGTCTCACCTGCAGATAGCTTTTAGCTGTGATCTGTTGTCAAAGATCTATTGTGGAAAATACCAGTACTTTTAGTGGGTTGAGGATGAGCCCTCTGCTTTCGTCTGGTGGACTTTTTCATCAACTTTATTTTGCAATTCGTGACCAGTATTTTTGAGACGAGTCTATAATTTTTCAAACCTACATATGCACTAATGGGAAACAGCATTTACAACGCCGGCGGAACTACGCGTTCCATTACCCTGCAAGCGTTACCACACTTGACTTTACCATGCATATGCATTTACCACGCATACGTTGGTAAATGCAATCAGCGCTCTAGATTCACAGCGGATGAGCAGGGAGATTAGAAGGAGGAGCAGGAAGGATGGGGACAAGAAAGACCGAGACGCGGCTTTTTAAGTAGGGCTAGGAGCAGTGTTTTAGGGCTCAGGGCATGGGGGTTGGGGTATTTCTTATGGCTTGGGCGGGTTTTAGGGCTCAGGGCAGGTGGACTGGGGTTGGGGTAGATTTTTGACTGGGGATCGGGTTTTAGGGCTCAGGGCAGGGGGGGCAAGTCATTTGTAGAGCTGGGCGTGGGATGGTTTGCAAGGCTGGGGGTCAGGATTTAGGGATCAGGGCGGGGGGTGTGTGATCTTTACAATGCATATGCCTTTACCAATCATGACAAATTTTGATGTGAAAGCATGCGTGGTAAAGATGCGGTCGTAGTAACAACTGCTCTGTTAAGGCATGCAATATAATCGCATGTGTGGATACGTCATAGAACTGTACTAATAGGCTGGTTCCCAAAATATTGATTCCAACCTAGTGGGTTATATTTTGACCTACCTCATAAAAATTAATGAGGTAGGTTTCGAATTCAAGCTGTGAGAAATGGCAGCCATCACAAGGAAGGTTGGTCTGCTGAGGTCAGCATACGACCATGTCTATGAGTGTTTTTAAATATAGAAGTTTTCTTTTTAAAGGGAAAATTGGATGCGTTAAAAAAACTAATAAGAATAAAAAATTTATTAACATTAAATGGGCTTGCTGCATTCTCTTGAAAAAAATAGTTTTCCACATTCACAAAGGACCCTTACCCTGGTTGCGAATGCCTTACCCCTACCGTTCAGTAGTCAGTAAAGTGCTAAAATTGTGAGACCAGATTTCGGACACAAAACATTAATAGATAATAATACGATTAGCTTTATGGAACAGAAGGCTTTAACACTACCATTCCCAATCCTAATTTGGACTTTTGCAAACCCAAATTGTGATTCAGTAACATGGCATTGACTCTCAATTTTTAGTTTTACAAACCAGTGGGCCTATGCATCAAAATTCGGAAAAACAAGTCCTTCTTCAGGAATCGCAAATGAGGATTCGTTTTTCGCGATGCATCAACAGATTTGGTATTTTAACTGATTCAGTAAAAATCGCTACAAAATACCGAAAGCATGATAGCGAGAGCACAAAATAAAGATTAGCAAATACTGAATTAGCAAATACAGAATCGGTATTAGCGATTTCAGTATTAGCGAAATCGCAAAAAACGGGTGGCTTTGGAAGCAGGTTGAAGACATCACAACTAGGAATTCATCCAGCCCATGCTTTATTCAGTGCCCTGAGGAGCTCAGAGGTGGAGGCAGAGTACAGGAGCTGAGCAGAGATACTCAGCTTTCACAAACCAGCAACACCACAGCAATCCAGGATGGACAAGGATGCATCCCAAACCTCAGACACGCCCAGAAAGAGGAAGAGAACGTTTTCTGACAAGGAACAGAAACTTTTGATTGAGGGGGTGAGCAGCAAGCATGACAAGCTGTTTGCAAATCTGTTACTCAAGGTGCCTGAGGCGGAGAAGCGCAAGATCTGGCTGCGCATCAAGGAGAGGGTGAATGTGGTCGGAGTCAAGCACCGCAGCATAGATGATCTTAAGAAGAGGTGGTATGACCTCAGAAAAAGGGCAAAGGAGAGAATCGCTGAAAGGGTGAAGGATGAAGCTGCCACAGGAGGGGAGACATCCAGAGTAACTCCCAACACAGCCCTGGAGGACCTCGTCGAGGGGACCAATGAGCCCGAGGCAGTCGTGGGAGTCACCCAAATGGACACTTCCGGCGCAGCGAGCATAGAACAAGGTAAGATGCACCCCCATGTCCCTCCACCCAGGCTAATCACAGTATACAGGAAGAAGTGCCTAACTATATACCCTCCCAGAAGTGTTGCATCATGGTAGTTGTAGTCATGTCATCCAAGACGGCATGTATGATCCCCAATGTGCAAGAAATGAGACCAGCAGCACAGGTCTAACAGTCTGTGTAAATGTGTCATTTATTTAGTAAAAAGTATGCAATACGAATAGCAGATACATTTAGTAATAAAAATAACAATGCACTGTTTCACACACAGATGCATCTTCCGTGGACTTTGATGACGGCGGACGCCTCATCATTTCCGAAACGCCGGCAGGGACCGATGGAGAGACTCCGCAGGTACGCCAATCCACACCACCACCACCACCGACATCAACACCATCACCAATGACAACATCACCGAGACGCAGGGCACATGTCCCCTCCCTGCAGGTAATGGAGACGGAGCAGAGCCCAGCACCCACAAGTTTTCGCCGCCAGTCCTGTGTCACTCCGCCAGCTCCAACACCAGCACGTGGCTGAGTCAGACAGCGGCGCAGGGCCCTGGGAAGACTTGCTGAGGGATCCAAACAGCCTACACATGGCTAAGGTGGGATAGAGTCCCAGATGCTGCGTGTTCAGCGCCTGCAGGGGAGACACATGGGAACAATGAACATGAACATCTCCAAACTGGCAAGCAACATGTGCACAATGACAGACCCTGTGCGTCAACTGACCACAGTCATAGCAGAGGGGAATCGAGACATAAAGCAGTGCCTACAGGAGCTAACCCATGCTGTCCCAGCAGGGCAACACAGGGAGCCAGGAGGCATTGTCAGAACTTGCTCCGGTCAAATGCCTCGACTCGGGCCATCACAAAGCTCAGCAACAGCACAGCTGTATTGGCATGTAGATCAGTGTCACTGCAGATAGACTTGGGTCATTACTGTGGTGATGTGGGGTTGTGGGGAAGGTGATGTGGGAATGTATCATTGTCAGCATGGCATCTAGGAATTTGCTGAAGAAGCGTGAAAGTGCGCTTTGCGATATGCCTCCAGGAACCGCTACAACCCCCTGGAATCTTCCGGATGCCTGCAGGCTGCATAGGAGCTGGACGTGCGCAGGGATGCCATTGGTCCTAAGGGTCTGGTGCTGCAGTAGTGGTTCCAGGTCAGCAATTAGGCGCATGATCGCGCCGCGATTAAGTCTGTACTTGTCATAGATTTCGCCATCATTCTGGCCCAGCAATGTGATGCTCAACCTGAATACCTTCTTCTGGATCCTTCTCCGGCGCTGTGCAGCTGCATTTATTCTCATCCTCCTAGCAAGCACGTAGAGGGCAGCCATTTTGGATAACATACAGTTTCTCCAGTGGCATATTTGAAGGGTTTCTGATTGCATCCACCTGTTGGGAATTTTTTTTTTTTTGTCCTTTCACCAACTTTACCTCCTGGTTCAGATTCCCCTTATTCTGCTCATGCTAAATAGCGATTTGGGGGATTTTCAGTATTAGTGATTTTTGATGCAATCGCTTGGGATTTTTTAATTGTGATTCGCTATTACCGGGAGCAAATGCAATTCTTGGTATTAATAAATCGCTATTTTGTGATTCGGTAATTTAGTGCATGGGTTTATATGCGATTCTTTATTTTATACGGAATTGGGGTTGATGCATTGAGAAATCAGGTTTTCAGTTCGGTAACGGCCTGTTTTACTGATTTGCTATTTTACCGAGGGCAATTTTGGTTGATGCACGTGCCAGCAAATGTTCTTTTTGCGAATCAGGCTGAAACAAGACTTTGTGCACCTGGCCTTTAGTTTCTTCTTTGTTCTACATGAAGTATAATCGCAGCAGCATAATTTTAAATATCTACTGATTATTACTGCATAGTACAAATATAAAAGAAAGTTGTAATCGTACTTGCATTCCTACTCACATATTTATTATTGCAGACTCTAAGCCTGTATTATTTGTTATTATCTTTAGCAAAAGGATTTTCAAGCATTTGCATTGTAAGAAGACACCTCTTTGTTACAACGAACAATCTTTATTGTACTGAAATGTGAAGAAGAAACAACAACAGGGGCAAAGTCATGGCCTGGAACATTGTACTTATTTTGGAATATTAATGCCTAGCAAATCTCCTGAATTGTAAACAGTGCCAGAAGATTATGGTTCCCTAAGGCTGTTCCATTGTTAGAAGTGTACATAACTTTTTCTCCTATGGCTTGCCTAGTCATAAGAACAGTCTTTGGGAATGATTCGGCGTTCAGGGATGTTTTGAAAATGCTCTATAACTTCTGCAGGCAGCTACCAAAAAAAAAGAAACATTCCCATTGTTTATTTATATAACAATTTTTTACGGTTTTTTAAGGTTTGTATGCTGCTCCTTTTGCTTAGTCTAGATCTACATACGGTGGAGTGAGTTTTAACATCAATTAGCTCTGGTTTGGTTCATCGACATTCTTTATCACACGAACCATCTGTCGATGGGGATCACACATTTAGCTCTGCCAGCACGAGACATATCAGTGCTGGCCTCGATCTGATAGTTTTTCAAAATAGAGAGAGGACACTTAAGGGGAAATCCATTCACCTTCTCCCCTAACTATATTAATATTGGTAGAATATTTTCATTTGACTTTGGCAAGACAGTGGCTTTGTTTGGCTGTTTCATCATATCCTAGTTCTGTTAATGCTGATAGCTAATTGCATTCCATTCTGCATTGCTGTTAGATATGACAGCCTTAGGGTGGTGTTCTCCAAACCTTTTTCCTACATCTCTCCATTTTTCTGACCTTGTTTTTGCTGGCTTCAAGACTGTAAACTTTTTGCACTGTTAACTAGTGCTAAAGTGTTTGGGCCAGATGTATCAAAGGGTTTTGCCCATTCTGTGTCTATGGAGAAATGTGTTGATACATATGGCTCTTTGTGTCTTGTCCCTAAACATGGTAACATTGGCACATACCCAGTTGACATATTTAAAATACTTATAAGTCCCTTGTGAAGCGCACTTCATGCGCCAGGGGCCTGTAAATTAAATACTACTAGTGGAACAGCAGCACTCTTTGTCCACCATAAGCGTGGAAGGGTATACTCAGATGTGAGTCCCTTGCTCATTGCACCATCAGGATTCAAGCAAGCCGGGCCGCCGACGGCTGAAATGCCAGAAACCGGTCCCCGGAAGCTTGTTTCCTTCCCAGTGTAAGAATTGGCTTGGTAGTTTGGTTTGCCCTGTTCCCATCATGCACTGGGACAGGAACAGACTAATTTGCATATAGCCAGGTTCTGAGCTGGGATGGTGCAGTGAGCTAAAAAACGGTGTTGGATCTAGCCCTGATTTCTTTACTGGGTGAGAGTATTCTGCTTAATTCAGAGACTCTGTCCATCACCACCCCTTGTTGTTAAATATTTTGTCCACCATAAGCGTGGAAGGGTATACTCAGATGTGAGTCCCTTGCTAATTGCACCATCAAGATTCAAGCAAGCCCGGCCGACGACGGCTGAAATGCCAGAAACCGGTCCCTGGAAGCTTGTTTCCTTCCCAGTGTAAGAATTGGCTTGGTAGTTTGGTTTGCCCTGTTCCCATCATGCACTGGGACAGGAACAGACTAATTTGCATATAGCCAGGTTCTGAGCTGGGATGGTGCAGTGAGCTAAAAAACGGTGTTGGATCTAGCCCTGATCTCTTGACTTGGTGGGAGTATTCTGCTTAATTCAGAGACTCTGTCCATCACCACCCCTTGTTGCTAAATATTTTGTCCACCATAAGCGTGGAAGGGTATACTCAGATGTGAGTCCCTTGCTCATTGCACCATCAGGATTCAAGCAAGCCGGGCCGACGACGGCTGAAATGCCAGAAACCGGTCCCCGGAAGCTTGTTTCCTTCCCAGTGTAAGAATTGGCTTGGTAGTTTGGTTTGCCCTGTTGCCATCATGCACTGGGACAGGAACAGATTAATTTACATATAGCCAGGTTCTGAGCTGGGATGGTGCAGTGAGCTAAAAAACGGTGTTGGATCTAGCCCTGATTTCTTGACTGGGTGAGAGTATTCTGCTTAATTCAGAGACTCTGTCCATCACCACCCCTTGTTAAATATTTTGTCCACCATAAGCGTGGAAGGATATACTCAGATGTGAGTCCCTTGCTCATTGCACCATCAGGATTCAAGCAAGCCGGGCCGACAACGGCTGAAATGCCAGAAACCGGTCCCGGGAAGCTTGTTTCCTTCCCAGTGTAAGAATTGGCTTGGTAGTTTGGTTTGCCCTGTTCCCATCATGCACTGGGAAAGGAACAGACTAATTTGCATATAGCCAGGTTCTGAGCTGGGATGGTGCAGTGAGCTAAAAAACGGTGTTGGATCTAGCCCTGATCTCTTGACTGGGTGAGAGTATTCTGCTTAATTCAGAGACTCTGTCCATCACCGCCCCTTGTTGTTAAAGATTTTGTCCACCATAAGCGTGGAAGGGTATACTCAGATGTGAGTCCCTTGCTCATTACACCATCAGGAGTCAAGCAAGCCGGGCCGACGACGGCTGAAATGCCAGAAACCGGTCCCCGGAAGCTTGTTTCCTTCCCAGTGTAAGAATTGGCTTGGTAGTTTGGTTTGCCCTGTTCCCATCATGCACTGGGACAGGAACAGACTAATTTGCATATAGCCAGGTTCTGAGCTGGGATGGTGCAGTGAGCTAAAAAACAGTGTTGGATCTAGCCCTGATCTCTTGACTTGGTGGGAGTATTCTGCTTAATTCAGAGACTCTGTCCATCACCACCCCTTGTTGCTAAATATTTTGTCCACCATAAGCGTGGAAGGGTATACTCAGATGTGAGTCCCTTGCTCATTGCACCATCAGAATTCAAGCAAGCCGGGCCGACGATGGCTGAAATGCCAGAACCCGGTCCCCGGAAGCTTGTTTCCTTCCCAGTGTAAGAATTGGCTTGGTAGTTTGGTTTGCCCTGTTCCCATCATGCACTGGGACAGGAACAGACTAATTTGCATATAGCCAGGTTCTGAGCTGGGATGGTGCAGTGAGCTAAAAAACGGTGTTGGATCTAGCCCTGATCTCTTGACTTGGTGGGAGTATTCTGCTTAATTCAGAGACTCTGTCCATCACCACCCCTTGTTGCTAAATATTTTGTCCACCATAAGCGTGGAAGGGTATACTCAGATGTGAGTCCCTTGCTCATTGCACCATCAGGATTCAAGCAAGCCGGGCCGACGACGGCTGAAATGCCAGAAACCGGTCCCCGGAAGCTTGTTTCCTTCCCAGTGTAAGAATTGGCTTGGTAGTTTGGTTTGCCCTGTTGCCATCATGCACTGGGACAGGAACAGATTAATTTACATATAGCCAGGTTCTGAGCTGGGATGGTGCAGTGAGCTAAAAAACGGTGTTGGATCTAGCCCTGATTTCTTGACTGGGTGAGAGTATTCTGCTTAATTCAGAGACTCTGTCCATCACCACCCCTTGTTAAATATTTTGTCCACCATAAGCGTGGAAGGATATACTCAGATGTGAGTCCCTTGCTCATTGCACCATCAGGATTCAAGCAAGCCGGGCCGACAACGGCTGAAATGCCAGAAACCGGTCCCGAGAAGCTTGTTTCCTTCCCAGTGTAAGAATTGGCTTGGTAGTTTGGTTTGCCCTGTTCCCATCATGCACTGGGAAAGGAACAGACTAATTTGCATATAGCCAGGTTCTGAGCTGGGATGGTGCAGTGAGCTAAAAAAACGGTGTTGGATCTAGCCCTGATCTCTTGACTGGGTGAGAGTATTCTGCTTAATTCAGAGACTCTGTCCATCACCACCCCTTGTTGTTAAATATTTTGTCTACCATAAGCGTGGAAGGGTATACTCAGATGTGAGTCCCTTGCTCATTGCACCATCAGGATTCAAGCAAGCCGGGCCGACGACGGCTGAAATGCCAGAAGCCGGTCCCCGGAAGCTTGTTTCCTTCCCAGTGTAAGAATTGGCTTGGTAGTTTGGTTTGCCCTGTTCCCATCATGCACTGGGACAGGAACAGACTAATTTGCATATAGCCAGGTTCTGAGCTGGGATGGTGCAGTGAGCTAAAAAACGGTGTTGGATCTAGCCCTGATCTCTTGACTGGGTGAGAGTATTCTGCTTAATTCAGAGACTCTGTCCATCACCACCCCTTGTTGTTAAATATTTTGTCCACCATAAGCGTGGAAGGGTATACTCAGATGTGAGTCCCTTGCTCATTGCACCATCAAGATTCAAGCAAGCCCGGCCGACGACGGCTGAAATGCCAGAAACCGGTCCCCGGAAGCTTGTTTCCTTCCCAGTGTAAGAATTGGCTTGGTAGTTTGGTTTGCCCTGTTCCCATCATGCACTGGGACAGGAACAGACTAATTTGCATATAGCCAGGTTCTGAGCTGGGATGGTGCAGTGAGCTAAAAAACGGTGTTGGATCTAGCCCTGATCTCTTGACTGGGTGAGAGTATTCTGCTTAATTCAGAGACTCTGTCCATCACCGCCCCTTGTTGTTAAAGATTTTGTCCACCATAAGCGTGGAAGGGTATACTCAGATGTGAGTCCCTTGCTCATTACACCATCAGGAGTCAAGCAAGCCGGGCCGATGACGGCTGAAATGCCAGAAACCGGTCCCCGGAAGCTTGTTTCCTTCCCAGTGTAAGAATTGGCTTGGTAGTTTGGTTTGCCCTGTTCCCATCATGCACTGGGACAGGAACAGACTAATTTGCATATAGCCAGGTTCTGAGCTGGGATGGTGCAGTGAGCTAAAAAACGGTGTTGGATCTAGCCCTGATCTCTTGACTTGGTGGGAGTATTCTGCTTAATTCAGAGACTCTGTCCATCACCACCCCTTGTTGCTAAATATTTTGTCCACCATAAGCGTGGAAGGGTATACTCAGATGTGAGTCCCTTGCTCATTGCACCATCAGAATTCAAGCAAGCCGGGCCGACGATGGCTGAAATGCCAGAACCCGGTCCCCGGAAGCTTGTTTCCTTCCCGGTGTAAGAATTGGCTTGGTAGTTTGGTTTGCCCTGTTCCCATCATGCACTGGGACAGGAACAGATTAATTTGCATATAGCCAGGTTCTGAGCTGGGATGGTGCAGTGAGCTAAAAAACGGTGTTGGATCTAGCCCTGATTTCTTGACTGGGTGAGAGTATTCTGCTTAATTCAGAGACTCTGTCCATCACCACCCCTTGTTAAATATTTTGTCCACCATAAGCGTGGAAGGGTATACTCAGATGTGAGTCCCTTGCTCATTGCACCATCAGGATTCAAGCAAGCCGGGCCGACGACGGCTGAAATGCCAGAAACCGGTCCTCGGAAGCTTGTTTCCTTCCCAGTGTAAGAATTGGCTTGGTAGTTTGGTTTGCCCTGTTCCCATCATGCACTGGGACAGGAACAGACTAATTTGCATATAGCCAGGTTCTGAGCTGGGATGGTGCAGTGAGCTAAAAAACGGTGTTGGATCTAGCCCTGATCTCTTGACTGGGTGAGAGTATTCTGCTTAATTCAGAGACTCTGTCCATCACCACCCCTTGTTGTTAAATATTTTGTCCACCATAAGCGTGGAAGGGTATATTCAGATGTGAGTCCCTTGCTCATTGCACCATCAAGATTCAAGCAAGCCCGGCCGACGACGGCTGAAATGCCAGAAACCGGTCCCCGGAAGCTTGTTTCCTTCCCAGTGTAAGAATTGGCTTGGTAGTTTGGTTTGCCCTGTTCCCATCATGCACTGGGACAGGAACAGACTAATTTGCATATAGCCAGGTTCTGAGCTGGGATGGTGCAGTGAGCTAAAAAACGGTGTTGGATCTAGCCCTGATCTCTTGACTGGGTGAGAGTATTCTGCTTAATTCAGAGACTCTGTCCATCACCGCCCCTTGTTGTTAAAGATTTTGTCCACCATAAGCGTGGAAGGGTATACTCAGATGTGAGTCCCTTGCTCATTACACCATCAGGAGTCAAGCAAGCCGGGCCGACGACGGCTGAAATGCCAGAAACCGGTCCCCGGAAGCTTGTTTCCTTCCCAGTGTAAGAATTGGCTTGGTAGTTTGGTTTGCCCTGTTCCCATCATGCACTGGGACAGGAACAGACTAATTTGCATATAGCCAGGTTCTGAGCTGGGATGGTGCAGTGAGCTAAAAAACGGTGTTGGATCTAGCCCTGATCTCTTGACTTGGTGGGAGTATTCTGCTTAATTCAGAGACTCTGTCCATCACCACCCCTTGTTGCTAAATATTTTGTCCACCATAAGCGTGGAAGGGTATACTCAGATGTGAGTCCCTTGCTCATTGCACCATCAGAATTCAAGCAAGCCGGGCCGACGATGGCTGAAATGCCAGAACCCGGTCCCCGGAAGCTTGTTTCCTTCCCGGTGTAAGAATTGGCTTGGTAGTTTGGTTTGCCCTGTTCCCATCATGCACTGGGACAGGAACAGATTAATTTGCATATAGCCAGGTTCTGAGCTGGGATGGTGCAGTGAGCTTAAAAACGGTGTTGGATCTAGCCCTGATTTCTTGACTGGGTGAGAGTATTCTGCTTAATTCAGAGACTCTGTCCATCACCACCCCTTGTTAAATATTTTGTCCACCATAAGCGTGGAAGGGTATACTCAGATGTGAGTCCCTTGCTCATTGCACCATCAGGATTCAAGCAAGCCGGGCCGACGATGGCTGAAATGCCAGAAACTGGTCCCCGGAAGCTTGTTTCCTTCCCAGTGTAAGAATTGGCTTGGTAGTTTGGTTTGCCCTGTTCCCATCATGCACTGGGACAGGAACAGACTAATTTGCATATAGCCAGGTTCTGAGCTGGGATGGTGCAGTGAGCTAAAAAACGGTGTTGGATCTAGCCCTGATCTCTTGACTTGGTGGGAGTATTCTGCTTAATTCAGAGACTCTGTCCATCACCACCCCTTGTTGCTAAATATTTTGTCCACCATAAGCGTGGAAGGGTATACTCAGATGTGAGTCCCTTGCTCATTGCACCATCAGGATTCAAGCAAGCCGGGCCGACGACGGCTGAAATGCCAGAAACCGGTCCCCGGAAGCTTGTTTCCTTCCCGGTGTAAGAATTGGCTTGGTAGTTTGGTTTGCCCTGTTGCCATCATGCACTGGGACAGGAACAGATTAATTTACATATAGCCAGGTTCTGAGCTGGGATGGTGCAGTGAGCTAAAAAACGGTGTTGGATCTAGCCCTGATTTCTTGACTGGGTGAGAGTATTCTGCTTAATTCAGAGACTCTGTCCATCACCACCCCTTGTTAAATATTTTGTCCACCATAAGCGTGGAAGGATATACTCAGATGTGAGTCCCTTGCTCATTGCACCATCAGGATTCAAGCAAGCCGGGCCGACAACGGCTGAAATGCCAGAAACCGGTCCCGGGAAGCTTGTTTCCTTCCCAGTGTAAGAATTGGCTTGGTAGTTTGGTTTGCCCTGTTCCCATCATGCACTGGGAAAGGAACAGACTAATTTGCATATAGCCAGGTTCTGAGCTGGGATGGTGCAGTGAGCTAAAAAAACGGTGTTGGATCTAGCCCTGATCTCTTGACTGGGTGAGAGTATTCTGCTTAATTCAGAGACTCTGTCCATCACCACCCCTTGTTGTTAAATATTTTGTCTACCATAAGCGTGGAAGGGTATACTCAGATGTGAGTCCCTTGCTCATTGCACCATCAGGATTCAAGCAAGCCGGGCCGACGACGGCTGAAATGCCAGAAGCCGGTCCCCGGAAGCTTGTTTCCTTCCCAGTGTAAGAATTGGCTTGGTAGTTTGGTTTGCCCTGTTCCCATCATGCACTGGGACAGGAACAGACTAATTTGCATATAGCCAGGTTCTGAGCTGGGATGGTGCAGTGAGCTAAAAAACGGTGTTGGATCTAGCCCTGATCTCTTGACTGGGTGAGAGTATTCTGCTTAATTCAGAGACTCTGTCCATCACCACCCCTTGTTGTTAAATATTTTGTCCACCATAAGCGTGGAAGGGTATACTCAGATGTGAGTCCCTTGCTCATTGCACCATCAAGATTCAAGCAAGCCCGGCCGACGACGGCTGAAATGCCAGAAACCGGTCCCCAGAAGCTTGTTTCCTTCCCAGTGTAAGAATTGGCTTGGTAGTTTGGTTTGCCCTGTTCCCATCATGCACTGGGACAGGAACAGACTCATTTGCATATAGCCAGGTTCTGAGCTGGGATGGTGCAGTGAGCTAAAAAACGGTGTTGGATCTAGCCCTGATCTCTTGACTGGGTGAGAGTATTCAGCTTAATTCAGAGACTCTGTCCATCACCACCCCTTGTTGTTAAATATTTTGTCCACCATAAGCATGGAAGGGTATACTCGGATGTGAGTCCCTTGCTCATTGCACCATCAGGATTCAAGCAAGCCGGGCCGACGACGGCTGAAATGCCAGAAACCGGTCCCCGGAAGCTTGTTTCCTTCCCAGTGTAAGAATTGGCTTGGTAGTTTGGTTTGCCCTGTTCCCATCATGCACAGGGACAGGAACAGACTAATTTGCAAATGGCCAGGTTCTGAACTGGGATGGTGCAGTGAGCAAAAAAACGGTGTTGGATCTAGCCCTGATCTCTTGACTGGGTGAGAGTATTCTGCTTAATTCAGAGACTCTGTCCATCACCACCCCTTGTTGTTAAATATTTTGTCCACCATAAGCGTGGAAGGGTATACTCAGATGTGAGTCCCTTGCTCATTGCACCATCAGGATTCAAGCAAGCCGGGCCGACGACGGCTAAAATGCCAGAAACCGGTCCCCGGAAGCTTGTTTCCTTCCCAGTGTAAGAATTGGCTTGGTAGTTTGGTTTGCCCTGTTCCCATCATGCACTGGGACAGGAACAGACTAATTTGCATATAGCCAGGTTCTGAGCTGGGATGGTGCAGTGAGCTAAAAAACGGTGTTGGATCTAGCCCTGATCTGTTGACTGGGTGAGAGTATTCTGCTTAATTCAGAGACTCTCTCCATCACCGCCCCTTGTTGTTAAAGATTTTGTCCACCATAAGCGTGGAAGGGTATACTCAGATGTGAGTCCCTTGCTCATTGCACCATCAGGATTCAAGCGAGCCGGGCCGACGACGGCTGAAATGCCAGAAACCGGTCCCCGGAAGCTTGTTTCCTTCCCAGCGTAAGAATTGGCTTGGTCGTTTGGTTTGCCCTGTTCCCATCATGCACTGGGACAGGAACAGACTAATTTGCATATAGCCAGGTTCTGAGCTGGGATGGTGCAGTGAGCTAAAAAACGGTGTTGGATCTAGCCCTGATCTATTGACTGGGCGAGAGTATTCTGCTTAATTCAGAGACTCTGTCCATCACCACCCCTTGTTGCTAAAGATTTTGTCCACCATAAGCGTGGAAGGGTATACTCAGATGTGAGTCCCTTGCTCATTGCACCATCAGGATTCAAGCAAGCCGGGCCGACGACGGCTGAAATGCCAGAAACCGGTCCCCGGAAGCTTGTTTCCTTCCCAGCGTAAGAATTGGCTTGGTAGTTTGGTTTGCCCTGTTCCCATCATGCACTGGGACAGGAACAGACTAATTTGCATATAGCCAGGTTCTGAGCTGGGATGGTGCAGTGAGCTAAAAAACGGTGTTGGATCTAGCCCTGATCTCTTGACTGGGTGAGAGTATCCTGCTTAATTCAGAGACTCTGTCCATCACCGCCCCTTGTTGTTAAAGATTTTGTCCACCATAAGCGTGGAAGGGTATACTCAGATGTGAGTCCCTTGCTCATTGCACCATCAGGATTCAAGCAAGCCGGGCCGACGACGGCTGAAATGCCAGAAACAGGTCCCCGGAAGCTTGTTTCCTTCCCAGTGTAAGAATTGGCTTGGTAGTTTGGTTTGCCCTGTTCCCATCATGCACTGGGACAGGAACAGACTAATTTGCATATAGCCAGGTTCTGAGCTGGGATGGTGCAGTGAGCTAAAAAACGGTGTTGGATCTAGCCCTGATCTCTTGACTGGGTGAGAGTATTCTGCTTAATTCAGAGACTCTGTCCATCACCACCCCTTGTTGCTAAAGATTTTGTCCACCATAAGCGTGGAAGGGTATACTCAGATGTGAGTCCCTTGCTCATTGCACCATCAGGATTCAAGCAAGCCGGGCCGACGACGGCTGAAATGCCAGAAACCGGTCCCCGGAAGCTTGTTTCCTTCCCAGTGTAAGAATTGGCTTGGTAGTTTGGTTTGCCCTGTTCCCATCATGCACTGGGACAGGAACAGACTAATTTGCATATAGCCAGGTTCTGAGCTGGGATGGTGCAGTGAGCTAAAAAACGGTGTTGGATCTAGCCCTGATCTCTTGACTGGGTGAGAGTATTCTGCTTAATTCAGAGACTCTGTCCATCACCACCCCTTGTTGCTAAATATTTTGTCCACCATAAGCGTGGAAGGGTATACTCAGATGTGAGTCCCTTGCTCATTGCACCATCAGGATTCAAGCAAGCCGGGCCGACGATGGCTGAAATGCCAGAAACCGGTCCCCGGAAGCTTGTTTCCTTCCCAGTGTAAGAATTGGCTTGGTAGTTTGGTTTGCCCTGTTCCCATCATGCACTGGGACAGGAACAGACTAATTTGCATATAGCCAGGTTCTGAGCTGGGATGGTGCAGTGAGCTAAAAAACGGTGTTGGATCTAGCCCTGATCTCTTGACTGGGTGAGAGTATCCTGCTTAATTCAGAGACTCTGTCCATCACCGCCCCTTGTTGTTAAAGATTTTGTCCACCATAAGCGTGGAAGGGTATACTCAGATGTGAGTCCCTTGCTCATTGCACCATCAGGATTCAAGCAAGCCGGGCTGACGACGGCTGAAATGCCAGAAACAGGTCCCCGGAAGCTTGTTTCCTTCCCAGTGTAAGAATTGGCTTGGTAGTTTGGTTTGCCCTGTTCCCATCATGCACTGGGACAGGAACAGACTAATTTGCATATAGCCAGGTTCTGAGCTGGGATGGTGCAGTGAGCTAAAAAACGGTGTTGGATCTAGCCCTGATCTCTTGACTGGGTGAGAGTATTCTGCTTAATTCAGAGACTCTGTCCATCACCACCCCTTGTTGCTAAATATTTTGTCCACCATAAGCGTGGAAGGGTATACTCAGATGTGAGTCCCTTGCTCATTGCACCATCAGGATTCAAGCAAGCCGGGCCGACGACGGCTGAAATGCCAGAAACCGGTCCCCGGAAGCTTGTTTCCTTCCCAGTGTAAGAATTGGCTTGGTAGTTTGGTTTGCCCTGTTCCCAACATGCACTGGGACAGGAACAGACTAATTTGCATATAGCCAGGTTCTGAGCTGGGATGGTGCAGTGAGCTAAAAAACGGTGTATGATCTAGCCCTGATCTCTTGACTGGGTGAGAGTATTCTGCTTAATTCAGAGACTCTGTCCATCACCACCCCTTGTTGCTAAATATTTTGTCCACCATAAGCGTGGAAGGGTATACTCAGATGTGAGTCCCTTGCTCATTGCACCATCAGGATTCAAGCAAGCCGGGCCGACGACGGCTGAAATGCCAGAAACCGGTCCCCGGAAGCTTGTTTCCTTCCCAGTGTAAGAATTGGCTTGGTAGTTTGGTTAGCCCTGTTCCCATCATGCACTGGGACATGAACAGACTAATTTGCATATAGCCAGGTTCTGAGCTGGGATGGTGCAGTGAGCTAAAAAACGGTGTTGGATCTAGCCCTGATCTCTTGACTGGGTGAGAGTATCCTGCTTAATTCAGAGACTCTGTCCATCACCGCCCCTTGTTGTTAAAGATTTTGTCCACCATAAGCGTGGAAGGGTATACTCAGATGTGAGTCCCTTGCTCATTGCACCATCAGGATTCAAGCAAGCCGGGCTGACGACGGCTGAAATGCCAGAAACAGGTCCCCGGAAGCTTGTTTCCTTCCCAGTGTAAGAATTGGCTTGGTAGTTTGGTTTGCCCTGTTCCCATCATGCACTGGGACAGGAACAGACTAATTTGCATATAGCCAGGTTCTGAGCTGGGATGGTGCAGTGAGCTAAAAAACGGTGTTGGATCTAGCCCTGATCTCTTGACTGGGTGAGAGTATTCTGCTTAATTCAGAGACTCTGTCCATCACCACCCCTTGTTGCTAAATATTTTGTCCACCATAAGCGTGGAAGGGTATACTCAGATGTGAGTCCCTTGCTCATTGCACCATCAGGATTCAAGCAAGCCGGGCCGACGACGGCTGAAATGCCAGAAACCGGTCCCCGGAAGCTTGTTTCCTTCCCAGTGTAAGAATTGGCTTGGTAGTTTGGTTTGCCCTGTTCCCATCATGCACTGGGACAGGAACAGACTAATTTGCATATAGCCAGGTTCTGAGCTGGGATGGTGCAGTGAGCTAAAAAACGGTGTTGGATCTAGCCCTGATCTCTTGACTGGGTGAGAGTATTCTGCTTAATTCAGAGACTCTGTCCATCACCACCCCTTGTTGCTAAATATTTTGTCCACCATAAGCGTGGAAGGGTATACTCAGATGTGAGTCCCTTGCTCATTGCACCATCAGGATTCAAGCAAGCCGGGCCGACGACGGCTGAAATGCCAGAAACCGGTCCCCGGAAGCTTGTTTCCTTCCCAGTGTAAGAATTGGCTTGGTAGTTTGGTTTGCCCTGTTCCCATCATGCACTGGGACAGGAACAGACTAATTTGCATATAGCCAGGTTCTGAGCTGGGATGGTGCAGTAAGCTAAAAAACGGTGTATGATCTAGCCCTGATCTCTTGACTGGGTGAGAGTATTCTGCTTAATTCAGGGACTCTGTCCATCACCACCCCTTGTTGCTAAATATTTTGTCCACCATAAGCGTGGAAGGGTATACTCAGATGTGAGTCCCTTGCTCATTGCACCATCAGGATTCAAGCAAGCCGGGCCGACGACGGCTGAAATGCCAGAAACCGGTCCCCGGAAGCTTGTTTCCTTCCCAGTGTAAGAATTGGCTTGGTAGTTTGGTTAGCCCTGTTCCCATCATGCACTGGGACACGAACAGACTAATTTGCATATAGCCAGGTTCTGAGCTGGGATGGTGCAGTGAGCTAAAAAACGGTGTTGGATCTAGCCCTGATCTCTTGACTGGGTGAGAGTATTCTGCTTAATTCAGAGACTCTGTCCATCACCGCCCCTTGTTGTTAAAGATTTTGTCCACCATAAGCGTGGAAGGGTATACTCAGATGTGAGCCCCTTGCTCATTGCACCATCAGGAGTCAAGCAAGCCGGGCCGACGACGGCTGAAATGCCAGAAACCGGTCCCCGGAAGCTTGTTTCCTTCCCAGTGTAAGAATTGGCTTGGTAGTTTGGTTTGCCCTGTTCCCATCATGCACTGGGACAGGAACAGACTAATTTGCATATAGCCAGGTTCTGAGCTGGGATGGTGCAGTGAGCTAAAAAACGGTGTTGGATCTAGCCCTGATCCCTTGACTGGGTGAGAGTATTCTGCTTAATTCAGAGACTCTGTCCATCACCACCCCTTGTTGCTAAATATTTTGTCCACCATAAGCGTGGAAGGGTATACTCAGATGTGAGTCCCTTGCTCATTGCACCATCAGGATTCAAGCAAGCCGGGCCGACGACGGCTGAAATGCCAGAAACCGGTCCCCGGAAGCTTGTTTCCTTCCCAGTGTAAAAATTGGCTTGGTAGTTTGGTTTGCCCTGTTCCCATCATGCACTGGGACAGGAACAGACTAATTTGCATATAGCCAGGTTCTGAGCTGGGATGGTGCAGTGAGCTAAAAAACGGTGTTGGATCTAGCCCTGATCTCTCGACAGGGTGAGAGTATTCTGCTTAATTCAGAGACTCTGTCCATCACCACCCCTTGTTGTTAAACATGATTTAGTGGCCCTCTAACCGTGGTTTAGGCATGCCATTGAAAAGCCTGCATGTGCAGTTTACACTACCACTTTGGCCTGGCAAGATAAACCTCTTAGTAGGCCTAAACCTTCCGTTTTTTATACACATTTCACTCCAAAGTTAGGCCCTCTATGACTCGCAGGGCATGATGAAATGTATTTAAAAGGTAGAACATGTGATTTTGAAATTTACTTGCCTTGATAGTGAAAAAATCCAACTTCATTTTTCACTACTACATAGCCTATCCCTCCTATAGGATAACATTAGGATTAGGTTATTCGTTTTTTTAAGTGTAATTCCCAATTTTGAAGACAAAGACTTTTAACTTTTGGTGCCATCGGGCTCACAATTTAAAATCACAACTTATGGTGAAGGTGGATTGTTAAATACAGTTTAGAAAATGCTGCTTTAGAAAGTTGCCATTTACGTACTTCATTTGCTGCCTTGTCTCTGTTCAGTCAGGGCTGGGTGACAGTTGGACTCTGTGAATTCTTTATAGATCCCCACACAAAGGCAGCTGAGGTGTGTCTTGCTGGGCCTTCCTGGGAGATGGGTGGGATGAGCTGGGCACAGCCTCACACTTACACCCAAATAGGCTGCGTCCTGTCCACACACAAAGGGCTGCATATCCCCTTGTAATGAAGGGAAGGGAGGGCCTCTTTGTACTTCAAAGCTTTCTTTGAAGTTTCCCCTGCAATTGGCCCATATCTCAATTATTGTTCACAGAACCACCACTCTTTTCCTACCAATAAGGGGACAATCTGGCCAATCATCTTGTCCACACCATCACTTGGCCAACAAAACCTACCCAACAGCATTTCATCACCGCTGCTTGGGGCCTACCGCCACCAATAGGACACTATCAATGCCAGTCCTGCATCATGTGTGACCTCACTTGCAACACCAAAGAATTTAAGGTTAACAACAAATCCTACCCACTCAAAACCTTCACCAATTGCCATTCACAGAATGTTATCTACGCCATCCGATGCCCCTGCAACCTCATCTATATCGGCCAAATGATCCAAATTGTGAAACAACATATAATACAGCACAAAAGTAAAATTCCTTGCAAAGTGTCAACAGCCCTGCTAGTCTCGCATTACCTTGAAAAAAAACACAGCGAACTAGACATCGCCTGGCAGGTAATTGACCAACCCCTACTTCTCATCAGGGGTGGCAACCTTCAGATACTCCTAAACAGAAGTGAATGTGAATAGATTGGTCACTGTAAATCAGTTGACCAAGGCCTTACCACAATTGACTAGTGGAACAGAACTGTACAAGTGTGATCCTTCACACTACTTTCCCTGACAATACCTAACTCAGTTTCTGCTCCCTCCCCCGCTAGAAGATGGCCCATGCTCCCCCTTGACACACTAACCTAGTATTCATGCATCATTTTGACTCCACTATGCTCTCCTTAGTGCATCAAATGCTAACTGCAACTGTCCCAGGGATTGCAATTATCTTAGCACATACATTGGCTTCAATTTAATGTATGCAGTAAGCTTTATTACCGTTTGTCGATACCACGTATGCACAAATTTAAAATGTAATGTATATAATATCTGTCTAAATTTGCCATCTTTGATGCATACCGTGTCTGCACCAATTCAAATGTAAATTTTGTTACACGTGTCTAATTTACAACCTTTGATGCATGCCGTGTCCGAACAAAGTTCAATTTTATGTTATACCTGGCTAAAGTACAACTTCTGATGCACATATTCTATGTGCTGTTTTAAAATAAAAACAAAACCCTGCTGTCATACCCGCGTCACCCCTGGCGTCCCTCTCACACGTGTCATTGACCACAGTGGCCCTGCCACGTGACTCAGGGACGAGTTGTACCCGGAAGCGCAGCTACTACTTGACCTGGGCTAATTTATTACCGCTCTAGGCACAGGACTTCACCGCACACAAACGTGGCAGCCCGGGACTGATCCCTGCACATTCCCCATGCCTGGATTTGTTTTCCGCAAAAACGCTACTGAACTAAATGGTAAGCTTTCCTGCAGTCCTCCAAAGTCACACCCGAACCGTTCCCCCTCCTGCATCCCCTTGACCACCATCCCTTCCTCCTTCAGATTCCGGTCTCCCTCGTGGTTTCGAATTCGCACTGATCACTACGTGCCCCAACACCTGGATTCACTTTGCACCATCCAAAAGGTTTCTTCTTTCAGTAAGTTCTCCTTGACAACCCATTTCCAACGTCCCAACTTCCCTTGGTTCCTCCTCAGCTAATCTTGACCTTTGGTTCACATAGCTGAATCCCCCGCGGATTCACCCTACAGTGGATAGGGGCTCCGATTACTCGGCCTGCCTACCGCTTACTCGCTCCGGTTGGCAGATAGATGAGTTCTCACACTACCGCTCCCTGTCACCTAGCTACCCGCTCTGCAACTAGGTTCTCCTTTATCCCCTCATCCTCTGGTCAGCGGTTCCTCCCATATCTTGTACCCAGGATCGCCCAGCCGTGTCCCTCACCTCCCCTTCTCTGACGCAACCCACAATTTTAGACACACAGAGCCTCTTCTCAATTGCCATGCGCCCAGTTTTCTGGCCCATGACCATCTGGATCCCATGTAAGCATTGTTTTTTGCACATATTATGCACTCAGATAGACTACTGCTCACTGAGCCGCATCTCTCCCTTCCCTCTCTCTGTCACTACCCGCAGTCCCAGACCCGCTCCTTTCCCTTCACTTGCCACATGCCCTATTCCCAGGCACATAGCTGTCTGGCTTCCCCGAATTCCTTGACTCCCGCACATTCCATGCACTCAATTATACTTCCACCTACTGCTCTTTTCCCTTGCCGACCCCGCACTGCCTGCCTTCCCTCCCTTTCCCACCCTGATCTCTCCCTTTCCTCCCTCATACAGCACCCGATGATCCTGACTCAATAAGATTGAAACGCCGTCAACCAAAACTTTCAGAGCAATTCATGGCGCTCATATCTCTATAGTTCACTGAAACATCTTGAACAAAAGGAAATAATGCCTTAAACTTTTAAAGCTGACCCATAACTCTGTATACATCTTTCTTCACCTTGTCTCATTGCGCCTTATGCTGTTCTTCTCCACGTGTCACTTGCGCTGTCACTTTTCATGTCACGAGCACAACGTGCACCTATGTACCTATTGTTTTGGGTTGCCTTTGCAACTTATGCCCACAGTGCTGATATAACTGTAATGTATAAATTGCCATACCTCATACATGATGCCATGAGCACTTCAAAACCAAATAATATGAGTCTCCCTTCTTCCTTCGTGTAATGTTTTGTACATACATGTATATTTGCCTTTTTTCCATCAACACCAGTTGAGACACTGTTGCTAATTTCCCCCCACTTCAAAGGCACAACTTACTATAAGTACTAGACCTCTGACACCATAACTGTAGTACATTTCTGGACCTGTGGCTACTCTGCCAGGAAGACAGACTGCCACTCTGCTGGATTGCTGCTTTCCTGGAATTCTGCCTTGCTGTGTTCTTGCCTTGCTGAGCTCCCCTGCCCTGCTGCCTGATATTCTCCAGCCTGGGTGAAAAGGACTGGACCTGCATCACTTGAACCCAGGGTGACTCCAAGAGCTTGCTGGCATGTCTCCTTTTCTAAGTCTCAGGGATATCAAAGACTTCTACTACTTGCACTTGCATCTGGACTCTACAAGCTGTGAGTTTGCCCTGCTAAGTGGTGCCACCTCAGTCCTGGACTTTGGAAGTGAGGCCTAAGGTGCTTCTACATCCAACTTCCACACATCCTCACCAGAATGGGCTCATCTTTACCTTAGTGTAAGTCGGAGCCAGCGCATCCTCATTACTGCATGGAGAGAACCCGAAGCATACCCTTTGGAACCAGTGATTCGCCTTCGGAATCAAAACATTGCCTACTGCGTGATCAGCAGAGGCGCTCCGCATTCGGAACCAGCA
This sequence comes from Lissotriton vulgaris, assembly GCF_964263255.1. Classification (NCBI taxonomy): domain Eukaryota; kingdom Metazoa; phylum Chordata; class Amphibia; order Caudata; family Salamandridae; genus Lissotriton; species Lissotriton vulgaris. The sequence continues at coordinate 299,565,332 of NC_141695.1, forward strand.
CTTAACTTTCGGAACCGATGCATCGTCGCCTTTGCGTGGGGAAAATTGACACATCTCGTCCATTGCATGGCTCAACACCGATGCAACGCATTGCTTCAGCTGCACCTCGCATCCTTATTGAAGATGATGGATCCCAGATCAAGGTATGTTAGTTTAGCGAGCTCAAGTGCATTCCTGTATCTGGCTTGTGCTCCATTGTGGTCACCCTGAAATGTTGTTTTTACCCCGGACTAGGGCAACCAGATAACCCAATTAAGAGCATGTTGCTTGTAAGCACTATTTTACATTTGTTCTTTTTAAAGTCATATCTTGACATCTACTTGTTGAATTTTTGCCGTTTTAGTCTTGTTTATTTATAAAATCTTTCTTTATTTTTCTAACCTGGTGTGGAGTCTTTTTGTGGTGTTGCACAAGTACTTTACACATTGCCTCTTAAGTTAGTCTGACTGATCTGTGCCAAGCTACCAAAGGTTGAGCACAGGATAATTTAGGTTGTGTTATGACTTACCCTGACAAGGATTGTGGTTCGTGCTTGGACAGGGTGCATACCTCTGCCAAACAAGAAATCCAGTTTCAAACATCGGTGATAACTGGTGAGGATATTTCTTGTGTTTGTGCAGTGCCACACAGGAACTTGGTCTATGCTACCCATCCACATCCAAGACTATCTTGGATTTTTCCAATTTCTCTGTTTGGCATTTCAAGTTTTTTTTACCCTATATTGTGTCTCTGATTCGTTCTGCAACTGGAACCATGGAGTTTGAGCTGGCCAGCCTAGAAATCTACACAGTGGCTCAGTTGAAAAACGTCTGCAAGGAGGTGGGGGGTTTCCTGGCAAGAGCGCCACCAAGAAGGTGGAATTTCAAAAACCACTGAGGGCTGTGGCAAAAGACCGCTCCAAGGAGAGTGATGGATCAGGAGAGTCTGGGAATGGCTCTTAGGAGCCACCTGCAGTGACTGAGGGAGACAACACTGAATTTGAGCTCCTTGTGAGAGCAGGAAACAGTGCCTCCTCCCATGGCCTGTCCCCTGAGGAGGGAGAATTCAAACTGCATCTGGCAAAATTAAGGATGGAACATGAGGCGAAAAAGGCTGAAAGAGCCTTAACTGAAAATAAACTTTTCCTGGCTCATGAACTGAGTCTGAAAGAGCTGATCAAGGTAAGACAGGCAGAGTCCAGCATATATGCAGTACCTGATGGCAATAAAAGGGTCTGTATACCCAAGGATTTGATGCCCAGTCATGTGGTGGAAGATGACATTGATAACTATTTTTTCTTCTTATGAGGTTGCACTGAAGGTACACAGTCTTCCAGAGGAGCACGTGTAGGGTGAACTGTGCAAACACATGCTCACACTTGAGAGGGACACACTTCTGACATTAGAGGACCAAACCAAGTACACAGCTATGAAGACCATTTTGATTGCCAAATTTGGACTGACCCCTTAGAAGTATCGCCAAAGATTCAGGGACAGTCAGAAGCTCCCTAACCAATCCTGGGAAGATTTTGAGATTACTCTAGAAAGGCACTGAATGGCTATGTGATTGACAACAAAGGTAGTGATTTCAATGGCTTGTACCACTTAATCATGAGAGATCACATGCTCAGTATCTGCTTTCCTGAGTAGCCCCAGCACATAGTGGACAGCAAGCTATCTGACCACAGGAAACTTACTAAGGAGGCAGACCTCTGGACTAGCACCACTGTGTCCAATAAAGTATCTGGGGGGACACTCACAAAGTAGTGAGGCAAGGGGCACTGGAAACTGGTCTTTGAGTCAACGTAGGAAGCAGGCGGAAGCCCTGATTCAACTGGGGAAGACATTGCCACCCTAGGTATCCTACCTGAGCGTGTCAGTTGGAAAGTTGAGGTTGGGCCCACCAGGGAGGAATTCTGCCAAGCACAAAGGGATGTCCTACTCTTGAGGGCTTGAGGCACCAGCCGTCAGCCCATGTTGCAGATGAAGCATCTAGGGAATCACATAATCTACTGGGAAAACAATCTTCTTTATATTATAGTGAGCCTAATGTTCCTGGAGCTGGGGCAGCCATGTGATGGTGGTTCCCCAGTGTTACTGGACCTTCCTACTGGGATTGGCTCATGATATATCCATGGCAGGACATTTGGAACAAGAGAAGACCTATGATAGGCATGTCTCCCACTTCTATTGGCCCAAATGAAGACAGCCTGAGATGCATTCTGCAGGTCCTGTCCTACCTTCCAGGCCAGTGGGAAATCAGGAAAAAATCACAAAGCTCCACGTATCCCATTGCCTATCGTGGGCACCCCCTTTGAAAGGGTGGGCATCTACGTCATTGGACGTTAGGACCCCAAGACATCGTTAGGATAAAGGTATTGCCTGTTCTTGGTGAACCATGCCATCCACAACTCAGAGGTCATCCCTCTGATGTCAATGACTGCATCTATGGTGGTGAGAGCTCTGATGGGGATCATTACCTGTGTTAGGTTCCCCTAGGAGGTAGTGTCAGACAGAGGCACTTACTTCATCCCAGCATACATGAAGTCATGTGGGATGAATGTGGTGTGACTTACAATTTTACCACACCCTATCACCCCCAAACCAATGGTCTGGTTGAAAGAGTCAACAAGACCTTGAAGGGCATGATTACGGTCCTGCCTAAACCCATTACTTGCAAGTGGGATGTCCTCTTGCCATGCCTTCTATTTGCCTACAGGGAGGTGCCACAGAAAGGAGTAGAGTTCAGTCCCTTTGAACGTCTCTATATCCACTCTGTTAGGGTACCTCTTAGCCTTACCACGTGGGGATGGGAAAAATCTCCCAAGAAACACCCCCAGGATGTGGACAGCTACATGCTGGCCCTCTGCAACCTGATTCACTGCTTCTGACAAAATGTGAAAAGTAGCCTAGAGGCCAACCAAGACATCATAAAACATAAGGCCACTCTAGTGGAGTTTCAACTTGGCCAGAAAGCATGGGCCGTGGACCCAGGAGAGCCCAGGGCTCTCCACGACGGCTGTACAGCCCATTACGAGATCAAGGAGTGGGCGGGGATGTCCACCCACCTGGTGGACATTCAGACACCTAGGAACACCCTAGTGGTTCTCCACATAAATAGACTGAAGCTCACATTGAGAGGTCCAAAGTGAGTATGCTCCTCGTGACAGATGAGGGAGTGGAAGAAGAGAGTGAGCCTCTCCTTGATCTCCTCTCTTCACAGGAACATGATGGGTGATTGGAGGGTGTCAATCTCTCTACCCCACTGATCCCAGAACAGCAAGGTAACTGTTACCAGTTACTGGAGCAGTTTGTCCCACTGTTGTCCCTCACCCTTGGACTCACATCTGTGTGTCCATGATGTTGACCGTGGATAGAGTCTCCCTGTAAAGAACACAATTTACAGATTGTCTGACAGGTGAGAGCCAGCATCAAGATGGAAGTGTCAAAAATGTTGGCATTAGGGGTGATTAAGCTCTCTAATTTTCCTTGGTCCAGCCTCGGGCATTTGTACCAACGGCTGCCCTACTGGGAGTCACATCAGAACTCTGGTTTTGCATAGATTACAGAGGACTTAACTCAGTCACTTGGACTGATGCACACCCCATCCCCAGAGCTGTTGAGTTCATTACAAGGCTGGGTGCTGCCAAGTTCCTCAGTATCTCTGATTTGACATCAAGGTACTGGCAGATAGCTCTATATGAGGGGGCCAAGGAGAGGTCAGCATTTCCAACTCCGGAGGGTTATTAACAAATCCGGGTGCTGCCATTTGGTTTGAAAAATGCCCCTGCTACCTCCCAAAGGTTGGTTAACAGGTGTGTGAGGAGACTTTCTGTCACCTACCTAGTCAATATTGCTGTCTACAGTTCCAGCTGGTAGTAACACCTGCATCACCTCCATGAGGTGCTTCAGGCCCTGTAACAGGCAGGCCTAACCATCAAGGCCAGTAAGTGCAGTATTTGGGCAGAGGTGTATTTAGGACACCTGGTAGGTAGAGGCAAGGTGCAGCGTCATCAGGCCAAGACTGAAATTATCATGGCCTGGCAACCATCTAAAGCCCAAACAGAAGTGAGGGCCTTCTTAGACCTTACTGGCTATTACAGAAGATGTGTTAAAGGATATGGCACCATTGTTGCCCCCTTAACAGAGAGCTGACGTCTAAGAAGCAGCCTAGATTGGCGATTTGGACAGAAGCTTGTCAGAAAGCCTTTGACTCTCTCAAGGCATCCAAGTGCACAGCACCTGTGCTCAGGGCCCCTGACTTCTCGGCGGGATTCATCATGCAAACAAATTCTTTGGAGCTTGGGGCAGTGTTAGTACAGCAAAATGAGGAGGGCCTAGACCAACCGGTGGTCTTCATCAGTATGAGGTTACTTCCACGGAAACAAAGGTGGAGTGCCATTAAAAGAGAAGCTTTTGCTGTGGTCTGGGCACTGACGCAGTTAAGACCATACATGTTTGGAACTCATTTTCTCATTCAGACAGACAACAGGCCCCTCAAATGGTTCATGCAGATGAGGGGTGAAAATCCCAAACTGTTGAGGTGGTCCATTTCCCTACAGATAATAGATTTTACGTGGAGTATTATCTGAGAACAGACTATGCCAATGCTGATGATCTCCCCAGATTCTTCCACCTTAGTGAAGAGAACTCCCAAGGGGTTGTGTAGTTCTCTCCACTTTCAGCTAGGGGGACAAATGCTAGACCAAGTTTCTATGATGGTCAGTCTAACATCTGTGTTGTTCATTCTCTTTGTCACTGCCAAGAATGTCTATAGCTGCCATGTGGTACTGTTGCATTTTGGCCACCTTCATTCAGTCCTGGCATAACAGAACTTTGTTTTTTGGGAAAAACACAAGTCTCCTCTTACAACCTGCTGTTTATGCCAAATCGAGAACAGGAAAAGACGTAACAGAAAACATGGTCTAATTGCAAAAGTGGAGACACTGATCTTCAAGGTTACACCTATGTCTCTGTTCTCTCATTATCTCTTCCACATGTCTCAAGCCAATATTCCAATGTTTGTTCAGTCACCTGGTTGTGTTCTTCTGAGTGACTCAACGCGATGTTTGACACTTTCAGGAAGTCTTAGCTTTTTATTCAACATCACTTTGGACATCTGGATTTTTAAGACAAGGCAAAACTAAGAGTCCCAGAGTACAAAATGCCACTGTCAGATGTGACATGGGCAACTCTGCGAATTTGTCTGGCTCAAATTTGCACCTCCATTCTTCTCCGACTGATTTAATGTTCAGAAGTAATATTATATCCTAAAGCATATGTAATACTGGACATCAGTTTGCCAAACTTGAAATCATGCCCCTAATCTCTGCAAATGGGAAATATCTCCTGAAACTGATTCAATTTCCCATAAAACTCTTCTCACAACTAGGTGATCGTCCACAGAGCTGGGGCGTTAAACAGAGTTCTGAGTAGAATTGACTCCTATGGGTATAAGATTGTGTAGGGTATTAGAGCCTGTAGTAGTGCGATGTAGGTAGGTACGTCCACGGCCGGGTGCAATGTGGGTAGGTACGTTTGAAGACAGCAGTCAACATTCTGAGCTTCAGCACATAGCTCCATGCACCACAAGGGACTTCAACGAAGTACTGACGTTGCCAGTACCCTGTAATGTACTCCTTGTGTAGGTGTGGCGAATGTGAGCTGCTGCAGCCTATACTGTATCAGTCTAGCTGCCAGGTAGCCACATTGCATGCACAGCGTTTTTGTAAGCAGTACTTGCTAAGACTTGGAGGCCTACTTGCAATGGGAAAATTAAAACTACAAACGCCGAAAAAAAACAAAAAACAGAACTAGTTGTAAATATCATCTATGGTAGGAGCATTTTGGCAGCACTGTGACTATTTTGTTTTTGTGAAGCTTGAGAAAACCCTATAATTATAAAAACAAAACCCCAAATTCTTGGCTTTTTCAATGCTTGCTTTCTGTACTTCCACATAGGTAATCGAGGGTGTGGATCTAAATTAAAGGTCCACAGATGATTCGCGGTTTAACGTGACAGTCCCTTTAAATGGACTTAGAGTTGACCCAAGTGCTTTTTTTAAATCTAATTTTACCAGAACAGATGTGCTTTGTAGTTCAATATAGCATTAAAAACCAAAATATTATTGTCATTAATGACCGTAGATATTAGTTGCAGTCTGGAACTTGTATTTTCGATATTATTTGGGTAACTATGGTGTCACATATTCAAAGTTTAAGGCTGAATTGACCGAATAACACGAACAGGCAGGTAATGTAACATATGACACCAGACCTCTAGGCCTCTAGGCAGCTGCAAGGCCCCTGACATGTTCACTCTATGGAAGTTTAACAACAGTACCATCACTCCCATTTAGAAAAATTGTCCCAGCACCTCATGAACAGGCCCGACAAAATATATCCATTATTCACTCGGCCTCCTCATTCAAAACACATTTCACGGTGTCACCCCTGACTTACGCTTTTCGGGGACCTCACGTGACCCTTTAGTTCTCTCCTGACAGTTCCATGTTCAATCCAAACAGTGGGAATCTGAATCTCCTGCCAAGCATCAGTAGCAGACAACACTGTAGACTGGATTGTGGCAGAGGCGCAACTAGAGTCAAATTTCGGGGGGGCTAAGAAAAAATTTCGGAGGGGGGGCTGAATCTTTAGGCATTTGGCAGAGTCGAGCTACAGGGGCTCTTAGAAGGGGTGAAACAACAACATGCACAAGGTCTTTTAACCCCTCCCCTGCTGGTGACGGAACCACTCCGTCATCAGCCGCGGTCGCACTGTGCTGATGAAGGAGCGGATTCCGCGCCTGCGCTGAGCGTTCTATTGAGCGGGCGGGGCCGTGACGGAACCGCTCCATCATAAGCACAGCGCAACCGACGCTGGTGACGGAGAGGTTCCGTCACCAGCATGCACCCGCCGCTCGGCCGCCCTCCCCCCTTAGCACTGCGGTGGAATAGCCACCGCAGTGAAGGGGTTAAAGACCTATGAAGTGCTGCCACACACGATGGGGGAAGGGGGCTGAAGCCCCTGGAGGCCAATGGGTGTTGCGCGCCTGGATTGTGGTTATGTAAAAGATTTTTGTGCGTTTATGTTTTTGTACATCCTTAACTACATGCTGAACGGATTTTCACATTTGATTCCACATGTACACACTGATGTAGTACTGTTGTTTTTGAAACAAATTCACTGATTTGCAGAAGTGCGTTTTTCTGGTCCTTGTTAACGAGGCCTCAATTTGGGCTTGGACGCTACCATTTTCACCCTTGTCACTCCTGTCTTTTCCCTGCACTTCTTACTGCCTGTTGTTTCTGCAGCAGGTAGTCCATTAGAGTATTATTTGTTTATTTCCAATGTTGTTTGCGCTGTTTTCAATGAACTTTCACCAATTCGGTCACAAAACTGTAACTATTTCTTCAAGGTATTTCTGCAAGATCAATGTACCCTATTTATTCATATAACACAAAGTTCTTTGAGTATCAAGTTTGTTCTAATGTCTCCAGGAGATATTAGCATGAGGAGGGCAGAATAATTTTCATATAGTGGATTGGCCTTCGGTGCGGAGAGAGCTCAGACCCACTTAAACATCCCTACTTAACCAGATTTTCTTTTTAGCTGCTTGAGAGATAAGAGGAAAGAAATAATCACGATGTAAAGTTCAATACAGAATAACCAATTTAGTCAACCCATAACCCACTCAACAAATAAATCTGACATTAGTAACTTTAATTATAAATTCAAACAAAGATTGATATGTCGTATACTTGTATACTTGTCGATATAGATCAATCTCAGCCTCATAGTATAGAAATACAGGACAAACAGAATGAGTTCAAATCTCATAAAGAGATTTACCCTAAATAACATAAAGCATATGACTAATTTGGTTATGATGGTGTAAGTAATCAAGAAAAGGAATTGAACATTAAAGTGCATCAAATGATTTTCAAAAGTAAGCATGAGTGCGCTATCTCTCCCTACCCTGCCTTAAAAAGGGACAACCAGAAATTAAGAAAGTAAAATGAGAAATAGAAAAGTGCCAGCTGCCAGAGTCTCAGTAGAAGAAGCTCCAACCATGGGTCAAGTTGCATGAAGCCATACAAAGCAGAAGTAGAGGTCTGTACCTCATAAAGTCCTAAGACTACATCACACATCACTACATTACAGCATAAGACATTAGTTGCACTCAAGGTAAATCCCGTGATCAGCTCCAGTAACTTTCCACGATTCCAGCACAAATTGCTTTCCGGCACCACCTGTCCCACATCGATAAGTTGCTACTCAATTCGTCCTTGGCCATTCTTCTCCTCCTACATGGGAACTCCCCTTCTTGGCCATTTCCCGGTTTCTCCTTGCCAGATCCTTTTCTCATACCCTGCAATGTAGCTAAAACACAAACTCTCCTTTACCAAATAATGAAACTTTGTCAGCACCTGCATTGGAAAGAAAATGCAAGCAGACACATTCTACATTGAAGGTTAAATACAAATTAAATGTTAGACTTAAGCATGAGCTTGTCCTGAAAAACTATGTAAACCTAATGATGGACAGGGTTAGAAATACGTTCACATTTTTATACATAAAGCAAATGCAGGGGCATATTATCAAGGGGGTTTATCTCTGTTTTTTTGGCTTTAAAAGCCAAGAAAGCGGAGATAAAATTATCTCCCTATTACCTAGCTGTCGCTAACACCAGTTAGCGACAGCTAGTAGGAGATAGCGACCATCTTGGGCCCCACTTTGCATGTCAGTGATATTTATCACCAATGACATACAAAGTGGGCGTGCCAAGATGTTAGCGACCGAAAACAGTCGCTAACATCGGTATCTCCTATTACCAACTTTTGGAAATATTCGCGCTAAGCGCAAATATCTCCAAAAGCTAACACCTGCCCTGAGCAGTTCTTAAATCGGTTATGGTGAAATGGTGTTTCCACCCAATCGCGCACTGTTCACTTGGCGCCCTGGCGCTTTCTATATTCTTAATGCTTTAATCTAATTTAAACCACACTTTAGTTAGATTACATTGGTTTATTTTCTTATTTCATGCTTATATTTTCTTCATATAGGCTATGATTGCATTGTTCTACATCCGCATAATTTCATAACAACAAACGTATTATCACAATATTGCTCAACATCTTGTATATCAACATTTGTTTAGCACTTCTATTGTATATACATCAAATCAACTTTTCTTGAGCGAGCCCAATGCATTTCGGCACTCGTGTGTGCCTTCATCAGGGGCAGAATCTACAAAAGAAAATTCAGAAAACATAGTGTGAGTGTCATGTGTTGGTGGGGGGTAGTGTGGATATGTAAATTTGATCTGTGCCTACCTGGTTGATGGTGTTGTGTGTGATGGGATGCTGTTCTTCACCGTGACCACTATACTCCTGTTCAAAATACAAATGTAATGCCATTTGTAGCTAATCCATATATGCCTATAAGAGTAATAGAACCATACCACTAAATATCCTACATACCTTCAGTAATGATCTCGCCAGTTTCTGCAAAAGTAATAAACAACAACAATGTCTCAACACCATGAGCTCATCCGCTAAATTAATCTATATGCAGCACGTTGTGGCAACATACCTTGTTCTAATCTGTCTTGAGGTTCTGAAATAAACAAATCAAACCGATTCCTTAGTGAAAACTAGACAGCAAATGAAAACGAAAAACGGGTCGCATTAGGTGACCGTGTTTACCTTGTCTTGCTCCTAGCGCTCTAAAAAACAAACAAAACGCAACCACATCAGTTTGTTTCACGACCTCTCACTGATAATGCCAGCCGGCTCTAAACAATACGCTGTCGACGTACCTGTGAAAATTAGGTCTACCGCTGTGAATGGTTACCGCTAACCGCTCGGTCAAGTCTCCCCACTGATTTCCGAAATAATGAAGAGTCACCGCTTGACTGCGGGACGATTCCGCGGAATTAGAAACAAACGGTGGACAAGTCCATGCCTCCTGATTCTGCTTAATGTCTATCGGCGCCATATTCAAAGGTGCACGATCTAGTCATTATAATGCAATAAAACTCGTTTTGGCCGTGTGCTGATGTTGCGTGTAAGTTTATAAAACAAATGCCACTCGCTATCTCAATCTCTCGGCTCAGACAGTAGGTGTGGTGGATAGTCATCACCATAACATAGTAATGCTATCTTGCTTTAGATAAATTAAGCGGAACTACCTTTTAAAGATGATGAAATATAAAAGCTGAGAACCATGTTGTTGATTTGGATGTCAACGTACTATATTAAACAATGAAACTGAGCTTGTTTCGATATTTTAGTCTGACGTTGGGTCTCTTGGTATACGTAGTGGTGTGTAATAGGAGAGCCATATTAGAATAAAGGCTAAATGATTACGTGTTCTGAATATATGTGATGTATGGAATCCTGATTCACAACACATTCACGGGGCACAAATAATTGACAAAATTGTATAAAACATGTTGCGCATCAGTTGAAAAGCATCGATTTCTTATAAAGTACTTGTTATTAATTGCTGTATTAACGTTGCATGAGTTCAAGGTTATGGTCTCCCTATCCCTATTTGTTCATGGCTATCCCTAAAGAAAACATGCTAAATCGTACTTATCATTGAGTCCTGTCGGTATCATGGTATTCAAATATTTGATCCAAAACAGTTCCCGTTGTAGTAGTTTCTGGTGATTGTTTATGCCTTGTTTCAATGGTACTTGTTCCAAAACTTGAAATCTTAATTGAGAAATGCAATGTTTCTCTTGCATCCAGTGTAGTACCAGTGGTGAGGTCAAGGAGTTGTTGCGAATACGGCTCTTGTGTTCTGATATTCGCACTTTTATTTTACGCTCAGTCTTGCCAATGTACATCCTCCCGCAAGGACACTTAATTCCATACACAACATTTTGTGTGTTGCAGTCACTTGTGTGTCTTAAGCGGATTTGTTTGCCTGTTGTTGGATGAGTACATGTATTCCCTGTTATTGCATTGTTGCAATTAATGCAGTTATGGCACTTGATCGTTCCTTTGTTATTGGAGATTGTTACAGGTTGATGTTTGAGTTTCAGTTTCTCTTTTAAATTCAGTCCTCTGGTGTATGCATGTAATGGCACTTCTTTGAACAAACCATTGAAATCAGGTTCCATAGATAGTAACTCAACACAGAAAAAACGGAGTGCTCCCATCACCCCCTTAAAATCTCACTGAGCAGTTCTTAGCCATGTTATCCAATGGGAGGTGGATAACGTGGCTAAGAGCATTAGCTCGGTAATGCATGAATATCGCTGATTTTTCAGCGATATTCATGCATTGCGGCGTTTTTTTATCGCATTTGCGATAAACCTTGGTAATACCAAGGTTTATTTGCGGTAAAAATCGCCGCAGCTCAGCTGTAAATTTTTCACGCTAACCAAGCAATAGCGATAATTATCGCTATTGCTTGGTAATATGCCCCGCAGTCTCTAAACGAATGAATAAAATGCAAATATTCCCCAAAAATGTAATTTCAGAATGCACCAACATAAATATTATTTCTTGTTATATGCATAGACGTCTAAACACTAGTCTGCACAGGGCCCCCCCCCCCCCCCCCCGCAGCCCACGCTTTGCGCCCCCCCCCCCCCCCCCGTGCTCCAGGGGCCCCTCACTTGCCTTCATCATGAATTTTAATGATGCGCCCGGCCTCTTAATAAATGAAATGGTCCACGCCCGCCTGGGCCCCTGCCGGGCCTCAGAGGCTCGTCTTTAATGAAATGGTGTGCAGGCCCCGTCGCCCGGCTGGCCCGCCCAGTGCTTCAGAAGCCCGCTCTTCATTATTTGAAAGGTGCACAACTGCGCATGTGCGGGCCCCGGCCGGGCCTCGGAGCCTCTTCTTCATATTACTCTCTTAGAGGTGTTATCTGGGGCCCTTGCTGCCCAGAGTTCCCGCACCCGAAGCATGCTCGCTTCCCTTTTCCCAAGTGAAGCATGACCGAGCCTCAATCAGCGCTGCTGCTGTGGAGGCAGTTGACCGGTAAGGAGCGAGAATGAAAGGGAGCAGTGACAGTGTGGTGACTGCAAAGTGCCAATAAAAGTGAGGTTGCGACAGGCTTCCTCGGAACACTCTTTGTTTCACCTCCTTACAACACTTTATAATACTTTAGCCTGTGACCTGACAAGTCTGGAAAGGGAGAAATATTTTTGTCTTCTATCCAGACGTTATTAAATGTGGCCCAAGCGTCTCCATCCCTGGCAGGACAGTTACATGTGGTTCCTGGTGTCTTCTTTCCCTACAGGGCTGTTAAAGGCAGAACCCGGCGCCCTTTCGTATGATAAGACTAATAAATGATCTCGGACCTAAGAGGAGTGTTCAGTTTGACACAGTTTCCTGTGCCTTCAAGACCGTATTAAATGTAACGCCCACTTTGGAAGACAATGTCTGTGTGCCAATGTGATTCACCTAGAGGGTTCAATACAGTATGCTGAAGGCTGGTGGGTGAAGAGGCGATGACGCTCTTTTGAAATATTTTCGTTAACACTCTTGTAAAAATATGGATCTTAACATAGTAATCCCTATTTAGGTATTGTGTGGGTTTGTTGCAGGCACAGGCAGGGTAGAAGGTGTGCCATGTAAAGCAGTGTGTGTTAAATATGTCACTGTCACCACACGTGTTATGTGGTATAGGGGAGCTTTAACTCACTCCTTCTTGCTGCCCCGGGCCACGAGCACAGTGTACCCTCAAGGCGGGGTGTGTTCACCAGGCTTCCATTGTGACTTTACATTGGATTTCTATTTCCGAGGCCTTATAGGGCGCACTGCCTCTGCTCCGGTAAAACAAACAGTTCCTGTGTTCAGCTTTGCCTGTTGATGGGCTTGGAGGCACACACGGCCCACTTTCCTTGAGGACAGGGCCTCTTGGACTAGTGCGGTGGAAGTCGTTCACTGTTGCTACTGATGAGAAATTAAAATTTCTTCTGATATACATATTTATTTAATCCATTATCTTATGGCCCTTCTATTTCTGCACCCACATTCGTAATCATATTTTGGCGCACCAATTGAGCTAAGACAAATGCATATCTGTGAGATAGGGGTGACTCAGGCATCCCTTATCACATTCAGAAGGAGGTCCCCATCATTTTGTTTAACGCCACTGGACTTGGAACGTGGAATACACAACTACAGTGAGCTACCCGTATCTCGGCGCTGTGGAATGGCAACAGCTCCAGTTGCGACATTTGCATGCCTTTCACATTTGCACTGCTTTGGTGATGCTGGTCAGAAAGTGTTCCTAGATTGTGTGTGGAGCCTTAATAAAACCTCCTCAAATGCTCCCAGACTGCTTGCAATAGAGCTCCAGTCACCATGCACTTTGTCATTGCCCTGTTTGCTGGCACTATCATTAACGTTGTAGAATCTGGGGAACCGGGTTCGAGTCTCGGCAATGACGCTGAACATCCTGTGATTCTGGGCAAATCACATAATTTCCCTGTGCATAACAAAAATGAATGTGTCCTCATGTAAGGCAACTGGTGCTATGTAAAGAGCTCTGATACCCTATACCTGGTCAAGTTTGCGCTATATAAAAACTCTGTTAAACACCCATTGCTTTGAACACTACTAGCCGTCTAAACGTGAAATCTGAAATTTCTGTACTGGCAGAGGGTTAATTATGTGAGTATCATACGTCCTGACTAGGGTTGCGTGACTGTGCCTCTTGTCACACGTTTCTCAAACATTGTGTATGCGCAGCTGTACGCTAGTGGCCACACAGGTTGAGCTTTCTTTGCCATGCGCACATGTGGCAAAAACACCACACAAGCCACAGCCTGCGCGCATATGCTCTCTTTCTTACTAACTGTCCCCATCAATAGTCCTGTTCAAATACATATCCTTACCCTCACACCTCTTTTGCAGCTTCTCTCATAGGTGCAGCAACAAACACTGAGTTCACAACTCTGGTCGTCAAGCACGACATTAAACAGTAGCCACGTAGATATGTGACAGCCAGTAAGTTTCCTTTTCTCTGACATAGATGCTTCTTTAAACACCATACCCAGTATAGATTGTCCTGGTCAAGTTTCAAACGTGAAGTGTCCTTTGCAGTGACTCATTGTTAAATATGACAGACACTCCACTGCCTGTAAACCCGTATTCTATAGGCAAACAGGTGTGTTCCTTGAATGTGACACCCAATGTCTTTTACCCTGACATGGGTGGATTTTTACATCTGGTACTCTGCAGCATGTGTCCTGAAACTCAGCAGTGTTTGTAAAATGGACTCAGTCTGACATGAATACCTCTATTCTCCTCCCGCTGTGTTGTCTTTCCATTTTGGGCCGTAGAGGAATTGTTCTCTTTATCTGCTATCCTTGCTTGAATTGATTAGCTCTTGCACATTGTTGTACATTTACACTTGTAGCGTTCTAATCTAGGACCCTGATCGATACTGTGACCTTATGCCCCTGTGCGGCTATAAACCCATTTGGCTCCTATATTGGCATAACCGATCAAATGCAATATCCAGAAACTCGTCTCTGGCCTCACACGAACAGAGCCACATTTCAGAATCGCTTCCTCTGCCACTTCCTTTGCAGCCAATTAGTGCAATGACATAGCAGAAGTTACTATCTAAGATTCCTAGATTAACACTTCGAGTTCTTCAACAAGATAAAAACTCAGCACCCTGGGAAAGCCCCGCTTGCTATGTTTTGAATAGTAATAGAACTCTAATGAGCACTGATAGACGATCACTTCCTAGTGACATCTTTATTGACGTCTTATGTCCAAAAACATACGTCAAACAAGGCACCTTTCAGGTATAAATATTACCAACGTTGCCTTAAGCAAACGCTAGCTGCCTCAATGCCATCGCTGCTGAAGTTGCTGCTGTTATGCTGATGATACCATAGCTGCTATCGCTACTGCTATCGCTGCAAATGAGCGAACAATGGTGTGGTGAACTTAGGAGCTGAACAGCCGCCCCCCTGCAAGAGCCCAGCAGATGCAAGCTGCCCGCGGACGCTGCACCTCCTCCTCTTCCTCGACGCGCTGAGAGAGACGCTGTCTTTTCTCCTGCAGAGAAATCCAGCTCCTGCGTTTCCAGGCTACCCTTGCGGGTGACTGGGATATCGAGTCACTGAAGGAGATACCAGACCTCCATCATTCTATTCCAGAGGTATGGTGTTGACTAAACCCTTAGAGAGAATTCTTGAAGCAAACCTTGGCAAAACCAACTTAACTGAAAGCTACTTACTTACTCCCCTCCCAAGTATTAGGCTTAGGTCAGGTACACTGGGGTAGGCGTAGTAAGAAGCACCAGTTAAGTATTTTAGCCTAATGTATATATGAATGTACATATGTTTTATTCATTTTAAACCATTGAATGGCTAAGAAACTATATCAATGCTTTTACAGTATTATTTCGCAATACTCATCTTACTGTACGTACTTTTTATAATAACAAGTCTTGCAATTGTGGCAATTCATTTCTCTTGTACGAGTAGAAAGACTGTTCAATAAATGTTACCCTTTATTGAAAACGCCCATCTCTATATTCTCTACATATTGTGAAAGTAAACTGCACAACCACTGACTGAGTAAAATAACTGTCTATTGTTCACACGACTCTAGAGATTGACTCTTATCTGAGGAGCAAAGTTGTCATGTTGCGCGGTTGTTGGAAAACTGAATCCCTTCTTGGCTGTGCCAGGGAAGCTGATCACTTCCTATTCAGTCAAGAAAGTTTTCAGTGACTTCTGAGCTAGTTGGTAACAAACCCAATTAAGTTAGCATAGTCAGTGGAGGCCTGGAAGATCCGCACTTCTACGTCGATACTACTGTTTATGTTATTCCAATGCGCAGGGCCTATTGGGAAAATAGGAACTACACTACATAGCGCCCAAACGTTTGGTAAGGCGATAAACTAACGCAAGACGTTAGAGTAACTCAGTCGTGCATATTTCACACAGACCCCTTTCTCCCATAAATACTCCAATAGACGTCTGGAGTGGGTGAAAGGTTAAAATCCGCCCGAACTCAGTAGGAAGAGATTCCTATGTAAAGCTCTGGTTTATTCAACATTGAAGGATACAGTGTTCCAAAGTATTGTGCACCTAATCTTTGTCTCCTTGGAGACCTGCTCTGCAAAACTTGCATTTATACAATGCCAGGAGAAAACGGAACCACTGGGGCCACCGCAGATGTGACTCAGCAGGGTCCCGACGGGACTACTGAACCGGGTGCAATAATCATCCCGGCACATTTAAGAAAATCTATAACGTTAAAACTTATAGAAAATGGACTGACCACACAAGGTGGCACAGCCGTCTTTGTGATAGAGGCACACGAATATCGGCAGACAGAGGTATTCTATTCATGGATAAAATTTCCAGCGGCAAACGCCGCAACACACGAGTTCCACTACTATGTAGTAGGAGTTCCACCGGATGAATACGCTCCTTTCGAGGAGATTGAAATCCCATTAAAATACCAAGAACATTTACTTTGGTTTAAAGGCGCCCTAAAACATAATGATCATATTACCAGGCTCGGTCCACTAGGTAGACCAGGAGCAACGTGGCCGGTTCTAGCCAGCTACACACCACATCCGGACATTGAAAAAATGTCAAAAGAAGAGCTGTTAGTACAGCTAAAAACATTAATTAAAATACATAGGCAATTAGTCCAATATGTAATGCGGACTGCAACAGTCCAACCAGCTGTTAATGTACCACAGCTGACCCCTCACCAGGGGAACACTAATAAAATCACACCACAGAACATACAGTCATGTCTTGGTAAAACACCCATAAAACGGGAACAAATTCCTTTCTGGTTAGCACAAAAAATCACTCAAATAGAGGCAGTATTTCCGGATACTACCCCTATCGAGAAACACAGAATCTTGACCATTTGCCTTCCTATGAGAATCGCACCACACGTGGAGGACTGTGACACTTGGGGTACAGTCTTTGCTTCCATTTACACAAAAACACATGGTGTTCCGTCTATGGCGGTAATACCAGATGTACTAAGACAGATTCAAAATGAATACGGTCCAGAACCTGCTTTAACTCTTGGTATGAAATTACTGAAAGACTTCAGGAAGGTCTCGGCTATATTACTAGCCAACATTAAAGGAGAAGCAGAATCTGTGGCAATCCGCCAGAAGTTGAGGGAAACGGATATAACAGATCAGCCAATTGAGCTTGCCAGATTCATAGAGAAATGCTATGAAGAATTAGGTAGAGACAGCTTGGGTGGGAAACCAGTAAAGCCCCAACTGCTCGAAAATCCTGAAAAATTATTTATTAAAAATAATTCAAATACTCCAAAAAAGAGCTAGGATGGAAATAAACAATCCACTCCCAAGGAAAAAGCTTTCCAGTCCAGAGGAAGGTCTCCTCGACGGAGGGAAAGAACTCCGACTCGAGAACACCAGTCTCCCCAGAGGGAGCCCTCTGAGAAAAGATATAACCTTAGAAATAGGGATAATTTGAAAAAACCTGATAGATATCAAAGTATTGATACACGTCCCTCTCGATCTTTTTCGCAGAAATCGGAAAGAAGAGGACGGTCAGACCCAGGAGAGCACACCAAGTCCAAAGACAAGGAATCTGCTCAGAGTAAAAAATTACAATTTCCAAAAAAGAAGGTAGCCAGTATTAGAGTAATCGAACATGCCGAGAATACTGAGGACACAGTTGAAAAACGGGGAGTGGGCACAGACAATGTTAGACAGTGCAGCAGAAATCAGTGTAGCCCGCAAGATCTTGATGAGTCATCTGGAGACAGTGGACAGGAATGAATACATTCAGGTTGAAACTGCAGACACCAGACTTAGCGAGCCCCATAAGATATACGAAATAACATTGCGTATAGAGGGTGATAAGACTAGGAAAATAAAGGGTCTATTTTGGGATAAACTGTCATAAGGCTATGATATTCTGTTAGCTGAAAAAGATTGGCCCCCAGAGTTTGTCAGGGAGTGCCCTCGTGGCGAAGAAATGATTATGCCTGCCTTCTCGAATCACATTCTGATTCACAAAAAATATACATATGCAAGGAAATGGGCAGTGGCCCAGGCACCGGCATTATATAAAAATCATGTAGGATGGGATGAGGACTCACCTCCTCACAAAATCCAGTTAAAAAGTGAACCAACTGCCCAACGGCAGTATCCCATTAAGCAAGAAGCTAAAAAACAAGTCAGGGAGATCTTAGATCAACTTGAATACCAGGGGGTGATTGAAACATGCACCTCTCAAATGAACAATCCTTTGTTTCCTGTCTCCAAGCCAGACAATTCACATCGTCTAGTTTTGGACTACAGACACCTTAATGCATGTTGCAAAACATTTGCAGTACAAAATTCGCATAGTGCTGCACTAATGAACAACATAGTTAGGAAAAAAATATAAAACGACATTAGACATATCTAATGGTTTCTTTTGTCAAAACATTGCACCAGAAAGCAGGTATTTGACGGCTTTCTCCGTATTGGGGTCTCAGAAAAATTTCTGTAGGCTCCCACAGGGGTTCAAGAACAGCCCAGGACTATTCTCAGCTAGAGTAACAGAGTTACTACAAATATATGATGATGAGGCATTATCTTACGTAGATGATATCTATCTCACAGACGACGACTTGGATACTCACTTGAAAAGAGTGAACACCATTATACTTTTGCAGCAGAGGGTTACAAATTCAACTTTAAAAAGTCTTGAATTGCCCATCTGACAGTATTATTTTTAGGATACAAATTATCAAGTGAAGGAAAAAGCCTAGTGGACAACTTCTTAGAGAAGTGCGCTGTACTCCAAGCTCCAAAAACGCTGAAGAATTTAGAATCAATTCTAGGCTTTCTGAATTTCGGAAGAACATACATTCTAAATTACGCAGAGAGGGTTAAACCTCTCTACAAACTAATTAAACCTGATTTTAACCAAATCAATTTGACTCAAAAACACACAGAAATTTTGAGATCACTGCAAACAGACATGTTAGCAGAAACAAAATTAGATACACGTGACAACACACGCGATCTTGTAATCCGAGTTATCCCAGGAGGATGCGGATTCACGTACCTAACCTCTAATGAGGGAGAAAAGGTACCAATTTCAATTAAATCTCACTTGTACACACAAGCAGAAAAAACATTCAGTCACACAGAAAGAACTGTGAAAGCAGTGCAAATTGCATTAGCAAATGAACGAGAATTAGCACATGGTAAAAGGGTTAATATCCTCACAGCGGAATCCGCCTTCGAGGCGCTATTCAGCCCAGTAAACCTGCCTACAGTGTCACTGGATCCGAAATGGATACAGTATGTAGATTCTCTTGGAGCGGAAGATGTGAAATACTATTTTGCCCCGCAATTCGAAGAACTGAATGATTTAGAATATGAAGAAGAATATCCTCTGCCAATCGAACTTCTGCCTCTCCCACAATACGCCTGTATAATCTATACAGATAGATTTGTACAGCATTTTAACGTAGAGAGCAAATCCTACGATGCAGCCTGTGCGATTATTAAAGGTCGTTGGCTGTGCGGTAAATTCAGACCGAAAATAACAAAAACTGAATCAGTTAGAAACTGTTCGGCTCAGAGAGCTGAAATCAGATCTTTAAAGATGGCGCTTGAAAATGCAGAACGTGAATTCCCGACACTAATCGTGTGTGATTCTCATTTTTGCGTCAACTCTTACAATAATAAGTTGCAGAGCTGGATTGAAAATGATTACAAAGATGACACAGGTGCCACAATAAAGCATAAATTGCTTTGGAACCAGGTAGCTCTGTTACAGAAAGAACTACAAAAGACTCACGTGATACACGCACAGAGTCTTCAACGTGATGGCGTTCACGTTGCAGGGAATTCATTGGCTAATACAGCCACAGCGGAAGCAACTAAACCGGCTTCCGTAGCCACAAAAAGCGTGCAGAAAAATACATAGACGGGGAAACCATGCTGGCAGTAAAAACGACCGTAAAAGGTGACTGTGCAGCACTACCCATGAACTATCCACTCAATTATGCATACGTAATCGATGCAAACTCCGTTCCTTTTGCTCGAATCCCTGGAGTGGGGGATAGAGTGATTCCAAACAGGGTCCGGAGGGGCTTTCTCACAGAGGAAGCACATATGGGGTTGGGTCTGAGACACCAAACAATCAGGGACTCTCTGAGAGAATTAGAATCAGAGTACTGGTGGCCGGAAATGAGTGAAGGTATTCATGAGTTTGCAAGAAACTGTGAAGACTGCAACAGAGATCGCAGTGAAGAATCGGCCAATATAGTGTCAGAAGCCCTAATAGAAAGCATTAGGCAATCTATCCGCGCTATCAAAAAAGAGAAACGCGTCCCATTGTACATCATTAAGGCTAAACACACTTAAAAAATGTGGCCTCCAGCGCTCGGCTGACGCCAGAACGTTTATAAAAGATCTGCGAGTCTTTATCGGCACATACGCAATTGCCATGTTCCATTCTGACCAGGGTCCTGCTTTTAGCTCTCGAGCTTATAAGGAGGCCATGGCCAGCATGGAAGTTGGGTTGCCGTATTCTTGTCCATCACACCCCGAAGGGAATAGTGTGGTAGAAAGAAAAAACCGGGACATAAAGCGATCTATAACAGCGAAGGTATTAGGTTCGGGTGCTGGGTGGGTCAAACATCTAATAAGTGTCCAAATCAGTCTTAATAATTTGCCAAGAAATTCTCTAAAAGGTTTCAGCCCATACGAACTATTGTTCGGAACTAGAATGACAGTTCAGGACTTAGATAGTCAAGTATCAGTGGTACAAGATAAGAAAACAACAGACTTTGACATCAAAGATCGTTTGGCTGTTTTACAGGACTTGAATGAAACAAGAAAATCCTTAAGCAACATAAAGTTAAAGCAACAGCCAGCTACCACTGACGAGGCACCACAAGCAACAGCCCCAGCAAGGCCTGTCTGGATTCCAAAGATTGGGGATCTAGTCAGAGAAAAAATAGCGGTGAAGAAGGAATTTGGGCCGTCTTACAGAAAAGCAGTACCTGTCTTGGCAGTCACCGGAACAAGATCAGTAGTACTACCGCCCCTTGCTGGTAAAAAGGAGAACAGAGTTGTATCCATCGACCTGGTAAAACCACAAGCATGTGGCCTATAATCAACAGTAGGCCCAGTGGACTCCCGAGAAACAACAGAATACCCAAACTTGCAACAATCCAAGAGGTTCAAACTGAAAGACTAATCACATTTGATCAGCCTGCAGTGCACAGAGAAGGACTATGCAATAATGCCATGGAACTCGTGCCTCTTGAGACACAGATTGAAACAGTTCGTCAAGAAACACCGGTCTATAATGATGTGGCCTCAGAGAGTGCTACCGAAAGACAAATTGAAAGAACAATCCCAACAATTGACAGAACTGCCTCTGGTTATTTCATCGACTTCGACAACTTTTCCGAGGATCAAATCAACCCTGAAGTGATGCCAGAAATAAAAAAGACTTTTAAAGAAAAAGCAACGGAACTCTTTCATCAACTGAAGGAAATCTACCTTATTTCCCCTTGGTTAGAGTTCTGGTTCGGTCTAGGTGTATTTTTCCTCCTGCTTTGGCTCATCATGGTACTTTGTTTGGGAAAATTCATTGAGGGAAAATATAGTACAATGGACACAGCAAGTCAGAACATCAATTTAGTCCTCAAACCACACAGATCATCCCACGTGAAGAAAAGAGAACTGTCAACAGTAAATGTCACAGCCATTCCAATACCTGGTGGGGTAGTATGGGAGAAAACTGACTATGAGATCTATGGTCCGGTCGAAAGCCTGAAGTATCCTCACCAACTCAAGGTTTCCTTAAGTGACTTTGTAAAACCTAGTACATTCTCTGATGATTGGGACTTTGACAGTATTAATGACATGATGTCTGATTTAGTAATGTCAGCTAGATACACAGATCATGATTATTTACAAGGTTCGTCTAGTTATGAACAGTTGTTCTGTTTTACACATTATGGCGATCATTATTTGCATAAATCTGCACAGCCTAGAAATGATTTTAAGTATAATCAATGGGAACATTGTGCTACACCACCTAAAATCAGTTCTAAAACATTCTTTGAGAAATTCAAGTACTTCTTAGGGTTTAACACCAGTGATGCAGAAACGTTTTATTACAAACTGTTAGATAAAACAAGGAATGAAAACAATGCTGACAAACACTAAATTGATATATTCAGAAGAATTTTATGAAAAAATGATGACATTTGGTTTTGATTATTGGAAAAATAACTTTGAAACAAAAACCATTTGAGGTACGTAAGATTGGCAGGTACAAGGCCTAGAAGCACTATTCAGAACCTGCATGATACCAGAACAAATGATGTTTTTAAACGACACAATTTACCAAACATCCTGTCTTGGCCTAGCTAAGATCAAAGACCTAAACAAACCGTCTATTCCAAAGCCAATACCTGAAAATGCAACAACAGATATTGAGATAGACGTATCTAAAATTTTACATTTAAACAGAACACATCCAGATTGGAAAAAGTGGTTAATCTGGCCTACTGACACAAACAACTGTCAAGATAGATTCCTGAACAAAACACAGGGGTTAAAAATGACCAGACAAGACCCTAGATACTCCCAGAGACAACATCCAGGGATAGTAACAACATACAGTGTAGGGAAACTCTGCCTCGAATGACTAGGATCATCCACACTGGCTGAAATTAAGCAACACTTATCTTTACTTAAAGAAGGTGCTGATTTGCCCGATTTCTTTCTTGTACCAGGCAAACAGCGTCAAAAGCGTTTCATAGCGGCCAGCATCTATGCTGCATACAACGAGGCTTGGAAAGTCACACAAATTGAAACAGCTGAAAAAATACGAGAAATTGATCGTATTAATTTGGAAAAATCACTTTCTGTAGTGGACAATGGGTTAATGACTCTGTCCTCCAGAATATATTCGTTGGACAATATTCTATCCTCTGCCTTTGATATAATAGACAGAGACTTGCTAATGTTACAGCATGGCCAGTCACAATTACGTTCTATTGGTATGTAACTGTTACCACAGATTTTTTACAACGCATACTATTACCACGCATACATTTACAACGCTGGTCATTTTACAACGCTTACCTTTAAATCGCAATACACTACAACGCACATACTATTACAACGCATACCATTACATCATAAGTATTATTATAGGTAAGTTTAACATTTTTTGTGGTATTTGGTTATGGGGTACAGGGGTATTTTTAGGTTTTAGGGCTGGGTTTGGGTTTTGGGGTACAGGGGTATTTTTAGGTTTTAGGGTTGGGTTTGGGTTATGGGGTACAGGGGTATTTTTAGGTTTTAGGGCTAGGTTTGGGTTTTGGGGTACAGGGGTATTTTTAGGTTTTAGGGCTGGGTTTGGGTTATGGGGTACAGGGGTATTTTTAGGTTTTAGGGCTGGGTTTGGGTTTTGGGGTACAGGGGTATTTTTAGGTTTTAGGGCTGGGTTTGGGTTATGGGGTACAGGGGTATTTTTAGGCTTTAGGGCTGGGTTTGGGTTATGGGGTACAGGGGTATTTTTAAGTTTTAGGGCTGGGTTTGGGTTATGGGGTACAGGGGTATTTTTAGGTTTTAGGGCTGGGTTTGGGTTTTGGGGTACAGGGGTATTTTTAGGTTTTAGGGCTGGGTTTGGGTTCTAGGGTACAGGGGTATTTTTAGGTTTTAGGGCTGGGTTTGGGTTTTGGGGTACAGGGGTATTTTTAGGTTTTAGGGCTGGGTTTGGGTTATGGGGTACAGGGGTATTTTTAGGTTTTAGGGCTGGGTTTGGGTTATGGGGTACAGGGGTATTTTTAGGGTTTAGGGCTGGGTTTGGGGTACAGGGTTTTTTAAAGGTTTTAGGGCTGGGTTTGGGTTTTGGGGTACAGGGGTATTTTTAGGTTTTAGGGCTGGGTTTGGGTTATGGGGTACAGGGGTATTTTTAGGTTTTAGGGCTGGGTTTGGGTTTTGGGGTACAGGGGTATTTTTAGGTTTTAGGGCTGGGTTTGGGTTTTGGGGTACAGGGGTATTTTTAGGTTTTAGGGCTGGTTTTGGGTTATGGGGTACAGGGGTATTTTTAGGTTTTAGGGCTGGGTTTGGGTTTTGGGGTACAGGAGTATTTTTAGGTTTTAGGGATGGGTTTCGGTTATGGGGTACAGGGGTATTTTTAGGTTTTAGGGCTGGGTTTCGGTTTTGGGGTACAGGGGTATTTTTAGGTTTTAGGGCTGGGTTTGGGTTTTGGGGTACAGGGGTATTTTTAGGTTTTAGGGCTGGGTTTGGGTTTTGGGGTACAGGGGTATTTTTAGATTTTAGGGCTGGGTTTGGGTTTTGGGGTAGAGGGGTATTTTTAAAATATATTTACAAATAATAACAATAAAATTAATTTGATTTCATTAATATAATTATTTTATAATTTAATAATTATTAATTAAATTAAATATTACATAAATAATTATTTACAATATATATTAATATTATATACTTACCTATACTTACGTTGTAATGGTATGCGTTGTAATAGTACGTGCGTTGTAGTATATTGCGTTGTAATGGTATCCGTTGTAACATGACCTGCGTTGTATAAAATCTGTGGTAATGGTATGCGTGCTAAAAGTACGCGTTGTAACATCATACATCCCGTTCTATTGTACAATTAGGCTGGACGCTGCAAAATCTTCGTTCAGGCTATGTGCCTTGGAGTTTAATCAACACAACGTCATTGTTTTCCATTTTTAACCTTACTGATAAACAAATCAGCTTGGCACAGAAAGGAGCAGACTATACAATCCTGAGCATCGAAAAACTTAAGAGATTACCATTGACAATGTCAAAAAGTCCTGTCATTGAATGGATAATACACAGAATTATTACAATTCTGATAACAACTTTCCGATTTAAGAAGTGCCTTGAATACATACCTACTGGCCAGTATGAACGATTAGGTAAAGGATATGTTAAGTCAGCATGGAAATTACCATACCCACATTCATGCTATAGTGACAGCGACAAAAATGTATTTCTTAGTGGTGAAAACTGTAAACGTTCACTAAGCGGTATACTTTTGTGCCAGGCTATTAATTTACATGGGCCCTGTGAAGGTAATTCTAACAACCTTTCATGCCACCAGCTTGTCACACCTGCAATGCAGCTAGAGCCTTTCTTTATGCAACTCGCGAATGGGAGTTACATTCTAAGAACGGATCACAGATGTTGTGGCCTTTTGCCAGCAAAAGCGTATCTCGTAAGCGTAACTTCCATGGTCAAATGCTGTATGCAAGCATTGTTCCCGAGCGGCCCTGGAGACATAGAGACTCCTATCTGGCCTCGTCTGCATTTCTCTTCTATACGAATTGATACTTTAAGCAAAATGAAGTCTGTGCTTTTGCAGACAACAGTGCCCATCACGTCATCAAAAGAGACGTATGATCTCCTAGTTGCAAGGACAGCTACGGAGGTTCATGACCTTTCATCAACAAATTGCCCCGTGCATTTCGTAGAAATGTTGAGCCAACTTCTTAACATGTCTAGTGCCACAGGCATCCCAGGCATATTTAAGACGATTTTTACGGGACTCCTTACACCATTTCAAGTAATTCTGGGAATCGTTCCAAATTTTGTCCACTCTGTTTTTGGCGGCATACCCCTATTTTTGGGACTTGTAGCAGGGATTTTATTTTTGACCCTCTTGCTCCGATATGGCAAGCCACAGCTCAGACATGACTCCTATGGGAATGGAAGAAACAATCCTAGCAGTGCGCTCCCGGGACAGAATAACTAGAGTCCTTGGATTGGTCAGGCTGAGAGATCTAAACATGACCTGGTTCCTTTCATTCAGACCGATATGGCAAAACTGCATCTTACCTGTACTTCGATGTATGCTATGCGGAGATGAGTGCGTGTTGGACACCTGTCTTTCACTTCCATCAACAGTACCAATGGATGTCGATACTTTTCTAAGTCCGATAATGGCTCACGCATTGTGTTGTCCCCAGCGGCTACCAATCCTGATGACGGCATTCGTTGAGACTCCTGTGCTACGACTAGGTGGTAACAGTGGAGCGAGTGACAAAAGCAACATCACCCAGGTACGACCTTCTGTGAACATTACTGATCCAGCCTTTGATGACAGCAATCATTCTCACACCTGCCAAGTTACAGCACTATCGAATTTGGTCGAACTATCACCTGATTTTGTAGACCAATTCTTTGAGAGCCTGTCTGATATGATGTTCTCACCCGAACAGAAACAATAACTTTAGAGAAGCATTCCGACACACAGCGTTCCCATGAACTCTGAATTCGGCCTTCAGTTTTGAACAACAAAAACTGCTAAAAGCATTGGAACTCTATTTTCCCCGTTCAGCAAGAATTCTTTTGAATTGAACACTTTTTAATATTCACCCTTTTTCTGGCACGAAAATTCTTTGCTTAAAGTAGAACTATTCATAGAGAACAGAAGCTTCTACTTCTATATTTTTAGATACATCTGGAGACATAATAACTTTACACCAGCCTCTAGCACATTTTACTGCAATGCATTTATATGTGATGAAATTATCTTGCCCTTCCTTTCTGTATTCAGAGGTATTTCATGTGTAATTCTTTTTGCAAAATCGTTCATTGATTTCATATGCTATAATTTTTGAATGAGTTCTATGCTTCAAAAACGTACAGTAGCTACATTTTCACGTATTACAAATACGCCTGTTTCAAATGCATATATGTATTTTGGGGTGGGCAATGTTACACATGTATCTTATTGCTCTAGTATTAGTAATTTGATGGACATGAATTCATGGAGTGGGTGTAGCGTTCTAATCTAGGACCCTGATCGATACTGTGACCTTATGCCCCTGTTCGTCTATAAACCCATTTAGCTCCTATATTGGCATAACCGATCAAATGCAATATTCAGAAACTCGTCTCTGGCCTCACACGAACAGAGCCACATTTCAGGATCGCTTCCTCTGTCACTTCCTTTGCAGCCAATTAGTGCAATGACATAGCAGAAGTTACTATCTAAGATTCCTAGATTAACACTCCGAGTTCTTCAACAAGATAAAAACTCAGCACCCTGGGAAAGCCCCGCTTGCTATGTTTTGATTAGTAATAGAACTCTAATGAGCACTGATAGACGATCACTTCCTAGTGACATCTTTATTGACGTCTTATGTCCAAAAACTTACGTCAAACAAGGCACCTTTCAGGTATAAATATTACCAACGTTGCCTTAAGCAAACGCTATCTGCCTCAATGCCATCGCTGCTGAAGTTGCTGCTGTTATGTTGATGATACCATAGCTGCTATCGCTACTGCTATCGCTGCTAATGAGCGAACGATGGTGTGGTGAACTTAGGAGCTGAACAGCCGTCCCCCTGCAAGAGCCCAGCAGATGCAAGCTGCCCGCCGACGCTGCCCCTCCTCCTCCTCCTCGACGCGCTGAGAGAGACACTGTCTTTTCTCCTGCAGAGAAATCCAGCTCCGGCATTTCCAGGCTACCCTTGCCGGTGACTGGGATATCGAGTCCCTGAAGGAGATACCAGACCTCCATCATTCTATTCCAGAGGTATGGTGTTGACTAAACCCTTAGAGAGAATTCTTGAAGCAAACCTTGGCAAAACCAACATAACTTAAAGCTACTTACTTACTCCCCTCCCAAGTATTAGGCTTAGGTCAGGTACACTGGGGTAGGCGTAGTTAGAAGCACCAGTTGAGTATTTTAGCCTAATGTATATATGAATGTATATATGTTTTATTCATTTTAAACCATTGTGTGGCTAAGAAACCATATCAATGCTTTTAAAGTATTATTTCGCAATACTCATCTTACTGTACGTACTTTTTATAATAACAAGTCTTGCAATTGTGCAATTCATTTCTCTTGTACGAGAAGAAAGACTGTTCAATAAATGTTACCCTTTATTGAAAACGCCCGTCTCTCTATTCTCTACATATTGTGAAAGTAAACTGCACAACCACTGACTGAGTAAAATAACTGTCTATTGTTCACACGACTCTAGAGATTGACTCTTATCTGAGGAGCAAAGTTGTCATGTTGCACGGTTGTTGGAAAACTGAATCCCTTCTTGGCTGTGCCAGGGAAGCTGATCACTTCCTATTCAGTCAAGAAAGTTTCCAGTGACCTCAGAGCTAGTTGGTAACAAACCCAATTAAGTTTAGCATAGTCAGTGGAGGCCTGGAAGATCCGCACTACTACGTCGATACTACTGTTTATGTTATTCCAATGTGCAGGGCCTATTGGGAAAATAGGAACTACACTACACACTAAAAGGATGTAAATAGTTTTTAAGATGAAGCTACATTCAGTGAAGTGAAGACAAAGTGTCCCCAACTAGAATAAAGGAATTGCCCAAAGGAAGGCAGCAAAGAAGCTCAAGCTCACTGGAACAAAACTGGTGATCATGTCTATGGGAACAGCGTGGGGAACAACGTGTCTTGGCATACAGAGGGGCTTGATCCATGTTCAAGCCTTTTACTTTTAGTAGAGCATATAGTAGTTTAAGTAGATCCCCAAGGTTTTGATGCCCCTTTAATCAATAATACAGCTGAAATTGGCTTCTATTTAAAATTGTTTCAAATGAGTTGCTTTCCTTCCATAAAGTTTTTGCATTTCACGATCTCATGGCTAGATTATGTAGTGTTTACCTGGATATCATAGACCCTCTTCTGGACACTTGACAGTCACCTACCCAGCCAGACACTGGGCACAGTTCTTCCTCGTCTCACCGCTATGACTCCTTCCTCCCCTCCCTCCTACGAATTCTTGCAACATTGTTTTTGTGTACTGTACCTTCCTAAGCTCTTGTAACTGATGTAACTTTTAACGCAACAATCCTAAAAGTAAAACGCTCTGATACCCTCTTGGGTCAAGTTCGCGCTATATAAAGCCTCTGAGGCTCTGCTCTTTATATTAAATGGTGCGGGGGCTTCAAATCAAAATATTCTAGATTTCTGGGTGGTAGGGCAAAGTAGTAGGTGGTGGACCAGGCCACCTGGGGGTGGGGGGCCCCCTCCATGTGCTTTGCAGGGAGGCCCCCTCAAGTTTCGTTACGCCACTGAGTCTGCACATACGTATCACACTATTAACTTTACAATGAGACGTTATAAGCTTAGTTTTTCCTCTGAGTATTAATATATAAGTATTGTAGAAAACTCTAGTGATATTTCTTAGCACATAGTTACTATTTGTGATGCGTTTTCACATGGAGTACTCTAAATATACAACACCCCATCTTCCATTTATAACGTTAATCTCACAGAATATATTCTCGTGCTGACTACACATGATTGTAATGCATTTCTACAGTATGTTAGGGTGGAATAAAAATTATGCTGTTTCAGTGTAATGCAATTTTATGTTTTGTGAGACTGTGCTCTGATTTGCTAATGAAATGAAATAGTTTCTCACATTACAGTGATTCTGCAGTTCTGTTAATTTTATATGCTAAAATAATGTATAAAACCCCTTGATTTGGGGGTTGAGCCAGAGACTTTTCTGTTCTACTAGGGATGCAGTACATTACTTTCATGATTTTGCTGCCCACTTGGGACTTGCCAAATTATTGATTTTCTCTTTATTGCCCAATTTACTGACAGCCTTTGTGGCATTGACTCTGTTTTTCCATACTTATGAATTTTGTAATAAAAGGTTTTAACTATTACACTGGTCTAACACTCAGTTATTGTGTGGGCCCTTTATTTTATTGAATGAATTTCTGATATTTTTGATGTGCTAGAAGGTTCTTACCTCGGGGACATTTTTTCTCATGAATTTGAGGATTTACCTCACCTTCGATTTATCAGTACTGTGGACGTCCTGTCGAGGTACATTTTCGGGTGTATAAATTGTGGGTCCCCCAGCACCAACAGTTGTGCTGTGCACAGTGTGCTGAAAGGCTTTTATGTCTGCACTATGAGGGTGGGACTGCAACTTCTAGCTGTTGCAGTCCCGCTGCATGACACAGCCAGAAAATATCTCACATATGTGGGGTGTGTGTGCCCAGTGCCTAGAGTTAATGAGCAACTAGCAACTTGCTCTGTATATGATTAGAGCCAAGGGGCTATTAGAATTCAAAAAATCTAAGCCTGGACGGCAGGGCCCCATGGTGGTTTACAAGAGTGGGGGCCCTCTATAGTGCCTTTCCCTAAGCAAACAGACTTGTTGAGGTGTGCGCAGACTCAACTGTTAGGAAACTGCAAGTGTACTAATGTGTGTGTCCAGAGCTCACAAGAAGCAGGATTTGTGCTCTTTGGGTATGCCCAGTAGCTAGGGCCCGATACATAGAACTAACTTAAGACAAAATCCTAAACTTACTACTTTTGGTATTCACAGAAGTTAGGATTTTGTCTTAAGACAAACTTAAGACAGACTTAAGACAAAATCCTAACTTAAGTCTCTCTTAAGTCTGTCTTAAGATTGTCTTAAGACAAACTTAAGACAAAATCCTAACTTCTGTGAATACCAAAAGTAGTAAGTTTAGTATTTTGTCTTAAGTTAAGTTCTGTGAATCAGGCACCTAGAACTTACAAGCTGCAAGCACATCACTGTGTGTGCATGTGTTCTCTTTGCCTGGAGCTAATGAGCTGCAAGCACCAGCCCTGCACGTTTCCAAGCTCCATGCATGTTGTGATTCCCCACTTTAGTTTTTTTTTTCTTTGAATACTCTGACTAGTAATCTTGTTTATTCCATTAAAAAATAGGACTATGCAAAAAACCTAGACTGGAGCAGCCCATCTCACATGGACATGGAAAACTAGCAAGCTATGAAGCACTTTGGTGGGTGAGTGGGTGTTTGGGTTAGTTTGTGTGTGTGCCTGTTTGTGTTTGTGTATGTGTGTGCATGCTCACACGGGCCTAAGGAGCTGCAAACACATTGCAGTCCCTGCATAGTTTCTAGAGCTTACGAGCTGCATGCGCCTTGCTCTATATGTATGGCAAGTGCCTAGAGCTAAGGAAATTAATGCACATCTTTGTGTGTGGTTCATGCCGAATCAGATCGCTGGGTGTATATGCCCAGTGCCTAGACCTAATGACCAGCAAACACATCACTGTTATATACCCAGTGCTTAGAACTAACCATCTGAAAGCACCTTTCTGTGTGTATGTGTGTGTGGGACAAGTGCCTAGAACCTACGAGCTACTAATACCTTGCTGTGAGCGTATGCCCAGTGCCTAGAGCTAATACGCTGTATGCACTTCACTCTGTGTCTGTGCCCAGTGCCTAGTGCTATAGAGCAGCAAACACCTTGCTAGCAAGCTGCAAGCATATTGAGGTGTGTGCATACCAGTGCCTAGTGCAAACAAGCAGGAAGCGCATTTCTGAGTGTGTATGTCCAGTGCCTAGAGATAACAAGCAGAAAACACATTATGGTGTGTGTTGTCCAGTGCTTAGAGCCAACAAACTGCAAGCACATCACTGTGCTTTTCCAGTGCCTAGAATTAACGAGCAGCAAGCACATCACTGTGCATATCCAGTGCCTACAGCTAACGAACTGCAAGCACATCACTGTGTATATCCAGTGCCTAGCGCTAACAAGCTGCATGCGCATTACTGTGCACGGGGCTTTACGTGGGCCAGTTCCTGCCAGTGTTCAGAACCGGCAGTTCTGAAAAGCAGGTGCCCAGGCAGAGCCCAATCGGGCTTTCCATTTTTGCACTCATCCTCAGAGTGGAACATTTTTTTTGACTCTGCCGCATTACACCAACGACATCCCACCTTCGCAAGACCTGTGCGACTTGCTGGCCACCTTCTTCCATCACAAGATCGCAGACATCCACAACAGCTTCATCAACACGACCACTACGACAGCCACTGAGACCCCCGCCACCATAACCACCATCCGTACCAACCACCTTCTCTCCTGGACCAACAGAAACAACAACGACACCATCAAGATCATGAACCCATCCACTCCGGATCTCCGTCAGACCCTTGCCCATACAACATCTTCAACAAAGCAAGCACCTCCATCGCGCCCCAGCTCCGGAAAGTCATCAACATCTCCTTCGAGACAGCAAACTTCCAGGAGAGCTGGAAGCGCGCCAAGATTAACGCCTTACTCAAGAAACCCAAGGACCTCAAGAACTTCTGGCTCATCTCCCTGCTCCCGTTCCAGGCGAAGGTCATCAAAAAGACCGTCAACAAACAACTGACCCGCTACCTTGAGGAAAACAGCATCTTAGACCCATCCCAGTTCGGGTTCGGCAGAAACCACAGCACTGAGACTGCCCTCATCGCCGCCACCAATGACATCAGCACCCTGCTAGACAACGGAGAAACCGCAGCCCTCATCCTCCTGGACTGGTCTGCCGCCTCCGACACGGCCTGCCACCGCACACTACGAACACGCCTCCATGACGCCGGGATTCAAGAGAAGGCCCTGGACGAGACCAACTCCTTCCTCTTTGGCAGAACACAGAGCGTCCGCCCCCCCCCCCCCCCTTCTGCTCTGAAGCCACCAAGATCATCTGCAGGGTACCTCAGGGCTCATACCTCAGCCCAGCGCTGTTCAACATCTACACGACACCACTCGCCCATGTCCCCCGACTGCACGACCTCACAGCGACGGCTCGTGGAGGGAGTTACGGTGGGGCAGGAGGGCGGGGAGGGGGAGGGGCAGGGTGGAGGTTGCTAAAAACCGGCATATGGATAATTGCAGGTAAGTAAACAATTTAATTAATAAAACGAATTTCGTAGCTCGCACTGCATTGCATTTTGCGATGCAAGGCGCACTACGAAATTCGTTTTATTAATTAAATTGTTTACTTACCTGCAATTATCCATATGCCGGTTTTTAGCAACCTCCACCCTGCCCCTCCCCCTCCCCGCCCTCCTGCCCCACCGTAACTCCCTCCACGAGCCGTCGCTGCGACCTCAACATCATCTCCTATGCCGACGACACCCAGCTGATCCTCTCCCTCACCAAGGACCCCCACGCAGCCAAAACTAACCTCTACGAAGGAATGAAGGCCGTTGCCGAATGGATGAGGAACAGCCGACTGAAGCTGCACTCGGTCAAGACAGGAGGTCCTCATCCTCGGATCCACCCCTTTGGCCTGGAATGACTCCTTGTGGCCGACCGCACTGGGAACAGCTCCAACACCCACCGAACATTGCACGCAACCTAGGGGTCATCCTCAACTCCACCCTTTCCATGACCAAGCAGGTCAACGCCGTCTCTTCGTCCTGCTTCAACACCCTCCGCAAGATCTACAGGTGGATCCCCACCAAAACAAGAAGAACGATCACTCAGGCCCTCGTCAGCAGCAGGTTGGACTACGGAAACACCCTCTACACAGGAGCCTCGGCCAAATTCCTGAAATGGCTTCAACGCATCCAGAAAGCCTCTGCACGCCTGATCCTCGACATCCCTCGCCGCAGCCACATCACACCCCACCTTAGAGACCTGCATTGCCTCCCCGTCAACAAGAAGATAACCTTCAAGCGCCTCACCCACGCACACAAGGCACTCCACAACACTGGACCAGCGTACCTCAACAGCCAACTCAGCTCCTACACCCCCACCCGCCAGCTCCGCTCCGCCGACTTCGCCCTGGCCACAGTCCCCCGCATCTGAGAGCAACCTACAGCGGCAGATCGTTCTCCCACCTCGCTGCCAAGACCTGGCACACCCTCCCCATCTACATTCGGCAGACTCAAGACCTGCTGTCCTTCAGAAGACTCCTCAAGACCTGGCTTTTCGAGCTGTAGCAGCATCCTCCACCCCCCCAGCGTCTTGAGACACTCACGGTTAAGTAGCACGCTTTACAAATGCTATGATTGATTGCTTGATTGATTACCTCTCTTCACTGCCTTTGATGTAAGGTCAAAGAGACTTTTATAGTTCTTTCACTGTTTCATAATTTCACAACTGAAGCATTTTCAATATATACAAGGAAGCCGTAGCTGTTGCTTATTTAGCAAATGCAACTAACAACCATTGATGAAGTCAATAATCCTGGTTTCCTGTAGGGTTAATGGTACTTGTATTATATATCTGGGTGCACTGACAGAAGCAGCAAAATACCAGTCGGGCTGCACACTATGTCAAATACATATTTTTAGCTTACGTGTTTTTAAGCCACTTGCTGAATTACTTCGGCCACGCTCCTTAGAGAGACCCCTAATGTTTTCCATCCCACCTAAAGCTCTGACTGTGCATGCCCAGTGCCTAGACCTAATGATACGCAAGGACCCTTGCAGGATGCAACCCTGGCTGCTCTTCCTCAGCTGCACATATCATTAAGCACGGATTCAAATAGGGAAATATCTATAATATTCATTGAACATAATATTTGATAGTCCTTTGATTCTTGTCAGGGGCCAACAGACTGGAAATATTAGGCACAGGATGGAAAGCCTCCAACATTAGCCTTCTGATTTTGGACTGTCTGCATAGATGTGTTATGCCTTGCACAATAGTAATGATGGCTCAGCTATGTCACAGAGCCATACTTGTACTATTCCCTGTCTGTACAGTCACCTCAGACATTTGCCTTCCTTTGCTGAACCTTTTATTTGTTGACTTTTAGAACTCTGAACACTTTACTCCCGCTAATCAGTGCTAAAGTTCAAGTTCAAGTTCAAGTTCAGGAATTTGTATAGCGCACTACTCACCCAGAGGGTCTCAAGGCGCTTTTGGAAGTGGCTGAGCTCTCCCTTTCAAACATGGTAAAATTATTATGCACCTGATTACTTATACATCCCTGGCATACAAGTCTTTTACTATACCGATCCCCTAAAACAAACCTTTGTAATCTCTTCCCTCTGAGTCCTCCCCTCCAAAACTCCTTTTTACTCACCCAAAAACCTCCTCCTACTGCTAAGACCTAAAAAAATAAATCCTTAACTCTTTTATTCCTCCACTATCCTTTTCAATCGAAATTAACAGACTAACATGTTTACTTCTCAAATTCCATATTAAACTACACTAATATACTACCCAAATACCTGAATAACATATCCACTACTCAAATTACTTCATATTTTTCACTATACTCATTTTCAACAGTAATCCTTTATGGGTTCCGGAGTGGCGTGCTACTCGCCAGAAAAGCGTTTCAACACCCATCAGGGTTAACAAGTGCTATATGAATGCAAATCTTTCTTCCCCTTTTATCTCTCCGCTATCCTTCTCACTCCAAGTAACTGACTAATATCCACCACTGAAATTACTTCATATTTTCACCACTAATCCTTTGTAGGCTTCCTGAATAGCATGCGTCAACCTTTGTCCTCCTCTATCCTTCTGCTATCATTCCAAATCCAATTAACTGACTAACCTATCCACCACTTAAAATGTACTTGCATGTTTCACTATACTAATTCAACACTAATCCTCTATGTGTCCCGGAGTAGCGTGCTACTCGCCGAAAAAGCGCTTTGATGCCTCGTCAGAGGTAGTAAGCACTATATAAATGCAATTACATTACAATACAATACAATTGTACTACATGTACCCCAGGGCCTGTACATGAAATACTAATCGTGGGCTGCAACACTAATTGTGACACCCACTAAAGTAATAGTTTAAAATGTGCCACTTTTACCTGGGAGAGTAAGCCTTTTATATGTCATCCCTAAGGAAGAGCCTGCAAGCTCATAGGACAGAGAACATGGTATTTAAAAAGTAGGGCATGTCTACTTTATTACACTTACTAAGCAATAACTTCCTTTTGGGAGCAGATAGAGAAATACTTTTTCCACTTACTTGAAATGTAATTTAAAATACCTGTTAATAGTAAAGTCAGATTTTAAGTTACTATTCTAAAATAGCCACTTTTCGAAAGTGGTCTTTTTCTGCCTAAACCAAATGCACCTATCTGAGAGTGCCCACAGCCACATGGCTGTTAATGGCTCTTCTGTAGTGTATTGTGTATTCCTTCCAGACAGGGGAAATAAGGGGCCTACGTGTAAAGGGAGTGGGTGTTGCTGACAGGGTGGCTGAGGAGGTGTTGGGTCCTCCTCCCCTGCTTACATTTCAAAAGAACTTGCCTACTGCATACATAAATGAATCTGACACCAGGCCAGACCTTGCCTTTGTCCCCCCGGCCAGATTGGAGACTAAACAAGAGAAGAAGAGAGAATTTGCCAGAACTCGTTTGAGTGTAGGTCAGGGACACATACAGTCTAGCACTGGGAATAAAAGTGTCACCCAAAGAGCCGCTCATGAGAAGTGAAGATTCAAAAGATTCAGAAGAAAGATCGCCTTGTCTGAAGTAGGAAGACTGGACCTGATTGTTTGGAACCCAAGATCCCTGAAGTTACTCCAAGGGCTTCTGGAGGCCTTCCCTGCAACTCCCAGCTGACTAGCATCAACTAAGTCTGCCTGGAGCTTGCGCCTGGATAAAGTGAGTCGAGACCCCGATGAGGTGCCTCCCTAGGTCCTGGACATTTGGTTGATGTCAGAGTCTACTCCTATAACCTGCAAGCCTCAAAAACCAGACTCCAGGAATAAATCCAGAAGTTCTGGGCCCTTTGCATCAGGAATGATCAGTCACCTGTGTCTCCCACCAACACGAAGCTCCGAGGTGAGCTGCTTTTCATGCCAGTAACCGCCACCTGCTTCTCCCCCAATGCTAAGCTCCAACAGCAACCTGCTCCTCATGCCAACAATGATCTCCTTGTTGCTCCAACCAACCCGAAACTCTGGTTGAAGCTAGACTGAATGAGATGGTAGCCACTCCACTGGGAAGAACCTGGTTCTTGTATCCAACCCAGGCTCAGCTTGAACTTGTGACTTTGCCTTAGTCCACACAACCAGATAACCATGAGGGGTGCTTTGTGCTTCTTGGTGCTATTTTTACCTGAAACTTTAAAAATTCATAACTTTGGTTCTACCTGTTGGATTTTTGTAGTTTCAATTTTTACTTTATTTGTCTAAATCGGTTTGGGATTTTTCTATTTTCAATTGATTACTGTTTGAGTGCTGTATTAATACTTTACACACTACTTCTAAGATAAAACTAACTGCTTTTATGACAAGCTATGAGAGGGTTAAGCACTGGTTTATTCAGTGACTTGTGTTGTTCAGTTTGACAAGGACTGTGTTTACTACTTAAGTGGGGCTTTCACACCACTTAACTAGTCACCCATTCCTTACAGTGTGACTGCTAAACAGATACAAAACCTCAAACAGTGGGTGAGACTGGAGCCAGCATTGAAAGGCAGCTGCGGCAATATAGCATAACATATGATAGAAGTGGCAGGATATCTATTTTACTAGCATTGACAGATGCAAAGGTAAAAATATCTCCAAAATCTCTGGCAATATCTCTGGCAAGTCCCAGGAAATTGTGGTAATACGTGGCCGTAGCCTTTTTCCATTAGAATAGGAAATATTTTTATAATAGGGAGAAGCAGAAAAATTGATGATGACCCGATAACCAGACATTTTCACAGAAGTTCCACAGTTAAAAGTAAGAACATAAATAGCACCCAAAAGTATTATGTTTCATCCTAGAACTGGGTTCCAAACCAGGCTTTGAATCTTGATAGAAACTGTACGAATCTGAGCAGCAGACTTCATCTCCTTGTTTAAATTTGGAAGCTTTTAAAAATATGTTGGTGAAAATGTACTCTCTAGCATGTTCCAAACTGCATGTTTCCGCCCCTTCCCATTACATTCTTTTTCTTTACTTTCAATAAAAACTCCCCACACACACATGTGCACGTAATACTGTTCGGATCGGATTATGACAATACTAAATACATTTCTTTCTTGATCTGTAAGTACACATTTCCACTTGAGATATGCTGTTTAAAGAGAGACTAATAATAAAATCAATGATATTATCCTTTTATGCATCAGCCAAAGTAAAGTG
Source organism: Lissotriton vulgaris (assembly GCF_964263255.1). Classification (NCBI taxonomy): domain Eukaryota; kingdom Metazoa; phylum Chordata; class Amphibia; order Caudata; family Salamandridae; genus Lissotriton; species Lissotriton vulgaris. The sequence continues at coordinate 299,603,151 of NC_141695.1, forward strand.
AATTTACTTTGACACCACTGTGAATAGCCGTCCTCATCTCATCCCAGCATTATGAGGCAATGTGACTCGTTTAAACGCTCACTTGTAATATCTTTTAAAATGCTTTTAAACTGCTTATAAACTGGAGGAATTGAGTTAGCAAATCATTTGCATCTGTGGGGGATAATAAACCTTTGGCACAGCCTCCCTTTTAACTGTGTATTCTCAGATTTGATGTTTTCTCAAACCAAATATTTCAATTAAATGCTTGAATTAAACAAAATACACTCATTTTTAGGTGAGACAATTATAAAGGTAGATACCATTATAGTTTAAAGTTTTAAATTAAGCAAATCAATAGGATACGTTATAAGACTACAACACAATCATAGTGATGATTTATATAACAAAGACAAAACATTGCAAGAATATAACCTTTAATAATAAAAAGAATATAAAGAGAATGAGAGCAAGAACAAAGAGATCATTTGGAAAAAATCCACAAGAGTACACCTTTAAAGGCAATAGCAATTAAAAGATTGAGTAAAATTTAATTATCAGTAAGATATTCAAAATCTGCTCTTTGCTGGTGCTTAAAAAATGTTTGTTAAAATAAAAGGAATATTGCTGTTGCAATTTTCCAACCATTTAGGCCAAACCAATCTCCCAAAACGTTTAACATGTTGACAATTATGTATCATATGAGTTAATGAACTAGTATGATCATTGCAAGACCACCACCGGGGGTGGGGGGTCTTGTCTTACACATCCAAATGAAAGAAATTCAGCACTGCCCAGCAGAGGCACTGAGTAAAGCAAGAACGCACCTAAAAAGGGGGCTCCACACTCGTGAAATGAGGCACATCAAAAGACAGTTTTCAGAATAAAGTGTGGGGTTTTATAGTGTGACACTCTCTAAAAGAAAGGCTTTCCGAGATGTCAAATGAATCCGGTAAAACAACATACAAATGTAAATAAACAAGTACACGTCAGATAATAATGAAACATTCATAAGTGCCATGCAAAGGAGCAAAACCTAAGCAAATAATACATGTATAGGAGAATAACTGAATGTACATAAATATAAAGTTAAGACCATAAATAAATGATACGCTGGTCACTCAGCACACAGACAAAAACCCATGTAGAAATGCCTAAATATCTATACATATATCTCAATACCAATGTGCAGAGCAAATAGCAAATCGGCTGCAATATCTTCATCTTAGCCCTCACAAGACTTGAGGGTCCCAAATTACAGTTCTAGAGTCAAGAGACTCTTCAAGCTGGAAAATGCAGACCTGAGCAGATGTATCCACATCTCAGAAGAGAACCTGGGTTTTGAGTCAAGAAACTCCAGTTTTTTATAATCCCAATGCACAAGAGTTTTGAAAAGACACCCCCTACGTTAAGGAAACTCACTGGTGCTGGCCAGTTTCTTGCAAGCATTCCAAGGCAAAGAAATCCTCACACAATCTCCTCGCACTCCCATTCTACATGTTCCAGCCCCTTGTCTTGGTGAAGCTCGAGAAAGTAGAAGGCATGTCTAAGAGTACAAAAGCACTCTCTAAGTGCAAAACGATTCTTGAACCTGAATAACCGTGAGTAACCTGGGGACTGCTTGTGTGTGCATAACTCAAGTGAGGCAGAGTCAGAATTCAAAATTGAGTTAAAGCAAGTTAAAGTCAATAGTTAAAATGTAATTTCCCAATGTACAACATAATGCACATTTGTGCACCACTGCCTGCAGCACTACACTCTGAGACAGAGAAGTACATTCCGCACATTTCTCTCTCTCATGCTTTCAAACTCACATCCCACACGTTCTGTTCCAGGCAATGCTGTTTTGCTCTGTGCTGAGGAGAAGGTAAACACTGCTACTCTGAAGCTAAAAGGAGACACGGAATGAAATCACACGACAAAATGCAAGTGCACAAAAAATCTTCTTATACATTCAAGATAGAGTAAGTTAAACACATATAGTCAATTAAAACACTGGTAGTCAAAGGTCATCACATGATCCCAATACATATGAGTGCATATAGCACTACAGGTGGGGGAAAACATAACCAAATTAAGAAAAATGTGCTTGTGTAACAAGAACTCTTCTGTATATGAAAAAATATAATATGAACGGCTCTAAAGTTTTTGAATATTTTAAGCCATATCATATCCCAAAGCTCAAGGGAAAAGGAGATATTAAAATCTTCTTCCCAATGAAGTTCAATGGGATTTTGGTCTAGAAGTGTTAGGGTATAACACAGTTTAATATAAGAGTAGCTTTGGAAAGCAAACCATCCAAATTCATTCTTGGTAGAGGTAACAAGGAATTATAACTTATCCGAGACTTGGAAATAAAGTGCTGAAAAGATTGATACATTTGATTATACTCAGCTAGAAAGAAGTTAGGTATTTAAAAGTAACAAGGCTATTATTAAATTCATAATTGATATTCATGAGTAATACCATTATCCTTCCATTGTTTGAAATGTAATGATCCATTACAAACGTTTTTGAACTTATTGTACCATGTGAATGAATTAATAAAACATTGACGGTGTAAAAAAGTTATCAAAAGAACTTCTGCTCAGTGTAAAATGAGAATATTCCAAAATAGGACTTTTAGAAATAAAGGGACAATTTGACACACACATAATATCCTTGAAAGAAAAATCTATAAAAATGATGGTTCAATAACAATCCATGAGGGTTGAGGAGTGTTATGAAAGTCATATGTTAAGGCACAAAATTGTCTAATTATAAAAGAGGAGTGGTATCATTTAAAATCGGGGAATTTAACACTTCCTTCAGTTTTTGGTCTCATATGTTTGGTCAGAGAAATATGAAAAGTCTTATTATTCTATAAAAATTTCAAACACATTGCTTAAAATAAAATTTAGGAATTTGAAAAGGCAAAATAGAGGTAGTGTATTAAATGTGAGGTATAATCATCATTTTAGTAGTATCTGGATTGCCCCACCTAGATCAACCAAGAGGAGACTAGACAGATATTAAGTTTTCCAAAATTAAGATTAATTGTTTCTTTAACATTAGAATAGAACAATGCTCTGAGGTATTTCATTTTTGAGGGGCACCATGCAAAATTAAAATTGGCAAACATATATGGATAACATAAAATGTTCCTTGGTAGCATTTCAGTCTTATTAAAGTTACATTTAAAACTGGAGATGTTGGAATATAAGGAAACTTCCTGTAGAAAAGGGTACAAAGAAGCAAGGGGATTGGATATGTAAATCAAAATATCATCAGCATGAGCATATAAATTAATTTTAAAACCAGATATCTTCTGGTTAAAGTCTATTAATTCCAGGAAGGGTTCTCAGCATAAAACAAGGGACATCCCTGTCTGGTGCCTCAATGTAAATCAAACTAAGGCTAAAGACAAACATTAACAAATACATTACCTTGTGGGTTGAAGTATAACTATTGTATAAAAGGGATGAATTTAGGACCAAAACCGAACCAATGAAGAGTTCTGAACATATATTGCCAATTTATGCAGCTAAAAGCCTTCTCAGCATCTAATGAAAGTGCATCAAAAGGGAATTTTAATCGTCCTGCTTGACAAATAATATTAGAGAAACTTTTTTCAGTATTAGAGGCAAGCCTGCTTTTAACATAACCAGATTCCTTTAGATTTAACAAGAAGGGGAACAACAGATTCTAAATGAGATGCTTAGATTTTGGCAAATATCCTACAATCATAGTTAATAAGTGAAATAGGTCTGTAGTTTTTAAAAATGTATACTCTTTGTTAGGTTTGGGCATAATAGTTATTAAAACTTCTAAAAAGGAGCCATTAGCTTTGGAATTCGAAATAAAGTTCTATTAATCTGGGAGGAAAACAGGTGAGTATTGAAGAAATATTTTCATTGACCATCTGGGCTTGGGCCCTTCACTTTCTTAAGAGACTTAATGGCAAATAATATCTCCAGAAGTGTATAATCAAATTCTAGTTCCACAAATGTATCAGGTGAAGGGGATGCTCTGGGTATGTTAAAAAAACATTCTGCACATCACCTTCACAAGGCTGGGCACCTTCAGAATATAAAGACTTACAAAACGTTTGAAAGGAATAAGAGATAAAGGCAGTTGGTGCTTTTTTGCTTATTAATGCTTGATTTCAGAAATAGTGGTTGATTTTCACAAAACCGTGGATTGAAGGATTGTTAATCTCTGCCCTTCTTGGGTATGAGAATGAGAATATTTTTGTACCCTTACATTGGATTTCTTTGAATATAAATGTTATCAAAAAAGATTACATCTGTTTTATTGTTTTAATCTAGTCTCTTTTTGTATTGTATGAATTATTTTCCAGAAATTATATGTTTGAGGCCACTGTCTGGGTATTCCTTAAATTTTATGTTTAGCGAGGTTTTTAGTATATTTAAATAAATTCCCTTGTAGGTACCTGTACCTGACAAAAAATTTTAGAAGGTTGGAATATTCTTAAAAGAAATGGCACAGTTCTGTTCTCTTCTTTTGTTGGCGCACTTTGGCTGCCTAGCACCGATATTGCAACATGCACCATAGTGCAAGGGTGCCTGCTCTATGTTGAGGATAGTTTTTATGCAGGAAGAGATACTTTTCAGCACACAAACTATCCCCAGAGACTATGTCCTATTTCAATGAGTTCTAAAGAATGTAGCACAAGCGGAAAGAGGAAATACCAAGGAGAAAAAAACATATTTCTGATTGTTACATCAGCCTCACGCAGGCGTACAATTTCAAGACACAAATCCATTTGTACATTCCCTGTAAATATGGGTTTGTGTCAAGCGCTTACTGGTTAAACAAGCATTTGCAATGCAATAGGTCTCGCATTTGTGGAAGATAGAGCTATTGGCTTTGTAAATGACAATGTTTTTTCCTTTTTTTGTTCCAGTAAAGTTATTATTTAAAGACATGAAGTGTACATCGTCCTGTGGTTTTTATGTAGTGAGATTGTACATTAAATAAGAAACCACTGGGTTCTAGGTGCAGGTGGAACTCAATGTATCTGTTTGCAGCAGGTTTGAAATATTTCACAGAGGTTCCTGAGCTTGGATCAGGACCTCAACATTGTGAATTAAAGACCTTTGAAATTATGACTACTGGTCACACACTCCACTTGTCCATGCACCTATACAATCCAGCAAAGTATCTGCAGTTTGGTGAACGCTGGGCAAATCCTGCCAGGAGGGTTAAAGAGAAAAATATGTTTTTTTATGATTCTCTAGGAGTATGCGAAACCGCTTAATATTTTTCATGAAATTAGAAATACATTTCACAAAATGACACTTTTTGAGCAAAGATGTTTGCCAGTGCCTTTTATCATTTTCCACGGGAGTGCACTCTTTGGGCGTAATGCTTACGGCATTAACACACTTGTAAAGCAATTCATATCAGAGAGGCAGAATGAATTAATGACATGATTGCTATTTATTTACTGTGCTTCAATAACAACTAGGATTATTACTTACCTTAATAAGCTGTAGTTTGGCACGCGTGTATCTGCAGTAGGCATATGAACCCACTGAGCTATCTTACGAGAACTAGCATGACAGAGAGAACGGAAGTCTAGGAGGCTTAGCATACATTAATAGCTGGAGGTTCTTCAGTGTGTAGGTTTCAGCTGTTTCCCAGATAGGGGGCAATTAGTATGAGATTTCAGTCTAGAGCCAGGTTTAGCCTTATGTCCGTAAGAGGTCGGGAAAATGGAGTACACAATTGGGTAATATAAAACACATATTTGCAGCACACAGAAGCTCAAAACTAAAAGCTATATAAAAATATTTATTTTAATTATTGCAGTAGAATACATCAAGAAGGGTACAAATCAACTGAACGAAAGTGGGCAACGTATGGTTTGAAATAATTCCAAGATGTTTCCCTCCCTCTAGCCCAAAAAATCGAGTAGCCCCCCACAAGACCTCAGTCCAGTCTTCCAGCAATCAGCAAACAGTTGAACATAATAGCCTGCCCTTACATAACCGACACTAAACACGTGTATTTGCTCAACCATATTTCTGAAATTTACCTTACACTCAGACTTAACATCTAGCCTCTCTCAGCAGATGGGGCTAAAGTGAAAGTTAGAGTAATCTAATATAGTAAAGAGAGAGCCCAAACCTTTGAGGCGGGTAATCTCCGGAACCACAGCACCAATCACAACACCCAATACAGCATTGGAAAGGGCAGTTGCAACAGAAGGACATAGGCTATGCAGACGCCCACCATATACATTTAAAAGGTAAAAGACCGTGCCAGCAAAGTAGTCCCTTTTGGGTGTGTCTGCGTTGTGCTGTGGCCGTGTGCTGGGGCGTGACAAATGCTGGGGGCGTGTGGAACGTTCCGCCCTTCATGCCATGCCTCGTATCGTGTGCTGTGGGCGTGTGCTGGGGGCGTGGGTGTACGGAAAAAAAAGCGAGCGTGTGCCCAATATTTCATTGTTTTTCTTCCCAGGTTCTGTACATTTCAGCTCCGGGTTTGCTTGCCCCGCGCTCCCAGTGACGTGCACCTGCTTTACTGTATGGAGGTCAGGCATGGTGCTATTCCCAAGGGCCGGAAGGAGCACAAACAGGGGCCATTGTGCAGGAAATGTAATCTCGCCTTAACTTCCGGTAACGCCTGAAGCGCACACTGGAGATTTTCCACTTCTGTTGCGCTCAGGACTCGCGCCACGCACATCCGGACACAAGGCCCGCCTCTACGGAAATAGCAAGAAAGGGACTATCCCTCCCCCGGGAATATGTGATGATATTCCGCAAACCAACATCTCGCATACCATCACTCCGCAATTTTTATAACGCAGGTTTATTACTTCGCAAAGCCCAAACCTAGCCCTGAACCCTATAAATACCCCTGTACCTCAAAACCCAAACCTACCCCTGAACCCTAAAAATACCCCTTTACCCCAAAACCCAAACCTAGACCTGAACCCTAAAAATACCCCTGTACCCAACACCCAAACCTACCCCTGAACCCTAAAATACCCCTGTACTCCAAAATCCAAACCAAGCCCTGGACCCTTAAAATACCCCTGTACCCCAAAACCCAAACCTAGCCCTGAACCCTAAAAGTACCCCTGTACCCCAAAACCCATACCTATCCCTAAATCCTAAAACTACCCCTGTACCCCATAACCCAAAACTATATCTGAACCCTTAAAATACCCAAACACCCCAAAACATATACCTCAGTACCCCAAAACATATACCCCTATACCCATACTTACCTTATCCAAACATTAAAAAAAAACATGCTTTTACCATTCATGCATTTACAACGAATTTCGTTGTAAATGTATGCGTGGTAAAAGCATATAAAATGTAATGCCATGCGTCATTATGGCATTGCGGAGTCATGGTACTTTCGTATAGACAGTATGTGGAGTGATGGTATGCGGAAAGAAAGTTGAGGAATAATGGGTGTTTACCCTCCCCCCGGCCCACATCTCCAGCAACATACTCATATTTTTTCACCACCTATTTGAAAAATGCACAGGTCTCTCTCATTGATGGCCAGCACCGACATACACTTTTAGACACACCTCCCGCCACAAGTTCTAGAATTGCGAACTTTAGAGCTGGGGAGCTACGGTCGAATCTCGGCATCAGCTCAACATGCTGTGATTCCAGGCAAACCGCTTTGTCTCTCCGTGCCTACCACAAATGAATGTGTTCTTCTGTAATGTAAATTGTGCTCATGCCATGTTGTCGAGTTCGCACTATATAATATTGCAAGGAAAAATAAAGTAGGGAAACTCGAGTTCACACACTACTGAACGCGCACTCTTAAGTGCATCAGCAGTGCACTGTGAATCGTAGCGTTTCACAGGCCTGTCACAGATAAGAAATGCTATCAAAACGAAATCCTACAAAACAATATACTACTGGCCCGCAGCAATTCATACCCGGACAACGTCGGGACGGACTGCTAGTGTTAAATAAAGAAAGGTGCTTCACCATGCTCTGTTGGGAGGTGGGAGGGGTCTGAAAGTCCTGGTGATGTTAAATAAATAAAGGCGCTTTACCATGCTGTGTTGGGAGGCGGGAGGGGTCTGCAAGCACCAGTGATATCAAATAAATAAACATGCTTCGCCATGGTGTGTGGCGGGAGGGATCTGAAAGTGCCAGCGATGTAAATAAAGGCACTTCACCATGCTGTGTTGGAAGGCGGGAGGAGTCTAAAAGCAAAGTGGTTGTTAAAAAAAATAAGGGCGCTTCGCCATGCTGTGTTGGGAGGCGAGAGGGATCTGAAAGCGCTGGGGATGTTAAATAAATAAAGGTGCTTTACCAGGTTGTGTTGGGAGGGGTCTGAAAGCTCAGTAGATAATGAATAAAGAAACATGCTTCGCCATAGTGTGTGGCGGGAGGGATCTGACAGCACCAGCGATGTAAATCAAGGCACTTCCCATGCTGTGTTGGTAGGCGGGAGGAGTCTGAAAGCACAGTTGATGTTAAAAAAAACAAGCGGGCCGCGAAAGAGAAAGCGGCCGTGCTGTATTCAATTAGTAACATGAGCCACCATGAGGGAGGAATACAACTGCCACCCTGCGTCCCGCTGCTTGCTCCAGAGACCCAAAGGCCATGGGAGTGAACATTTAGAGAAGAGGTGAGACATGCACCTGCCTTTGGCCATTTGCGTGCTTTCATTATTAAAAACCACACGCAAAGGCCAATAGAATGTGTGGGAGCTGTCAGACCCACACAGAGAAGTTTCGGGAAAGTTTGGAGTGCTCACAAGAAGCCTTCCATAAAGCAGTGCATGCGCGCTGCGCTAGGCTCGACTTAAAAATAAGTGCCAGGGCCCTCGTCAGGAGGCCATCACAATTTGCACCACCAACTGCCACTGCCAGCAATACTAATTGCAGTACTTACACAACAACTAATCATCACAAGTGTGACAATTCAGACTGTGCAATACCCCGTAGCTATGAGAATGGCTTGAGAGACAGGTATTAGTTTCTTTTAATGTAAATTGAATTAAAAAAACAGCTGTTGTATTGCTCAGTTCTAAATTATGCAAAGAGTACCACCATGTTACAGCTGTCATAAGTGCCGGTGTTGACAATTAAGTGCTAGTGCCGAGCACAGGAAACAACAGGCTCAAATTAAGCACTGTCTGTGTCAGAATCCATGGGTGAATGCATGCAAATTTCCCTGCTCCAACCACGGAACTCCTCCCTGAAAAAATAATAACTTAAGCCAGCGCAATGTGTTGTGCTGCATTACTTTAATTACAAAATTACACAAATCAACATTTGCATGGCTTTGTAAATACCAAAGAGATTTTTACGTCGGGCTGTGTCAGAAAAGTGATGCAACCCCCAAACAGATGGGCTTGTTTACAAGCCCCTTGCACCACCCTTACGTCACTTTTCTCATGTTAAAAATGACACAAAAGTGGCGCTGGGAGCTTGTAAACCTGCCTCAAAATCTCTATAATTCTAGGCTCATATCTGCGCCGCAACAAACCCTGGCTTTGTTTTTCTGTAATGTTGCTGCCGCTAATTACTTTCTTTTTCTTACTTTACCATATCATCGCCACCATATTTACAGAGCTTGTAGCATCTTCTGGCAGCCTCTAATCTTATGATGACTTTAAAAATGACAGCGAGACATACGTGATTTTTAAAGCCAGCACGTTTGATAGCCAGGCCTCCTCTGGCCGACATGACAAGAAATAAAATAAAAATCATGGCTCTGCTGTAACACTTACCGACTGAGTTTTAAATTCTGTACGTAAAGCGAAACGACTCTGCAACCTCGCTAGTTAGAAAATCTGATATTTTCTGACGTCCGCGGCGCTAGAGACGACTTACGTGAAAGGTTCGGCTGCGTTTGGCACCAAGGGCGGATTGGCAAGGCGGGCATTCGGGCATGGGCCGAAGGGCCGGTGCCTCAGTGCCCTCTGTGGGCCGTTTTTTTTCTCCCCTGTCCCAGTCCACAGAGAGTGGACTAGGAACGGGGAGAAAAAAAAACGGCCCACAGAGTGCACTGAGACAGAGACACAGAAAATGAAAGCAGCCTCGCTGTGCGGACGGACAGCGATTGTCAGCTGTGGCCGCTCCTTCACCCCTACCCTGCCAAGCAATCAAGCTGAGGCTGGGCTGGGGAGGGGTGATTGTTTGCAAGAATTAGCCTCCCTGGGGGCCAGGTGTTTCTCAGGCCTTTGAGCCATTTTCACCTTGGCCCCCCTGGGGCCCATGCAGCCCAGAAACGGTGTTAGTCTTAGCACCTCGCCCACCGCCCTTCACATTCAGGGCATAGTGGACGAGGAAGAATGGGTCTTGCTTTGGCCGCCAGGTGATGTTTGGAATTTTTTAATTTTATTTATTTATTTATGCGATTTTATATAGCGCGGACTTTACCCGAAGGTGTCAGAGCGCTTCACAGCAATAATACATGAGGAGAAAAATTACAAGTGGACAAATTACAAAAGCAAACGTTAAGTTAAATGAATCAAAAGTGACAATAGTGAGCAACCAAAATACATGAAGTAGCAATCAGTACATTACAGGAGGAAAAAGTGATATGTGTGCAAGTTACAAAAGCGTACAAAGTACAAGTAGAGGTGTAATACTGCAATAAATGGCAGACACTCCAGCACAAGAACAAACGTTACGTAGGCAATGGTGGCACTTGTGCAAGTATCTAAAGCAAACAAAAGTGAGAGGCAGCATACAGTGTGATACCAGAGAAAAGTGACGTGTGCAAGTTACAAAAGGGTTCCATACACAGGTACAAGGGTAATACTACAGTAAATGGTAAAGACTCAAACTGCCAGAACACACTGGGAAGGCACTTCCCATGCACCAGCTTCACCTCAGCCTCCCCCTGGCTACCTGGGATGACCCAGAAAGCTGTGTTTTGTGCTCCCCTGCCAGGACATTTTCCCGAGGCCTGGAGGGCTGATTAATTTACTAATTGCAAGGGCCTTACCTCTGTTCATGTGCTCCTGAGCTGAAGGTCTAGGGAGGGCTAAGTAGGTTAGTAATAGCAGGGGCTTTGCTGCTTTTCAGGTGCTCCTGTGCTGGAGGGCTGGAATAATTTTGTGACAGAAAGGGGCCTTGCTATTTTTTTTAGTTGCTCAGCATGTAGGCCATTGGCACCTTGGCCCTGTGTCCTGTGCAAGAACAGTATCCTCTGTTGTATTCTTGTTTCCCCGTGTTCCCCTGTGCCCCCCGCCCTGCCTCCCGCCACCGTGCCAGCGGCCACGCCCCCTTTCCTTTTTGCACCCTCCCCGCTCCCCGCCTCCCAGCTCCTCCCTCCCTGACACTTGGACATATATGGCGACCGTGCAGTGCAGGTGAGTGTGACCTGCTCCCAGGACACCCCCGCACCGCACGGCCACCAGCTGCTGCATGTGCCCCCCTGTCCGACTGCCGCTCTCAGCCTCTCTGAGCCTGCCGCCTCTTCCCCGCCCCCGCTGCCCCAGCGGGATCGCTCTCCCTGCCTGTGGGCTAACGCGCTCAATCTGCTATTTTTCGCCACTGTTTCTGCATTTGTCCGTATTTTTCTCCCACTGAGCCTGTGTTTTTATTCTGTTGTATTCTTGTTTCCCCGTGTTCCCCTGTGCCCCCCGCCCCGCTTCCCGCTGCCGTGCCAGCGGCCACGCCCCCTTTCCTTTGTGCACCCTCCCCGCTCCCCGCCTCCCAGCTCCTCCCTCCCTGACACTTTGCCCTATATGGCGACCGTGCAGACGCGCAGCGGGCACGACGATTGTGCGCCGAAGGCATGCCAAAGGCAAGCCCGTCTACGCCCGTCCGTGCCTGGACCACACCCACCCCTGGCCCTCGCAGACCCCAGCCCACCCGCCGGACGTACGACGCCGCCACCCTCAACGCACTCAACACCGGCCGATTCCCGGGATGCTACCGAGCCACCCCGAGACGCACCCACGGACCCTTCGGCTGCCGCTCCTGCGAGTTCACCTGCATCCAGACCTGCACTAGACCCGCACCCACCAAGACCAAGACGAGCAACAACAGCAGCCACCTGAAGTGCATCCTACTCAACACCCGCTCCGTCCACAGACACGCCATCGAGCTCTGGAACCTGCTCGACACCACTTCACCAGACGTCGCCTTCCTCACGGAAACCTGGATGAACGCCTCTTCAGTGCCCGACATCGCCATTGCCATCCCAGACGGCTACAAGATCATCCGAAGGGACCGCATCAACCAGACCGGAGGAGGCATCGCCATCATCCACAGGAACACCATCCGCATCACGACCGACACCGACAACAACCTGACAACCGCCGAACACCTTAACTTCCAGGTCCACATCAACCCCAAGACCACCCTCAGAGGCACCCTCATCTACAGACCCCCGGGACAACGCACACAATTCAGCGAAGCCATCGCCGACTTCATCAGCCCGCACGCACTCCTCTCCGCTGACTACATCCTCCTCGGGGACCTCAACTTCCACCTGGAGAACAACAACGACCGCAACACCACCACCCTGCTGGACAACCTCGCTAACCTCGGACTCAAGCAACTGGTGAACACCCCCACCCACTACGCCGGACACACACTCGACCCCGTCTTCTCATCCAGCAAGGACATCGCCTTCAGCCACGCCACCGGACTCCACTGGACGGACCACAGCTGCGTCCACTTCAGCTTCAGAAGGACCACGATCCACCACCACCACCAACAGGTTGCACGCAGAAGCTGGAACAAGATCACAGCCGACCAGCTCGCGACTTCCCTGAGCAAGAACCCTCCCACCAGCGCAACGAACCCTAGCCAAGCGGCGACCAACCTCACGAAGTGGATCAGCGACTGCGCTGACGACCTCACCCCCCTGAGGACCCCGCCCAGCAGACCCGGCAGCAAGAAAGCCCCATGGTTCACCGAAGAACTCAAGAGCTCCAAGAAGAACTGCCGAGCCCTCGAGAGAACCTGGCGCAGAGACCCAACACCGGACAACATGACTGCCCTCAAGCTCGCCACCCGAAAACACCACCAACTCATTCACGCAACCAAGAAAAACGCATTCAAGGAACGTCTCGACAACAACGCACACAACAGCAAGGAACTCTTCAACATCGTTAAAGAGCTCTCCAACCCCAACGCCGGAAACAACGACATCACCCCTTCGCAAGACCTCTGCAACTCCCTCGCCTCCTACTTCCACAACAAGATCGCGGACATACACAACAGCTTCAGCACTCAACCGACGCACGCCACGACCGAACAATCGCCCCCCACCACCACCCTCCGCGCCTGGACCCAGATCAGCACCGAAGACACCGTCCGCACGATGAACTCCATCCACTCCGGATCTCCGACCGACCCCTGCCCTCACCACGTCTTCAACAAGGCCGATGCTGTCATCACACCCCACCTGCGGGACATCATCAACACCTCCTTCGACACCGCTACCTTCCCGGAGAGCTGGAAGCACGCCAAACTCAGCGCTCTACTGAAGAAGCCATCAACCGACCCCACCGACCTCAAGAACTACCGCCCCATCTCGCTGCTCCCGTTCCCTGCAAAAGTCATCGAGAAGACCGTCAACAAGCAGCTGGCCGCCTTCCTCGAGACGAACGGATCCCTCGACCTCTCGCAGTCTGGCTTCCGGGCCAACCACAGCACCGAGACTGCCCTGATCGCAACCACCGATGACATCCGAGCCCTGCTTGACAACGGAGAAACAGCAGCCCTCATCCTCCTAGACCTCTCCGCGGCCTTCGACACTGTCTGCCACCGCACACTAGTGAAGCGACTCAGCAACATCGGAATCCAGGAGAAGGCACTGGAGTGGATCATCTCCTTCCTCGCCGGAAGGACACAGAGAGTTCGCCTCCCCCCGTTCAGATCTGAAGCCACCGAAGTCATCTGCGGCGTTCCTCAAGGCTCCTCGCTCAGTCCAACCCTCTTCAACGTCTACATGAGCCCCCTCGCAGACATCGCACGCCAGCACAACCTCAACATCATCTCCTACGCCGACGACACCCAGCTGATCCTCTCCCTCACCAACGACCCCGCCACCGCCAGAGCCAACCTCCACGAAGGGATGAAAGAGGTAGCCGAATGGATGCAGAACAGTCGCCTGAAACTGAACTCGGACAAGACGGAAGTCCTCATCCTGGGATCCTCACCCTCCGCCTGGGACGACTCCTGGTGGCCCCCCGCCCTAGGCAGCGCACCCAAACCAACACACCACGACGCAACCTAGGCTTCATCCTGGACTCCTCCCTCTCCATGACCAGACAAGCCAACTCCGTCTCCTCGTCGTGCTTCAACATCCTGCGCATGCTACGTAAGATCTTCCAGTGGATCCCCACCGATTCCAGGAAGACGGTCACCCAGGCCCTCGTCACCAGCCGTCTGGAGTACGGCAACTCCCTCTATGCAGGAACCACCGCCAAACTCCAGAAGAGACTTCAGCGGATCCAGAACGCCTCTGCACGACTCCTGAGAGACCTGCACTGGCTCCCGGTCAACAAGAGAATCACCTTCCGTCTCCTCACCCACGCTCACAAAGCCCTACACAACCAAGGACCAGGATACCTCAACAGCCGCTTCAACTTCTATGCTCACAAACGCCAGCTTCGATCGACCGGCCACGCCCTCGCCGCCGTCCCCCGAATCCGAAGAGCCACCACAGGGGGACGGTCCTTCTCCTACCTCGCCGCCAAGACATGGAACTCCCTCCCGACCCACCTCCGCCTGACCCAGGACCACCTCGCCTTCAGAAAGCAGCTCAAGACCTGGCTGTTCGAGCAGTAGCGGATCCCCCTCCCCTAGCACCTTGAGACCCTCTGGGTGAGTAGTGTGCTATATAAATGCTTTGATTGATTGATTGATTAATTTCATTCCTTATCTGTGCAAAAAGTGTTTCATGAAAGAGCACGCCCCTTGAATGTGGGCCTCGCCCCTTAAATATGGGCCAAGCCTCTTGAATGTGGGCCACTTTTTTCGTCAGCACCCGGGCCGAATTGTGATCCCAATCCGACCCTGTTTGGCACATAACATATTGACCCCGGTACTGTTCCTTTATGAAGGGTTTTGCTGCTGTGAATAAAATACTTTTAATATTCATGCAACGTTTTGTAAGGTACAGTTTTGCCAGTGCTGCAAGAAGTTATTATTTCGATCCTTGTGAGAAAAAAAACACATCTCATGATTATTTACCAACTGTGTTTTAGTCTCTGTTTACCTAAATTGAAACGCCTTCGCATGAGTATCAGTTTCTACAAAGAAATCACTCGTGGGAGTGAGCTGGTAAATCTAATGCTTTATGATTTCTTTACTGTTCGAAATTTCTCGGTGTAGCAAAACCCGAGCAGGCCCCCCCCACCCTCTGCAAGAGATACAGCGAGACCTTTGTCCCCTGCTATGAGGGCTTCTCAGCTGGTGATGAGTTTTCTTTGCAAAAAGTAAAGGGACTGCTGCAAACTGTCACCCAGGGCCTATTACTTCTCTAAAGTGTTTCCCAAAATGTGCCGGTCCACGCACAAATGAATGGAAGCCTTTTCTAATTTGCTGAAGAGAGCCGTTCATTTAAATGTAAATTCTGCACATGTTATTTGAGTTGATAATATTTCAAGTTTAATTTAACAAGGACATAAATATGTTGGGGCCTATTTATGAGCCCTTGCGTCACTTTTGTGCCGCTGGTGCGTCACTTTGTATAACGCACAAGCGGCATGAAAAATGAGCCTTGATGCACCATATTTACAATGTGATGCATCTACCTAGATGCGTCACTTTGTAAACCCCTGCGTCACATTATACCTGAGGCAGGTATAATGTAACAGGAGGGCGTTCCAACGCAAGAAAGGGTTGTAGAAGTGACGCAGTGAAGTCTATAAGATTTCACTGCGCCACTTCTAGGACTCAAATGCGTCAATATCTTATGGCATGCGTAAGATTGATGCAGGCACATTTCACAAGGGACTTGCCCAAGTGAAATGACCCATTGCTGGAGTAGCGTCACTTTTGTGACACACTCCAGCAATGCGGCATTTTTTGCACCTACAGATATGTCAGAAATACTGATGTATCTGTAACTCCTTGTGACATGATGCTTCATACTGTGAATATGACGGATCATTGGTGTCGCAAGGAGGGCGCAATGAAAAGTGATGCATCGCTGTTTTCTCGCAGCGAAGTGTCACATTTCATAAATGAGGCCCGTTGTTTTTATGAGCAAAAAGAGTTCACAGTGCTTACTCCTACTCTGAGGGATGTGGAGTTCTTTATTTGAGCTAGTGGGTGTTGGTAAACACCCCCCTCCCTCGGCACTCGTTTTTGAGGACAACGGATATTTTTCTGCTTCAGACATTTCCCGAGAGCGAGAGAGAGAACAACACACAAAGGGAGAAAGATGAAGGAACAGAGAGACGAAAAAAACGCCACAAAGAGAGAAAGAAACAAGCATTTACAATGCAATGGTCTCGGCATTATTAAAGGTAGAGCTATTGGCATTGCTCATGACATTTTTTTTCCCTTTTTAAAAAAAACATAAATAAATGGTATTGTCATTTACAATGGCAATATGTGAGCATTAGAGAGTAGTAGAGATTATTCGTGGACACAGAGCCACACACACAGAATGCCACCCACACACACACACACAGTCACCCACACACACACAGAGCCACCCACCCACACACAGAGCTCTACCCACACACAGAGCCCTACCCACACACACAGAGCCCTACCTACACACACAGGGCCCCACACACACACAGACAGAGCCACGCACACACACAGACAGAGCCACGCACACGCACAGACTGTGGTAGGATGGCGCTGTGGTGCTGTGGAAGGATGGCACGGTGGTGCTGTGGAAGGATGGCGCGGTGGTGCTGTGGAAGGATGGCGCTGTGGTGCTGTGGAAGGATGGAGAGGTGGTGCTGTGGAAGGATGGAGTGGTGGGGGTGTGGAAGGATGGAGTGGTGGTGCTGTGGAAGGATGGAGAGGTGGTGCTGTGGAAGGATGGTGCTGTGGAAGGATAGAGTGGTGGTGCTATGGAAGCATGGAGTGGTGGTGCTGTGGAATTATTGGGGAGTGGTGCTGTGGGAGCATGGGGGAGTGGTGCTGTGGAAGCATGGGGGAGTGGTGCTGTAGAAGGATGGCGCAGTGGTGCTGTAGAAGGATGGCACAGTGGTGCTGTAGAAGGATGGCGCGGTGGTGCTGTAGAAGGATGGCGCTGTGGAAGCACTGCTGCACTTCATGCTATCCGTGTGAGAGAAGCCTCCACATACTATGTTGTGCTTGCCTCAACCTATGCTGTGCTCTCCACAGCCTATGATGTGCTCGCCCGATCCTATGCTGTGCTCTTGCAAGTGATGGAAGCTTGCACTGTTACAGCCCATGTGCTTGCTGAACCGACGTCTGCCTTTTGCAGGTGATAGAAGCGTGCACTACTACACTTCAAGTTGCACGTGTGTGTGTGAAGCCCCCACATCTCATGCTGTGCTCTCACCATCCCACACTGTGCTCTTGCAAGTGAGTGAAGCTTACACTTCTACAGTCCATGCTGTACACGTGCTCCATGTAACAGAAGCTTGCACCTCTCATGATGTGCCTCTTGCCAAACCTTTCCTATCCCTGTACTCCCTCGCCAACCATCCCCTATTCTCTACCAACTCTCACCCAAATTTCCATCACCACATCATGCAGCCAAGCACCCTAACTTCCTCTCTATATAACTAAAGGACTTCTCAACCACTCATCATCCGGTGTCGCTGCCACTTCCTACACCATCCCCCTTTCCTGTTGACATGTCCGCCCCCTTCTAGCGTCACATCATCCTCATTCGTAGCCTGTTAAAGTTTAGTGGCGTTTACTTGAAACTTAAGCTGTAACGCGAGGAAATCGTGCAGATTTGAGGCTCGCTGATCATAGCAGACAATGATTACTTTTAAGTAAGAGAGGCCATACTTAATAGGGCCGAGGGCCATTCACCCCCCACCTCACCTCTATTATGAGCCCAAACCATCTTCATTTCACAGTGATTCCCCTCAGGTCCCCCTTCCTCTAATCTTTGTCTCAGGTACTTATAGCCTCCCACCCCCAACCTACACGGCTTTGGTAAGGTTCCTACTGCGCACAAGGAAATCTCCTCAAAATACACATTTACACCACCCCCTCGCCCAGTAGGTCCAACCCTCTCACCTTGCACTGCTGCCGCTCCCATGCGGGGTCCAGCAGCATGTCTCGATCCCACTTGTCGTCCTGCACCATGTAGGGGCCGCCACTGTTGTTTCTGGGCCCGGGCTGGTAGGGCTGGTTGGCCGTGTGCCACCATGGCGGCACTCTGCGCTGGCTAGGCAGCCGGAAGCGGTGCTGGGGCTCGTGCTGGCACATCCCTCGGGCTTCACTGCAGGGGACTGGGCTTGTGCGCTTTGAGGTCTCCAAACGGGCCTCGCGAAGGCTGCTCCGCATTTCGAGCTGACTTCTTCGGTGTCTTGCGCTGCCTGCCTCACACTTCTTGCTTTTGCGCCTGCGCACACTAGTCACGCGCCCTCTTTCTCCTTCCTGCAGTCAGACGAAGCACTGCATAACTTCTCCGTAGCAAAAGACTATTGGAACAAGAAGTTCATGAATAATGCACTAGGAACTGCCCACGGGACTCATAAATATGCACATTAGTACAACTGGCCGAGCAGGTACAGCCACAAGGCCGATGGGGAGGTGCTCAACTGGTCGTCAATACACACGCCCCTAGATACTGTCAGCGGAAGCCGTGTCAGTTCGGGAGAGAGTCGTGGATATGCTGCCATTTTAGATTGGGCAAACTGCTCCCCAGGCGCCATCTAACGATTACTATTTATAACTTGGTAGTCAGATTCCAGCTACAGTCACTTTGTGCTGCCACTCTGTTGCTTGTTCCCAGCGTTTTAAACGTAGGCTCTGAAAAACTACATATTGGTTTTGTGTATATACTTGAATTCAATGTGTAGCTTTTTAAAAAGCTTTTCTGGCGTCTAACCTCCTTACAGGTTGCAACAGATTGTGAAAGAGTTCGAAAAAAGAAACAAGAAAAACGGCACAAAAAAAAATGGCGGCCGCAAACATCCGAACATTTCGGATTCGGGGGTGTATTTTTGGCGTTCTGAGTGACGGATGACGTCAAAGTAGAAAGAACGCAAAAAAACACGCCCCCGAATCCGAAAGAGACGGGGCTTGAACTGAGTGATGCCCCTCTCATCCAATGGCTGGCCTCCTGTAACGACTGGGTTCTCAGACTGGATGGGATCAGCTCCTGAGAGCCCCTCCAACCCAGCCGGAACGTAACCACCTCCCTCCTCAGGACCATCTATCCAGGCACCTGGGTACCTACCTGAGGATGGGGAACTCGCAATATACAAGCTCATATCATTAGAAACACCACTAAATCTATAGGGATTACTAGGAATACTCACTGATTACTAAGGACGTCCATGCCCTACACCACACTCATACCTCATAGTCTCGCGACCACATGGGTCCAGACTAATCTACCCTGGGGCAGTTCTGATTATCTACCATTACACACTGATCACCATCAGTGCTCACTCGACACACAATCCGGCGTGCCTTAGACACTGAGCTGCAGCCTCAGTGCTCACTCTCTTTCTATTGTGTCCACAATCCGGCGGAACTACACACTGGTCTCCCCCCCAATGCTCGCTTACTTACTTTCCGGTCCACAATCCGGCGGACCTAGGCACCAGTCTCCCACCTGGTGTTCTCATTAACGCCGCTTACCAACGACGACCACTTTCCTATGAATATCTTTAGCTCTCTCTATGTTGGGAAGTCTCTTTCACTATCCACTAAAGGTTTGCTACTACAATAATATTATGGGATGGCCAAATTACTTAGTATATACTTTATCCCTCAGTTCCAGGGCTCCTCTCTCTCCCTAATTATTCAGTTATCACTTACCTGATCAGGGGTAGCATCTGTTCAAACAGTAATACCTGACTAGGAGACAAGGTTACCTCCACTGTGTGGGGACAAAAGATATACACACTGCATGCAAGAGTTATTCCCTGATTTAAGCGCTCCTACTCCCTTTTGATCCATCAGTTGCTACACAGCATCTGGTTAGAAGAAAGGTTAGCTCTATCTTAAGAACAACACATGCACACTGGTTCACTAAGAACTGGGGTATCTTTATTACAATAACAATAGAATACACATACATAAATCTGCGGGGTCTCTATAACTAACAGGAACTGTAACACACCGCTGAAAGAAAAGGGATTAAACATACAGTATAAGGACAAGGTTATCTGCGGGGTCTCTGTAACTAACAGGAACTGTAACACACAAGGTTATCTACGGGGTCTCTGTAACTAACAGGAACTTTTAACACACCGCTGAAAGAAAAGGATTAGACATACAATAGCCTAGGGAATAAGGACAAGATTAAGGTGTAAGTGTAAAGTGGACTAGTTTAGACTACCTCACCTATTAGAAGGAAGATTTCTCTCTGACTCTGGTGGGATCAGGGCTCTCTCTGTCTCTCCCTCCGTCACCACAGCTCCACGCCTCTGGCTCAATTGCTCCAGCTGACAGCCTCAGCTCACCCATCTGCTTTAATGCATTCTGATAGTCTCTCTCCAGCTTCAGCAATCATCTGCCTTCTTTCTCCATTCCAGAAAACCAATAGGACTGCACTGTATTCTGCAGCTCCAGCAGACATCCTACTCTCCACTCTTCAAGAACCAAACTGACCACTCCTCCTCTTCTGCACTTCGCTAATATGGAATCCTCTCCCCTCATGGAAATTTCCAACAGAGGGCTGCCTCCCACCGAATTCCTGTGCTGGCTCCAGAGCTCTTTGCGCAACCGCAGTGGCCAGCTGCATGTTACGTCTGGGCCCAAGAGACAAACACATTCTTCGGATAAGAACCAGTCCTGGCTGGTTTTCCCCAAGCAGTCACTATAAACATTACCTTTCCCCTTGAAGCATCTCAGCTCTGCAGGGATAGAAAGCAAAATGGAGTCTCTCTAGTTCTGGGCCTTGTAGGCCTGAGAAGGATGAAATAACCCTTAGCTCTGTCAGAGTACCTACACAAACCATACTAATGTGTAATATAAAGTCAGGACCACCGGATCCACCCTCTACTATAGGCAAAATAATGAAAGGCAAAGCCAATAGGCAACAGATGGATTAGAGTAAGGGATCTATCATCATATAAAGCAGCTATCCTCTTCTAGGTCTGGAAGAAAGGGCTTAAAAGAGCCAACACAAGCAAAGAATACATATCCAAGATGTGAGCAAGCTTAAAGTCTTTATCACTCCGAAATAGAGCCAAAAAGCCTGTCAAGACATTCCACCCTTAGACTTTATCTTGCGAACATCTATAAACAACAACATCCAAGTAAACAAACATCAACATAATCTATCAACAAAACCAAAAACCAAAAGACTCTGTAAAATAAATGACAACTTAAAGAAATTCCACCTGAAACTTGATGTAGATAATACAAATCTAACAACCAACTGAAAACAAATCAAAGCACCCTTGACCTGAATGCTGAAACGTATCAAAGATTGATCTGATAACAACAAAAACCAACCAAAGCACCCTCGAACTAAATGTGCCTCAACTTCTAGTGATAACTGATAAAATCTATTGATGTAGGGACATGTTGGTAGAATGAAAACAGCAAGGGGCCTAAATGGGGCCTACCTACTTCGGTCAACTTAAGAACTAAATGTACTTCAACTCCTAGTGATAACTCATGAAATCTATTGGTGAAGGGCCATGTGTGTGGAATAAAAATAACAATGGGCCTAAATGAGGCCTACCTACTTTGGTCAACTTAAGAAAGAATTTGGTGAAATCTGACAAATGAACATGACAAAAGGTCCTCAAGGTCTGGGCAAACATTAATAATAGATGTAGGACATAACCTGACTAAAAGACACACCTCCCAGGACAACTTAAAATCTAGGGTAACCACCCTTGGAACTAATCCCACTGTTCTAATGAAGAGTTGATGAATCAAAGTGAAAGTGTAATAACAGGAAAATAAGGATAACCCCATTCCTACAAAATAGCTGGTGTAGCACTATGCATATCAAGCAATAAATCAAAGAAAATTATCTAAATGTGGTGTATATATCATCTAACTCAGGAAACAGTTTGTATCTAATCCTTCTGTATCGATCTGTGGAACACATGTGTGCACCACCATGTAAAAGATTACATTTCTTTCATTGGCAAAAACTGTTTTGCAGAAAACAGGAAAACTATAATAGGTGAAAGATAAACAAGTGTAAAGTCAATCTTTAATAGCATAGAATACTAAAGGCAAAATATATATGAGCACTGCATAAACATAACAGAACTGTGATATTTTCAATTGGAATGTCCATCTGAAAAAAAAAAACATGGGAAGAATGCAATGCTCAATTATAACCAAAAAATCATAGCACATGACTCGTGCAAAATTTTATTTAGGGTTCAAGGCAGTCAATTGTGGACAGTCTGTTGATTAAACAGTGTAGGTCACCACCCTTCATCTTCATCTGTATCCGGTGCCAAGGAAGCACTTCCTCCGATCTGGTCATTAGTCACCAGCTTCCGCCGTTCATCCGCCACCAATCCGGTCTGGTCTGGTTCCATCTTCCAAAAACAACAAACTAACATAAAATATGAAAACAAAAAAGTGAAATAACAAAGGGAGTGGGAGAGGGGGTGGGCCGACGCACACACCAAACACCACAACCCAACAACCTGAAACGAAAAAACAAGTATCATTAATCTAGCAAAAATAAATTTTCCATTTAAAAAGCACCCCAAGTGCTTTTTATTATCAAAAGAAACCTCCTAATTATTAAAGGTAAGTCTTCTAAATTCAAGGAATGATTTAAATCATATTCTTTTAAATTTGTTTGGGCAAAATCTAATTTTTTCATACACAGCCAGAAGGGCTGGGCCCTAGCTACTCTCAGCTCATCCGAGAAACAGCCCCTCCCGTCAGAAAGATGTTCGCTCTCAGAGTCCTGAATCCGATCCAATCAAAATAAGCAGAAGCCAGGCTACAGTGCGATGTAATTTTGAATCACTGCCAAATGCTGATCTCATGGCAGGAGCAAGGCTACTGCCAACCATTCTGTCCAAGCATCTCTAATCTCTAGTCAAGGAAGCTCACTTAGGCCTACTGTATTTATCTAACTCCAAGGGCCAAGCGTCTGCCAATTATTCTGAATGTGCAAGGATCCCTTATCTGAAGGCAATGAAGCTGTCTGCGCCGACAGCATGGAAGAGCGACTTGACCCCCCCTTACATAAACATTTCTCCGCGGAAAGAAATTGGAATATAGCCAAGAATAACAAGCTGGCTCTTGCTGCTCTCAGAAGTTACACACTGGTCCTCCTCCCTCACAAAGCTCCGAGCTGAGAACTGGTGCCTGGCTCATATCATCCAAGGTCATTTCAAATTCTTTGTAACTCAAAACACATCTGTTCCCAGGCCAGAGAGCTAACGATTATTCTCTAACTAACCGAAGCAAAATTAAAACGTGATGAAAAGCATCCTAAAACCAATAATTATTAAGGACATATTTTTTGCAACTAAGTCACATGCTAGCATTTTGAAATAAATCTATTATAAAAACAGCTATTTGCTGAAAGGGAAAAATAATTAGATGCAAACACATTTCATTTTCCATTTTGAAAACAACATGAGAAATAAAACAAGGGGTAACATATAATTTTGCATTGCAGCATAATTTAGTGTGCAAGCTATTCTATTCAACCTATCAAAAAGGGCCAGATTCAACATCATTTATTTTTCAAATAGCCATTTTTTTTCAAACTGAGTGGGTTAACTTTCACACGCTATTCTAAGGGGCAGCTTGCATTGGAAAAAATAATAATCATGTATAATTTCTAGAACACACATTTTATTTTTAAAAGCACACGGTTGCATTTCACTAATTAAAAGCACATTCTATGATGGGTCTGTTTTTATATTTTAGTTCTTCACAACCGCTAACGCACTAATTCTAAAACACTGGGTCGTGTGCCATCCACAGCTGAAAACCCTTATCTCAGTCCGACTGGTTGATTTATAACTTTACGACCTCTAAGACAGACACATTAAATATGTGTTCTAAGGCAAACCCACACAAATACGGGGACACATTTCAAAAAGAATGTTAAATGAACACAGCTTTTCTCTCTGCGCAAGATGTTACCATTCCGTCAGCAAGCTGACAAAGCACATAGGCAGAACCCAGCAACCAAGGAAAGTCAAATCAAACCACCATTCATCTAAACACTCACTGACTTTTAGTGCCAGCCCACATAACCATGCATGTTAAACAGCATGTTAAAATAAATACTGCTGTCACAATTCAAGATATTAACCCTTTGGCAGCTCAAACACAATCATTCCCCAATGTCTGTAGTACATGGGAAATTCAAGAACTTATCACTCCACGTTTTCAAATAACACATGCGCACATCTACAAAACAATTTCCCCAAGCATTTGAAAGAGATCCAGCTCTCTCCTGCCTAACGCAACAATAACATGCTCTGTACAAGCCATATCCACATGGCGCTATTCACAAGCCATATTTACAAGAAAGTCAACAAGTTCAAAAAATGACACGCTCTTCACAAGGAATATATTCAAGGCGCAATTCACAATGAATACAGCAAGTCAAAATGAGTACATGCTCCTCACAAGCCACAATTACATGGCGCTATTCACAAGGAACTCCACAAGTCATATTACAATGAACACATTTCACATTGCACAGCATAAGCAGACGCAGCAAGAAATTTAATGGGCAATTTAACAGCATTTTTCACACACATTTGTACAATTGGACCATCATAAAGATGTAATTGGCTCCCTCATGCAATGTCACCCTTCAAGCCTGACAGTTCAAACACCAAGATGAAAAGCATTTCTTCCACCCTGCATAAGTCAAATGCCATGATGTACTGCAATCTCCTTACACTGCAACTGTTCAAGCCCATAGGCCAATTTTCGTGCCAAGTGCAAACCATCAAGATAAAAACCAATACCGCGCACACAGGCTTCGTAAACTGTTCGTCGACGCCAGATGTAACTGGCGATTAGGGCACTCCCCCACAACTTATGGGAAACTATTCAAACACATGGCCAGGGCATACAGGCTTCGTAAGCAGCAGACTACGCCAGATGTAACTGGCGATTAGGGCACTCCCCCACAACTTATGGGAAACTATCCAAACACATGGCCAGGGCACACAGGCTTCGTAAGCAGCCGACTACGCCAGATGTAACGACCGGGTTCTCAGACTAGATGGGATCTGCTCCTGAGAGCCCCTCCAACCCAGCCGGAACGTAACCACCTCCCTAATCAGGACCATCTATCCAGGCACCTGGGTACCTACCTGAGGATGGGGAACTCGCAATATACAAGCTCATATCATTAGAAACACCACTAAATCTATTGGGATTACTAGGAATACTCACTGATTACTAAGGACGTCCATGCCCTACACCACACTCATACCTCATAGTCTCGCGACCACATGGGTCCAGACTAATCTACCCTGGGGCAGTTCTGATTATCTACCATTACACACTGATCACCATCAGTGCTCACTCGACACACAATCCGGCGTGCCTTACACACTGAGCTGCAGCCTCAGTGCTCACTCTCTTTCTATTGTGTCCACAATCCGGCGGAACTACACACTGGTCTTCCCCCCAGTGCTCGCTTACTTACTTTCCGGTCCACAATCCGGCGGACCTAGGCACCAGTCTCCCACCTGGTGTTCTCATTAACGCCGCTTACCAACGACGACCACTTTCCTATGAATACCTTTAGCTCTCTCTATGTTGGGAAGTCTCTCTCACTATCCACTAAAGGTTTGCTACTACAATATTATTATGGGATGGCCGAATTACTTAGTATATACTTTATCCCTCAGTTCCAGGGCTCCTCTCTCTCCCTAATTATTCAGTTATCACTTACCTGATCAGGGGTAGCATCTGTTCAAACAGTAATACCTGACTAGGAGACAAGGTTACCTCCACTGTGTGGGGACAAAAGATATACACACTGTATGCAAGAGTTATTCCCTGATTTAAGCGCTCCTACTCCCTTTTGATCCATCAGTTGCTACACAGCATCTGGTTAGAAGAAAGGTTAGCTCTATCTTAAGAACAACACATGCACACTGGTTCACTAAGAACTGGGGTATCTTTATTACAATAGCAATAGAATACACATACATAAATCTGCGGGGTCTCTATAACTAACAGGAACTGTAACACACCGCTGAAAGAAAAGGGATTAAACATACAGTATAAGGACAAGGTTATCTGCGGGGTCTCTGTAACTAACAGGAACTGTAACACACAAGGTTTTCTACGGGGTCTCTGTAACTAACAGGAACTTTTAACACACCGCTGAAAGAAAAGGATTAGACATACAATAGCCTAGGGAATAAGGACAAGATTAAGGTGTAAGTGTAAAGTGGACTAGTTTAGACTACCTCACCTATTAGAAGGAAGATTTCTCTCTGACTCTGGTGGGATCAGGGCTCTCTCTGTCTCTCCCTCCGTCACCACAGCTCCACGCCTCTGGCTCAATTGCTCCAGCTGACAGCCTCAGCTTCTCCATCTGCTTTAATGCATTCTGATAGTCTCTCTCCAGCTTCAGCAATCATCTGCCTTCTTTCTCCATTCCAGAAAACCAATAGGACTGCACTGTATTCTGCAGCTCCAGCAGACATCCTACTCTCCACTCTTCAAGAACCAAACTGACCACTCCTCCTCTTCTGCACTTCGCTAATATGGAATCCTCTCCCCTCATGGAAATTTCCAACAGAGGGCTGCCTCCCACCGAATTCCTGTGCTAGCTCCAGAGCTCTTTGCGCAACCGCAGTGGCCAGCTGCATGTTACGTCTGGGCCCAAGAGACAAACACATTCTTCGGATAAGAACCAGTCCTGGCTGGTTTTCCCCAAGCAGTCAACAGCCTTAACTATAAACATTACCTTTCCCATTGAAGCATCTCAGCTCTGCAGGGATAGAAAGCAAAATGGAGTCTCTCTAGTTCTGGGCCTTGTAGGCCTGAGAAGGATGAAATAACCCTTAGCTCTGTCAGAGTACCTACACAAACCATACTAATGTGTAATATAAAGTCAGGACCACAGGATCCACCCTCTACTATAGGCAAAATAATGAAAGGCAAAGCCAATAGGCAATAGATAGATTAGAGTAAGGGATCTATCATCATATAAAGCAGCTATCCTCTTCTAGGTCTGGGAGAAAGGGCTTAAAAGAGCCAACACAAGCTAAGAATACATATCCTAGATGTGAGCAAGCTTAAAGTCTTTATCACTCCGAAATAGAGCCAAAAAGCCTGTCACGACACCGCCGATTAGGAAGCCAGCCAATGGAGGAGAAAGGCGGGTTCAAGCCCCCATACTCCAAAACACTAAATCTCCTCTCAGAGACTGCGCAAGCGCAGCCTTCGGTCCTCAACCGAAAAAACATGTACTAGTGAGATGAAGGGAAAGGGAGTGTCTGGTAGTTGATTAAAGAGGCCTGAGGTGGATTGGAGTCTGCACAGCCTTGCTATTTGGCACGCTGACATTTGATAGCTCCGGCCACAGGCTTCTGAGCAGAGCTTTGGACGCGCCACTTATTCTTTTATAAATTTAGCACCAGGGATGGATGAATACTGCTGTCTGTATGTTATATCCTAGAACTGCTGATGTCACGCAAATTATAATTCCAGGAGTAGGGTAGTATTCCAACTAGCTCTGCAAGTGTCCCCTGACGAGTGGTATTGGGGATCCGAATTACTGTACTGGAGTCTGATAGTAGTTCAACATTTTCATCACTTTTATATCCAGAAATTCCATCTTATAGCTTGTGAAATGTCCTGGGGAGATGGGGTTAGGTTCCTACATCCCCTGAAATTACTAAATCAGCCCAAAACACTGTTTCTTTGAAAATCGAGAATTACACAACATTTACACCAGATGCCTTATAGTGCTAGTGACCATGTGATTTTGGAAAGGATTTCAAGCTACTGCTTGGTGAAGAACACCTTTTCCAATACCAAATTTGTTCTTTGAGTAGATGTGAGGTAATCCTGAACTCACATAAGTAATTCATACCTACTCAGAAAAAAAAGCTTTGTGAATAGGGCCCATGAGTTCAATCACTGAGTTTACCAGAGACATTAAGAGACTCATGATATATAGGGTGCATATCCTCCTAAATCTATGATTCATTCATTGCCCAACCTTTGATTAAGCCTAGTCAACATTTTTATTCAGCTGGAGTGATTGGGATAAGTTTAGTCCTTTTAAGTAATGAAATCTACGCAAAACTACCAATATTAAGCGATTACACCACATTGCATAATTTTGGGGGAAATTTTAGTGTATGGAAACAGCATTTCCGGTCCATTTTTTTACTCCAGTTCACTGTGTAGGAAATTTTTGAGTGCAAAATTACAAATCCGAATGGCAGTGGTTTGAACGAGAACAGCAGTTTCCTTAATGTGGGTGATCGACAAACATTACAGGTAGATTTTTTCCTTCAAGCAGACCGTTTGGGTAATTTTTCAGGGCAAAACTACAAATACTAATGCAACCTGTGGTGTTTTAAACACAAGCAACCAGAAATCAACTCAAAATTATGTATGCAAGTTACATTTTTACCCAAACTGATCGTTTGGGTAATTTTTTTGAGCTTGATATGCATTTTGTGTGAGTTTTGCTGAAATTTTACAGAACCAAGCTACAAGAAATTACGCTGGTTACACCTATTTATTTATTTATTAAAAAGTTTTAAATATGTTCTTTCTTGCCTAACTAAGGAACTTACTCATTAGGAAGATCTTCGCTTCCCTTTTGAATGTGGCTGTGTTAGAGATTTTCCTAATATTAGGAGGAAGAGAGTTCCAGATTCTGGGGGCTGTCTCTGTCGTATGTTCTCTTCTTCCGTAAGAAGGTGGTCTCAGCAGTAGTTCCTTTGCATTCCTGGCTGGTCTGCTTCCTCCCGATAGCTCTAACTTCTGGGCCAGGTATCTTGGTGTTTTGTGGTGGAGTGATTTGTGTGTGATACATGCTAATTTAAATTGGATTCTGGCTTCATATGGGAGCCAGTTTAACGATTTCAGGTGTGGCATAATATGGTCAAATTTCCTCGATCCGGTAATGAGCCTTGCAGCTGCAATGAGACATCTTTAAGTGGTGATGTGGAAATTTTTGGCAGTCCTGCTAAGGTTGTACATCCATAGTCGATCCTCGAAATAACCAAGGACTGTACTGCCAATTTGAGGTCTGCTGTAGAGACGAATGGTTTCAATTTCCTAATATACTTCAGGTGAAAATGGGCACTTTTTGCCATTGATTTGATATGGGCTTTCATGTCTAGGTTCTTATCCAGTGTGATTCCTAAAGATTTCACTGAGTCCACTATAGTAGGGCTGCAGTTTAAAGCTGTGATCGATTTGGTCCATTCTTTCACTTCCGTGAGGTTTTTTGGTGGTGTGATTAATAGGAACTCAGTTTTTTGTGCATTTAGCTTCAGATGATTGCGAGTCAGCTAACTTAATGTCATTTTTAAGGCCTCATTCATTAGGATGATATCTTCCAGGGAT
Organism: Lissotriton vulgaris; assembly: GCF_964263255.1. NCBI lineage: Eukaryota > Metazoa > Chordata > Amphibia > Caudata > Salamandridae > Lissotriton > Lissotriton vulgaris. The sequence continues at coordinate 299,632,729 of NC_141695.1, forward strand.
GCGATCTTGATGTAAATCTGTGTATCGCCGGCATACATATGATATGACATGTTTGTGTCCCAGAGAATTTCTGTGAGAGGTTCGACATATAGGTTGAAGAGTGATGGGGATAGTGTAGACTCTTGAGGGACTCCGATCTCATTAGGGCATGATAGAGATAGTGTTTGGTTAACTAAAAATCTTTGAGTTCTATTCAGAAGGAAGGATTTAAACCATTTCAGCACCTTTCCCGACATTCCCAGCCTGTTATTCAGTCTGGCTCCAGCAAGGCAGTGATACATGATCAGAGCATCAACATTGATTACCACCATGCTAAGTGCTTGGGTTAAGGCTACGGCAGAAAAACCTTAGTGAAATCAAAACTGAATATGGGCTTACTGTGGGATCAGATGCTTTGAAGGTATTACATCCAGGGTGTCAATATATCTCTGTGGTCTTAGAGAAATTAAAGCAGGGAAACTGAAATAAATATAATGTATTATTTTACTTTGGGGGAATAGGCGGTATGAGGTGAGGGAACCTCCATAGCTGGCCTGGTGTTTTGGGGGAGCGAAAAGACAGAAAGCACTATGGGGCATATTAGCAAGAACCTCGTTAAAATTATCACAGTTTTAGCGGCAGGAAACTGCAGCTAAAACGGTGATAATGGGTTTGCTAATATGAGTTATAGAATTCCAATAGAAGCCCAGGTTAGATGTACAGGGCATCTATCCTGGGCTTCTATTGGAATTCTATAACGCATATTCGCAAGCCCATTATCGCTGTTTTAGCGGCAGTTTCCTGCTGCTAAAACTGCGATAATTTTAACGAGGTTCTTGCTAATATCCCCCCTAGTTCTTTTTGATTTGTTTGTTTGGTTTCATAGAAGAAATTCATTCAATGGTACCATAATCCTGCATTTGTAATGAAATTTCTCATCGTTTTACATTTGAAATAAGCAGCGTTTCTGTTGTTTGAGAGTGATCGAGGAACTGTAATGGACAGGTTGCAGGTTAAATTCCCACTGGCTCTCACATTTGAATTAAAGAAAGTCGAAATAAAGGCCATTTTAGATAAGAAAAATATTTTTTTTATATTAAGCATGTAATCGTGAGGCATCCAAGCACGGCATTATCTGCTGTTTTTATGACCTAAGTCAACAGAACTAATTTTCCACCTGCTGAAGTATAAAGGGATGATTTGGGCCTTTTTTAATTCAAATCCATGAAACATAAGCTACCTAAAGATATCCGCAGTAGGTTCATTAAGCCATTGAGTTGCATCACTGAAAATGGAACTTGTATCCTCTGTGTTCCTCACACTTCTCAACAGCAGGTTCATGACATCTCTGAACTATCCTGGCATTGGTAATCTTCACCCGGTGGGTTTGGGCAGAGTTTGAGGTGTTCCGCTATGCAGAACTCTGCGAAGTGAACAAAAAACACTGCAGCGTCACATGGAGTTCCGCAGACGGCGTAGTGCATTTGGTCATACCGTTCATGTTGATTTTCATCACCGGGTGTTTGTCCTGCAAAGTAAAATCAGTGCGAACGGCACCATGTGCAGCACAGGAGGGGGCTCTTCTTTTCTTGCTGCTCAAGTATATTTTCTACCAGCAAACTTCGTCAAGGCAAAAAGAAGGTTTATCAACGCGAGGGTTCGAGACCACCTGCAACTGCCCGCATTGAGTAATCTCAATGGGAAGAGGCTTTTCCTCCATCAAGCTCTCCAACTTGATGTTGGCAAGCGTGAGTGAGGAAAACACTCTCCTCCGCTATGCAGAGAGTTGTTTTTCAGAACTCTGTGTGCTCCGTTTATGCAGAGTGCAGAAAACTCCACAAGCTCCACAAACAGAACAGAGTTCATTGCCCAGGCTGAGTTACACCCAGATCCCTCTTCCATTCACATTAACCTGTCAAACTATCTTACTGATACAGGAAACCATGACATGCAAATTTCATGAATACCTTTGAGGACAAAAGCTATAATATTAATATCAAATCTCTCAAGTATGAAGAGAAAAATATAATATTTATATGAGGAGTAGATGGAACTCATGGATTTTCACTCTCCGAAATCATGTGGAGTTATATGAAAACTCAGTGAGTTTCCGTGGAGTTTCACGAAGGCGGATTTCACACATTACACTGCTTAAGCTGATTTTAACCCCTCCCTTGCTCATGACGAGCTGATCTCATCATGATCCACGGCGCTCCGGTGCTCATGACTAGCTCAGCTCGTCATGGCCCGTGGAACGCTCAGGTGCGGGGATAATTCCCCTCTTCTGCTGAACGTTCCACGGGAGCCAACGCACCTGTGACAAGCTCAGCTAGTCATGAGCACAGGAGCGCCGTGTCTCATGACGAGCTGAGCTCGTCATGAGCATGCGGGCGTTGTGCGCGCCTCCCTCCCCCCAGCACAGCAGGTGAATAATCCCCGCAGCGAAGGGGTTAAGTGCTGGGAGATTACAAAATCAGCATGAACAACATTGAATGGTGCAAAAGAGGGTGCTGCTTCTTTGCTGCCACTCGAGTTGATTTTCTAGTTGAGCAGCAACTTTCTCATCGAAAACGGTTGTGATTGCCTTGGTTGAGAAAACTTGGCTAGCGGCATGTGAGCAAAAACTCTGTGTGGCGGAGTTTTGCCAGAACCCCACATTACAAATATACGCAGAGCGCAGCAAAACTCTGCGATCCCCACCAGGGTAGTGGATTTTGTTGCCCACCCCTAATTTATATCGCACATTGAAACTGAATTCCCTTTAGATCTGTTCATGTGCTAGTATTACCCATCACATTATAACCTGTGAATGTTCAGGTTCCACAATAATGGCATAATGCAAAATGATAGGCCTTCCTGAAGAGTGTGATGATGGGCCCTTGAGTCCCTCATATATGATATTACTTGGCTTTCGGTAGACTGGGAACTCTTATTGAAGTGGGGGGCTTCCTATGGGTCGGAGGCCCACCTGCTCCGCATGGGCTGCAGAGAACTTTCTTATGCCCCTGTTCCACAAAAGTCGGCAGTACCTCAAGGACCCCATGATCTACCTGCTGCTTTAACATCATACTTTTTATTGTATTGATATGTAGTTATATGTGTTTAATGCTTTTACACCTATTGAAATGCATTAGTGTAAGGATAGCGCGTTACACCATGAAGTGTGCCTAAGTAATAGGATGTTTGCAGGGCCTTAGGTTGGTCAGTTACACTGAGGGGGTGTAAGCTTCAGATTTTTCCTACAACACTCTGGCATATCTTGTTAAAATACATTATGACAAGCAGGAAACAAAGGGGCCTTAAGAGCCAGTGGAAAGAGAGAGGGGTACTTACAACACAATCGTTTTCAAACTAACAAAGTTTTAACCCCTTCGCTGTGGCGGCAATTCCGCTGCAGCGCTAGGGGGGGGGGCCCGAGCGGCGCTCGCATGCTCGTGACGCAGTCGCTCCGTCACGAGCCGCGGTTGCGCTGTGCTCATGACGGAGCTGTACCGTCATGGCCCCGCCCGCTTAATAGAACGCGCCACGCAGGCGTGAAATCAGCGCCGCGGAGGCGCGGCGGCAGGGCCATGACGGAACCGCTCCGTCATGAGCACAGCTCAGCCGATGCTCATGACGGAGCGGCTCCGTCATGAGCATACAAGGGGTTAAGGCAGAAAGGAGAGAGAGTGTGTGTGTTTTTGTCGGTGTGGGCACGTACCAATCCTGGGTGAAATCCGACCGAGTGAAAGCACCTGTGCCCAATTATTTTCCACAGAATACATTTTTTACAGGGGTGTAACACCCTAAACCAAACACCCCTCCCTGAACTTATACTCCTGGATGTTGGATTCTAGTGCAGTCTCGGAAATGGCTTAAAGTCTACATTAATGACCGGAGCGGTGACCCTAGCCTGCCATCTGTTGCTGTGCGTAACCATTTAGTGATCCAAAGAGTAGTGAGACCAAATCCTTGGGCCACCCATTCTTTTAAGGTTGATAAATGGAGTGAACTAAATTGGGTAATAGTAACAATTATTATTTGTAGCGCTTAGAAGTGGCAGGTGTGGTATAAAGCACTACATAAAAAACATTCCATTATTAGCATGCTTAAATCACAAAATAGAGTGAAGTAGGGTGAAAAGGCGTAGTGAGATAATTAAATGTTAAGGTATGCCAACCTAAGTTTTAGGAAGAACAGCCTCTAAAGGGGCATTGTAGAGGACACAGTCTAGAATGTGTTCCCAGATGCCAAATTTGTCTTGTCTCTTAAGTAGGATCTAGTGATGCGCTGTGATGGAGAGATTGAGCCTAATTACAGCTGCCACTCTGGATGGTGACAGTCAGGATTGAAGATACTGTGGGTAATAACAGTACACACCGCAGGCCTGAGCAGAGACGCACGGCGAAATCCAGTCCTGGGATGGCGGCATCACACAGGTCAGAAAACCAAGGTGCATGGTCAGGACTCTGAGGCTGTCTCAGTACTGGAATGGCAGTGTATCGTGCAGGTCAGGATGGAGGTGAACTGTTTGAATTAACTGGAGGTCTTAGTACTAGGACAGCAATGTCAATATCTGGTGCAGGTCAGTAGAGATGTATTGTGGAATCACTATGAAAATTATATTGGGAAAGAACTGTATGATTTAGGTCATGATAGAAATCTTGGGGCATGTTGCCAAGGAGTGCGTTGGAAAATGCACAACGCACATTCCTGTATCGCTGGCTATCGCCGGATTTCATCGCCGTTTTAGCGCGCAATTTTCAATGCGCATCAGGTAGGCGAAATGAAATCCGGCGATAGTCGGAGATATGGAACATTAGCGCATGAAAACAAACGTTGTTTTCACGCGCTAATGTGGGCATTGATAATATAAGGGGTGGATTCAGCTTTATGATCCACACCCCCATGTTAACAATGCCTAACGCCTGGTCGGAGCAGGCATTGGGAGACCTACGATAAACGAGTTTATCGTAGGTCTTTTCCTCCCAACGCCTGCCTTGGTAATAGGGTGTTCCCACCTCCAACCACATTTTTCATGTGGTTGGACGTGGTAACGCCCACTTTGCATGTCATTAGCGATGTTTATCGCCGACATGCACAGTGGGCTTGGGCCAGGCTTTGAAATGCCCCTGTTAATAGGGCTCTAGCAGTATCGCTGCTTTCTCGGCACAATTCGCAGAAAAAGCGGCGATACTTGCCCTTGGTAATATGCCCCCTTGAGAGCTCTGTGGAATGCTCTGAGAATTACAGTGCAGGATGTGAGGATAGGCCTGCACTGTGGAGTGCTCTTTTAGTCGTACTGGGTTAGCATTACATGAGGCAAGCTAGATGCATTCTGTTGGCTCTTAGAGCAAAGACCGCCCTTGGTACGGCTACGGCCTATCGCTTCCCATGAATTCTCTGGCTCACCGACCCCTAGTGAACTATGGATACAGGAAGATAAGAGAGAGAAAGTGAGAGAGAGGATATGAAAAGGGGGAGAAAGTAGAGCCACTGGGGTTCTCATGGTCTACAGCAATATTGCAACAAGTGCTAATAATGTTGTTTCTTTCTACAGTTTTGCACAGTCTTAAAAAGCCTCTACAATATTTCCGAGAACCCTGCATGAAAACTGACTTTGACCTAAAACTTCTGATTCTCCGCTCTCCTTTTCTTTTGAATGGCACTCTCCTTCCTTACATCCTGTGCATGCTTCCTCTCTCTGAGCACAGACTATTCAAAGTCACATGCATGCTTGCCTTAATCCCTTTTAATGTATCTCCTCCAATTTCCCTCGCCTCATTACAAATGTCACATCCTTTCCTTTAAGATTCATACTCCTGCAACCTAACAATAACAAATCTCCTGTAGCTTATCTATTAACACTGCCCAACCAGTGCATGATTTGACATACCACATCTCCCACTAAAGATCACACCTAACCCATAGTAATTTAACCTCCCACACAGAAACTGGAGTACATGCATGGCTTGGCGTCCATAAGAGTACAAGACTCATTCCAATAACAAACACTGACCAAAAAAAAGAACACTAAACATGGGTTCCAGAGCAGCACGTCGCCCAGAGAAAAGCACCACAACCCACTATAATATCAATACCATAACACTCAGTGGTTGAGCAGTCAATTCTAGTTAACACAGTCTGCACTGTAATTTCTTTGTACTACTTGACAGTCTTGTGCTCAAACAGACAAAACTGCTAACGGTGCTGACTGTGGCCCAGTAGTATACCAGTCCTTAGCATTAACCCACCCATCACTAACTGTACAGGCATGGAATAATGGAATAGCTGAATAGATCTGTCACATGCTTTTGGCCCACCTGGGATTTTGATTTAGTCCATCGCCGCAGGTTCCAGCATCCTACATATACAACCACTTCTTGACATCTCACAGTGACAATTTGATACGGTCTGATGTTAACACAGTTCGTCCCACCAGATCTCTCCCCCATTTCTCTCCTTAAACTATGTCTGCTCAGGACCATTAACCTGAAACAATATACCCCAGCATGGACAATACAGTGCAGTAACCAGCTAACTAGACTATGAAGATAAGAAATACCTTCAAGGAACTTGCAGAGGGGCACACATCTGTCAGCTTTTTGAAAACCATAAACTGTGTGCCAGTCTCCCGCAGTTCTTCATCAATCAAACTGCGTCACGTTGCATCCCCTAGCATGATAACTGCATGATACCCGTGGTCATCATGCACAACATGAAACACTTCCCGCACAGGATCAAAAACAAAGAAAACACACTGTCAACCACACAGCATGCTACCCATGTAGGCAAGCACTTCAGCATCCCACTCAGTGACAGTAAGTGCTTTATAAATGCAATCCAAAAACAATTGTAAGATCCGTGAGAAACTATTACTGGGATAGTAATGCACAGTGCAACTGAGCGTACAGATGCATTTTTAAAGGTCTGTGGAAGTATAAAGGCCCTAATTATATCTTGATTTTTGTATACTCTGTACAATGCCACAGAGTATACATACCACCATTATAAAAGTCCGCCTTCCAAATTTAAAAGTGGACGGACCTTAGTTTTAATTATGGTGGAGACTATTACGTCTCTTCCATGATTACCTTGCTTCAGTGGCCCTGTGGAGTAAGGGACATCAGAGGTAGACATTTAATTCTATGTCAGGACCGGAGGCTTCAGATTATGCTTTTCTCTCTCCGCTGTTTATTCAAAAGTCACGGCATAGCAGCCAGAAAAGTAATAAACATGGAAAAAAATATACAGAAACAGCAACAGAAAATATCTGAACACTTTCAAGGAACTCCATATCCCATCAGTCCATGTTCATAGTCCTTCTACAGTGTCCACAATCCTTAAGGTAGGGTGTCCATCTTGTGGTCTCTTCCTCTTTCTTCGCTGGAGGGCCTCTTTTCTCCTCAGCGTGGTTCCCCGTCAGACGGGAGCCGCGCTGAGGAGGGGAGCCACGCCAGAGCCTTTCCTCTGCCGCCTCACCTTGACGCCCTGTTGGGTTGTATTGGGTTGTATTGCCCCAATTTTGATTTACGCCCTTAACAGGTCTGTACTAGTGGTTTACCACGATTGACGCCTTCGGGCTGTACCTTTCCAGCACTTTTGGCGGTTAGTCCGCTTGCCAGCGTTTACCTTAGCAAAGTGGCTTTGACCCGGTCTTTGCTAAGAGGGTCTGCGTGCTGGTTTGAGTGCTGCCCCTAGACCCCCTGGCTTGCCAGTGACAAAAGCCTTTGCTAGCCTTCAGGTTGGACCATATCCCTGGTCCCTAGTGCCAGTTAAAACTTTCTGCCCTTCCCGCAGCATAGCAAGTAGGCAAGCATGGCGGAAGGGTATTATGTAGAGGAGGAGGAGACCCACCAGTATTTGGGGGATGATGAGTTTTATGATGCAGTGGTAAATTTTAATTACCTATACGGAATTTATGCGGTAAAGTTCAATAAGAATAACTCAGTTAAAATGAAGAGACAGAGTCCGTGGTATCTGAGGTTTAAAGGGGTTTTATTCCTTAAAAAGGAATTGGTTCGAACCAATGGTAGCATGACCCATCGCCACGAGGGTTCAGGGTGGGAATTGCAATGGACATGTACAATGATTTATTAACAAGCAATTATATATATAGTCATTTCATACAGTAATATTGAATGCAGAAGGCGTAACAGCTGAGAGAAACGAGATAAGAGCAGAAATACGTAACAGGAGGCGTGCACTAGGGCGTACACGGAGGTGTGTGCTAGAAACGTCACATAGGGGTGTCATAAGTGGGTGGATCCCTAGAAGGATCCTGCAGAGTCAGCAAGAAACATGTGGCAGGAATGCACGTGCAGCAGCATGACGTATGATTGACGTGTAACTGGAGGGTGAAGGGGACTTGACATTTAGCCCTACATGTGGAGACAGAAGTCTGGAGTGTCAGAACAACCTAATCCCAAATCATATCTAATATCTTGTGTTTGAGGAACTGTATTATCTAGAAGGAAAGGTCTCTTGGGCAGAGGCTATTCTATACTGACTGTTAATGCGTGTATATGCAACTGCGTGTCTACGTGTAAAGCAAGGGGCCATGGGCCTACCATGGTAACGGAGGCTATGAATTACTTGCATGGAGACAGAAAAGGCCGGGCCCTTTGCTCTGCAGCTGGGAAGGATGTTTACCTAAACTACTAGACAGGAATGTATTTTTCGAGGAGCGGAGCAGATAATTTGAAGGCTGAATACAGTCTTGGCAGGCCGGCAGGCTGAGCCAGGCACCGCGAGCCGCACAGGGAGTGAGTGAAAGGTCATGGATACAGATGCAGGTTCAGGCTGCAGCTTCCAGAGGCAGAAGGCAGGAGAAAGCTTGAATGGCAGAAAACAAGGCCCAACTCGCCAGGGCCTAGAAAAGACGTGAAAGTGCACCACATAAAGACGTTGGCAAGGCACACTTAGGAACTGAATATCGGACCCATCCATGGTGGATCTGAAAGAAGACATATTAACGTTGGACGCAAATGTATTTGCGTCTTCATAGCTTAATGTGGAGGGAACTTACATGTACGAGAAGCAGGTACATGGAGCCGTTGGGGTCTACGATAGGGGACACAATTGACCATAAAAATTCTTATTACCTCATTCCCTCCTTGTCCCCTACGGACCCTTCATGATATCTCAATCCTCATTAATCTATCAATCTGTTCATGTAACATCATTTGCTCTTCTTTCTTCTTACGGCGTTTTGAATGAGGACTTGAATGAGGAATACACGATGTGGCGCACAAGCCGCAAATCGCTGGCCCACATTGCAGACATAGGCAACAACTGAATACTATGAGAAGGCCAATACCTAGGAAGGATAGGACTTTCCATCCCCAGGCGGACAACGTTGTCCAGAACCACCCGGACCAAGTCCAGGTGCCTGGATTCTGGTGTATTAGACTTGCAATTTTATGAAGACGGGTAATGGCTCTATATACTGATGGCGCGTTTTCTGGAATGAAAACACAGCAGCTCGACCCGATGACCTTACAGGCTCCGCCCCTATCAGCCAGGATGACGTCAAGGACGAGACGATTTTGAAGAACAACAATCCGCATCGCAGACTGCTCCTCTGTTAAGTTGCCCAGGGCGGAAGTAGTTTCATTCACTACAGCTTCAAGGGTTCTAGTTAATTTTCGTATCAGTTTACTATTAAAAACAGCACCTAGGTAGGGAAAGAAACCTTTATTGAAATCTGTGTATTGCTCCCATGCCGTTTCAGTATAGTCGACAATCGGGAGATCTCTCTGTGGTCTATTGTGTACTAGATGGGTGTTTCTATGATAATCAGGAGGGGCTAGGAAAACAGGTGGCAGAAGGAATGCAATATAACAGGTGCCATCCCAATCTAGCGGTAAGCGTATATATGCGGTATGACCACAAATGAAGTAGGAATGACGTGAAGCTTTAAACGTAGACTTGCCCTTATCACTGAATTCGATCACAACAGTACATCTACTATGACCCAGGTGTACTGAACCATTCTTTCTGACACATAATTCACCTTTGACTGGAAGTACGGACATGGCGGGCAAGACTGGTTCTGTTTCGGATTCAACACTGAGAATCATGAGGTTAAGTGTAAAGTTACCTAATCCATATACTTCATTTTCTAGATCAGTTCCTGTCCTTTTGGGGAGACCCTCCTTGTCAGGGAAACAGACTTTATGCAAAACGACGTTCAGGTTTCCCCATACCCAGTTACCCTGGTAGACTACGGAGTCTGGATTCAAGGAATTAATCAAACTGAACCATGACCCACAGGACCCATTATGTGTGAACGGGTACGGAAAAAGAGGCAGAACTCCTTTGTATTTCTGATAGGGAGGGAGTCGGCCACATATCCAACAATTTGTAGCATTGCTAGTCTGATGGGAGTGATGTAACATACTAATGAATGTATTGTTGCGCAGCGCAAGTCTGTAAGACAGCTCATGAGGGGGCAATTCACTAAAAGAATGTTCGGCAGTGACGTTGAAGGAAGAATTTGCACGCTTGAATATAGGATAGTATATGTGTAGAAGCACACTTGCAGCGATAATCATAAGGCTCAGAAAAAACATAATCAATAAAGTCACAATACAGTGGCTGCGGAGAGATTTGCAATATTCACGTTTCTTGAGCTGTTTCTGTCTATCTCTCTCTCTGTTGGGGTCTAGGGGATACATGTCAGAAAACACGTCTAACCGATTCACCTAGGGGAGGACTTAAACAATTAAACTGTCTGACTTGCTAGACCTCAATTTTTCTTTATACTCCTGCTGTGGAGTTTTCTCTATCAGGGGAAGTTTAGAGTCACTAGAATCTGGACAGTCCTTAGAGGGGGAGGGTGAGTCAGTCTCTGGCAATGCACGAAATTTCTTCATGTGACTCGAGTGCAGCCACCCTTTGCGGCCCTCGACCTTGATTGCAGTCCTCGTGGTGAGAAGTACCAACTTCGGCGCCTGCCACCTGGGCTCCAGCGGACTTTTCCTGTCGAAATTTCTTACAAGTACAATGTCTCCTGGAACAACATCATGCGGTTTCACCTCGGTGTTGTCGGGAAAGGCTGCAGCGACCTGTGAACGACATGATTGTAGTGCAGACATCAAGGAGGCAAGGTAATCTGTCAACATATTACAATCGACATCAGTAATTTTTCTTGGCAAAGGCGTCCCCCACATATTCGGTGGTCTACCAAAGACCACCTCATACGGGGATAGCCCTGTTCTGGAATGTGCGACCATTCTCATATAGAAAAGGGCGACCGGCAAAGCTACGATCCAGTCGACACCCTTCTCCTTACAGATTTTTGCAAGACGAGTTTTCAGGGTCTGATTGTGTCTCTCTACGAGACCTGCTGCTTCAGGATGTCGGACACAGTGGAATTTCCATTGGTAGCCTAGCAGGAGTGATACCTGCTTCATAAGCTCGGACGAGAATGGCTGACCGTTGTCTGAGTACACGACACGGGGCAAACCATATCGAGGGAAGAATTCACGAACCAGCTGCTTGGCAGTGGTCGGAGCAGTGTAATCTGGGACTGGATATGCTTCTGTCCAACGGGAAAGTGCACATACAACTACGAGGACATATTTGAAACCTCGACAACGTTCCATCTGGATATAATCCATCTGGAGGACTTCAAAAGGGTGATCGGGAGGATGAAAACCACCTTGCTCTACGGGAACGCCTTTACCTGGGTTGAACTGACAACAAATCATGCAAGTACGCACTTTCTGTTTGGCTGCTGCTCGTAAGTGTTTATTGAACCAGAGATGTTGAATACTGTCTAACATAGCTTTTTCTCCTAAATGTGCTGGACTGTGTACGGTATTAATGATAACTTGAACCATAGAGCCGGGGAGAAACCATGTGGATTTTCCCTTCGTCATCCATCCTTGATCTGTCTGAGTCCCTCCTAGTTCAATCCATTTCTTGATTTCATCCGGGGTGGCATGTGTCTGTATGTCAATTACATCTAGGGCGGGATCCTTAACGGTCATGCAATGTGTCGGTGTCGAGCCTGTTGTCTTTGTCAGGTCAGTGGTGTGAATCTGATTCTGAGCTGTATGTTTTGCGGTTCGGTCTGCCAGGTCATTACCCTGGGAAATAGTATCTGTAACCTTTGTATGTGCCTTGCACTTCATGATGGATATCGCTGTAGGCAGATGTATTGCATCTAATAGGGTTTGGATGAGGGGACCGTGTTGAATTTTGGCACCGTGAGAAGTCAAAAAACCTCTCTCTCGCCAGAGGACACCGAAGTCGTGAACAACTCCGAATGCATAACGGGAATCTGTGTAGATATTAACTCTCTTATTCTTGGCTTGAATACAGGCTTGTGTCAGAGCGATGAGCTCTGCTGCTTGTGCTGACAGGATGTCAATACAATTTGTTTCTATGATTTCAGTTTCTGTTGTGACTGCGTAGGCGGCCACTAATTCTCCTGTACTTGTTCTCATGCATGAACCATCCACGTAAAGTGTCAGGTCTGGATCTGGTAATGGAGTGTCTGTCAAGTCTTGTCTGGGTTTCGTCGTGATAGTAATGACTTCAATGCAATCATGTGCCAATGGGTCTGTTTCAGTTAATGGCAAAAGTGTAGCAGGATTCAATGTATTACAACGTCTAATCTCTATATGTGGCTGAAATAATGTCAATTCATAACCTGTCAATCTTGCTATAGTCAAGTGTTGAGTCTGTGTTCGATTTAAAAGAACTTCCACGGAGTGTGGAACTTGTACTGTCAATGGATGTCCTAACACTATTGAATCGCTTTGTCTGATTGCTAGGGCTGTTGCTGCAACTGACTTTAAGCACGCAGGCAGAGCCTGGGCTACTGGATCCAATGTACTAGAGAAGTAAGCACACGGTTTGTGTGAACCTGCTTGTTCCTGCGTGAGTACCGACAATGCAGTACCTTCACGTTCTGTGACAAAAAGTGTAAAAGGCTTACTGTAGCATGGTGTCGCTAAAACGGGTGCTTGACATAAGGCTTTCTTTAAGTCGTCAAAAGCTTGTGTATGTTCCTGAGTCCAAGGGAGGACAGTCGAAGACGCTGCCTCCTGAGTTGTTAACTGAATGAGTGGCTTTGCTAGAAATGCACACTGAGGGATCCATTGTCTACAGTAAGAAGTGAGGCCTATAAAAGCCCGCACTTCCTTTTGTGTCCTGGGTGCTGTCATACCTGCAATTAACTGGATGCGATCGGGCGTTAGCTGTCTCCCCCATTTGGACAGCAAGTGACCTAAGTAAACAACTTGCTGAACACAGAATTGCAGCTTCGAAGGGGATACCTTGTGCCCTTTGTCAGCCAGGAAATGTAAAACCGTCAGTGACGCTAGTTCACATTCAGGTTTGCTTCGGGCGGTGATCAGCAGATCATCGACATACTGTAGTAGAGCAGTGTTTTCAGGCATGTGTATACTGTCGAGTTGTCTTTTCAGTGCTTGGCTATAGATGCTGGGGCTTTCTGTGAATCCTTGAGGTGCGCGTGCAAATTTGAAGCTTCGTCCATTTAAACAGAATCCGAAAAGGTATTGGCTTTCCGGATCAATAGGGACACTAAAGAAGGCGTTCTTAAGATCAATAACAGTAAAGAACGTTGCTTCAGAATCAATAGCTGTCAATAGAGATGAAATGTCTGGGACCACAGGGTACTGCGGTACAATGCATTTATTCAATTCGCGCAAGTCAATAACTAATCGGTAAACTGGTGGCGCATTGGGATCTGTACGTTTAAGAATTGGAATGATAGGAGAATTACATAAATTTGAGTTGGTTTCTACAACCACTCCTTGTGCAATGAGCTCCTCAATGATTTTCAGTAAAGCCACTACAGCATCGGGAGGTAATTTGTATTGTCGAATTCGTGGCAAAACAACACCTGGCTTGAGTGTGACTCGATATGGTGTAATGTGCATACAACCTACATCAGTGGGGCCTTGCGCCCATAAATGTGCAGGTACATTCTGTAATCGGGGATCAATATCTCTCAACACATAGTGACCTTTAAAGTCACGTAGAAACAACCGTACTCCTTCCGGAGAACAGCAAATAACAGCTCCTAGAGCTTTCAGAGTCTTGATACCTAACAAGTTTTCTGGACATGACTTTGTGAGCAGTAAATCTGTAGTACGTGTTAATGGACCAACTGCAAGGGGAAGTGGTTGCGATACTTCATTAATAATAGGCTTGCCTGAAAAACCAAGGGAAACATTCTGTGAGCCTGAGAGGGGTGCCCCTGGGACCTCGTCATGACTTATTGTTGTTCGGCTTGCCCCTGTATCAATCAAAAACTTTCTGTCTTTCCCTAATACTTGACTGTGTACATAAGGACCCTCTTGATCTACAGGAACCTCAATAAGAGGCAAGCCAACTTCCCTCTCTAGGCTGTTTCATGTATATCTCTGATAATCGGGATAATCAGTCTGGGCATACTGGTACATCTGCTGTGATGCATGTTGAGTTGCAGCAATCGGTTGGGGTTGTGGCACTGCTACTGTCTGTACTGTCTGTTGGGAGGCTTGCATAGGCTGGATATTCTGTGGTACTTGTTGTTGGACCTGGTCCTGTCTAAGAGGACGCGGTCTCTCTTTAGTTTTTCCAGTAAGTATATTATGTTTCAAAACTGCACAATCGTTTATATAGTGACCTGGCTGTTTGCAATAGTTGCATGTCCCTTTAACGGGAGCTGTTGAATTATTTGGCTGTGTTGTGCCCTTTTTCTGACCGTCAGCTGGAACTGACTGAGCAACTAACATTTTCATTTTCGTGTCTTTCATGCGTCTCTGTTCGTGTTCATGTTCCTCTCTAATTCTGTTCTGGTGATACTGTAACATTTGTAACATTTGTGAAGGCGTATTTGCTTGCCATGTGCTCTCGACTTTCTGTACACAATTCTTAACTTGGGGCAGGGAATTTTCGACTAGCTTTGTTACGAAAAGATGTGGATATGACTCGCTACTTGCTTTCAGGCCACTATTAATACCAAAACATTTCTCAAATCGGGAATAAAAATCGCTAGTGTCTTCATCGGGTTTCTGTTTGCAGGCTGAGATGGCATCCCAGTCCTCCTTTTTAGTTGCTAATAAACGTGGCAATACTTGCACTAACAATCCTGGTAATGCTTTAGATTTGTCCCCAAGCCCTGTTCCTGGGGTACGAGTCTTTTCTTCGTCTTCTAATGCAGCCCAATTTATCTTTTGGTCTCCTACCTCCCAATCTTTTTCTTTGAGTTTCTCGTAAATACCGGAAGGCATTAATACTTTCAATATTTTCATAATGTCGGGGTAGGTATAATCCCCCATAAGTAGCATGTCTCTGATTTCGCGATGGAAACCTGCTGGGTCTTTATCGTGACAGGGTACTAATTTCTTCATTTCTAACAGTTCCATTTTCGTTATGGGCGTGTACACAAACACGCGTCTAAAAGAATTATCAGCATTCTGGACTGGATGCACTTCTCGCAAGGGGTTCTGTCTGTCTATGTAATACATTTTTCTGTCTACGGGTGAAGCTGAAACAAACCGTGTATTCAGAAAAGTATTATACCTGTGTCGATGTTCTAGAATTACTTTAATCAAGTCAGTACCTAGACCTCTCCATTGTGGCGAGAGTAATTCTATTAAAATATCAGGTAAGGGACCTGGATCAGAATGTTGGCCTTTGAATAATGTAATGAGATGCTGAACCATATATATACCAGCTAATTTCTGTTCATCAGGGGAAAGGTTTAAAAAGGTCTGTACTAAACCATCATCACTATATTTATCAGGATCGTCAGTCCATTGTACGGCTGACCTGGCCAGTTCTTGTTCATCCATGGAATTGAGTACGTGGTACCCCATTCGTTGCTGAAGTATTCTATCAGTGGCCTGAAATAGATGTTCAGGGGTCTTTGGATTTGACATAGCAGCTTGAAAGATTCTTTTACTTTCCGGACGTACCGGACGCATTGAATTATTATAGGGTCTTCCTTTACCTACATACGCTATCAGTTCTCTAGCTGGTAATTGTGATTGTCCTGTTGCCGTTTCTGGTGTCTCCTCCTCCCCTGAGGATTCGACCTTGTCTGAATCTATTTCGGTTTCTGGCTGTCTTCTTTCATGTATTTTTATTACTGCATTTCTGATCCTTCGGTACATGTTTTCTATACAACTCTGTTTATCATGTTTCCCGTCTGCTATATTCTGACCCCATCTGTTAAGTGCTCTCATTTCTTCCGGGTCTACACCCGGCCTATCTTGTTCTCGTATTAGGCAGTTTATGAAAAACCGTAATATCTTGGCTTGAGTATCAACTTTCTGGTAAGCCATGGCCTCGCCAATGCTTTCAGGGCCTTCCCCTGTTTGAACAAAATGATATATTCTGTCTAGATGATCAACCATTCCTGGTAGTAACAGTAAAAAGTTTGTAACCCGTCTTAGTCGTACTGATGACAACATCATTCTGTCGTCATTTTTACCGGGTACTGGATCATATCTGCAGTCTGAGAGACGTTCTCTAAATATGTCATAATCGGCTGCTTGAGGTGTACGTTGTTGCGCTAGATCCCTATAAGTCAATCGGTGTGCTGGTGGCGGTGTTTGAAAACCTGTCGCACCTCCCGAGGTGCCAGGACCAAAAGGATTTAATGGGTTTATGATCGGAAGAATAGGTGCAGGAAGGGTTGGGGGAATAGGTGCAGGGGGCGGAACGGGAGAAGGAGTTCGTTGCGGAGGTGGGAGTAGATGATTTCGGGGTGGAGTACCATCAACGGGTAGTGGTTGAGCATGTGGATTTGTATATGCGGGAGCTACGTCATCCAGATAGGAAGAAAGGAATATGTCCTTTGTGGTCTTGTGATGTACTTTAGTCGGGAGTAAGGGAGGGGGCAGATCCTTCGGTATTTCCGGAGTGGCCTTAGGTAAACCCTCGGTCAGCAAAGGATACATACCATTCATAAGAGTGTTTCGTTGTCGGTCTACTTGTTCTGCTTTTACTCGCATCCCCTCCTCAACTAATACGTTTTCTTGCGCTTTGTCTGAATCCTCTTTATGTTTCTCTGCTTTTCTGAGTGCTTTCTCTGTGCGTCTGTGCGATTCTTTACGCCATAGTTCAATGGCATCTTTTTGTGACTGTCTAGCTTTCTTTTTCCATAACGCTTCCTCTACTCTCATGATGCACTCGGCATCCCATGTCCCTGCAGCGGGCCATCTTTGATTCTCTGGTAAATCTTTAGTATAGTCTACCCACAAATCGAGATATAATACAGCATCTAGGCTGTGTTTGTGGTACATAAAGTGCCCTGGGGTGTCCCTAGGTGGAACGGGCACTGCTTCTTCTAGAATCCCTTTTCTAGTTCCTATCTGTCTTAGTTTGGAGAACAGCAGCATGTTTCAGCCGTGCTACTCTGGGCTTGATACTTACTTGAACTTGGACACAACTAATACAGTAAACACAATAATGCAGATCGAACAATCACTCATACCACGACATTAAAACCACATTAAAACATTTTCAAAACGAACAATAATAATTAGAATAAAACTAGCTGACTGCATGATACTGGATGTACTGCTAAACAGTACAGATACACTGCTACAACAGTGCATACCGGATATACTGCTAAACAGTACAGATACACCGCTAAAAACAGTGCATACCGGGTCTGTGTACCCAAACCCGTCTTGACCAGCACAAACTAATGCGCACGTCTAGATGCGTCCCCAGCAACGGTACTCACCGGGAAGCACGGAACAGAAGGCCTCGGAAACTCGACACTGGACTGGACTCGACTGGACTTGGCTCGTGATGTAAGCACTTCGAAACTTCGGAACTGGTGGGCCTCCGGATACCTCGGACTTTGCTCTCTCAGCTAGGCTCTGGTCGGGATCCTCCGCACTCCTCACCGCCTCGTCTGGGTGTCGATCGCAGCCCCAGTCACCTCCGTTGGCCTGAGGGAGATACAGGAAATCCTGCGGGTACGCGTAGTTGTCCGTCAGCGCTGTGGCAGGGGACAGGGCCTGCAACGCACCGCCGGCGCGCGGGGTGGGGGAGGGGTCCCTATTCGGGCGCCAAATTATGTGGTAAATTTTAATTACCTATACGGAATTTATGCGGTAAAGTTCAATAAGAATAACTCAGTTAAAATGAAGAGACAGAGTCCGTGGTATCTGAGGTTTAAAGGGGTTTTATTCCTTAAGAAGGAATTGGTTCGAACCAATGGTAGCATGACCCATCGCCACGAGGGTTCAGGGTGGGAATTGCAATGGACATGTACAATGATTTATTAACAAGCAATTATATATATAGTCATTTCATACAGTAATATTGAATGCAGAAGGCGTAACAGCTGAGAGAAACGAGATAAGAGCAGAAATACGTAACAGGAGGCGTGCACTAGGGCGTACACGGAGGTGTGTGCTAGAAACGCCACATAGGGGTGTCATAAGTGGGTGGATCCCTAGAAGGATCCTGCAGAGTCAGCAAGAAACATGTGGCAGGAATGCGCGCGCAGCAGCATGACGTATGATTGACGTGTAACTGGAGGGTGAAGGGGACTTGACATTTAGCCCTACATGTGGAGACAGAAGTCTGGAGTGTCAGAACAACCTAATCCCAAATCATATCTAATATCTTGTGTTTGAGGAACTGTATTATCTAGAAGGAAAGGTCTCTTGGGCAGAGGCTATTCTATACTGACTGTTAATGCGTGTATATGCAACTGTGTGTCTACGTGTAAAGCAAGGGGCCATGGGCCTACCATGGTAACGGAGGCTATGAATTACTTGCATGGAGACAGAAAAGGCCGGGCCCTTTGCTCTGCAGCTGGGAAGGATGTTTACCTAAACTACTAGACAGGAATGTATTTTTCGAGGAGCGGAGCAGATAATTTGAAGGCTGAATACAGTCTTGGCAGGCCGGCAGGCTGAGCCAGGCACCGCGAGCCGCACAGGGAGTGAGTGAAAGGTCATGGATACAGATGCAGGTTCAGGCTGCAGCTTCCAGAGGCAGAAGGCAGGAGAAAGCTTGAATGGCAGAAAACAAGGCCCAACTCGCCAGGGCCTAGAAAAGACGTGAAAGTGCACCACATAAAGACGTTGGCAAGGCACACTTAGGAACTGAATATCGGACCCATCCATGGTGGATCTGAAAGAAGACATATTAACGTTGGACGCAAATGTATTTGCGTCTTCATAGCTTAATGTGGAGGGAACTTACATGTACGAGAAGCAGGTACATGGAGCCGTTGGGGTCTACGATAGGGGACACAATTGACCATAAAAATTCATATTACCTCAAGTGGATCAATCTATCTACAGGTGTGTGCAGGAGATAGTGGGGCCTATGGAGGATCTGCTCTCGGCCTGTATTGCGGAGTAGTGCGCAAAGCTGGCTCCCGCACCAGTGGGTGCCCCTGCCGGTTCCCAGTCCCCCGGGGAGGGACACCCGCCAGCACCCAAGAAGGTCTGTAGGGACAGTGGCTCGGGGGGTGAACCGGGTGTGGATAAGGACGCCTTCGAACACCTAAGGAGTGCGTTTTTAGCTAAGGTAACTGACCCTGCCCTGGCGTCGCTCCCGGCCCCAAGCCCTTCGGTGCACACGAGGACAACCCCTTCCTCTCCGGGAGGGCTCTCCCCTGCGGACACCGACGACGACGAGGATTCAGTGCGGTATTGGCGCCCGTCTGGTACTTCAACTGAGTTGCCTCAGGTCGCCTCAGGTATGCTGTTCCCGGACGATATCATCCATCCGAGGTCGGCCGCCTGGACGCCGGGCGACAAGGTCGCGAAGTTCGTGGCGGGGCGCCTCCGCAAGTCTTAGAGAAGGAGGCACGTAGTTGCCTGCGGGGAGAATGTCCGCATCCGACACTCGAAGGGAAGGTGGCCATGACTCCGGAACTGGACGGGAAGATGGCCACCTTTATGGCAAAATTTGTGAAGGACCCTCGCAAGGGCATCGACTGCTCTTAGCGGTCGTGCCAGGATAAGCTTCTAGATACCAGACGAAGATCTTAGATATGGCGGAGGAGGCCAAGGCGTCGGGCTCCACAATAGCCCCTGACGTTTTATCTAATTGGGTACAGAGGGCAGTCATTTTCCTGGGCAACGCCAACTGCGCTCTCTCTACTGAACGCCGGCGCTCGCTGCTCATTAAACTTGATCCCAAGTTAGGGGATCTGGCCTCGTCAGAGGCGGGAGCGGTGGCGCAATGCGGCCTGTTTGGCGACCCGTTCATAAAAGAGCTGGGGAAGTGTGTTTCCACCTTTTCCTCCCTAGACAAGGCCCAGTCCACCATCAAGAGGGTGTATCAACAGCGTTTTTCTAGGGGGGCGGTCGTGGTAGGGGCTTCACGATGGCTGTGGCGGTCAGAACCAACCAAATAAGGGACAAGGCGCCGGCAGAGGCCAGTACAACTCCTCGGCCAACTACAACAACTTTTATCCCACCAAAGGCCAACGGTTTCGTGGAAGAGGCGGCTTCAGGAGCGATGCAGGAAACAATAGTTCCCACGGTGAGTGTAATCCCTCCGGACCGAGTGCTAATAGGGGGGCGGTTGGCTTGTTGCCAGGGCGGCCATCACAAGGGACGCCTGGTTTCTTCAGACTGTGCGAGGTTTCCGTATAGAGTTTTGCGATCAGCCCTTCCAGGCGAGCGCGCCTCACCTGATTGTTTTCTCCCAAGAAGATGGGCGGTTGATCGACGAAGAGGTCTCAGAGCTGTTACGCAAAGGGGCCATTTGCCGATCAACGAGACACCCCTTCGGTTTCCTCAGCAATATTTTCCTAGTGGAAAAGACGGACGGGGGCAAGAGGCCCGTTATAAACCTTCAGGAGTTCAACAGCTGGTTGGTATACAACCACTTCAAGATGGAGAGTATTCGACTGCTGAGAGATTTGCTTTTGCACAATGACTGGATGGTCCGGTTGGACCTCAAGGACGCTTATCAGGTGGTTCCCATACACCCGCCCCACCGTCGATTCCTACAGTTTCTCTGGCGGGACAAGATTTTCAAATTCACGGCCCTTCCGTTCGGACTTTCCTCGGCCCCCTGGTGTTTCACCAGCTGCTACGCCTGGCAGTGGAGGTCCTTCGGAGTCAAGGCATTCGGATGATCGTCTATCTGGACGACATTCTGCTTATGGCCCAATGACCAGACAATCTCTCTCTTGCAGGGTCTGGGTTTCATTGTCAACAAGGACAAGTCCGTCTTCACACCCTCCCAAAAGATTGTGTTCCTAGGATTCGTGGTGGACTCGGTGCAGGCGTCTTTGAGCCTTCCTTCTTGGAAGATGGCCAAGATCCGGCACGTGCTTCGACAGACGATCGCCAAGTCTCACACGTCCCTACGACAGATTGCCAGGGTAGTAGGGCTTCTTTCATCCTCGATTCAGGCAATCTTTCCGGGGCCACATCATTATCGGGCCCTGCAGCGCCTCAAGGCTTACCACCTCAGAGGGGCCTGACTTACGTGCAGTTGGTTCCTCTGTCGGAGGCAGTAAAAGGAGAAATGTCCTGGTGGCTCTCCCATATGGAGGCGTGGAACGGTCGGGCAATTTTGGGGTCGGTTCCGGACTTGATAAATAGAGTCGGATGCCAGCAGAACAGGCTGGGGCGCCCGCTGCGGGGATTTTTCCACAGGCGGCGGTTGGTCGTTAGAGGAGCAACAGCTCCATATCAATTGTCTAGAGCTCCTGGCGGGCTCTTTTGCTGTCCGTTGCCGGACCAAGGACTCGGCGAAGTCATGTGTACCTTTACGGATGGACAACATCTCAGCGGTCCGCTATGTCAACCACCTGGGCGGCCCTCGGTCGCGGGCCTTGGCAGATCTGGCTAAGGATTTTTGGGATTACTGCCTAGCCCATCAGGTCTCGGTGACGGCGGAGTACCTCCCAGGCCAGGCCAGGCCAATCAGGTGGCCGATTGGCATTCAAGGTACCTGCGGGATTCAAGTCTCTGGAAGCTGGACACGCAGGTGTTTCACTGGTTAGAGACCATGTGGGGCCCGTTCTCGGTGGATCTGTTTGCGTCCCGCCTCGATTTCCAGTTGCCGAGGTTTTTCAGTTGTAGACCGGATCCCCTGGCGGAGGCAACCGATGCGTTCCTCCAAGACTGGAGTCGGGAAAAGCCCTACGCTTTCCCCCCGTTTTCGATGGTGGTGAGGTCGGCGGCCCATCTTCGCCACCAGAAAGCGGACGTGGTGATGGTGATGCCCTGGTGGAGGTCGCAAGTTTGGTTTCCGGTTCTTCTGGAACTTTCTTGGGATTCTCCAATCCTACTCCCCCGGTTTCCTCGTCTCCTTCTCAATCTGGACGGGGAGCCTCATCACCTCATCATGCAGGATTCTCGCCGCCTCATGGCGTGGTGGCTTTCAGGAGACGCTGGTCACTCCCGGGCCTTTCGGGCTCGGCTGAGTCCTTCTTGTCTAAAGCGTGGGCCGACAGTACAACAAAGAGGTACCACTCGGCTTGGTCCAGATGAGTTTGTTGGTGTCTTCGACGGGACCTGGATCCCCTGGTCGCAGGTGTCGTTCCCATCTTAAACTTCCTAGCGGAGCTGGCGGCGGATGGGCTGGCCTACAGGACCATTAACGCAATGCGTTTGGCGATCTCTGCAGCGCACGAACCGCTGGATGGGGCCCCTGTCGGGGAGCATCCCTTGGTTTGCAGGCTTCTTCGGGGTGTACGTCTTTCTTTATCCCCGGAGCCGAGGTGTTCCGTCTTGTGGGACATGAATGTGGTTTTAAACCTTTTTCTTTCCTGGCAGCACAATCGCTATCTTTCACTGAAAGAGTTATCGGCAAAGCTGGCTATGCTGTTGTGTTTAGTGTCCTGTCGCCGGGTTTCTGATGTGCGTGCCTTGGATATCTCTGCACAGATGTTTTCCCCTAAAGGGGTTACGTTTACTGTGGGGCGCCGTACAAAGTCCGCTACGAGGTCCATCTCGTATCCGGCCTTTGTGGACGTTCCCAAGCTTTGTGTTGTGCAGTGTTTGAAGACATACGAGGACGTGACAGTGGAATTTCGCACTCCGGGCGAGAGGCAACTTTTAATTGCTCTTAGAAAACCCCACAAAGCGGTGTCTTCCCCCACTATCACCCGTTGGGTGCGGTCGGTGCTCCAAGAAGCTGGCATTGATACTAAACAACTTGGAGCTTATTCTGCTAGAAGTGCCATGGCCTCGAAATCTTTCTCCTTGGGAGCACGTTTGGAGGACCTGATGCGTGCGGCGGACTGGTCCTCGGATTCCACTTTCAAGCGGTTTTATTTTAAGCCTGTGGTGGATATTGCAAGTTTGGTGGTTAATCAGCTTTGAACAAGCATAATCTGAAGCCTCTGGTCCTGACATAGAATCGAAATTTGCCTAGCTTAGTAATGGTAAGTTTCAATTCTATTAAGGACACAGAGGCGAGGATTATCCCACCCATACTTCCTGCGAAGATCCCTCACTGTATTGGTGTAAGTAATCAGTTTATCTTTAAATGCAATCATTAAGACTTGTTCTGGTGACGAGTGTTGTTCTTACAGGTTTGGTCTTTTTCCTCTGGCGGAATGGCAACGCTCACGCTGTTGTGTTTTTCCTGCTAGGTAATGATGGAGCAAAGCAAGACCATTGATGATGTGGCGTGTCTCGCGCGAAGAAAGAGGAAGAGACCACAAGATGGACGCCCTACCTTAAGGATTGTGGACACTGTAGAAGGACTATGAACATGGACTGATGGTAAATGGAGTTCCCTGAATGTGTTCTGATTTTTTCTGTTGCTCTTATTAACCCGATGTTGGATATTATGTATATTTTTTTCCATGTTTATTGCTTTTCTGGCTGCTATACAGTGACTTTTGAATAAACAGCGGAGAGAGAAAAGTATAATTCTCGCCTCAGTGTCCCTAATAGAATTGAAACTTACCGTTACTATGCTAGGCAAATTTCGATTCCTCCCACTTAATCAAAATGGGAGGAATTTGAGGTTAGTTTTCACTGCCTGTCACCACCAGTAAATCCCTGGGCGATGGGTCAGACAAATGACCCATCGCCCTAGGAGAGGGCTACAATGCTCCCCTACAATGGCAATGGGAGCATTTTCTATTTTTTCTCTTTTTAGATTTTTTATTTCAATTTTTCAAAATAGGACCTGCACAACATGAGCATGTCAACAGTGTAACAATGCAGCATTACCTCACAGATACAATGCACTACACCCTCGGATCCCTGATCACACATCCTCGGAAGGGGGGCATTCCATCACTTCATATCAGTACAATAAAAAGGAAATTAGGCACATGCCAGCTCAGCCCAGGCTCATAGGTCCTACATAAACTTCCTCTCAATGGCACTTATGCTCACACACTCTCATTACAACTCACCATCTGCATTTAGAGCACTACATACCTGTACTCCAGTTGTTGTGAACCGTCACTATGCCTGTATGCCTGTCCCCCTTCAGAGCCGCATACAAACAGGAGATGAGACCCCTACTAGACCCCGGGTCCAGCATTATGGGGAGCGTTAGCGACTCCGCTGGCCCCGCCGAAAAGTTCATCAAGATCTCCCGGGACAGTGCAGGATAGTTTGACATACTGCAGAAACTGACCCGGCCTCACCTGAAACAACAGGGCAACCTCAACCATCATGATAAAATCGCTGTTCAGGTAGAGCTTCCTTAATCTATGGCAGCCTCCCTCCGTCCATTGTGACATGTTTGTTAGTGATTGTATACACTGAAAGGACTTTGACCATTTAAGTGGGAGCAGTTTAGCATACGAGGGCTTCCCTTCCCACACAGTTGCCTCCTGCAGTACCACATCCCCCCGTCACCCTCGTGCCACTCTTAAGATGCTTGGGAAGGTTGTCCTCCTCCACCGGCCAGGAGCCAGTATTCCCCATTATCTCCTTCCGCGCACCACAGCACAGCATACTGAGGTATTACAGCCATATAATGCACCTGCCGATCAGAGGCCCTCGTCAGAGTTCATTTTCAGGAATTCAAGTTTCACTGTACTCTTCTTGCCTGCTCACACCACGGTTACTTGGATGCTATTCAGTTCTAGGAACTTGGACATCAGTATGTCAGAAAAGGAGTTCTGGAGGACATAGTGGGGCAGAAGGACCATTTCACTCAGTGCCACTCTGTATATTACTGAGAGTGAGAATGTGTTTAAGAATGCAACACGCGGGCACTCTGTTGAGGACCAAGCCCATATTGAGACCAATTGGAAACACTGGGCAGATTTATGACAACTGGGGCATGCCTGCAAATCATCAAACATGTGCCAGATAAGATGTGTCATGCAGGTTTACCCTTGCGTCACCACAGATGCACTGCATTTACAATGCAGCGCATCATGGCGCCAGGATAAACAGATGCGCAACGCATCTCCCGTCGGAAGGGTGGCGCATTGTTGGACGCGCACGGGACTTGTAAATCTGCCCCTTTGTGTCCACATAGTGTGCATGCCCAGAACATCTCTGTCCCAGGACAACTCCGTCTCGGAGAGATCTACTGTCGGGTGTTCCGCCAGTCATGCCAGAGGGAAGAGAATCATCTTATTTTTGTTAATACATAGCCCAGACGCCCAATCAGATTCCTCCATAATTGCCAACATCATCCACACTGAGCGAGCTGGACGGGCCCTAAGACCTGGGGAAGTAACACAGTGCAAATGAACAGAGAGATGCATTATAAGAAAAGAGCTCTGTTGGAGTCTTGGCCCTGAGCTAGCAGTGCATGGTGCTAGTGAGGACAGAGATACATGGCGAGTTCCCTGCTGTGATAGCAGGGCATGTTGTAAATAAGGCCAATAGGTGTCATTAAAGGTTCCCTGCTGTTAGTACTGTATTGTCATGAGTAAATATTCTAATGTCTTCATGCACATTTCCACAAGTAAAACATTTCAAAGGAGGGTCTTGATGTTTCTCAAGAGGTGCACACATGGGAATGAGCTGGACAAATGCAGTTTTATGAAGAACAATCAAGACACCACATAAGGCATATTTACAACGAAGTGACGGAGTGCAGCGTTAGCCTTCCTGGCTTGACCTCACGCTCCGCCGCTTCAGAAACACAGGGCTGCCCCTTATATATAACAATATGGTGCAGCTCTGTGTTTCCGCCTGCGCTGGTGCTAAACTTAGCAGCCTAGCACCAACACAGGCACCCTTGCATCATAGTGGAAGGGTGACTATAGTGCCAGGGCAACTGCGTTGAAGGAAAGATTGTTTGTATGCAGAAAATCTCCCTTCCTGTACATAAGCAATCCTTAAATGATGTTTTGTAACTTTTATGTGTGCTGCTTAATGCAGCACACAAAGAAGTTGAAAAACGTCATTTTTGGGGGGATTTTTGTATGTGCAGGTTCACCTTCCTGCACATACCAATCAATGGCAATTTGCTGTTTCTATGTGTGTCGTACAATGCAGCACACATGGAAACAGCAAAAAACTAGGAGAAATAAAGCATTTCTCCTCGTTTCACCTTTTTAAGATCAGGTTTTCCCTGTTCTTAATTTTGGTGCAGCCTCCTATTTACACCACCCTTGTAAATAGGGGGAAGTGTCAAAATCAATGGGTGTTGCGGTGGAACGCCCACTGCAACACCCATTGCCCTCACCTTTCACAGCAAGAACAGCGTGAAAGGGTACCTTATATTCAAGACAGCGTTAAGCCAAGTTAAGTGGCTTAACGCTGCCTTGTAAATAAGGTGAAGCCCCTATCACCACAACCACGTCACTATAACTGATGTTGAAGTGGCAATAGGGGCTTGTAAATATGCCCCACAGCATACAAGTTACCAAATGTCATGTGTGAGTAGTTCATCCAGTTGAGGTGTCACCTTTTTACTATGTTACTTGTGTTTTGTTTCACCCACAGCTGAAGTTCTAGAAGGCAAAGTTAAAGTCTGGACTGTATGAGCCCCTCACGCCTGATATTGGGAGCCTTTAGGGAAGATGTTGGAGGCCACAGTAGCATGAAAAAGTGTCATATCTTGGTACCTTTCTGCTCTTTGACTCTTACCAGGGTTGTCAATAGTACTGACGTCATTACTGATGAGAAGTCTCAGGAAATTAATTTTCTGGTCTGGTGGGAGTAATAGTGATCTGGGTCACCACCACACCTTGACATGGGTAGGTATTGGGGCAGTTGTACCAAAATTGACCCTGGGTGTGTTCGCTTTTTTATAGCTCCCTGATGGTGGTAGTGGAGGCACCAGCTGCCTGTATGAGAGCTGCCACACAGCGGAGAGCAGGCACTCCTCTTCCTGCATAACTCTCACTGGTCTCGGACTGAGAGGGTGGTCAGGAAGCGACGGGGAGCCCACCCTCAATGGGTTGCCAGTATATGCCCATCCTGAACCACCGCCCCCGGAAGACAACAGGTCACATTTCGACCTCCGTAAAGTTAAGGTAACAACAACTTACCAGAAGCTCTGCTCCTGCTCAGAAGTCTGCTGACAGCACTATTGCATGTCAGTGCCCCAATCACCAAGGCTGCTTATTCTGGAATTCACTTTATACATCTTTAATCGACTACAAAACACTCCCTGTCACTATATTTCACTTCTGCAGTTTCCTGCTTTCTCCATTTTTGAAAGCTTTCTGTCTTCCTGCTTTCAATTCTTTCACCTTTGTTTATTTTTCCCTGTTTTGCTCTCAGAAAATGTCCGATGAGGAAAAACAAGGGGGAGATTTACAATTACTAGCGCATCCCTGCAAATTAGCAGGGATGCGCCAGTTATTGTGCACCGCAGCTCCGCCACCCATGATGCGCCGCATTTACAATGTGGCGCACCATGGGGCAAAAACAGCACAGATGCATCAGGCATCTGTGCCGTAAAAGGTGCGCATTGCTGGAGTTGCATCGCAAGCTCGACGCAGCTCCAGCAATGCTATGGGGGTCCCTATCTGAACAATGCTGTGTCAAGCCTTACGCCAGGGTTTTGATGCAGCATTGGCCTAAAGGTGACTGAGTGAAATCTTGTAGATTTCACTCAGCCACTTTTAGGAGGCGTTCCTGCGCAGGTACTCCCCCCCCCCCTGTGCCGGAACGCCTCCTTATGGCACAGAGCTTTACAACGTGACGCATCTCCCAGATGCGTCACGTTGTTAATACCCCGCACCATGGCGCATCTTTTGCGCCGCCGCTGCATCACAAAAGTGACGCAACGGTGGCACAAAAGAGGCGCAAGGGGCTTGTAAATCTGCCCCTAAGTGTTCCACAAAAATGAATGCTGGTGGGCACAACTGGCAACCACTGGCCCAAATTAAGCACAAGGCAGGGGTACCTGATTGCCGGGAGGTCGGGCACTGTGCATGCCCCTGTGGACTGATGCGGTTAGCATCAGTGCAGTTGTTTTTTTAACTTGCACCCAGGAGCCTGCCTTTGGGAAAGACACTGCTGAGATTACCATAAGGACATATAACTTGTACTTGTAAACCTGAACCCACAACCAGTTCTGAATAAAAAGCTCTGCGGCATGTGGCATCATTACAGATATAGAGAGCCAGTGGAATTATGCAGTGGGGGTCAAATTAAGCAGCAGTATTGACTAAAATGCATTACAAGGTAAATTATGCAACCTATGCAGCACATTTTGTGATAGCAATTTTGTCATTTTTTTCACATGTTAACAGTGTTTCGGCGAAGATTTAATCTTATTAGTATTAGTTTAGCACCCAAATACAGTAATCAGCAATTGAAAGATGACCAGTCAGCTTGTGGGTAGTGACTTCCCCTTCGTAGCAACACAGATGGCGTCGATTTTTGTAACTTTTGATCTGTTTGAGCTAGAAGCAAACTTTTTTGGTTAATATCTTCAGATTATGCAGCAGATGAAGAATCATGTGGCAAATTTTGCAATTCCATATTCATGCAGAAAACGCTGTTGCTGTAGAATTGTATCAATCACCCCCTTCTTCTTCTTCCACGGTTGCTAAAAACCTTGGGATTAAAATTGACAACACCCTTTCACTGAAATCCCAAATTACTGGTCTCACCAGTACTTGTTTTGGTCTGTTAAAAATGCTGCGCAAATTCCTTCCTCTGCTCCCTTTGGTCCACAGGAAGCTGACGGTACAGGCTTTAATTTGTTCCAGGCTCGACTACTCCAATGTCCTCTACCTTGGTTTGCCAGACTACCTTCTGCACAAACTTCAGGTAGTCCAGAATTCCGCGGCAAGGGCCATTTTTGGCCTACCCCGCCATGCTAGGGCATCGGAGTTGCTTCTTTCCCTTCACTGGCTTCCTGTCAGGAAGCGGATCACATTTAAGGCTCTTACATTGGCCCATAAGGCACTCCATTCGGCAGGTGCCTTTTACATTCAGAAACGGCTTTCTCTCTATAAGCCCACTCGATCTCTTAGATCTGAATTTCTTGGCCTGGCAACTGTCCCACCCATTAGGAAAGTCAGGATAGGCGGACGCTCGTTTAAACATCTCGCCCCTAAACTGTGGAACTCCCTTCCCGTCGATCTGCGCCGCATTCCCAATCTGCTGGCCTTTAGAAAGGCCTTGAAAACATGGCTTTACAATCAATAACTGGTATGTCCCCTGTCTCCTTATCTCTCTTTTCAGCCATGGGTCAGAAAGCGCCGGGACACTCCTTGGAGTAGCCGTCCGATATATAAGACACCCATTAACATTAACAATCAATCAATCCAGTTTATTCAATTTAAAAAAAATCACAAGAGTACACAAAACTGATACAAAAACACATACATTTAAAACATTTAAGCCATCTATATAGTACAATAACTTGATAATAATTTAAGAGAGACGGTACACCCAAGTTATAAATACATAAAACAGTACCATTGGAGTTTATACACTATATAGACCAGGACATCTTTTCTTCTTAGGTCGGACAGCAGCAAAAAGAAAACAGGCAATATTAAAAATATCCCATGGATTACTCAACATTTGGAGGTAAAGTAAAGCCGGTTTGGCTAAAGGAATTATAAACGTCCTCCTAATATCGTTGTAATAATCACAGATCATCATGAAATGCAAAGTGTTTTGTACAGAGAAGTTATCGCACTAGCAGGGTTCCGCCTCCTCAGGCTTACACCAGCCCTGGAAATCACCCAGCGCAAAATCAGACTAAAAAAGAACCTAGTGAGGAGCCAACGATGGAAAGGTTTTGTCACCGTTATCAGATAAGGTCCAATTAACAAGGTGGTTTTAGTCAAATAGTGAGCCCTAGCTGATGGTTTCTGTGGCTCCAGCTCTTCCCGTTCCATCATTAGAATGTTCAAAAAATTCATTTTGACCCACTTTACATTCTCCTTACAGATCCTTTCAGGGTATTCAAATAGCTCTGGCCATCCTGTTTTAAAAAGCATGCGTTTAACATATGCCAGCCACTTGATGTCATTGGCTTTATCCAAATTGACGATTTCACGCAGAATCAAATTATTCAGTGTCAATTCTTGATTAAGCCAAGTGTTTAGCCAGCACAAAAGTGGAGCTAAACTCATTATATCCGACACGTAGCCCTGCCCTAATTCCTCGTGAATCGCGTAAATGGAGGTTGATTGAGGGACAGACAGAAGGCTACGGAGGAATCTATTCTCAGCTATCTGAACCCCGGGCGGTTGTTTAAAACCCCAAATAGAGGAGCTGTATGTGGCAATAGCCAAGCACTTTGATCTGTATATTTTGAGGATTGCCTCTACGGGCCTAGCCCCCAAGCGCTGGGCGAACCCTAATAAAGCTGTCATCGATCTAGTGACAGCCAATCTTTTTACTTTATCTTGAAGGTCCCATGAGCCCTGATCGTCGCATAAGACCCCTAAATATGTGAATGAGGTAACCCTGGACACTTCCACTTCATTACAAAAGGATAGCTTCACTTTCCTAGTTTTCTTGACAATTACCATAGTGTGTGACTTCCCATTGTTCACAATCAAATCCAAGGACTGCATATAGGCTCCAAAAGCATCCACAAGCTTCTGGATACCCAACGCGGTAAGTGCTAAAAGGACGGCGTCATCCACGTATAAGAGAACAGGTATTAAATATTCACCTACACGTGGAATATCCAAGCTCGCCTCCTTTAGGGATTTGTCCAAGGCTTTAATATAAAGAGTGAACAATAGGGGCGCCAGTATACACCCTTGGCGAATGCCACGATCAGACTTAAAGACCTGGTGAATCCACCGTCCTGGGATATCCTCACTGATGCATAAAGATTCAGATGGAGATCAGCTAGAAAATAAACTAAACATGGCTCAATGCCCATTTCCATTAAAATATTCCACAGCTTTTACCTGTTAACCAGGTCAAAAGCTGAGGACAGATCCATGAACGCCATGTGCAGAGAACCTTCCTTGGCCACAGTATATTTGCCAATTAGTAAATGCAGGTTGAGGCACTGGTCCATGGTGCTTCTACCCTGTCTGAAGCCATACTGCAACTCAGATAAAGTCTTATTTTCAATGAACCAGTCTGTTATCTTTGCTAAGACTACTTTACCCAGGATTTTGACCGCTGAATCGATCACTGATATCGGTCTATAGCACCGCGGGTCTCCTCTCTGACCTTTTTTAAAAACAGGAATAGTAATAGATTGGCTCCAGGATACGGGGAACCCCTACGTACCAGAGCATTAAAAACATTAGCCAGAATTTTTGACCAAAATTTAGGGTCACTCTTATAAAGATCTGCTGGGACCCCATCGGGTCCAGGAGCTTTATTACTCGAGGTCTCCTTTATTGCATTCTCAATGTCCATCTCACTAAACACAAAAGGGACTGTTCCTAGTCGAGGAGGAAGACTAACAATAACTAACCACCGGAATCATAAATTGCCCCAAAGTGAGCTAGCCACTGCGCCTCTGTGATGTTACATTCCTGAGCATCGTTCCCCACAGAAGAAAAAAAGGGGGCATTTATAATGGACCAAAATTTAGAGCTATCTTTTAAAACTTCTACTGATAGAAGAGCATTCAGAGCCTCTGCCTTAATTTCTACTTTTTGGGAATGCGCTGCTAGCTTATACTGCTTACGATGGCTACCTACCAATAACCTATCTCGGGGTACACTCTTCAATGCTAAAATGAGTAGACGATGGGCTCTCGAGCAGGTATCGTCAAACCACCTAGACCCACGGTTCCCTTTGTGCTTAATGCCAATTGTCAGATCTGCTGCGATCTGGCTACAAATAACCTTGAAGGGTTTAATGACCAGGTGCCTCATTTATGAAAAGTGACGCATCGCTGCGTGAAAACAGCGATGCGTCACTTTTCATTGCACCCTCCTTGCGACACCAATGATGCGTCATATTTACAGTATGATGGATCATTGCGCAAGGAGTTACAGATACGTCAGTATTTCTGACGTGTCTGTATAGCGCAAAGTGACGCATTGTTGGAGTGTGTCACAAAAGTGACCCAACTCCAGCAATGTGTCTTTTCACATGGGGCAAACCCATGTGAAAGGGCCTGCGTCAATCTTACGCCTGCTGTGAGGCAGGCATAAGAAATTGACGCATTTGCGTCCTAGAAGTGGCGCCATGAAATCTTATAGATTTCACGGCGTCACTTCCATGACCATTTCTTGCCTCAAAACGCCCCCCTTGCATACATTATACCTGGCGCAGGCATAATGTGGCGCAGGGGTTTACAAAGTGACGCATCTACCTAGATCGGTCACTTTGTAAATATGGTGCAAAATGGCACATTTTTTACGCTGCTAGTGCGTCACAAAAAGTGATGCACCGGCGGAGTAAAAGTGACGCACAGCCTCATAAATGAGCCCCCAGGTCCTTTGGGTTCGAAGAGTTCGCACATATAGCAAGATTCCCTTCAGCCTTTTTTCAAAGATCCGTAAAAAAAGTATCTGGCATTACTTTTGATCACTTGGGCCTCCTCCCCTGGTCACGTGCTACCAAACAGTTAGCTCCACAATTTTTCCCCCAAGGTCCAAGATACCAAGCCTGCTATCCAGTTCTAAAATAACAGAGTTATGGTCGCTGTTCGATAACACCCTAGCATTATAATAAACTACTCTGTCTAACCACCTGGGGGACAAAAATATATAATCAATAATGATGTCTTTATTGTTAGATCTGAACGTGGGGCACTGCTCTGAGTGGCTGAAAAAGCCAGGTTCAAAAAGATCTGCTTCAGCCAAAAGGTCCTCCAGGGCCTCCCCCCAGTGGGAATGTTCAAAGTGGGGAGTCACCGAATAACTAGGACCCAAGTGATCATCAATACGACAATTTGAATTGCAAGGATGTACATTAAAATCACCCATTAAAAGTACATGGTAATCCGTGGATTGTTTTAATCTATATTCTTCCAAAACAATTTAAGACAACAGAAGTGGTGTTCCTGAAGTCCGATTCCCCAGAGTTATAAAAATTTACCAATAATAACTTTGAATGGTTTTGAATGGTTACTTCTACTGCCAAGCAGTGTGGCGAATCAACCTCTGACATTTTTAAAGAACCCTTTAGTTTAAGCGAAAGGAGGAGCACTAGGCCTCCTATTACTCTTCCCACTGCAGCAGGCCGGGCAGGTTGAAAGAAAGACCTAAACCCATCAACCCAAAAGTTTGCCCCCGTATCCCACTTATCCTGTAGCGCTATTATATCGTGAGTTTTAATAAGATCATGCCATAAGGGGCCCTTTCTTTTTGATCTAAGACCCGCAATATTCCAACTAATAATACTACAGGTTCCTAATGTTTCGCCTCCAGTATCAATATTGACAGGCAACAGTCCCGGCATACCAATCCACCATTAATCTCCCCCCCGAAGCCTCCCCTCTAGTTGCAATACTAGTTAATGTCCCCCCTCTGGATGAGGGTGAGGTAGAAACTTCAGAATCTTTGTTAGCATTTATTAAGAACTGGTGTAATGACAACTGCACGGGAGACAATATGATCTCCTCTAGTATCATTATGGGCAGTTGGGTGGGATGGCTGGGTCATACAAAAAAACACTTGAAGGGAGATTGTCTCATTGTAAATTTCAATAACCCTGCCGAGGCATCACGTCTTCTTCGGGACGCCTCAAACATAAATATTTAGGAAGGTGGCATAAGAGCACTCCCGCTGTTTTTTTTTACCCTCGTCCCAACACTAGTCACAGGCAGCAGAAACCACAACAGGCTTGGAGTAGGAGTGATTTAAAGTGGTCCATCCCAATTACCCCAGTACAACCGGTTAGAGATCAACTACCTAGCTGGATAAACCATAAAATGGGGTTATTACCTAAGCCCCATAATGTATCTAGAAGGGAATCCAGGGAGGTGCTGACTCTACAAAACCGATTCTCCCCTCTGTCCCAGTTGGAAGAGTTAGATTGACTGGATGGCTCGACTAGCTTACCCCCAAATACTTCTCAGAATAAAGCGAGTTATATTGAAGGACTGAGGCAGACGGTTAAAGTCTTAAGCAGGAACATCTCAGGGCTACGTACTAAAAGGGATGACGATGTTTGGTTAAACTTTGTGAAACAGTATGACATTGTAGCCCTTCAAGAGACCTGGGATAGAGAGTGTAAGTTCTGGGTCACAGATTACACATCATACTTTGTTCCTGCCTGTCGCTCGGCGGCAGGGAGAGATAGAGGAGGTTTGATGCTTTTGGTGTCGGTAAATATAGCAGGATCAGCAAAAATGTTAGATTCTACCTCCCCTAACTACCAGAAAGTGGAGGTTAGTCTGACCAATAACGCCACTTTCTTACTAATCAATTTCTATAATTCCATGGTAGGTGAGTGCTCAAATGAGCATCTCCTATCATTGGCAACATTTTTAAAATCATATCTGGAAAGTCAAACCACTTTTGTGTATTATATCTTGATGGGTGATTTTAACGTCCACTTGTGTTACTTAAACTGTCAGTACGAAGATAATGAAGGCCCTCTTAATTCATACCCCCAACATTTTGAACATACCTCAAAGGGGGAAGCCCTGGAGGATCTCCTTTCGTCCACTGATCTGTATGAAACTGGGTTCTTTAATAGGAATGACCGGGTGGTAACATATAGAGCCAAGGAGTGTGAATCAATCATAGATTATATATTCATATCCCCGGGCCTCTTAGGTTATGTAACTTTTTATAATGCCGTACCCTCTACGTTCAGCGACCATAATCCAGTGGTAATGGAGCTGGATTATGGTATTTCCTTTTTTAACAAAATGACCACCACAAAAGCTGTAATTGAGGTTAAACCTAAAGATCAAGGGAGGAGGTTAAAGTGGAATAAAGTCATTCCAGATGAATTTTTTAATACTATTAGCTCGAAAGTGGGTGCAGAACTTAATATATGCTCTGACCCCTTAAGTCAGGGGGGGGGACGTAATTGCTTCTTATGGAGCAATTTGTCTCCAAGTGGCAAAAGAACTCACAGTTAAAAACCGGCAGAAATTAACTCCTGTAAAGGGCCTGTTCGACCGAAACTGCTCTAGAGCTCATAACCTGCTCATGCGGGCCCTCAAAAAGATTCCTCGGGGACAACTTTCAAGTCATGCAGTTATGGAAAGCTTACAAATCCACAGTGCAGGCTCGCAAAAATGAAATTAAAAAGGACGCCTGGGCAGCACTGATGGACAAGGCAACAATGAGGGATAGTTCCAAATTTTGGGCCATAGTTAATAACCCACTGTTTACTGGTGTAGAGAATGGTATTTTAGAAATCAATATCTCAGAAAAGGACTGGTTAAACCATTTTGAGACAATTTATGGAAGTAATTTAGAGCTTGAAACTTTTGAGGGCCCTCCCATTAACCCGACCTGGCTGCCACTGTCATTCTTTAATGAGGAGGTAGAGATGGCGATAGAGGGTACAGCTGGCCTTAAGGCCCCTGGCCCCGATGGTGTGCCCTCCGATTTGTATAATGCTAATCCCAAATATTGGGCCAAAATACTAACAAAAGTTTTTAACACATCAGCAGTAACTGGGTCCCCAGCAATATGGTCCTGCTCAACTATCATTCCTATGTTTAAAAAGGGCCAAAGGGGGGACCCCAGATGTTATAGGCCAATATCCCTACTACATTCTTCTATCAAAATCCTAGGGAAAGTTATCTTAGCGAAAATAACAGACTGGGTTGTAAAGAATGACATTTTAAAAAACGCCCAATATGGTTTTAGAGCTGGAAGAGGCACGGAGGATCAGTGCCTCAATTTACATTTAATTATAAACAAATACACGGTGGCAGCCAAAGGATCAATCTACCTGGGTTTCATGGATTTGTCCACGGCCTTTGATCTAGTCAATAGGTCAAGGCTGTGAACCATACTCCTGGACCTAGGGTTGGACTGTCCACTGGTGTATTTCTTGGCTGAGCTACACAGTATGCGACAATAAGAATGACACAGGAGGGGAAATGCACGGCTAGGTTTAAATCAGGCAGAGGGGTGCACCAAGGGTGCATCCTGGCCCCTATGCTATTTACCTTATATATTAATTCCCTGGAACACTCACTGGTAAAGGCATCCCCTGATATTCCGTATATGGGAGGAACGCCCATCCCAGTACTCCTATACGCGGATGATGCCGTTTTTTTGGCATGGACACCTCTTGGGCTATAAAGACTATTAAATTCCGTTGGCGAATTTATGAAATCCCTGGATCTAGTAATTAATAACAGAAAATCACACGTTATGTCACTAGGCTCTAGTAAATACAGCACCAAAACCTTCTATTGTAATGATTGTGCGATCTCCAGAGTGAAAGTATTTACGTACCTGGGAGTTGTGTTCGACAACAGAGGTACTTGGGTCCCACAACTTACCACCAAAGTTAATGCGGTGAGAAGATCTTCTGCTGCAATCTGAGGTTTTGCTAAGCGGTTAGGGGGGAAACCGTGTGAAGCAATTCTATCCATTTACAAAGCAAAGTCCATCTCAATTGCAAGATATGGGGCTGGCATATGGGGGTACAAACAACCTGAGCCTATCCAGAAAGAGGAAAATAAATTCCTCCGCACCCTCTTAGCTCTCCCCCAATCAACAGCTACCTTTGCGGTCCACCAAGAGCTAGCGATGGGCTATATCTCAGACATTATAAGCATGGCCCCTATTCAACTATGGATAAAAACATGGTTGAATCCTAAACTCACTCTGAATCATGAGATTATAAGGGACTGCATGAAACTAGAGAAAGCAAAGGAAATCCAGTGGCTGTCTTTTATTAAAACAACTACCAGGGAACTGGGGCGCCCGGAGATCTTTACAAACCCAGAGCGTCTGTTAAAAGCTAATATAAACTGGGTTAAAATTAATTTTACTAAGCTTAGAGAGCAGGAGCGAGAATATGTGCAACTAAATAAACCTATGGTTAGGGCACATTTCCTTCTAATCTCGTCTCTATCTATTCAACCATACCTTAGTACCATAACGGTCCCTTTTCATCAATGGGTGATAACAAAATTCAGATTTAATCAAATTCATCTGTTTTTATCTGATCCTAAAGGGTGGTGTAGGTCTGAGGATGCGGTCCCTTATAAATGTGATGGCCATTCACCCCAAGACACAATGCACTTTACATTATTTTGTCCCTTTTACAATGCAGGTAGGAAAAAGTTTATTCTCCCACTTTTAAAAGATAAGGGATACTTACAAACTAAGCCAGCTCTACTTGACCTGCATTTAATGGAACTCCCCGTGATCATGTTTGGTGTTGCAAATTTCCTTGTGGTATCTAGTCGCTGCAGGAAAGGTAGACTGGCGAATGCGATACAATAGTGCCATAGTATCTGTTTTTTTTAAGTAATAATGAACTGATGATTTTAATGTGGTATCCATTTCTTAATTTGTTTTTATTGTAAACTGATTTTGGCATTATTTATTATTGTATGGTATACTTTTATGATTTTTACTAATCGAATAAAGTGCTTTTGACTGTGACTTTGACTTTGACAGTACCCTCCGGCCATGAGCAGCATTACCACCCACCTTTTTGATCAGTCAATCATACTCATCAAGTTGTGCTAGAGGAAGGAATCTATTTGAGAGGTGTAAGTCCCCCTGAGCCATCTGCGACAGACAATGGACCAGATGTGAAGGTACGCTTGACTCCCTAATTTTGTTCTCTAAACCACGCACAGCACTTCTTCTAATGGGGGAGCTCGCTAAGGGCTGAGGACATCCCCTAATATGCCCCCGTTGCTTAATCCCATACCTTTATAGGGTTTTTTACAGGGGGGTAGATGAAACCAAAGGAAGTGCCCTAATGACACCCATACACAGTGGAGGAATCTCAAAACAATCTGTCTGCGACACCCCGTTTATTAAAATTGACTATGATAAAATCACTAGGGGCCTGTTTGAGCCCTCTTCCAACCCAAGACACCCTTCTTGCCAAGACGCCCGCGGGCATTCGTGCGCTCTACAAGTCCTATAATCAAATCAAATCCTAATAATATGTGTTGAGATCTCAGATTGGCCTGTACAATATTGATCACACCAATGTTTTGATTTTCTGATAAGGGCCATCATTGATTCACTGTCAGGGTCCCTAACAGGAGGTACCCCAACAAGAACCGCAACCAAGGGGGTGGCTTCAGGTGGAAGATTAATTCTACCGCCTTTATGGCTTACATTATTAGTTTGGGATGTACACTTCTCAGTACCTGTCACCAACATGCCAGTAGATGATAAATTATCTGCGCTACCAATATTTAGACATGACTTCGCTGGATTTAGGTTTCCCCCCCACTTCAACATCAAAAACATATTTTACCCCTGTTTCTACAGGTAAATGTAGTTGATTACCTAGATCTTTCTCTTGGGGGTTAATACTTCTCGCTACAGGGGGATTAGGTAACAAACCTACTTTAGGAATAACTTCAGTAGGAGCTTTGTGTCCATTAAAAAGGAGTCCAACCTCTCACATTTCTTCTTGAGGTCCCCAACACATGTGTTAAGAGTGTTAATAACATCTTTGGCGATACCCATTATTATGGACTCAAACCGCTCACTAAAAATCTCCTCTATCAGCGTCCGAAGAGTCAGTTCAAAGTTTCCATCCAGCTCAAACGGCGGTTTAGAGAAACCTTTTTTTACACACCTTTTCCGTTCACCAGTTTTCCTGTTAAAGCCCTTTTTTTCACCTCGGGAGCCCCCTTTAATCCCGCTATAGGTCTGGCTGTAACACAAGGGAGAATCCACAACAGTAATCTCTGGCAAAACAGTCTCAGGGATTTTAGCTTCACTTCTTGCGCTTGAGGCATTAATCAGAATCGCAGGTTCCAATGGTACGGGGGCAGATAATTTATGTTCAACTGCCACCTGCCCCTCCCCACAGGTTTGACTTGTGCCCAGCCCCAGCTCTTTTTTCAGCATTAGCAATCTCTTTATTCAGGGCTCCCACAGCCAAAGTCAAATATAAAATTATTGAGGGAGTCTTTCTGGCTACTTTGGCCTCTAGACCCTCCAATTCCACATTACCCACATGTTTGCGCTTACCCATTTGGCAGATGCTAGGGGGGGCAGCCTCTGTCAGGCGCGGACGGGCCCACTCGTGTGCGTCCTGCACTGTGGGAGGGTCGCGCCCAGTTAAGAGGGCCTCTGGCGCCCTCCGGTGATGTCACAGGCCTGCACCACGCAGGGCCTCCTGGGTAGTGTAGGCAACAGCCCAGCCATTCTCCCTATGGCTGTTTTTAACGGCGGCACGGGGAAAGTTCCCGCTGGCCCCAAGTGAGACGCAGCAGATGCGGGCTAGAGGGTAAGTGATGGCCGTTCCCCTCACGGCAGACTCTGACTGTGTGTGAGCGCGATTGTATCAATCTAGTGGTCATGCATATATAGACTGTTCCTTTGTTAAGTCTTCTGATGCTGTAAAGCTGTGATACTCCAAGTACGGCCCAGGTGCCGCATGCAGCCCTCCTGACCATTACAGGCAGCCCCCTGAGCAGCAGCAGCACTGGGCTGATGTTTACTCAACTCAGCACTAACATTTAAAAAATGTTAAATATACAGCAAACACTTATTTAAAGATTAATTGCAGTAAAACAAAAGGAAGTAACAAGGCCCTTAGCTTTAGGAACACCTTAATATTTTAAGACAGCAAACATGTAAAAATAGATAGTCTTTTCAAAATTCAAAAAGTGTATATCATTGACCAGTAGAACCATTTCACCTAAGTAAATCAAATTATAGCAGAACCTTCAGAAGTATTTTTTCAAGTGATGATTTTCAAAGATGAATTTAGAAACGTTCATGCTCCCCCCCCCCCCAACCCTGACAACAATGCCATTAGTGATTACATCCAAGCACAGGAGATGTTTTTGTACAGATCGCATCCTGAAGTCATGTATTTCGAGGACCTTTTATATGTGATAATGAAAAAAAGGAGTGTAATTGAAATAAAACAGTTGTCCAGGGTCACACAATTTGGTCAAGTGGAGAAGCCGGGATTCATCCCAGGTTTTCTGGTTTCACATTGTGCAATTGATTTCAGCAACTAGATATACATGCTTCACTTCCCCTACACCCCTACACCCACTTTACACCCCATCACCCGCACTGGCATCAGTGCGGCCCTTGGTCACACCAAAAACCAACCTTTGCGGCCCACGGTAAAATGTTGGTGAGTACCCATGCTGTAAATAATGTGTTTTCAACATTAACGCTATATTATTTCAATCATCTGTTTCTTTGTGAAAGGACTTGCTTGTTTTACTGTCAGAACCTACAATTTATCAAATGGTTTGCAAATACTTAAGTGTTTTTTGGTCAAAGTCAAATAAACTTCTCATAATGGATGAAATAATAGATTTTTAGATTGTTAAACTATTATTTTGTTTTGTGTCTACCTTATAAAAGTGATACAAAGCGAGACGTCGGGAAAACAGGTGCTAATATGCGCTAATGCATGTTAGCACCCACTTGTAAATGGGGCAATAGTTTTATCTCTGCTTTTTTGTCTTTTAAAGCCAAAATAGCAGAGATAAGGCCCTTGTTGATATGCCCCCAAGATTCTAAGTTCAAGGGAATTACAGCAATCCTTCACAAAGGACAGGCTCCTGGGTGTAAGTGATGGGTTATGCATGCTAATGGTAACTACAGCTGGGCCCTTCCCAAAGGAGAAGCTCTTTGGCAAAGTTAACAATTATATGTTTGACAATAATTGTAGCGAGCCCTTCAGAAAGGTTCTTTCTTGTGTGTAAGTTATATGTTCTGAAGGTACCTGCAGCGGACCCTTCACAAAGGACATGCTACAAGGTGAATGCTAAAAGTTATATATCCTGACAATAATTGCAGCAAGCCTTTCACAAAGGACAGTCTCTTGGGTTCAAGTCACAACTTGTTTGTACTACGGTAACCCTAGCAAAGCCCTTCACAAACAACAAGTATTTCTGACTGACTGACAGGTTCCTGGGTGTAACTTACAAGTTCTATGTGCAGAATTTAACCACAGCAGGTCCCTTGCAAAGGACAGGCCCCTGTGTGTAAGTTATACATAGGAGACATTCACTTCTGTCTGTAAGTTGCATGGTATATGTTCTGAGGGTGACAGCAGTGTAGCTCTTCAGGAAGGACAAGCTCCTGGGTGAAGATTTTGATGTATATGTTCTACAGTAACTGCAGAAGGGCCCTTCACAAAGTACAGGCTCTTAGGTGTGAGTTACATGTTATATGTCCTGACAGTAATTGCAGCGGGACCCTTCACACCGGGCTGACACTTGTGTGTAAGTTCCAACTTATGAGTACTGATGGTAAACACACCAGGGCAATTCACAAAAAACTAGGGGCATTATTTATGAGGCCTTGCGTCAGTTTTGCGCTTCTGATGCGCCGCTTTTTGTGATGCATCGGCGGCGTAAAACATGCATCCTGTTGCGCACTATTTACAAAGTGACCCATCTAAGAAGATGCGTCACTTTGTAAACCTCTGCGCTACATCATACCCGCGTCAGGTATAATGTATGCAGGGGGGGCGTCCCCCCGCAAAAAGCCTTGTAGAAGTGACGCAGTGAAATCTATGAGATTTCACTGCGTCACTTCTAGGACGCGGTTGCGTCAAAATCTTGCACCTGCCTCGCAGCAGGCGTAGGACTTATGCAGGCCCTTTCACATGGGGCTTGCCCCAATGTGAAAGGACGCATTGCTGGAGTTGCGTCACTTTTGTGACACACTCCAGCAATGCGTCACTTTTGCGCTTACAGATATGTCAGAAATACTGACGTATCTGTAACTCCTTGTGACATGATGGTCATACATCAAATATGACGCATCAGGTATGTCGCAAGAAGTGCACACTGAGAAGTGACGCATCGCTGCTTTCACGCAGCGATGCGTCATTTCTCATAAATGAGGCCCTAGCTTCGGAGTGTAAGTTACAAGTTATATGACCTGAGGGCAATGGCAGCAACATCCCTGACAAAGAACAGGCTTCTGGGTGAAAATTACGCTATTTGTCTGAGGGTACTAAATTGCTGGATTTATGCGTCAGGGAAGGGCAAAATATTCGGCAGTGTTAACTAAATTATGCGTCAAGAAAAGGTGAATTATACAACAAAATTGGGCACAGCCTTCACCTCATTAGTACAAGTTTAACAACCAAATATAGCCATAACCAACTGAAAGATGGCCAGTCAACTTTTGGAAGGGACCTTCCACAGCACAGGAACACATAGCACCAAACTTTAGTATCTTTTGATCTGTTTGAGGTAGAACATTTTTTTGTTGTTAAAATTTGCAGATAATGCTGCAGATGATGAGTTATGGGGTAAATGAGGCAAATCTATAATTACACTGAAAATGCCATGGCAGCATAATTGCATAATTGCGGTGGTCCTGCACATAGGCGCTCTTCACAATGGACAGCCTCCTGGGTGCAGGCTAGCAACTCTCATAGGGCTAAAAGGGCTTCAGACTCCCCCCGCCATTATGTGTCTCAGCCGGGGCCGCTGCAGCTCGAGTTGCTGTGGGCGCGCTGGGGAGTGTCGGGAGTATTGTCTTCAGCACGCCCAAGTTTTTCACAGGTCTTTAAAGACTATTTGCATATTTACATACCTTTGTAAACTGGTTATTGAAGCTTAGTCTTTCTTTCTGGTCCCAGTACTGCCTAGACCCCCACTCTGCCTATTCCTTACATTTGACATTTTCTGCCGTAGTGTGTGAATGCATTTCATGAAAAGAAATATAAAGGCGGGTTGCTAAAAGAAAAATGCCAGCCATGTGTTGTTCAAAGAGCCTGCAAAGGCCTTGTCTTGACATTAAGTAGGGTTATAAATAAAAAGTATGGGCCTTATTTATGAGGCCTTGTTACAGTTTTGCTTACGTTGTGTCACTTTTTGTGATGCATCGGCGGCATAAAACATGCCCCTGTTCCGAGAGTCACTGTATCCCCGTGTGTGGCTGCACCCCCTACGTCACGGGGCGGAGAAGGGCAGAGAGCGCCCGCGAGGTCCTTGTGATAACATTGTTCACAGCCTCGAGCCGCCAGCAGCCCGAGGCGGTGTACGAGGCTGGAACAATTCTAAATTCATTTTAA
Organism: Lissotriton vulgaris; assembly: GCF_964263255.1. Taxonomy (NCBI): domain Eukaryota; kingdom Metazoa; phylum Chordata; class Amphibia; order Caudata; family Salamandridae; genus Lissotriton; species Lissotriton vulgaris. The sequence goes on from NC_141695.1 coordinate 299,676,108, forward strand.
TTAATGCCATGTTAATCACCATCTATGATGGAGATTCGATTACAGCAGGAAAGGGAGAGGGGTCTGAGAAGAAGTCCGAGTGAGGCCGATCAGATTGACCGATAGCAAGGAAAGGCTAAAGAATTAAGGACACTTACTGGGGATACGCTGAGAGCTGTCAGAAATGGAATTTGTTTAACACGTACATTTTAAATAAATATGTAGCAGCTTTAATGCGGGGCAAAACCGGCCTGCAGGTGGGGGGTACGGAGACGGGCTGTGTACAGAGGTCGGCACAAGGACCCCGCGGGCGCTTTCTGCCCGAGACGTGAGCCATGTTCGAATAGAGCATGCGCAATGATGATGACACGGAATTATGGTGGGCGTGGTACTACGTAATCGGCCGTAATATGCGCATGCGTACGCATGCGCAAAACAGGGGGGGCCACTGCCTCACGGGGGGCAGCGGATTATGGAACACCCCCTGTTGCGGCCTATTTACAAAGTGATGCATCTAAGCAGATGCGTCACTTTGTAATCCCCTGCGCTACATTATACCTGCGTCAGGTATAATGTATGCAGGATGGGCGTTCCCACGTTAGTAAGCCTCGTAGAAGTGACGCAGTGAAATCTATGAGATTTCACTGCGCCATTTCTAGGACACAAATGCATCAATATCGTTCGGATGCCACACAGCAGGTGTAAGACTGATGCAGGCCTTTCACATGGTGCTTGCCCCATGTGAAAGGACACATTGCTGGAGTTGCGTCACTTTTGTGACACGCTCCAGCAATGCTTCACTTTTGCGCCTACAGATACATCAGAAATACTGACGTATCTGTAACTACTTGCAACATGATGCGTCATATAGTAAATATGACGCATCCATCATGTCACAAGGAGGGCGCCCTGAGAAGTGATGCATCGTTGCTTCACGCAGCGATGCATCACTTCTCATAAATGAGGCCCTCTGTATTCATTTGTAGTGTGACTTTTCTCTCTTTGTTTCCTTTAATTATCAGTCATGGATCATGCAGGCAACCCTAGAACACAATTAAAAGTGTTTTCTAGTTATATTTGCTGTTCGATTTATACACAGATAAGTGCTGAAAATAGGGCTTTAGGTGACTGCTTATTTTTGTACTGTCTGGGACATCAAAATAATGGAGGTGGCAACCCAAATCATAAGAATGAGAACTTTGTTGCAGGATCATCACATTATTTCCTCCACCCTCGATCCCTGATTAATGCCATAATAGCAATAGTTTACCTTATATCTGAAACCCTACGCCACTGCCAATAACATGCTGAGTTACTTCAAGTGTCTGGGTATGAACCCGGCATTCAGACAAATCACTCCTTATTCTCGCCCTTCACTTTCACGATCACAATGTGCTCACTCTGCTCACCATGCACTCACTCCATTCACCCTGCTCACCCTGCACTCACAGTAATCACTCTGCGCTCACAATGCACTTGCCCTGTACCTCATCATGCAGTCACATGAACACACTACTCACCCTGCTCTAATGTGACACTTCACTCACCTGTCCTCCTCACTGCTCAATCTGCAATCTTACTCAAACAAGCCCACCACTAACCATGCATTCATTTGTCCCTCTCTGCACTTACATCCGCACCCAAATTCATATGGTCACCTCACTCACCCTGCAGACACTCCTCTTACCTTACTCTCACACTGTCATATTGCTCACCGTGCACTCGCATGGGTACTCCTGCCACCCACACAGCGCAGAGGATTAATGTGCCTGCTACAAAGAACGTGCACCATGCAGATCACAGAACTGAGTGTGAGAAAACTATGAGTAGCGCTATAAAGTAAGCATGGGCATAATACTATGCTACTCTAACGGAGCATGCAAAGTTTGTCCTAATATGCACTTTGCAAATTGCACGTAGTATAGTACCAATATTGTGCTTACTCACGCATAGCAGCTAAATCAACAACATCATGAGATGCTTTAACTCCTTTAGTGCTGGCCATGATCAGCGCACGTCGTGTGCACTACCTCAGTAGTGCTGCGCACGTCTGTTGAACGTCGCAGCCCGCCCGAGCAAAAGAACGTTCCACACCAAAAGAACATTCCAGTCGCAGCCCGCCGCGCAAAAGAACATTCCACACCAAAAGAACATTCAGCGCAGTGTAACATTTAAAAATACAAATTTACATGCTTAAAGGAATATAATCAATCCACAAGAGTGAAATTTTACAAGTAAAAGATTAGGCAATGAGAGAGCTGATGATTTTGGGGTCCTCTCTAACCTAGGGGGAGGACCAAGCAGATGCCTTGAATAGAAGTAGCATAAACAAAAACCATATTTTGTTGAACTTCAGTTCGTGGTCCCATCCTCTTAGGACCACCCCAAGCACAGTTATTGGCAAAAAAACAATCCCAGCTAAAGGCTGTGCAAAGCATTATGGGACAAGATTAACAGTGGGCAGTGACTATTATAGTATCCAATAACAAAATAATTCTACAAAGAGCTGCAGTTCACCTAGTCGTTACTAGATGTCCCTGACGAGTCAAATGCAAAGCATTGAAATTATTCTTACATCAAGCTGCAGTTCCACTAGTCGTTACTAGACGTCCCTCACGAGTCAAATGCAAAACCATTGAAACCCTTTCATCAAGCATTTGGATTTGACTCGTGAGGGACATCTAGTAACCACCAGTTGAACTGCAGCTCTTTGTAGAATTATTTTGATATTGGATACTGTATAATATTCACTGCCCACTGCTAATCTCAACCCATAATGCTTTGCAGGGCCTTTGGTTTGGAATGTTATTTTGCCAATAACTGTGCTTGGGGTGGTCCTAAGAGGATGGGACCACAACCAAATCATTCAATAAGATGTGCTTTTTTGTTTTCAAGGCATCTGTTTAGTACTCCCCCTAGGTTAAGGAGGATCCCAAAATCATCACCTCTCTCACTGCTTGCTAAATTTTAAGTACTCTTGTGTGAAGATTCTATATGCACTTTAGTGTGCAAAAATAGAGATACTTTTTATATCATGATTAGTACTGTACAAGATGCTGTTTGCAATTATGTCACAGTGCAGACAAGTTCACAGTGTTATCAACTATGCTTCGCAGACTAGTCAAGTTCAAAGTATAGAGTAGTGTTCCTATGCAAATTATGTCCAGGCTTATTATAATGAAACAAATGTTTGTTAGAAAGGTGCTATAGAAAGATGAGGTGCATTGTTGGTGAGTGATAGTGAGGGATTTCATGGAGAAGAAGGAAATGGGGAGAGGATGCTGAAATAATAGACTTTTGCACCTTGTGCGACCAGTTCTAGGGCCGGCCAGTTTGGGTCTAGTTGTGCTTCGCCTGGCTCTAAGTTTTAAGTTATATGTCCTGAGGATAACAGCAGCCGATTCCCTCACAAAGGACAGGCTCCTGGGTGTAAGTTATAGTCCTGACTGTAACTGTGGTAGGCCCTTCAGAAAAAGGCAGGCTCCTGGGTGTAAATGTTCTGACGGTAAGAGCAGCATGCTCCTTGACAAATGGCCCAGGTCCACAATCCACACACCCTGCTGCTCATCATGTAACGTAGAATTTGATAACATACCTAGCACACTTATTTTTTTTCACTTGAATAATATGACTTTCATTGCTTCTCCTTCTATATGTGTGTCAAACTCTTCATGTTTGTTCTTCTACTATGGAGAAACATCCTTTGCAACGCGGGTGTTACAACACAACTACCATTACAACGCATGGCATTACAATGCATATGCTTTTACCACGCATGCCTTTACAACGAGTGTCGTTGTAAAGGCATTAATGGTAAAGACATCAGGGGCATATTAGCAAGGCCTTCATCACCGCTTTAGCAGCACTTTTTGCCGTTAAAGCGGCAATTGTTTTATCGCCCTATCAGCAAGCTGTCGCTAACAGGTGTTAGCAACAGCTTCCTAGTGATAGTGCCCGGTTTTCCTATCGCCTTGCATGCCTGAGATAATTATCGCTAATGACATGCAAGGTAGGCGTTCCCAACTAAAAGCAACTGAAAACAGTTGCTGACATAACTTCCCCCTATTAGCAACGCAGGCCAAGCGTTAAAAAAACTTGCGCTAACCGCGATTATTGCTGGATTTTAACACCTGCTAAAATCCTGACTTAGCTATTGTTTTCTATGGGAGGTGGATTCCACGGCTGTAACCTCACCTGACTATTAGCGACCTTTTTTTCCTTAGCAATGGAAATTCATCGCTGGAATTCCTGTGTTAGTGATGGATGATCGCCGTTATCGCTGGTTTGGGTTTTGGGGTGTTGAGAAATAGGTTTTGGGGTGCCAAGGTTAATTTTAGGGTTCTGGGCGGATTTTGGCTTTGGGGTGCCAAGGGTAATTTTAAGATTTAGGGTGGGTTTGGGGTTTGGGGTAGCAAGGGTAATTTTAAGGCTCATGGTGTGTTTGGGTTTTGGGGTGCACATGTTAATTTCAGGGTTCAGGGTGTTTTTTGGTTTTACGGTGCAAGGGTTAATTTTTGGGTCCAGGGTGGGTATGGGTTTTGGGGTGTCAGGGGTAATTTTAGAGTTCAGGCTGGGTTTGGGTTTTATGGTGCAAGGGTTAATATTGGGGTTTAGGGTGGGTTTGGGTTTTGGGGTGTCAGGGGTAATTTTAGGGTTCAGGCTGTGTTTGGGTTTTGGGGTGCAAGGGTTAATTTTAAAGTTCAGGGTGGGTATAGGTTTTGGGGTGTCAGGTAATTTTATGGTTCAGGGTGGGTTTGGATTTCGGGGTACCAAGGGTAATTTTAGGGTTCAGGGCTTTATTGGGTTTTGGGGTGCAAGTGTTAATTTTAGGGTTCAGTGTGTGTTTGGGTTTTGTGCGGCAAGAGTTCATTTTGGGTTCATGGTGGGTATGTGTTTTGGGTTATCAGGGGTAATTTTAGGGTTCAGGGTGGGTTTTGGGGTGCAAGGGTTAATTTTAGGGATCAGGGTGTGTTTGAGCTCTGGGGTGCAAGGGTTAATTTTGGGGTTCAGTGTGGGTATGCATTTTGGGGTGTCAAGAGTAATTTTAGGTTTCAGGGTTGGTTTGGGATGTCAGGGGTAATTTTAGGGTTCAGGGTGTATTTGGGTTTTGGGGTGCAAGGGTTAATTTTAGAGTTCAGGGTGTGTTTGGGTTTTGGGGTGCAAGGGTTAATTTTGGGGTTCAGGGTGGGTTTGAGTTTTGGGGTGCTAAGGGTAATTTGTGGGTTCAGGGTGGGTTTGGGGTGTCAGGGGTAATTTTAGGGTTCAGGGTGGGTTTGGGTTTTGAGATGCCAAGGTTAATTTTAGGGTTCAGGGTATTCCTGGGTTTTGGTGTGCAGGGGTTAATTTTAGGGCTCAGGGTGTGTTTGAGTTTTGGGGTGAAAAGGTTAATTTTGGGGTCCAGTGTCGGTAAGGGTTTTGGGGAGTCCAGGGTAATTTTAGGGTTCAGGGCGTTACTGGGTTTTTGGGGTGCCTGGAGTAATTTTGGGGTTCAGGGTGGGTTTGAGTTTTGAGGTGTCACGGGTAATTTTAGTGTTCAGAGTGGGTTTGGGTTTTGAGATGCCAAGAGTAAATTTAGAGTTCAGGGTACTCCTGGGTTTTGGGTTGCAAGGGTTAATTTTAGGGTGCAAGAGTGTGTTTGAGTTTGGGGGTGCAAGTGTTAATTTTGGGGTTCAGTGTGGGTATGGGTTTTGGGGTGTCAAGGGTAATTTTGGGGTTCAGGCAGGGTGGGTTTGGGATGCCAGGGGCAATTTTAGGGTTCAGTGTTTGTTTGGGTTTTGGGGTGCAAGGGTTAATTTTACGGTTCAGGGTGGGTTGGGGTTTTTGTGGTGCCAGGGGTAATTTTGGGGTTCAGGGTTGGTTTGAGTTTGGGGGTGATAAGGATAATTTTAGGGTTCAGGGTGGGTATGGGTTTTGGGGTGCCAGGGGTAATTTTAGGGTTCAAGTTGAGTATGGGTTTTAGGGTGGAAAGGGTTATTTTAGGGTTTAGGGGTATCGTTATTGGGGTGCTATGGGTAAGTTTAGGATTGTAGGGGGCTATGGGTACTGGGGTTTTAAGGGTAATTTTAGTGTTTTTGGAGGTATGGTATTGGTATACAAAGGGTAATTTTAGGGGCAGATTTGCAAGGACTGGTGCATACCTGCATATCAGCAGGGGTGCACCAGGTAAGATGCATCATGCAAGTTTACCCTTGCGCCTCCACAGATGTGCCGCATTTACAATGCGGCGCATCGTGGCGCAAGGATAAACAGATGTGTGACGCATCTGATGGCGTAAGGGCGGCACATTGCTGGAGTCGTGTCGCAAGCGCGACGCAACGCCAGCAATGTTCAAGGGCTGCCCATACCAAACATGCTGCGTCATGCCTTATGCCTGCTTCAAGCAGGCTCAGGGTTTTGATGCAGCGGCATTGGAAAAGTGACTCAATGAAATCTTGTATATTTCACTGCGTCACTTTTCCAAGGCTTTTTCTGATGGATCGGCCACCCTGCATACATTAAACCTGACACAGGTTTCATGTGGCGCAGGGCTTCACAAAGTGACTCTTCTCCCTAGATGCGTCACATTGTAAATCCGTCGTAGCATGGCTCTAGCTTTACACTGCTGCTGTGTCACAGAAGTGACACAAAAGTGGCACACAGGGCTTGTAAATCTGCCCTTCAGTGTTTTAGTGGGGTACAATATATATATATATATATATATATATATATATATATATATATGTATATATATATATATATATACATATATTTTACCTACTGGCGGTCGCCAGTAGGTAGTTATAGTTAGGATTTTTTTCAATGCAAAATCTCAAAATTCTATTTGGAAAAACTTTGGCGCCGGTTGACGAATCTGCCTCAAAATTTCCTCAAAATGGCCTCGCGGAGCTCCGGTCATTCCCTGAAAGTTTGGGGGGGGGATTCGTCAAGCGGGGTTCGAGATAAAAGGGGGTCCCAAAACGCGTTTTCCCCATATTAATTTCCATAGGGCAGTCAACCTCACTTTTAGCCCGAACGGCTGAATGGATTTGCACCAAACTTGGCAAAACTGTAGGGACTGGTAGCCCGATGTGCCTTTGCTATGTCTCAAGATATGTGCTCCAGTGGATTTTGAGTAATTTAGGTTAAAAAAAATATATATATCTGTAAGCGCGCCTCGGTACGCGCTCCGGGGAGCGCACCGGGCGCGCTACGCGACTTCCGCACAGAAAGCTGATTGGCTCTCGGGTGTCTGTAAACATTCTAAACAGTCCGGAGCGGCCGCCATCTTGTGTCTCGGTAGGATCGAGACACAAGAGGTGGCCAAAACAAAGGGGGAATTGACCATAAGGGGGGCAGAGTAGACCTACCCTGACCCCCTAGGTTTGATGAGGGGGCTATAAAAGGGCCCCGCGGGGCAAAAAAAATATTTTTATTTTTTTTCGATTTTTGCGGGGGGAACGCCCGGTACGCGCACCGGGGGGCGGACTGGGGAGCGTACCATGGGGAAAAAAGAATGAGAGACTTTTCTAAAATGGTATGTTTATTAATTGCTCTTTTTGATGTTTTTTTTTTTATTTAAGTACCAACATAAAGGTACAAATGCAGCATCTAACATTTATTATACACCGTCTCCTTTGTAGATATCTTTCATGTTGTTACAGAAGTTATTGTTGAATATGGAATTCATACCATAGTCTGTCAGGAAAGCAGAAACAACATGGAGGCAGGAGATGACAAAGAGATGTTAAATACACATTGGAGATAATATAGTGGGAGAAAAGAAGTAACTATGAGCAAACTTACTATGTAACACAAAAAAGTTGCACAGTATACTATAAGTCTGACTTTACATTATAATAAATTTGGTACTAGTTTAAGAATTACATATAAAAATGAATAATGTCTGAAACAATTTTAGAATTATTAAATATAAATTTATTTTTCAGATTCTTTTTCCAAATTTAACAGAACTTCTAATATTTGATTGTCGGAAATGTCCTCATTTTGAATCAGGAAATCTACTGATTGTACAAATTGAAGTAGTTCATAGTCCCGTGATTCATCCATGAATTCTAAGTTATCATTTGGTTCAATAACTTTTTCATTGTTGCTCTCCAGAACAATTTTGAAGGAAATGTTTTGCTCTCCTTCCATTTTCGTGCTGTAATTTGCATTTAAAAAAAATATATCAGTAGAGATAGGGCACTGTTGAGTTTAAGTTTAGACAGGTAGTTTGGATTTTTAAACAGTGATTGTATCTTTGGGCAGTGTATGGTATCAGACTGGAAGTAGAAATATAAAAAAGTGTATGTGATAAAGTAACAACACTGGGAATGGGTATAAGGGGGCATGGTAGACACTCCCTGACCCCCTAGGTTTCCTGAGGGGGTCTTAGGAGGCCTATATAGGTAAGCGAACGGAGCTCTTACTGTTGGGAATGGGTATAAGGGGGCATGGTAGACACTCCCTGACCCCCTAGGTTTCCTGAGGGGGTCTTAGGAGGCCTATATAGGTAAGCGAACGGAGCGCTTACCATTGGGAATGGGTATAAGGGGGCATGGTAGACACTTCCTGACCCCCTAGGTTTCCTGAGGGGGTCTTAGGAGGCCTATATAGGTAAGCGAACAGAGCGCTTACCGGTGCGCGCACCGGGAAGCGCACCAAAGTGAAAAAAAGTATGTAAGAGTTTAAAAAATGTTAGCACATTTTTATTATTGGAAGGTAGTTCTGAAAAGAACTTTATTTTTTATTTTTGTTGTTTTATATTTTTTTATTTTTCTGAATTTTTTTTGTTTTTTTGGGTTTTTATGAACTTCTTTTTTTTTTAGGGAAGAAAAAAAAATCTGGGAATTAACAGTGGCTCAACAGGAGCAAAAAAAAAAAAAAAAAGCTACTGCTTTCTTTTTTTGCTGCAGGGAAATACTTAGTTGCCCGTAGGTGATGGTCTTTCCACAATAAATGCAGACCATCTTATATCCACCAAATTTCTTTTGTATGTTTGGCACCATTTCGCGCCCTTCTGGTGCTGCAAAAGAAATTTCGCCTGTGGAGGTGCTGGCCTGATGATCTCTCTTCTTCTGAACCATGTCCGGTACCTCAGCCTGTGCCAAATTGTTAAGATGCCATCTCTCCATGTGCCGGATCATTGTATAATTCCCAAAGGAATACTTTTTATTTGGGTTGCCCCTGGAGAGGACTTTGTCGCAAATCAAACAGGTGACATGTTGGGCATTCACTTTTTTTTGCCCAGCAGGAATGGAGAAGTACTCCCATATAAAATGCACTTTCACATGCCTTTCCCTAGGTTCTTCCCGCAAGAATCTCCTAGGCTGTTCTTCCTCATCATCTTCTTCCTCCTCTTCTTTAACTCCTGGAAGGATCTGGGGTGGTGGACCTTCCTTTCTGGGTGGTGGTGGTGGTGGTGGCGATGCACCGGCTGCAGCTACTACTGAAGCCATTTCTCTGCTCACAAATAGCTCTTGCTCTCTCAAAGAAGAAAGTAAGAATGAGGAAAAAAGGAGGGGGCTTTCATCATTTGGAGAAAAAAAAAGTTGAGAACCAATAAAAAGTGTTATTTTCAGGTCACATGTGTGATGTCACTGACCATGTCATGAGTGATGTAATATGTGATGTCATCAGCAGTGCATTACACGCGCAAGTTATAGTGAGTCCAACTAACTATAACGTGGGAATTTCAATGGTTTTATGTCAGTAAAATTTCCAGGTAACTATAACTGGTGTGAAACCTATGTTTTTTTCAGTGAATTTAATAGGTTTTTTAAATGCTAATTCCTAACTATAACTGGTGTGAAACCTATGGTTTTTTCAGTGAATATATATATACTTACCTTAAGCATTTTTACCAAGTGTATGCCTTTACCATACATGTCTTTGCGTTGTAATGGCACAAGTGGTAAAGGCATATGCATAGTAAACTTTTAAGATACAATAGCAACACATTGCAACAACACTTGCGTTGTAACAACCGTGTTGTAATTGCATGCGATGTAATAGCATGCGATGTATCATCATATATTCTCTACTATGTCCATAAAAAAACAAAGACCAGTCTAGTGTGTTTAGAATCTTCCACAACCAATCTGTGGTTGACAACGGCTCTTTTGAGACATTTTCTTCCATGAACTTAGGAAGTAAGCCAAATGCATTCATAAGCACACAAGGTCATGCTTCTGCCTGCCTCGTGAGGGGAACCTTCAAAAAGAAAGTTTTTTCATTTGCTGCTAAACAGAGACTTAACACAGTCCGACTGGCGACATGTTCCTGTGGGGTACATAATTTTCTATTGTCTTCTCAGGAGGATACCCTGAGGCTGTTTTACAACACTAGTGTGAAAAGGGCATTGCCACACAACTCCTTCAAGGTGTTCTAATAATTGAATAATAAACAAGGCCATTGACCCCCTGCAAAGGTGTGAAATTGTTCCCAGGGATTGAAAATGTATGCTAATGTGCCTTTAGGAAAAAATACGAGCACTTGAAAGACGCGCTTATTTCAAAGCGTAATAACCACACTCCACGCTGTTACTTGAAGGGTAAAAGGCAATTTTATTAGGACAAGGTTGCCATAGTTCACATTCAACAACAAAACCATGAATGCAATTATATAACTTTTATCATAACCATAACTCTTTCTCCCAATCCCTCCTGAAACCGTCTCACCTGTTTCGCTCCTCACCATTCACTCTGCAACCTCCTCCATACCCCCTTTCTCATTCACTGCCCTCCAAAACATCATCTCTTGACTTTCTTCTGTTGCTCCATGCATCTTGCGCCCACCATCAGTCACCTGTGTACCTCCCCACCCCTGAGGAGTGGCTCCGCCCATAAGTGACTCACACCCCTCCAAAATCTTGCTACCCTAGTGACTTACAACCTGTCCTAAACTGGCATGCTTGAGCCCTTACCCACACCCTTCTCTTACCACCTGTAGGGTGGGTGTGTGGACTAACTTTTTTTCTGCCCCACCCAGTGGTGCTAGTTGTCAGGAAAGAGGCTGGAACTTCCTCTCCTGACACCTTCATAGCCCAAAACGTTCTCCTTTGAACCCCCCTCCCACCTTGTCCTTCCGGCCGGCGGGAAGTACCCCGGGGCAAGACTGGTCTGCAACACTTTCTTCCCCCTGGGGCCGGCATTACAAACCAACAGCAAATTACAATAAACACTGAAGAAAAATCTGTGTGGTGCGCTCAATTAAAACAAAATTATCAATTAAATAGATTAAACATGCTGCAATTGTCATTATTGTCATGGTGCACACTGTTGTAATAGGTGTGATTCGTAGAGGTACTATTGATTAAAAAAAGTACTTTGTGCACACAGTACCAAAAGATATTATCATAAGCGCAGAAACATTATAGCCCCTACAGACCCGGACTTTTGATCACATTTCTTTATTGTTGAAAAAAGATTATTTACATGTGTGTTGAAGCCTAAACACTCCACAATGAAGAGTTTTCTAACTGCTTCCCTTCCACAGTTGCCATCAGGACATGTACCAAGTAATCTACTTACACCCAGATGGCTGTCCTATGGGAAGGGCCCATTGTGCTTTCTGTCAAGACATGTAATTTGTAACCTCCACCCTGACGCCTGTCTTCAGTGAGTGTCCAGTCTGCGGCTACCGTTAGAACATATAATTATTCATTTAGCCCAAGAGCTTGTCTTTTAGGAAGGGCCTGCTGCAGTTACCGCCAGTTTGCATAACCCATAACTTATACAGAGGAGCCTGTACTTATTTAAAGTACACACAATTGATGGACGGAATGCAGAACAAATCAAAAAATCCACCCCCAGTCAAGAGACCTCTGTTAAATCCATCATTCTTTTGCTCACCATGCCACCCCAGTTCAGACCTGGCCATATGCAAATCAGTCTTGACCCTGTGCCTCATGGGAACATTCCAGCCTGAACAACCAAGCCAAGTCCTCCCTGGACCAGAAACAAGCATTTTAGGACAGGTTTTGAGGTTACACCCCTCTTCAGGCATGATAGCTTGATTCCAGTGGCACAGTGAGCCCAGGACCCAGGTCTGGGTATAACTGGCGCACTTAGGGCGAGAGAGCAAAAGAGACATGTTGGACTTGGCCCTTTTTGCAGTGTCATCCTGAACTTTTTGCCTGTCTCCTGTATTTTGTCTGACCTGTTTTTGTTGGTTTTATGACTCTGGGCCCTTTAACACTGTTGATCAGTGCTAAAGTGCATATGCTCTCCTTATTGTAAATTAATGTATGGATTAGTGATTCCATGATTGGCTGATTTGGTTTACTTGTCAGACCCTAGTACAGTGCACTGAGTGTGCCCAGGGCTTGTAAATCCAAATGCTGCTAGTGGGATTGCAGCACTGGTTGTGCCACCTACAGAAGCAGCTTGTAAAAGTGTGTCTAAGGCCTGCCATTGCAGAGCCTGTGTACAGTCTGTTACTGCCATGCTGACAGGGCAAGTGCACCCACTTGCCAGTCCCTAAACCTTCCCTTTTCTTCATTTCAGACAACCCTATGGTAGGCCCAAGGGCAGGGTGCATTGTAAGAATAAGGTAGGACATGCCCTGGTATATGTGGCATGTCCTAATAGTGAATTACAGCCATTTTCGTGTTTCACTATTGCAAGGCTACCTATTCTACATAGGCCAGAATGGGCAGTTAGATTATTACATTTTATAATCCTAACTGACTCAGGGAACATGGTATAAATTCGAGTTTAGTATGCCTGAACTCAGAATGATAAAATACATCTTTTAGTGAAGTTGGTTTTAACATTCTGTGTTCAAAAATGCCACTTTTAGAAAGTAGGTATTTTCTTGTCTAATTATCCAAGCCTGCCTCTGCTAGGTTGTGTATTCCTTGTCTGGAGTTTGAGTGACAGGGCTGGGGGATTCCAGGAGACAGGGTGAGTCCGCCCAGTGGTGAATAGAGAGATCTGCTTCTAGAGGGGAGGGAGGAGTTGCACCTGGGACCTGAATAGGATTGTGCCTGCCCCCCACAGTGCTGGCTCCACCCCCTGTGGTGCGCCTAATGTTGCTGCCCTGCACTGTGAAAGGAGTGTAGGAATCCTGTCAGCAGAGTGCTCCAGGTCTGTGCTTTCCCTCCACAATGCTGGCCCCACCTCCTGTGCGGCGTCTGATGTTTTTGCCCTGCTCTGTGAAAGGAAAGAATGAGTCTTGTCAACAGAGTGCTCCAGAACTGGTTTGGACTGGGCAAATGCCCGTCTGCCCTCAGAGAACAAAGGATTTTGAGGCATAAATATTGGGACCCTGATCCCAAGAAATTAGATCACTTTTGGACTACAAAAAGAAACCTTTGCTGACGAGAAGAACCTGAAGAAACTGAGGAGAGACTATCCCTAAGCTGAAGTGCTGCTTGGGGGATTGGCCTGCAGTGGTTGCCTGACTGCCAAAGAAAGGAGAAAGAACTTTGTGTGCTTTATTTTCAACTTGTGAAGGATCTCCAAGGGCTTGTAACAGAGCTTGACTTCAAACCCCAGCTCCCCAGAGTTCTTTGGAAGTGCCTACTGCTGTTTTTGGGCCTTCCGACGGACTGCGTGTCGAAAGGAGCTGGAAGTGCGAATCAAGAGGAAGAAGCGTGTCGCCATCGCAGCCATAGCTGACGCATTGCACCGCATCGAGAGAAGCATCTCGCAACGAAGAGGAAGCGTGTCTCCATAGCTGCTACTGCCGTTGCATCTTGGATGTCACTGCTGTAGTTGTCGCACTGCACCGCTTCGAGAGAAGTGTCTCGCAATGAGGAAGAAGTGTGTCACCGTTGATGCTGCTGCTGCCGTTGCATCTTGGATGTCACCGCTGTATTTGTCGCATTGTGCGGAAACATCTCGCAAACGTTGGAGTAGAGTGCTGCAGCAGAGGCTGTTGCCGTCGCATCGCTGAACAAGGATGTCGCCGCTGCAGTTGAAGCATCGAACTGAGACTTCTTGCATCATTGGAGAAGTGTGCCACATCTGGAAGATCTTAACGTCTTTATTTCTTTGCACCGGTTCTTTGCCGCATTTTTACCGCTGCAACACTTTTGTTGTGGAAGCGTCACGCATTGAAAGGTACGTTGACTTAAAGTGTCACATCTTAAGAACTGAACTGAAATAAGCTAAAACTACCATTATAAGTATAGTATTGTGGATTTTTGTCATTTGTGGTCTTGTGTGAAGTCTATATAAAGAATACATATTTTTAATACACAACTGTGTGGTGTCCATCTGTAGTGTTGTCACTGGGTTACTGTATGTGGTCACAAATGCTTTACACACTGCCTCTGAGATGAGCCTGTCTGCCCATGCCAAGCTACCAAGGGGGTGAGCAGGGGTTATTTTAGGAGTCTACCCCTTACCCTGACTAGAGGCAAGGGTCCTTATTTGTCACAAGAACCTACCCGTGCCAACTAGAGACCCCAAATCTAACAACATACAATTGATGGACGGAATGCAGAACAAATCAAAACATTCACCCCGAGCACTGTTCCCAGGAACGCGCGCGGCAGCGCGCGCGCGCACTTCCCTACCCCCGAGCGCGCAGTCCCATAAGTGGAGCGCGCACAGAGGGCACAGAGGGCACATCCCGCGAAAGTATTAGCGGCGCCGCCGCTTTTAAAAGGCGCGCGCCACGAAAAAACGGGCCTTTCCTGATTGCGGAGGACAGCGGCGGAAGTGACCACTTTGGAGTGATTGAACTCGGGAGCAGAGATAAGTGTGCTAATGTGGCCACTTGCTGTCTTTTGTTTTTGCTGCCCTGTAGTGCACGCACTGTTGATGTTATATTCTTTTATATGTAAAACGAGGCTGTGGGCAGATTGAGTGCTTTAGTTAAACTATCCATGTTAATCGCAGCTTGTGAAGGGGCTGCGATTAACATGGATAGTTTAACAAAAGCACTCAATCTGCCCGCAGCCCCGCTTTACTTACACAACAGATGGAAGAACCATTTCCGAAGATAGCACGCTTTTTCCCCATTGGACTGCTATTTGTTTTTTAAACGCAACATTATCTTACGGTGTGCTTCTATTGCAGCATGCATCTGCTTTATATTCTCCCGTTCTGTCAAATGGGCGACTTCCTGATTTTTCAGTGGTTAGACTCGGACTGCTGCGTTTTATTGAGCCGGCGTCCGGGCTTAAGTCTGCTGGGAGTTCCTGGTGACCCCTTGAACGATGTATTTGCTGTTACAGTTAGAACCATTTACAGCAATGGCAGCTTTGGCGATGAAGCGTGAAGGCCCTCAGTTCATCATTGAAGCTGCAGTGCGAGGCAATGCTGCAGTTTTGGACAATTGCAGGACACCTGTATCTGCCTTGTCGGGGGCTACAGCAAGAATTCTGGGTCTGATTGGCCTGTGCTGCTTTGTCTTTATTTCCTGGCTTCATTCCTCCCAGTGGTTAATTTGTAAAAAAGAAGTGCCGGGCTATTATCAGAAGGCAGTTTCGACCGGCAAATTTCTCCTATCAGCACTGCCTAACACATTGCCAAAAAACCCTACAAGTGGGATGGGGGAAGTGGCATAAGGGCCGGAGCTGCCGAATTTTGAGCTGGGGAATCAGGTTCGAGCCTCGGCCTGGACTCAACATCCTGTGATTCTGGGCGAATCACTTAATCAACCTGTGCTCACCAAAAATGAATGATTAGATGCTGTTGTTCAGCCAGCTCATATTAAGCACAACCAGGAGGTCGAACACAGCAGAAGGAAACAGACTAAACATTATTCCTAATTGATCTGCGCATTCATTCGAGGCTAAGAGGAAGATTAGATATGTTTGTGCTACGTTATTCTACATACTGAACATCATCCACATGTGCTTCCTCTTTTTTCTGTTTTTTTTTTGTTTTAGCTCAGCTCGATGTTCAGAATACAATACAAGTTTTGCCTGTTTCACGATTTGGGTTTTAACTTGTGGCGATGGTACTGATTTCACTCAAATTTCACTAGACTGCAGGTTAGCAAGAGATGAAACCAGGAATTCACACGTGTTGTGGGGATCTTGTTGACTTCCAGCGACAGTAAACACTTCAGTGTGTTTCTAGAATGGATCGAAGTTTGGCAGGTATGAAATGTGTGAGACCTCAAAGTGTCAGTGAAATTAGAGTCACTCTTGCGCCTGTCTCGTCCTATCAGATAAATACGTAACATTAGTCTATGTTCATCCACTTTATAGAATACATAAACCAAAACTGGAGTGAGGTTTAAAACGGAGCTCCTACAGAATACGCCACTTATGCATATATGGTGCCAAGTTACCAGGAATGCTATTCCCTCCCCGTGCCCCACTCCTACCAAAGTTACTGATAGCAGGGGTGTACGTACCTCGCTGAAATGAGGAATTACAAGGGGGGGTCAAGATTTCAGGACCTGATTTACTACTTTCTTCCATTACTTTCATCTGAACATTTCACTGCTTTCACCTGCTGAAGTGTCCTTGTGAACTGCTCCTGATCTCGTAACGGGGCCCAAAGATGTGTCATGGGTGTGTTAAACTTAAAGTGAAATGTTTATGCCACAAGGGAGAGGGAGCAGGAGTGGCTGCCCGTTTACAATAGGGCAGTATCCTGGTTCATCAACAGCTCACACCCGGAGGTCCTGGTCACACACTACTACCAGCAGCATCATGTTAAATCACTACTTACTGGGACAGCCTTTTAGTTTTATTTCATCAGAGGCCTGCTGCGCAACACGCTGCTCGCTTCATGACATCCGTTGAAAATCGCTGCAGCTGCGCAGTATGCCTGGGCGGGCTGCAGCGAGCACAGTGATCCCATTGGTCCAACTCAGGACACACACTTGACGATTTGTAAAGTAGGAACGAGGCGGGCTAAATGTATAGTTTGCAACTAAGGGGTCATCATTGGTAGCGTGTGATTTATGATAAGGCAGGGACCCTGGCAGTTTCTAAGCGTGTGCCTTCATAAGGCGGGCTGCTGTGATGCAATATCAGCTCTTCACCGGTGTGCACCGGCACAAATTAAGCACTACTTTCTTTACTTTTGGTGCTAAAATCTGGCCGGCGGTGGAACAAATATTTCAAATCCCAAAGACCACTCTTCACCGGAGGGCTTGTTGGAGGCCTATTCACTTATGTCCTTTTCTGGACTTTCTTGTATGGCATGGTGCATGTCTATTAAAGCGATAAATCCTCTGAAATGTTTTTAATGAAATTTGAGGACTATTACTCAATTAATTTAATCGACAGACCAATACTCCTTATTAATTTCTAATTGTTTGTCTTCTTGTGTAATAGTTTGCATTTGGCCATGCTGCTGGAGAATGTAGGCATGAAATGAAAGTTGAAGGCGTTTCAGTTTGTAACATAGGAAATGTAGGCCCTTACCCTACATTCACAGCATACCACATCTGTGGATCTGAAAGATGTCCAGCAATGGTTAAAGGAAAATCTAGATTGGTGACAGCCGGGGCATTCAGCTATGTAGGAGCCTGTGGTAGAGCGAAAGGCTGTACTGTTTACAGAGCTCTGTTCTCCATCGCCAGTGGCGCACACACTTTATATATCCTACATGTTAAGCTTGGTATGTGGCTTTCTAGGTTTTTCTCTAATCTTCTATTAAGGGCATCAGAGTGTGCTGCCTTATGGTTCCAAAGGCATCATAAAGATTGTGTTTCCAACAGCAAATCATAGCAGCGCTCCCCTAATCTCATTGCCGCATGGCTCCAGGCTGCAGTAAATAAATGTAAAATTACAATGATGGCCCGCTGCTAATTGCCGGGGAGTGACTGGTGCAGCTGGCAGGTCTGTACTTTGAAGAGGCGGGCAGCTAGGGCAGCCCACCGAAGTAAACCCGATTTGCAGTGTCTCTGATCACAGCCTTTTTTTGTTTGAATATTTTTATTAGCATTTCTTAAACAATGACATTCATAATTGGTACACAGAGTGTTTAGAAACAGTTGCGATACATCAATAAGGAAATTGCAAGTCAGTCATCACCATTCCATTTCGTGTTCGTGATTGTTCCATCTAGCGACGATTCGCTCTTAATTTTCGGAAATCTAAGTGTGCGTCGCTTAGACGTTGCGGGGAGTCTAATGAGGCCTCATGCGGCCTGTTTCTTGTCTTCGAGTGTGTGCGTCAGTATCCGCGTCCGGGCCAGGTGAGCGAGGGTTACAATTATGTGCTGAGCAGTGGATCTGGTTGTGTTTCTCAGTGTGACGTTCCCCCGGGTGCTTCTAGTTGTCAATTCCTCATATGGAGATTTCGCAATGGGAGACGTATCAACAGTGATAGCACCCTATCACCAATTACAGAGTCATTATGTTAACAGTGGGGTGAGAAGATTCAGGGAAGGAAGGAGGGGAAGGTCGAGAATTATCTTCCTATAGGCATAGTAAGTGGGGAAGAGGTAAGTGCAACTGGGGAGGGGTCCAAAAAACTGTTAAAATGAGGTGCATGCATTAGTTTCGGTTGTGCGTGTGCGTGGAGAGTGTAGGTATGGGGGCATGGGGAAGGTCGTAGTCAGTGACGGAGATGTTGGTCTCATCTGGCTCGTGGGACTGGCCTACCTCCTGAATGGGAAAGTTGACCTTGATAGAGTGTATCAGCACTGGAAAAATGGCAAGGATCGCCGTGAGAAGCAACCCTGTCACCCATCTAGTGATGCCACTTGACATGTCTGAACGGCTCTCTCCCACAGTCCATGTTTGCCTGGATGTCTAAGTTTTACAAACTATCTCTGGTGGGATAGCCCAACATTACTCAGCATCTCTCACGTCAAATTGTAAATATGTTATATGATTTTGTAACTTATTGTGTACATGTGATATTGTATAGGCTCTCAATATTTCCCCACCCAATGAACAGTGCTCCAGTTAAGAATATTCAGTAAAATCTAATGATGGTACCACCACTGGAGTCTTGTGCTTTTCTAAGCCTGAAGTGTACTTGTCTGTGTAACTAATTCATGTAATGGCGTGTTTATCCAATTTGCAAACCGACCTTAAGACCCTTAACGTGGCGCTGTATGTGTGAAAATGCACCATATTTTCACTTTTTTAAGTAAATATTTAGAGTGATATTTGGCATGGCACACGCATGTTGTCTGGTTCTTGGCGCACATAGCCATGGTTGAAGCGCACAGAGACCCTCCACTGCCGCACACAGAGGAAAAAAATTAGAGGGAACATTGACCCCGAGTCAAGAGATCTGGGTTAAATTTCTCATTCTTTTGCTCACCATGCCACCCCAGTTTAGACCTGGCCATATGCAAATCAGTTTTGACCCTGTGCCTCATGGGAACAGTCCAGCCTAAACTGCCAAGCCAGGTCCTCCCTGGACCAGAAACAAGCATCCTAGTACCGGTTTCGGGGTTTCAGCCCTCTTCAGCCAGAATAGCTTGATTCCAGTGGCACAGTGAGCCCAGGACCCAAGTTTGGGCATACCTGGTGCACTTAGGGCCAGAAAGTAAAAGCCACACAATTGATGGAGAGAATGCAGAACAAATCAAAACATTTACTCCCAGTCAAGAGATCTGGGTTAAATCCATTCATCTTTTGCTCACCATGCCACCCCAGTTTAGACCTGGCCATATGCGTGAGTTCCGTGCTCTCCATGCAACAGGAATCAAGCGATCCTAGCTGAAGAGGGGTGAAACCCTGAAACCGATCCTAGGATGCTTGTTTCCAGTCGAGGAGGAACCTGGCTTGGCAGTTCGGGCTGGACTGTTCCCACGAGGCACAGAATCAAGACTGATTTGCATATGGCTGGGTTCAAATTTGAATGGCATGGTGAGCAAAAAAAGGATGGATACAGGCCCAGATCTCTGTACTAGGGTGAATGTATGACATTGTTCTGCATTCTGTCCATCAACTGTTGTTTTTGCATTTTCACTTTTT
Organism: Lissotriton vulgaris; assembly: GCF_964263255.1. Classification (NCBI taxonomy): domain Eukaryota; kingdom Metazoa; phylum Chordata; class Amphibia; order Caudata; family Salamandridae; genus Lissotriton; species Lissotriton vulgaris. Next base: position 299,695,917 of record NC_141695.1, read on the forward strand.
AAAGGCCCCACTCTGGTCACCGTAAGAACATATTACTTATAACCTACAATCAGGCGCTTGTCCTTTGTGTGGCCCCATCGTGATCACTGCCTTGATGTATAACCTGTAATTTATACTCAGCAGCCTGTCTCTTGTTAAGGGCCCCAGTTGCAGTTACACCTAGGTCATTTGGCATTCAACTTACACACAGAAGCCTTTCCTATGTGAAGGGCCCCACCTTGGGTTAGCACCAGGATGCATAACGTGTAATTTACGCCCAGGAGTCTGTCCTGAGAAATCCATTGACGTTACTGTTGAGACATATATTGTTAAACATGAAGCCACAACCATTTCTTGTATGAAAGACTCTGCTGCACTTGGCATCATTACATTTCTAGCACCACCAACTCCACCACTGTTTCCACCACTGCCTTAACCACCTCCGCCATGAACATCTCAACATTATCACTGCCATCATTACAAAAGCCACCATTATGACTACCATCTCCATTAACACCACCATCATCATTGTCCCATTACCATTACCAGCGCCACTACCATCACTATTACCAACCACTTTCAACTTTACCTACACCACCTACATCTTGACCACCATTACTTTAATCACCACTTAGATGATATCCCTATCAATAATACCATTGCCACTAACATTACCGCACCATGAGTACCACCATCACTATTACCACCATCACAACCACTGTAACCACCATAATAGCCAATACAACAATGACCACCACAGTCACCACTACCACCGTCATCAACAATATCACCACTATATTTTAAAGCTTCAGTCACTAATCTCGGTGTTCAAGACCTTCCGGACGCATTGTGGTTAACAGCGTGCTCTATAAATGATCAATCAGGTAATCACCTATTACTATCATCTCTACCATTACCACCCCTACCACGTTACCATTACCACCACAATAACCACCACCATAAATACCCCACCATTGCCTCCACCATCATTACCAAACTCACAATTGATGCAACAATCGCCACCATCGTCATCACCATCAGATTCAATATAACAGCACCACTATCACCACCCTCACCACAACTTTTGACACCACTATCACTACAAGTCCACAGCTACCACATCACCAATGTCACCACCATTATCATCACTATCATCAGTGTTACCCTCATACCAGTACCACTGCCACACCATCACACCATTCTTACCACAGCCTACATCATTACCACCATCACCACCATGAGGTAACCGCCACTAATATACACCAATACCATCACCGCCATTTTTATCACCACTGCCACCAACAACATTACCACGATCATTGCAGCATCACTCTTCCACCACCATTACCAACATCACTGTCACCATGAACATCACCTCCACGCCAGGACACTCTTGAGTAACAGTGCGCGCTACAAATGCATTATAACATAACATAACTGCCACTATCACCATTACCACCACTACCCCATGACTATCACTGCTACTACAGAGCTCTCACTAGTTTATGTGTAGGAACATTAGGGCCACATTATAATGAGCCCGTTGGTTTATTTTTTGACCGCCTCATTATGTTGGAGGTGGTTGGATAGTAAACCAGCCGGTCATTCTGCCGGTTTAGATGAGTGGCTAATAGGTTTCATCTCCATGCAATGCACTATTCTCCACAGCATGTAGTGTGTTAGATGACTAGACGGTAGGACCCGTGGATGCAGGATGCTGGGTGAGTGGCTGGTAGGGTCTGTCTGCATACAATGCACTGCTGTGTGTGTCTTATAGTTCATCGGATGAGGATTCAGTAGGATCCCTGGATGCATCACGCCCTGTGAGTGGCTGGTAGGTTCCGTCTGGATGCAATGCACTGCACTCCATGGCATGTAGTGCATTGGATGAGTACCCACTAGGACCTGTGCAGGCAGCACATTCTGTGAGTGACTGGTAGGTTACATCTGCATGCAATGCATTTGCCTCAGGCGCATGTAGAGCGTTGGATGAGTACCCTGTAGGTCCTGTGGTTGCAGCACGCTCTGCTCTTTGAGTGGTTAGTAGGTACCGACTGGATGCAATGCACTATGCTTCGCGGATTGTAGTGCACTGGATGAGTACCCGGTATGATCTGTGGATGCAGCGTGCTTGGTGAGTTGCTGGTAGGTACCATCTGCATGCAATGCACTAGCCTCCAGGGCATGTAGAACTTTGCATGAGTACCTGTTAGGACCCAAGGATGCAGTGTTCTGATTCTGAGTGTGGATGCAGCTTTCTTGGTGAGTGGCTGGTAGGTTCCGTCTATATGCAATGCACTGTGCTCCGTGGCATGTACTGCACTGGATGAGTACTGGGTAGTTCCCATGGGTGCAGCGTGCTGGGTGAATGGCTGATAGGTACCATCTGCATGCAATCTACTGACCTCCAGGGCATGTAGTGCATTGGATGAGTACCTGTTAGGACCCATGGATGCAGCGTGCTGGGTGAGTGGCTGGTAGGATCCGTCTGTATGCAATTAACTGCCATCCGTGGCATGTAGTGCTTTGGATGAGTACCAGGTAGGACCTGTGGATGCTGCTTTCTTGGTGAGTGGCTGGTTGGTTCCATCTGCATGCAATCCACTGACCTCCATGGCATGTAGTGCATTGAATGAGTACCTGTTAGGACCCATGGATGCAGTGTGCTGGGTGAGTGGCTGGTAGGTACTGTCTCGATGCAATGCCTTGGCCTCCATGGCATGTAGTGTGTTGGATGAGTACCTGGTAATACCCATGGATGCAGCCTGTTGGGTGAGTGGCTGCTAGGTTCCGTCTCAAGGCAGTGCACTGGCCTCCACAGCATGTAGTGCATTGTGTGAGTATCCGGTAAGACCCATTGATGCAGAATACTGGGTGAATGGCTGGAAGGTACTGTATGCATGCAATACACTGGCCTCCATTGGCATATAGTTTGTTGGATGAGTACCCAGTAAGACCCATAGAAACAGCTTGCTCCACGTGTTGCAAGTGGGTTCCGTCTCCATGCAATGTACTGTACTATGGGGCATGTAGCGCACTGGATGAGTACACAGCAGGACCAATGGATGAACCATCCTGGGTGAATAACCTTTAGGTTTACTGCATGAAGTGAAGCTGGGTGAGTAGCTTTCAGACTCTCGGCATGCAGTTTGCTGGGTCAGTAGTCGTCAGGCTCTCTGCATGCTGCATGCTGGGTCAGTAGTCTTCAGGCTCTCTGAATGCAGTGTGCTGGGCATCCAGAACGCCTCCGCACGACTCGTCCTGGACATCCCCGTCACAGCCACATATCAGCCCACCTGAGAGACCTGCACTGGCTCCCCGTCAGCAAGAGGATCACGTTCAGACTCCTCACCCACGCACACAAGCTCTCCACGACCTGGGACCCAAGTACCTCAACAACCGCCTGACCTTCTACACGCCCACCCGCCAGCTACAGTCGACCAGCCTCGCCCTCGCCGCCGTTCCACGCATCCGCAGCGCCACCGCCGGTGGAAGATCCTTCTCATACCTGGCAGCCAAGACATGGAACTCCCTCCCCATCCACCTCCGGCGAACCCAGGACCATCTCTTCTTCAGGAAGCAACTCAAGACCTGGCTTTTCGAGCAGTAACGGGCCCCTCTCCCACCAGCGCCTTGAGACCCTTCCGGGTGAGTAGCGCGCTATACAAATGTCATGATTGATTGATTGATTGATTCTGGCTGGCTTCCGACGAGCCCATCCACCAGTTGAAAGCCAGCTTGTAATCTCAAGGGCAGGCCTTTCTGCCGTTGAGATTATAATGTACGGTTTCCGACAAGGTTTTCATGCCAGCCTGTCTGACATTGAATCCATGTCAGAAAGCGTGTTTGCGGACCAACAGCAGGGCCCCCTATGGTGCAAAGCCTCCGGTTGCAGGGAGAGGGGGCACCTATGGAGCCCCCGAAGTTTACTGCAACTTGTGCCAGGCACAATGAGGTACTAGCCACAGGATGCAGGGATAAACTGCACCTCCTCAATAGGAGCTTGTGTTACGGTCGGTTTACGGAGCAAACTGTGTTCAGTTGCATTGAAATCAGTTGTTCGGGACCGCCAACTGGGGCCCTTATTTATGATGCCTTGCGTCAGTTTTGCGCCGCCGGTGCGTCACTTTTTGTGACGCACCAGCGGCGTACAAAATGCGCCTTGTTGCGCCATATTTAAAAAGTGACGCATCTAGGTAGATGCGTCACTTTTTAAACCCCTGCGCCACATTATACCTGCGTCAGGTATAATGTATGCAGAGGGGGCGTTCCCCCGCAAAAAGCCTCGTAATAGTGACGCAGTGAAATCTATGAGATTTCACTGCGTCACTTTTAGGATGCCGTTGCGTCAAAATCTTGCGCCTGCCTCACAGCAGGCGTAAGACTGACGCAAGCCCTTTCACATGGGGCTTTCCCCATGTGAAAGGACGCATTGCTGGAGTTGCGTCACTTTTGTGACACACTCCAGCAATGCGTCACTTTTGCGCTTACAGATGCGTCAGAAATACTGACGTATCTGTAAGTCCTTGAGACATGATGCGTCATACATGAAATATGACGCATCATTGGTGTCGCAAGAAGTGCGCAGTGAAAAGTTACGCATCGTGTTTTCACGCAGCGATGCGTCACTTTTCATAAATGAGGCCCTGGGTGTCCAGCGGAAGTGATTCTGCCCGACATTGTAACAAGCCCCGAGATGTTTATGTGTTGCGCGTGTGCTATCAAGCATAAAAAAAATTCTTAAATGCTGGAATTGCTAATGCTTGTTTATCTTTAGGGCTTGGCTCACTGAATAGCACAATAAGGTTATGTTTTCGAATGGCAAAAAGTATCCAAAGAAGCTCGAGTGAAATTCATCACGTGCGCATTGTGTGACGCACATCCCGCGCGGATGCCTCAGAGCCCGGGCTGGATGTTATTCTTCGGCTGTTCGACGAGCCTTGCCCTGATTCTCCTCACAGCGACAAACCATGGTGAGAAATGGCCTGGGTAATGCAATAGAAACCCACACAGCATCTGCAGGGGCAGACTACTTCCGCTCCCCAGGCCCCACTACAGGCATAATGGAGCGGTGTCTGCACAGGCATCCATGTATGACTACCCTCCGAGGACAACTCTTCTGGTTTTAATCTAATATCTCCTGAAAGACTGTGGTTTAGCTAGAATGACTTTCTAATCTTCTTTGCAAGTCCTCTGGGAGATTAATCTTCACATGCAAACTGCAAGAGTCTCTCCGCAGGTCGGCTTTGGTGGGAGCGAAGAGTTCTCCTGGGCGAGAGGAAAGCATGAATTACGATGTGAAATGCAAAGCTGCTTGTGTTCCTGGAGGGACTCTTGGCGTAGATGTGGATGACAGGTTTGCTTTCTGATGGGCTGGGTGAGAGGCTGGTAGGTTCCACCTGCATGTAATGCACTGTGCTCCGCGGCATGTAGGGCGTTGAATGAGTACCCAGTAGGACCCATGGATGCAGCATGCTCGGTGAGTGGCTGCTAGGTACCACCTGCATGCAATGCACTGTGCTGTGCAGTATGTAGTGCGTTCTATGAGCACCCGGTAGGACCCACGCATTCAGCATGCTCTGTGAGTGGCTGGTGGGTTCTGTCTGCATGTAATGCACTGTGCTCCGTGGCATGTAGTGAGCTGGATGAGTACCCAGTAGGACCCACGCATTTAACATTCTCTGTGAGTGGCTGATAGGTACTGTCTGCATGCAATGCACTGTGCTCTACAGCATCTAGTGCATTGGATGAGTACCCAGTAGGACCCGTGCCTGCACCACGCTCTCCGAGTGGCTGGTTGGTTCCGTCTGCATGCAATGCACTGTGCTCCGCGGCATGTAGTGCGTTGGAAGAGTACCCGGTAGGACCAATGGAAGCAGCACGCTGAGTGAGTGGCCACTAGGTTACATCTGCATGCAATGCACTGTGCTCCACATCATGTAGTGTGTTAGATGAGTACATGGTAGGACCCGTGGATGCAGCATGCTGGGTGATTGGCTGGTAGGGTCCGTCTGCATACAATGCACTGCTGTGCGTGGCTTATAGTTCATTGGATGAGTACACGGTAGGACCCGTGCAGGCAGCACATTCTGTGAATCTCTGGTAGGTTACATCTGCATGCAATGCACTGTGCTTCGTGGCATGTACTGCACTGGATGAGTACCAGGTAAGACCCATGGGTGCAGAGTGCTGGGTGAGTGGCTCATAGATACCATCTGCATGCAATCCACTGACCTCCATGGCATGTAGTGTATGGGATGAGTACCTGTTAGGACCCATGGATGCAAAGTGCTGGGTGAGTGGCTGGTATGTTCCATCTACATGCAATCCACTGACCTCCATGGCATGTAGTGCATTGAATGAGTACCCGTTAGGATGCATGGATTCAGTGTGCTGGGTGAGTGGCTGGTAGGTACAGTCTCCATGCAATGCCTTGGCCTCTGTGACATGTAGGGCGTTGGATGAGTACCTGGTAATACCCATGGATGCAGCCTCCTGGGAGTGGCTGCTAGGTTCTGTCTCAATGCAGTGCACTGGCCTCCACAGCATGTAGTGCGTTGTGTGAGTACCCGGTAAGACCCATCGACGCAGAATACTGGGTGAATGGCTGGAAGGTACTGCATGCATGCACTGCACTGGCCTCCATTGGTATGTAGTTTGTTGTATGAGTACCCAGTAAGACCCATAGAAACAGCGTGCTCCACGTGTTGCAGGTAGGTTCTGTTGGCATGCAATGCACTGTACTATGCGGCATGTAGTGCACTGGATGCAGGACCCATGAATGCACCATGCTGGGTAAATAACCTTTAGGTTTACTGCATGCAGCATGCTGGGTGAGTAGCCTTCTGGCTCTGTGCATGCAATGTAGTCTCTCTATATAGTGTGCCTGGTGAACAAAATAAGTTCACTGCATGATGTTTGCAGGGTGAGTAGCTTTCAGACTCTCGGCATACAGCATGCTGGGTCAGAAGTCTTAAGGCTCTCTGTATGCAGTGTGCGGGGGTAAATAGTGTTCAGGTTCTATACATTCACTCAGCTTGGTAAGTAACTGTAAGGCTCTCTGCATCAGTGATGTCTCTCCAAGCAGAGGACAATGGAAGATGCCAAGCAACCATGTTCGTATGCATCGCGCTGGGTGAGTAGTTGTGAAGTCACCTCTGCATCCAAGACCCTCGGTGACTAAATAGAAGCTACTTATCGATGAATTGCACAGATGAGTAAGTGATAAACCACCTCTACTAGACATTACCTGGTCTACAGCTGCATGCGGTGCACTGCATGATTAGCTGTACAGTTATTCCTGCATGCAGCCAGGTGAGTGGGTAGCCACAAAGCCATCATTGTGTGCATTATCCCTAATCAAAATCCATGAATCCTACTCTGCTGAAAGCAAACTGGATGAGAAGTTGTGAATTATGAAACCACTGCTCCAGGCAGGGCCCTGTGTGAGTAGACATTCAGCCATCTCTGCATGTAGTCCACTGGGTGAGTAGCTCTAAAGCTGCCCATGAATGTGGGGCACTGATGAGTAGCTGTGAGTAGAGCTCTGGGTGAATAGCACTGAAGACTCAACTGCATGCAGCCATCGGTGTGTAACCAGGAACCTAACCGTGAATGCAAGTCACTGATGAGTAGCTGTGAGTAGAGCGCTGAGTGAATAGCACTGAAGACTCGTCTGCATGCAGCCCATCGGTGTGTAACCATGAACCTAACCGTAAATGCGGGTCACTGATGAGTAGCTGTGAGTAGAGCGCTGGGTGAATAGCACTGAAGACTTGTCTGCATGCAGCCCATCGGTGTGTATCCATGAACCTAACCGTGAATGCGGGGCACTGATGAGTAGCTGTGAGTAGAGCGCTGGGTGAATAGCACTGAAGACTCGTCTGCATGCAGCCCATAGGTGTGTATCCATGAACCTAACCGTGAATGCGGGGCGCTGACGAGTAGCTGTGAGTAGAGCGCTGGGTGAATAGCACTGAAGACTCGTCTGCATGCAGCCCATCGGTGTGTAACCATGAACCTAACCTTGAATGAGGGGCACTGATGAGTAGCTGTGAGTAGAACCCAGGGTGAATAGCACTGAAGACTCGTCTGCATGCAGCCCATCGATGTGTAACCATGAACCTAACCATGAATGAGGAGCACCGATGAGTAGCTGTGAGTAGAGCTCTGGTTGAATAGCACTGAAGACTTGTCTGCATGCAGCACACCGGTGTGTAACCATGAACCTAACCTTGAATGCGGGGCACTGATGAGTAGCTGTGAGTAGAACCCAGGGTGAATAGCACTGAAGACTCGTCTACATGCAGCCCATCGATGTGTAACCATGAATGCGGGTCACTGATGAGTAGCTATGAGTAGAGCTCTGTGTGAATAGCACTGAAGACTCATCTGCATGCAGCCCATCGGTGTGTAAGTAACCATGACTGTAACCGTGAATGTGGGGCACTGAGGAGTAGCTGTGAGTAGAACCCAGGGTGAATAGCACTGAAGACTCGTCTGCATGCAGCCCATCGATGTGTAACCATGAACCTAACCATGAATGTGGGGCGCTGATGAGTAGCTGTGAGTAGAGCTCTGGGTGAATAGCACTGAAGACTCGTCTGCATGCAGCCCATCGACGTGTAACCATGAACCTAACCATGAATGCCGGGCACTGATGAGTAGCTGTGAGTAGAACCCAGGGTGAATAGCACCGAAGACTCGTCTGCATGCAGCCCATTGGTGTGTAACCATGAAACTAACCATGAATTTGGGGCGCTGATGAGTAGCTGTGAGTAGAGCTCTGGGTGAATAGCACTGAAGACTCGTCTGCATGCAGCCCATCGGTGTGTAACCATGAACCTAACCTTGAATGCGGGGCACTGATGAGTAGCTGTGAGTAGAACCCAGGGTGAATAGCACTGAAGACTCGTCTGCATGCAGCCCATCGATGTGTAACCATGAACCTAACCATGAATGTGGGGCGCTGATGAGTAGCTGTGAGTAGAGCTCTGGGTGAATAGCACTGAAGACTCGTCTGCATGCAGCCCATCGATGTGTAACCATGAACCTAACCATGAATGTGGGGCGCTGATGAGTAGCTGTGAGTAGAGGTCTGGGTGAATAGCACTGAAGACTCGTCTGCATGCAGCCAATCGGTGTGTAACCATGAACCTAACCATGAATGTGGGGCACTGATGAGTAGCTGTGAGTAGTTGCCAGGGTGAATAGCACTGAAGACTCGTCCGCATGCAGCCCATCGATGTGTAACCATGAACCTAACCATGAATGCGGGGCGCAGATGAGTAGTAGTGAGTAGAGCTCTGGGTGAATAGCACTGAAGACTCGTCTGCATGCAGCCCATCGAAGTGTAACCATGAACCTAACCGTGAATGCGGGGCACTGATGAGTGTCTTTGAGGTCCCCTCTGTAAGTAGAGCACAGGGTGTCTAGCTGTGATACCACACCCGTATGTAGGACATCGGGCGAGGAGCCATGAAACTACCCATGAATGCAGTGCAGAGATTAGCAGCTGCCAGACCCTCTGTGTAAGAGGAGCACTGGGTGAATACCATGAAGTCACCTCTTTACCCAGCATATTGGTGAGTAACCATGAACATACCCACGAAAACAATGCACTTGTGATATCTCATCTGTAAGTGGAGCCCCGGGTGAATATTCATCAAGTCGATTTTGCAGGCAGCACATTGGATACGTAACTATGAACTTACCTACGACTGCAGTGCAAAGATGAGTGGCTGTGAGGAAACCTCTGTAAGTAGAGTACTCAATGAGTAGTGGTGAAGCCACCTTTGTATGCAGCAGACTGAGGGAGTAACCATGATTACCCATGAATGCAGTGCACTGGCCAATATCTGTAAGGTCTCCTCTGTAAGTACAGCTCTGGCTGAGTAGCCGTGAAGCCACCTTTGATTGCAGCAAATTGGATAAGTAACTATGAACCTACCCCTGAATGCAGTTCACTGATGCGTTGCTGTGAGGTTACCTCTGTAGATAGAGCACTGGATTATTAGCCATGAAAATACCTTTGCATGTAGCACATTGGGTGATTACGCATGAAGCTACCCATGAATGCAGTGCACTGGACATGTGTAAGTAGAGCACTGTATGAGTAGCTATAGAGCCACCTCTGGTTCAGCACATTGGGTGTGTAACCATGAACCTACCGCTGAATGCAGTCCACCGGTTAGTACTAGTACATGTGTAAATAGAGCACTGGATAAGTAGCTATAGAGCCACCTCTGGTTGCAGCACATTGGGTGTGTAACCATGAACCTATCCATGAATGCAGCGCACTGGTCAGTACTAGTACATGTGTAAGTCGAGCACTGGATGAGTAGCTATAGAGCCACCTCTGGTTCAGCACATTGGGTGTGTAACCATGAACCTATCCATGAATGCAGAGCACTAGTCAGTACTAGTACATGTGTAAGTCGAGCACTGGATAAGTAGCTATAGAGCCACCTCTGGTTGCAGCACATTGGGTGTGTAACTATGAACCTACCCATGAATTCAGTGCACAGATGAGTTGCTACAAGGTCACTCCAAAAGTCGAGACCTAGGAGAATAGCAGTGAAGCCACCTCTGCATGCGGCACCTTGGGTGAATTGCCATGAACTAACCCATGAATGAAGTGCACTGGTCGGTAGCTTTATTGGCACCTCTCTATTAGTAGATCACTCCATGAAAATGGTAAGGCCACCTCTGCAGACAGGACATTAGGCGTGCAAACATGAACCTATCCATGAATGCAATGCATTTACGAGTAGCTACCAGATCATCATTTTGATAGAGCACTGTGTGAGTACCTTGAAGCCACCTTTAATGCAGCACAGCGGGTGAGTAGCCTTGAAGCTACCCATGAATGCAGTGCACAGGTGAGCAGTTGTGATGTCTCCTCTGTAAATAGAGCCATGGGTGAATTGCTGTGAAGCTGCAGCAGCATGCACACCGGGTGAACAACCAAAAACCTATCCATGTATACTATGAACAGGTCCGTAGCCGGCTCTGCAAGTAGTGCATTGGGTCAATAGCCATAATCCATTCCTGGAGTGATAACCTATTTTGTAAGCACACAGGACAGATGCATGAGGCGTTTGGTCTGTAGGTGCACTCAGGGGTAGCGTATCTTCTGAGCACTAGGAACACACAGTAGTGGTATACAAGCATTAATTTGTAAAAGAAAAATAAGTGCCAGGGCACTCGCCAGCAGGCCGCTGCATATTGCACCATCAATTGCTACTGCCTGTGCTGCAAATGACAGTACTCCTTACAGTCACACTCCTAAAAGTTTGACAATTCAGACTATTCCAGGCCCTCAAAGGTATAAGAATGGCTTTGGCAGCAGGTATTAGTCATTTTTAACGCATACTAATAAATATTTGTTGTTGAACTCATCTGTGAACTAAACAGACAACGACACCATGGGGCCGATTCTGATCCAGTAAAAAGCGCTCTGAATAGCCGTTTGGAGAGTTTTTCCCGTACGAATCGTACCCTGCAACGTCCCCCGTACATACGATGAAGTACGATTCGCACCAGGTGCTGGACTACGTACGAATCGTACAGAGACCGTACGAATCAATTCCGGTACGAGTCTCACTCGGAACCCGCTGTACGCGACATATGTACGGTTCGTGGCTGGTTTATATGACCCAGCAAGTACGATATGTGTCGGGTACGCAGCGTACGACCCTTTTTCTACGGGAGCTGAAAACAGTCATTAAAGCAGAGTTCGCCCCCCGTGTACGGCGCGTACCCCCCATGATCACAGGGGTACGGCGCATACCCCTGCGATCATGGGGGTACGCGCCATACGGTGTGTATGTGATTGTGCGCTTTTCTGTACGAATCACCCTTACCTGACGTGGACCATACGACTCGCGTCCTGATACCCAGGTCTGGATTGTACTCGTCGGGTCGTACGGCGTGTGTACGAGTCGTACGGAGATGGCTCCGGATGCGATTCGTACGGACGGTAATTTTACCGGATCGGAATCGGTCCCTAAGTGGCAGACAGTCATGAGTATCGACAATTAAGTGTTGGTGATGAGCATTGGACATCGCCGGCTCAAATTGAGCACTGGTGGTACAGACAGACATTCAGAAGTATTAAGGAATGGCAAATGCATTGATAATGGAATTGTTCCAGGCACTGATCTTCAGCATTGTCAGAGCACACAGAGGGTATATGTACTAAAATGTATTGCAGCACAGCAACCAATGCTGCTACACTGCATTGCAAGGGAAAGAGAGATCCGGAAAGTGCCATATCTACAGAGATATGGCTCTGTCCTGCCCTCTCTCTAGCACTGGTGCACAATTAGGCTGCATAGCGCCACATATACACCTTTGCACCTTAGTACAGGGGTGTGTGTGTGATGTCTAGCATAGTTGTTGTGCTGAAGGATACCTTTTCAGTACAAAATACTATACTTATTAGTGCTCTTAAGCTTTTGCTACTTTTTATGTGTGCCATACCGCTGTACAGTGTGCTGGAAAAGCATGTCTCCTCAATAACGTCACTGTCACAACGGTGTTATGTTTTAATGCAAAATCCTGTCTATCAGCCTACTTTTTCGGTAGATAGAGTTCTGTGTGAAACACCATGGGTAGTTCAATGAGAAAGTCCATGTAGCACCCTTGATGCTAAGTAGTGCAAATCAGCGCTTAGATGCTGCTTTGCATTACTTTCGGGCGTCTTTCCTGCACAAACACGCCCGGAAGTAAATTTCAAATAAACATTTAGCGCAAATTTGCATTACTTTTGTGAAACTAAACCAGTGCAAAATGTTAGTGAATACACCACAGAGTGTCGGAGGCCATTGAGAGCACACAGATTGGCACAGACAAACACAGGGCTTAAGGAGCACATAGGACTATGTCAGATACCATAGATAAGCCCCAGAGCACTGTGACTGAGGCAGTACATACCAAGAGGTCAGCCAGGATGATCAGGTTTTAGAGACGGATAGGGTAAACATAGATGAAAACATGCGGCAGGGTTGTGCCATGCCACAGGAAAAACTAGGCTTGTAGAAGCAGACATGAGTGGCTACAACACTGGCAGTATACAAGGATCAAATACTAGTTAGTAAGTCTCTAAGGAAACACAGCTCATTGGAGTTTTCTTAACAGTGTTAGTCCTTATAGGGAACATGAACATCTCAATAATATGTGCTACTCATGTCTCCCTGGTAACAGTGCTACTCAAGTTTCCCTGGTAACAGTACTAGTCAAGTTTCCCTGGTAACAGTGCTACTCAAGTCTCCCTGTCTGTCAACTGTGCTACCCAAGTTTCCCTGGGAACAGTGCCACTCAAGGTTCTCTGGGGTAACCCCTGACATAAAGGCATGACCAGCAAAGCTCTGGGTTCCTATGTTTGCCTTGTTCTGACAGGGAAAGTGACAGGCCAATCAACTACATCATGAAAATCGAAGTAGCTAAGACGCCAACAGCGGTGTTTTTATGTCATGAAAAATTGCACAGCTCAAAATGTACACTAAATGCCTCACTGTTGGCCAATGTGTGTATTGGCAATGGCCCCCTTCTCCCCCAAAGATCCCTCTGAAACGTCATTACATAGAGTGTGACATGATATTCAGGCCCTCATTCACAAAGATAAACTCTAACTTTTGATCAAGTTTTACGATTACAGATTGTCCTATCTTTTACTACAGTCTTTGCATTTTTCTAAGTGGTAGTAGATTCGTCCTGTGTTTTGTGGTTCTTACCAACTTGTGGTTGTGGTGAAAACAGGTGTGAAACCCATGGATGAATCCAGAAAGCTATACATTTCCGAAAAGAAGATTTTGAAATTCAGCGAGAGTTTGTCGGGATCGCTTATAGTTTTTCCCAAAAAGCTAATACTTTTAATCAAAACTAATATAAAAACAATTAGGAAAAAATGAAATTGGTGACAATGATTCAATCTGTATGTTTTTTGTCCCGATGGTCGAGATATATACCGGTTACATCTATAAGAACCTTCTTGTTGCAGGGATGTATAGTGCCTTTGATTTTCCGAATAAACACGATACCCAGAGACAACAACTGATCTTTAGATTGTGATGATACTTTTTCGTGTACTGAGTTTGAAAAAGGTCTATAACTAGTACACATAACATATTGATGAATAGTGATATAAGAACCCACTATATATAAATGATCATGGACCACTTAGTTGTACTTTTATTCAAAATTTATTATTTTTGTTTGATTTTATATATGATGTAGGCAAAGTGTGTATCTACCGCTTTGCCTACATCATGTTCATTCATCTTCCTCTGTCTGATTTTATGTCTTGTCATATGTGTGTTTTTGCACCTCTAATGATAAACCAGTATTGATTTAGAAATGTATAAAAGGCTTCTTTAAAATTATTTATCAGCTATTTTCTAAAAAAAAAAACCTTTTTAAAAAAAGTATATATTTTTTATAAAATCAAACAAAAATAATACATTTTGAATAAAAGTACGACTAAGTGGTCCATGATCATTTTTATATAGTGGGTTCTTATATCACTATTCATCAATATGTTATGTGTACTAGTTATAGACCTTTTCCAACTAGATATTCTTTCCCTATGTATAACTAGCGTTTTTCATATATAGGGGTCCCCTACTTCCTAAAACCACTTTTTCGTGTACCGACCATACATCAATTGATATGGTAAAATCTAATTAATGCAAAATGAGTACAAAACATATTTAAATGGCCTATTCACAAACTGCATTTGTATTGCATGTAGTAATAATAAAACAATACTAGTCAATGTACAACAATATGTTATTCATCAAGGAAACTTGTACTCATGAGTAATTTACACATCTTAGTTACTCTTATACTTTGGAATAATTTTAAGACGTCCGACTAATAACAAAATCTGAGCATTAAGTTACTCGAATGTGGACACTTGCACATCTGCACCCCATGAAAAAGGTTGTGGAGCCAAAATGTAAAACTGTAAGTTACTACTGCCACAAAGGAAAAGTAGTAAGCTCAGCACTACACATAGCTAACCACTGATACTCCAACACCCTGCCATAGAAAAATAATGGAGGAATGTACTTAAAATATAACTAAGAGGAAATAATAGTGAAATAGATTAAATTATGTAAAATAGTCATAAATATAAATAAAGATACTTTAATGTTTAAAAACTAAAAGGAAAACATTTAGGGGTCTATTATGATGTCGGGCGGATCACCACCGCCCACATGGCGGTGGCGGTGGCGGTCACCCGACATCATCCTCCGCCCACCTCCCATTTCCCCCACCATATAATGATGGCGGGGGTGGGGTACCCGTGCAGACAGGAAGACCGCCCGCTGCTTTTCCGCCCAGTCGAAGAGTCAACCGGGTGGAAAAAGGTTGGATAAGGTGGCGGTGTCTGCTAGACACCGCCATCCATATTACAATGTCAGCGGGAAGCGGCCTTTACGAAAAGCCATGCGGATTCCTCAGTTGCGGACCCCAGGATATTGAGGGAGTGGGGGGGCACATTTGCATGGACGACGTGGCAGACACCGCGCTGTGCCTGCCACGTTGTGCATGCAAATGCAAATCCACACCTGCCTTTTTTGCATTGCAGCGGGTGCTGCTGCCAGCACTGCCCGCCCCAATTCAAAAAACGCAGAATGCGCCCACCAGTGTGGTAGGCCCATCGTAATTGCATATGCGGGACTGCCGCACACATAGCAGGCGGTCCCATTTCTGGGGCGATGGCCGCACGCCATCATAATAGACCCATTAATATTTAATTATATATATTTTTACAACCATTTTTGAATATATAACTTCATGTACTATTCATTTTATTATATATTCCATTGATCAGTTGTAATCATTATTAGTGCATAATAAAAATATAATGTTACTTGAGGTGGGAATTTATTTTTTTAATATACAACTCAGAAAAATATTTTAAAATAATTTAATATATTTCAGCTCATTACAGGCATAATTAAAAACGAATAGTGCTGTAAATAGTTTGTTGTTTTACATTTAAATAGCGGGACACAGGAAAAGATTCAAAATAGGTATATAAAATTAATTTATATTATTATTTAACAAAAATAAATGATTGATTTATTATAAAATTCATTAAAGTTATTACCCTTTCCCTATAATTTACCATGAGATCTCTCCAGACGGATTCTGCAGTCTCCCTATGGTAAAGTAGGGGGGAAAGTAAAATATTGTGTTTATGCCTGTTTGGTGTGGCATCTTTGGTGTGGTTTCCCCTGACATTTTGTCTCTACCTCCTGTATTTCTGACTGTAAGCTGGATTTCATTTTTGCTGGCTTAGATGCTTTGGGCACTGTGCCACTGCGATCAGTATTAAAATGCAAGTTCTCCCTGTATTAATTGTTGATGTGATTGGTTAAATGGATAACCCACCTAGATGTTTTTAGAACAAGGACAGCAGCGCCAATACATGGCCTTAAGAAATTTAATGGAAGCTATGGAGAAAAATCGGAAAGGCCTGTCTTAAAGGCGTATCTAGCTATGGTCCCCCCGCAATTTCTATATGGGGCAGAGTTACTGTTTTTGGGTGGCAAACATGGATGGGATGTAGAGGAGGGAAAAGCTTTGAAAAATGTATTCTCACTCCCTAAATGTTCCATGGTGCAAGCTGTAAGGTTAGAAACATGTGTAACCTCATGGAAGACAACAGTTTGTATGGCCTTAGTTAGATTCTGGCAGCGCCTGGGTACCAAGGACGAACTAAAAGTCTAGCAATGATGTAGGAGAGAAGCGTTGATGAGTGAACGAACATGGGCTAACGGGGTTAGAAATTCCCTCAGTATGGTTGGTAAACTGTTGAGACTAGATGTAAATCCCGTGACCCTCCAAATGGAGATTACGGGGAAGGCTCTGAGGGAGGTAGGATATGAGGTATCCCGAGCTGAGGACCAAGTTTACCTGGCGACGAAAAAGTTGGTACAGTTTATGGCCTAGGCTTGGCAAAAAGATATACATTTCCCTTATATTGATAGATTACCGAATAGATGGCTGAGGAGAGAAGTTCTAAGATTAAGAACTGGATTGAATCCCTATTATGGTAATATTAGAGTAAAATCGGAAATGATAGATAGCATTGGAAACTGTAAGTGTATAGTCGGAACCTCATGCGATATGATGCATATTTTATTAGACTGTTCAAAGCTCTTAGAACTTCGAAAAGACATCTTATGTCCAATTTTTAAAAAAATATGGTGTTCATAATAGACTTGCTGCAAGTGTCCTCCTAACAGAAATGCTATCCTTAGATATTGTTTGTGCATTGGGGAGATTTATGCAAAAAGTTAAACGAAATATGAATTGCGATTAGCCCAAGCCATGTGTGATCCATTTTAATGAGCTATAAGTTTTATACGGTTTTAAAGTTTTTATGTGACAATGATCTGTTTTTAGAATGCTTTATCTGTTTAAGGGCAATGGTCCAAATAAACTTTGTTTTTGAACTGAACTGAACTGATTGGTTATCCATAATTGGCGTATCTGATTCACTAGGTAAGTCCCTAGTACAGTGCACTGTGTGTACCCAAGGCCTGATTGTGCCACCCATACAAGTAGCCCTGTAAATCTGTCTCAGACTTGCCACCACAGAGTCTAGCTGGCAGTGCGTGTTCAGTTTTAAACTGCCATATCAACCTGACAAGGGCACCCACTTACCACACCCCAACCTTCCCTTTTCTTACATGTAAGGCACCCCTCAGGTAGGCCCAAGGTACCCCCATGGGCAGGGTGCAGTGTATGTAAAAGGTAGGACGTGTGCTTTTATGTTTTACATGTCCTGTTAGTGAAATGCTGACAATTTCATTTTTTCACTATTGAAAGTCCCATAGGCTAACATAGGAGTTTCTTTGTAACATCTTACAAGTATAAGTTTTCTTTGGGACCAGATAGGGAAATTGAGTTTTAGGCACTCTGAACTGAGAATTTACAAACACATCTTGTTAGGAAGATGGTTTATAAATTGTGTGTTTACTTTTAGAAAGCAAGCATTTTTTTGTTTAACCATTCTGTGTGCCTCTGCTGGTTTGGGTATTGACTGTCTAGTTTTGGAGTGATAGGAGCTGGGGATGTGCATTGACTGTAGATAGTCACAAGGAGAGGGGGGCAGGTTGAAGTGTGACCTGCCTTTCCTGGGTGACTCATAGCTAAGCTGAATAGACCATGGCTACATTTAAAGTGGTGAGAGGAGTTTCACCTGCACCTGAATAGGCAGTGTCTCCACTGCACAATGCTGTCTCCACCACATGTAATGAAGCTGGGCTAGAGAGGGCAGAACTGGTTTCGACTGAGCTCAGAGACTCTTGGCACAAAGAGAATAAAGAATAAATAGGGTATAAGTATTAGAACTTAAACCCCAGAGAATTAAATCACTTCTGGACTCAAGAGAAACCTTTCCCAAGGAGAAGAGCTGGAGTGCTATAAGGAGGAGTACTGCCCCTTTGCTGTGTGTGCTTTGCTGTTTTGGCCTGCAGTTGCTGCTTCTGCCAAGAAGAGGACAAAGACTGTGAACCTGCTTTAAGAAGATGTCCAAGGGCCTGTGTGTGCTGGCCTCCTGTTCTTAAGTCTCAGGGCCACAAAGACTTCCCCTGCAACCCAGTGACCAGCACCTGGACTCCTCTATGGACTCCTGCATTCAAAAGGGAGCCAATTCCAGTAACTGGGCCCTGGGAATTTTGTGGTTGGTGGTGCAAAGCAAAAAAACAACTCTGTCGCGATGAGCGATGCCGTCAGTGATGCTGACCCTCACTTAGGCCAGGGGCACCGCTCTTGAAGTGCACAACACACCACCCCACTTGCACCACAGCTCTGAGACCCTTTGACGCCTGTGGATCCCTACAGTTATCGGCCTTCCCGACACCTGTGCTAGCACTGCCGCTGTCACCACCATCGTCTGCATCCCGTTATCGCAAAGCCGATAACCGACGAAGGTGACTTTACAAACTCTTTGACTTGACATTGCCTCACTGGAACTGACACCTCATTGACCCCACCGCGAACTTTCCCTGTCCTGAATTCAATGCTTTGTCTCCTCATCAACTCAATGTGTCGCCTCCCCGTGGCAACCAGGCAACCTTGGCACTGATGCCTCACCTTCACAGTGCTGTGCATCATCCATAGACTTCGTTTTCCTAGGTACTGTCATTTAGGAGTCCATATGACTCCGTACCCGATGCCGCACATCTCGCGGTCGGTGCCGTACTTCGGATTTAATTCCTGTCACGAGGTCGTAATAGCCCCAGTTGGAGTTTGTCTCTACAAGTTCAATTTGTGAAATAACTGTTCTAAAGTCATAATCTGATGCATGTATGTTGGATTTTTGTCGTTTTGGTCTTGTTTGGTTTAGATAAAGATACTTTCCTTTTCCAGACCAGTGTGGTGGCCATTTGTAGTGTTTTCACTGTGTTACTTGGCTAAGAGCAAAAGTGTTTTTTGATTTCAAAAAGCATATATTTCCATACTAGCCCATGACATTAAAAGGAGCAATTGTTTGGGAGAATGTGCTGGTTTCAAAAGGACAGAATGCCTTTACTCACAGAGAAGGTAGCCAATGGCTGAAGTGGGCTTGTCCATTACTCTACACTGTATACAGTAAAATGCTGAAAACAAATCTGAATTATAAAGCAATAGATCACTGGCTGGTGAAGCCTGAATGATGTATGCTATAGTTGGTTGGATACAATTAAAATGTGCCCACTGAGGAGATCGACCCATGTGTTAGTGACCCGACCTCCTCCCTCACAAAAAATTCCCTGTTGTCCAGATTGTGGTCCCTGGCACGATCCCTGAGCAGTAGCACATAGTAGAGGGGTACCACAGAATAGGTGAGGCTTTTCTCTTTCCAGTGGTGACCCCATTAGGTTTAGATTTCCTATCTAGAGGATTGCAGAAAATTCCCAGGCATGAGTGACCATAAAACTAAATGTCTGCCATATTTTTGATTCCCTGAGGATCCATCATGGCCTGCTAGGGGCCCGAACTGCTCTTAGGGGAAGGAATATACTAAAAACTAAATGGGCCTCCTGGGAAGTTCCGGGGGTGCCAACACCCCAAAAAATAATTTTGGTAGTGTCTAGTGCGAAATCCTGGTCAACGATCATGGTCCCTTCTGCAACCCCTGAAGAGGAATTCATGGCAGTGCTCTGGAGTTTCCCCATTATTTCCACTATTGTAGCACTGTCATACAGTTCCTACAAATTAAATAGGACTGTGCATCCAGATAATATAACTGTGAGAATATCATCAGAGTATGTGGCTCAATTCCTAGCTAGCTCACAGTGCCCTATCTGGTACCAGATGCTATCTGCAAACCTCTGACCACTCTAATTCCCCAAGGAAATTGTGGAAACAGATCTACCCTTTCATTATTTACTTTTGCATTTCCAAGTTGAACAGAAGAATGATACGAATCAGCTTTTCAGACATTTATTGAAACAATCATATTCTTGTATAGTAAGTGTGAGCTGCAATTATTATGGGGAGACACAAAGCATGGTAGCAAGCATTACAAGAATGATGAAAAAGATAAATAGTTCAACCATTATAGCATTACTTTGTAATTGTGATTATATTTATACTCCTATCTAATACTACGTACACTATCAAGAGCATAGCGGGAGTACCATCTGCCAGATGGGTTGAGACAGCCTAAACTCCCATACCTGTGTATATTGTGTCAGGAACCCGATCTGGTGACGAGCAGGGGATAGCCCTTTGCAGGATGATGGTTAGAGTCAGCATGGCTGCATCTCAGACACACTACACAGTGTTCCAGGATCACCCTAACAAAAATGTTCCTCTGCCAAATTTGTCTCAGAGGCAGTCTATCATTCTTATTGAACTGTGTCCAAGGTGCTAGATGATTAGTCTTGACTCTTGCAGCCTGATTCATGTAGTAAAATTGCGCCCGCAATCGCTGCGAAAATGCAAATGCGGGCGTAATTTCCGTAATCGGCATTCAACATCAAAATAGCGAATTCGCAAACACAGAATAGCGAATTCGCTAATATATTCGCAGAATCCCGGCAGGTGAGCATTAGCGAATCGGAAAATGCGATATACCATGGATTCTGCGAAAATAATAGCGAATTCGCTATATAATCGCAATCGGTATTCAAGAAAAATCGCTAATAGCGAAAAACCCAAAAATCGCATTTTGCACCGCACAAAATAAGGACAACTCAAAGCAGGTGGTAACCATAAAAGCCATGCAAAAAAAACTTTCAAAAAACCATTGTCCTATCACCAACAGGTTCTGGCCTGACCAATCACACATAAGGACCATCATCATCAGCAGCATTAGGAGTCCCACAATGCCAGGAATGTACATGGTGGTGAGTGAGGCGTCGAAGGCTACAGCGATTAGCACGGAGGAGACGCAGGATCCAGGACAGGATATTCCACCAGCGGGTCACCTTGCTGGGCCAAACCAGAGAGCAGATATATGCTAAATACAGGCTGAATGGGGAAATGATAATGCAGCTAATACAGGACCTTGACCCCCTGATGCAGCACCCAACAAGCCGTACCAATGCGGTGCCTACACATGTGCAGGTATTGTGTAGCCTGCACCTCCTGGCCTCAGGGAGTTTCCAGGGGATAGTAGCGGCTGCTGGGGGGATATCCCAGCCCACCATGTCACGCTGCCTCCACACTTTTGTTGACGCCATGCTCACCCAGCTACACCGTCACATCAAATTCCCCGCCAGCCAACAGGAATTGGACATGACCAAGCTACAATTCTACAATGTAGCCCATTTTCCACATGTGCTCCGATGCATAGACTGTACCCACGTCGCCATCTGCCCACCAGCTGCCATGGAGTATATGTTCCGCAATAGAAAGTCCTACCACTCCCTCAACATCCAGATGGTCTGCAATGCTAAGACATACATCACTGACATTGTTGCACAGTACCCAGGGAGTACCCATGACTCCTTCATTTTCCGGCACAGCGGCTTCCACACACGACTGGTCAGGGGAGAGTTTGGGGAAGGACACCTACTTGGTAAGTACACTTTGTTGAAAATGTCACATTGCTTAGATGTAACAGCGCAGCACAGGCAATCACCATCTGCTCCTCTCATTCAGGTGACAGTGGCTACGCCCTCCGTGAATACCTCCTGACCCCATACCTCAACCCTGCTACACCCCAGCAACGGCGCTACAATATTGCACACATACGGACAAGGAATTGCATAGAAAGGACATTTGGCCTGCTCAAGAGCAGGTTCCGCATACTGCACAAGACAGGTGGGGCCATGTATTACAGTCCTGCAATGTGCTGCCGCATTGTGGCTGTCTGCGCAATACTACATAACATTGCAACCAAGCGCCGGATACCTGTTGACATCTCTGGCAGTGAATCTGAGGGGGACAACCGGCCACCTGCACATGCGCGCCATGCACATGGGGAGAACCCAGCAGAAGGGCACAGACGTCGCAACCACATCACAGTGAACAGTTTCTAGTACAACCTCTTCCATCACCCCACAAATCAACAATGCATGCAAAATGTAATGATGACACAACGCTAATGTGTGTAGCAAAATAAATGTATTTGTTCAATTCACAAAAAATAAATAAGGTTCCAGTACAAATAACTCCCACTAACAGTATTACAGCATACTGCTGTGTATTAGAACATGGCAGGCTTAACGTCAGCCTGTGCCAATGATAGTCTGAAGTTCTCAGGTGCGCCTACTGCGCGTTGCGCCCAAGCGCCTCTGAGGGGCATCCTCCTCCGGGGCTTCAGGACCTGGCGTGGGCCTGGTGCTGTGGCTGTGTGGTGGGATCTGTGAGGCTGAGTGGCTGCTGACGCTGGACGCCCCCTCACTAGCATCATCACCCCCCACAGTGGATGGTATTGCTGGAGGGTGTAGTGCAATGACGGCCGTGGTGAGGTGCTCCAGCACCCTGGACATGTCCTCACTGCACTGGACTAGTTGGTGCTGCTGTGTCAGGGAGCGCCGTGCCAACAGAGAAGTAGCATTTGCAGCTACATAACTTGCCCTGCTGTATGAGGCCAGCCGGCTCATAAGTTGACGGTGGCGGCGACGTGCTGCACTGCGCTGTGTCGACATCGCAGCGGTGTTGGCCTCCATGGCTGCAGCCATGCGGGCCATTCCCTCACCCACACCTGCCATGGCTGCAGTCATGTTGTCTAAGCGCTCCCCCACACCTGCCATGGCCACCCTCATGCCGTCCATGTGGCCTGCAACTGTGGCCACATTGCGCCCTATCATATGGAGCTGCAGCTGAATAGCTCCATGCTGTTGTGTCTGGCGCTGGTGTATCCGCAACATGCGTCTTTCAACGCTGAGACGTGCCAGTCCCTGTTCATTGGCCCGCCTGCTTGCTGGAGTGGAGTGCTGGCGTGACCTGCCACGCCTGCCCTGCTGGCCTGAGTCTGTGGCTGGCCGCTGTGTGGCAACTGGCGCGAGCCCGGATGTTGTGGCGACAGCTGCTGGGGGTGTGACCGCTGGTGTTGCTGGTGCGCCAGATGCAGGGGGTGTGACTGCTGGTGTTGCTGGTGTGCCAGATGCAGGGGGCACAATGGTAGCTGCCCTGGCTGCGGCTCTAGGTGGTGCAGCGGTAGCAGGAGGCACAATGGTAGCTGGCCTGGCAGCGGCTGTGGCTGCTGCACCAGTCGCAGGGGGGACACTGCAGGTGGATCTGGCTGCTGGTGTTGTTGCAGCGGCAGGGGCTGGTGCCTGGGTTGGTGGTGGCACCTCCTCCTCCTGGACCTCCTCATCGATTTGCAGCCTTTCGCTATTGCTGCTTTCGCCACCTGTGGGGGTAAGTGGTGGATCATTAGTTGCATGTATCCGGCAGACGTGCAGTTGCTACATGCATGCTGGGTGACATTCCCTGAATGGCTGTGGCTTTGTGTGCTTTGGGACCTGTCTGGCT
Source organism: Lissotriton vulgaris (assembly GCF_964263255.1). Lineage (NCBI taxonomy): Eukaryota > Metazoa > Chordata > Amphibia > Caudata > Salamandridae > Lissotriton > Lissotriton vulgaris. The sequence goes on from NC_141695.1 coordinate 299,719,830, forward strand.
GCATTGTGGTACTACAACATTGTGGCCAGACTACATCTCCCACAATGCTTCAGGACATTCCTTGATGTGCAACTATGGCATGCCTATGGGACATTAGGGGAGCCTATTTGGTCATGGACATTCATAGGGGGCAGGGTCGCAGTCGCATGCCACTTACCTTGGGTGTCTTGGGTGGTGCGGGATGAGTCTAGTCGTGTAAATCCTATACAGGCCTCCTTCTCCAGGGTGTCCTCCACCTGGTCCTCCATGGCAGTATTGGGTGGGACAGTTGGTCCTCCTCCTCCAGTGCCCGAGGACTCTCCAAGGCGCGCCGCCACCTTCTCCTTGGCACGGCCTCGGAGGTCATACCAGCGTTTCTTTAACTCCTCTAGGGACCTGTCCGCCACTCCCACGGAGTTCACAGTGGAGGCAATCCCCTGCCATATCCTGCGTTTCTCTTGTTCAGGGACCCTCCTAGAATCTTTTCCAAACAGTCTCTCATGGTTTGCCACCACCCCCTCTATCAGGTGTTCTAGCTCCTGCTCCGAAAATTTTAGTTTCCTTTTGCGCCCAGACGAGCTGCTGGTGCCATTTACAGGTTCCTCAGACATTGTAGCAGAGTTGTGGTTCTGTAGTTCTCTCCTGTTTTGCTGCAGCTCTCCAACTTGCTCCCTCTCAGTCAGCCTCACTGTGGAGAATGGGGGTGGGAACTGGCAGCTTCCTGGTTGTGATGTCATCACTGGGCTCGAAATGCGACTTCCCGTTTTCCCGATCTCGCGAGTTTGCGATCTCGCAAATAGCGATATCGCAAATAGCGATATCGATATTTGCGAGTTCGCAATCCCGGCGTGGGTAGCCGAAAATAGCGATTTTTCTGCGATTATCGGTAATCGCAAACGGAATTTGCGATCGCGTGCGAATCGCTTTTTTTTATCGCAATTCTTCATGAATTCGGATTTGCGATTTCTGAATAGCGATTCGCTTTTTTTCCGCTATTACAGAATCGCAAATGCCGATTTTCATGAATATGGCGGTTAGAGCTGTCTCCAACAGGACAGCCAAACACAAGGGCATCCCCAACATTAGAAATCTAGCCAGAGGTTGATGGTTGCACCTTCACTTCATCAGTGGTAGAAATTTAGTAGTTTCATTTGAGCGCTCATCAGGAAAGTCTTGTAGTTCTTGTAAGATCTTCTAGGCAGATCACATAATGCTCTGCTGACTCCATACAAGTGATGGACCCAACTAAGACCTGAACCTAATACTTTAGCTGTTAAGTACTGATTTAAGTCACATTTTTGCCATTTCATTGACAGGGGGAGGAATAATGCACAGCAAAGTCCATGGTTCCCATTGTATCCTGGTAAGCTTCAGAGGCAAAGGTTGGGCCCTGGTCAAGTGTAATGCAGCTACAGCATATATCCAAATAAAGGCTTAGTTTGGTATCCCTCGATCCCCCATCCCAGGAATGCAAGTAAAAGGTATGTTTTGGGTATTCAGTAGATAGGAGTATGTTGTTGGGATTTTTTTAGGTAACGGCCTGCAGCTGTGTGAAGCTTTGACAGCAAACATGATGTTATTACCATCCACCTTTGTTTTGAATGAGTAATTGTAGCTACTACATCAGTCTCAACCACTGCTTTTGTGTCTTCATTAGCCAGCGAATTCCCTGCAACGTGTATTTAAACACGCTGATAACTCAATGTATGAATTACATGACAATCATTCTTTAAGATATGCCACCTTTCTCCAAAGCAATTGATGCTTGAGAGCATTTGCTTTAGAATCTCTGAATCCATTCAGTTGCCAATAATGTAAATGCTCATTAAAAGACTGGACACAGTAATACGAATCACATACAATGAGTGTGGGGAATTTAGGATAGGTATTTTCTAGGGCCAGAATTAAAGCTTTGAGTTCAGTCAGCTGAGCAGTACAATCCCCTAAAGATTGTGTAAACGTTTTTTATGTGGATGTAATTCTCCATTCCGTATGACTCTGTGGCGGATTATTGCTGTTTATTTCCAAAAGCATGCTGGGATGAACCATCAGTATATACGATATAGTCATACCGATCAAGAAGCAAAATGTCACTGGACACAAGGTATTCTTGTTCACATTGAAGAAATTCTTGTGTTTGCAATGTTGTATCAAAGACATAAGTAGCTGTTAAGGAGGTGGCCCACTCTATCCATCTAGGATTTAAGGCTTTTGTGTTAGAAACACAGGTCTTTTTGAATGTAACCACAATTATGCATTTCACCTGCGCAAGCAATCTTTCCAAGAACAGGGCACTGAAAAAAGCATTTTTGTTTTTCTTAAAGTTGAATTTGTAGTCATATTGAGCAAATCCCAAACCAATACACTTAGGTAGATGTGTGTTTAACATAGGATAATACTTCTGAGTCAATTTCATGTAAAATTGAAGTTCTAAGGAGGATATCAGCAAAACGTGTTCTGGACCCCTGAAGGAATATACGCTGCAAAATCCCTGCTTTCAGGCACCATGTTTTGGCAGGAGAAAGCCATTTGAAATGTCCAAAGCGGTTTTGTATTTTTAGCACACTATGTTGTTCATTAGTGCTGTGCTGCGTGCGTTTTGCATTGGGAAGGTGCATGTATGAGTACCTAAATGTCTGTAGTCTAAGACTAGATGCTAGGAATACTAACAAGGGAGTGTTGGCATGCTATTACACTGCAGTCCCATCCCAGAAGGCACCCTTAAAGAGCATCACACAACTCAGTTAGGAGCTTCAGCCTTCTCAATGTTTCAGTAAGTCAGACCAGCTGTCATCCCCCTAGCGATTACAAAAATGGCTACTTCCCCAACATGGAACCGTCCATCTCCCAGCATGGCTGCTCCCTCCTACTGAGTTATGGTGATTTGTCCTATATCTGACCCACTATCCCTGATCACTCTTGTGAACCAGACCTGCCTACTGGATACCTCCTCGTCTTTCCCATTTTCCTAGAACCTGACCGATTCCGCACAAATATTAAACAAGCATTTGCAATGCAATAGGTCTCGCATTAGGAAAGTTTGAGCTATTGGTATTGTAAATGACAATTTTTGTATGTATGTGTTGGTTTTGAAAATAGCGAAATTAATAGCTTTGTCATTTACAATGCTAATAGCTATAACTTTCGCACATGTCACACCTATAGCATTTAAAAGGAAGCACTTATAAACATAATACATGAATACATTCTTCTTTGGCGTAGCTCCAATTTATCAGTGTGATGCCCTATGCTTTTCGGGACAGTGTGTCCCTCCCTCAGGGGCCACTAAAAAACACCATAAATAAATAAAAAAGAACAATTAATTAAATGACTCTAATTTACTTAATCACAGGCTACCAAGCATGTCTTATACTCGTGGGGAGAATTGCCAGAGTAAATGTTCATAGTACCACCACTGGAAAAACAAAATTACCACAACTTGCTTTTACTAGAACTCGCCACACCGAAGGCCCTGATAATGCAGTCATCATATGTGTAACAGGCTTTGGAAACTCATATATGTGAATAACCAAGCTATCATGCAAAACACTGCAATATCCTTAATACTTCGTCTCAATACGTTTTCCACCTCCAAACGTGTTATCAATTCAAAATGGACCCTGGATAGTATATCTCTCGTGCACAAGGTCACCTGTGCTTATACTACCCAAGCAGTGTTAAGCCTCTACTCATGCTTCCCCGAGAGAAGGTCTCAAAAAAGGTACTTACTACCATAAGTTCAAAGAAGTAAGTGCAACTTATCAGAAGAGGCAAATTTGGTTTCGTAAATACTGCAATATAACAATAACCCATACTTTCAAGCCTCGATTCGTAATAAAGTGACCAGTACAATATAGTAGTATAGTGCCCACACTATAGTACCTTCAATCGAAATACTCGCCAAGACAGCATCTGTGTAATAAATGAATAACATTATGAACATTCGTGTATGCACTATCATCTGTGTCCCGCCATTCAAGCTGTGATGACATCACAAACTTACCAAGTTTTTCAACCGAGGTCTCCCGAAAGTACGCTCTATCGGTTCAAACGATCTATACTCCTCCCCACACTTCTCTGCCCGTACTCACTCTTTTACATGTGACGAAAAGGTCAAGGGGCGGCTGGTTGACTCCGCCCACTGTGTGCGCTTGTGAATATGGCTGAACATATGGTGGTCATATTAACATGGTGCCGGAACCCGCACTTCGTTATACATATAGTAACAAATTGCGTCTACTACCTCCATGTACGATCGTAACATATTCACAATTATATCACTAACTCGTCACTCTAATTATTATTCATCAATCTATGATTGTCCGTCTTCGGGCATGGGTAATCAAAAAATAGTTATTACCACCATGAGTGCAACTGAGATACCGTAACACCGCTACGCCCCCATGATTTCTGATTCATAGATGCATGAATAACCCGATTCATCATGCATACATAGTTCGTATCTCATAAGAGGCCTGGATCGCTGAAAGATGAAATACTAAAAAATCCCAAAGTCAGTGTAAAAAGTACACATTCTCAACATCCGGAGTAATATAACCTATGTGTTCTATTTGGTTATAGGCAATGTTCCCATGTAGGACATCTTTCAAGCTCAGAATATATTTAAAATAGTATACATGATATTGTGGGCATTCACCTGTAGAATCTCAACAAAATGTAGAGACAATTTCAACAAGAAGTAACTATAAAACTACCTACGCTTTTGTGGCTAGGCACCAAAACATGGACCACAGGATAGGCGCGCTACAAAACCTAGCAACCGGAAGTTCGGCAGCGTGAAGCCGGTTGTGGGGCGGGACTTCCGCCTTCTGCGTGAAGCCCGCATCCACGGAGTGCCAGAGAGCAGCATTGGTGACGCGGGTGGGGCTCTCATGCCTGAGGGAGAGCGGCCCAGCGGTGGCTGCCGAAGTCAGGAGTGGCGGCGATGCGGTGAGTAGGGCTTAGTTGTAAGGGGGGGCGGGGGTGTGTGTCTGTGTGTGTGTGTGTGCGCAGGGGGTTTGGGGGGGTTGGGGGCTGCGGCGGGTGTATGCGTGCGTGTTTGTGTGTGCGTGTCTGTATGTGTGTGTGCAGGGGGTGTGGGGGGGCGGCAGCGTGTGTATGTGCGCGCAAGCCTGTGTGTGTGCAGGGGGTGGGGGCTGGCTGTGTGTGTGTGCGCCGTGTTTGCATGCAAGCCAAGCGAAAGCAGGGGCTGTGTGTGCGTGTCTGCGCAAGCGCGTCTGAGAGGTGCGCTCCCGCGGTGAAAACTGGAAAGGAAAAGCGCGTGGCACATTCGTGTCCACCTTCCCAGATACGGGCAACAAAAGGTCTCGAGCAGACTACGCTGCTCGACCTAACAGACTACGCTGCTCGACCTAAAAAGGACTGACCTCACCCGGGTGCCCCTGGATTTCCACATCCAAACTTTGCATTCAAATTGCCTGAAGTCCCTCTTCTACCTCCCACCTCCTAAAAGAAATTGAAAGAGGACTACCAGAATCCAAGCTCCTCCTCCACATCCAGATTCGGTGGCCATCTCGGATTGGGTTGGTCCCAGCCTAATCTCAACTACACTAATTACATCACCATACTCTAACGGAGAGCGCACCCCACAACTTTAAAATAAATGCCATATGAAACTTACCTCAACTGGGGCCCCCAAACAGCCAACACATGGCCCCTATTATAGTGTGCATTTTGTCTGTTCATTATAGGCCCTTTCACCTTACTACATGAGAGGCTCCTAAATTGTTTTTCAACAGTCGAATAGTACTGAGTATTATTTCAATGGACTACTAAAAATGTTCAAAGAATATGTGGCCATGGATTGACACGATCTGTATGGATACTGACATCTGCATTGTGTTCTCACATTCATAGCAGGAAATAAAGCATACTATGTATGAGAACCTCTCAGATCTTTCACTCTATAACCTTCTTGAAACAAGAACAATTGATTTTTGAGCATGTCTTCGTCAGAACTCTGCATTGTATGCCTATGCTGGGACAGCTCCTCCTCAGGAGCGGAGAAGGCGTGCACTTCCTGCTGCAACGCAACAGCCACACGCAAATAAATAAAATGGCATGGCCATGCTATTTTATTCTCTACTGGCTCATGTGAATGTGAGGGCAGGGGGCGGGGCTGAATCCTGCATTGTAGGATTACAGTTGACGCTGCAGTGCGCATGTCAGGTTGGGTTGGCCGGCTCCCTTGCTACAGCCAGCCCGACATGCGCACTGTAGTCCCAGAAATCCTCTTGCTATAAAACAGCCAGGGGATTGCTGGCCCAAGCCCCCAGCCTCAAAAAGAGCTTTGGATTAGCCTGCTCGTACCAATCCTCGAGCTGCTTTCATCATAAAAGCAACTCCAGGATTGGTTGGATTTGGGTTCCCCCTGGCAGGAAGAAAGTTAATTCCTTTCCTGCTCAGGGGTAGAAGTGCTGAACCAGCAGGAGCAGTACTGGTGAGTTTGGGGATATCATGTTCCACCACAATTTTTTATTAGTTTGCCACCATTGGGCCAATATTGTTATCTTGTGCATATACTCTGTTTTTACACCTGCACTGTTACTCTATGCCTATAAAGGGGTTCTTGCCTATTTTACCTAATTATGGCATCACCCCTTGTGGGACTTTCTTAATAAACTCAGGTGGCCAATCTATTTGAGCCAAGTGAATGTCATAAGTGTTGGTTACATTTTTCTAGAATATTACTTTAATAGTGTGCGGTAGTCAACCTCAATTTGGATGCCCAAATGTTACAGTATGTTAGAAGTGCTAACCCGCTGGGGTTTCATCTTGAATAATCTAGTTAGTTGCTCTCGCAACCAGAAAGTCTTGAAGATTTTGGCAAACTATTGTGAGCTCTACAGTGCTATCTAGCAGTTTCAATGCCCACGACGTGTTCAGAAGCAGCGTTCTCAAAGTGTGTGGCATATTTAGTGGAAATACCTGCCCCTTTCTGCTTTTTGAATTGAGGTTTTTGTTGTGGAAGTTTCTCTCCCATTTTTATGATTATGTCAGACAAGAGTTGAGAGTTCTTTCCTAGTTTCACATACTCTTCTTGTCTGCACTCATATTGTCTCCCTCTCTCTGAGCGTTTGTCGGGTGAGTCCTGAAAGGGATGGGCCAGTTGGCCTTTGAGCAACTGAGGTGCTGTTAGGGCGCAAGGCCCTAAGGTAATGTATGCACCCGGGGAGTATTACTATGGTACACGCCTAAATGTGATTTATGCCCATTTGTGATGAAGCTTAATGTGTTTATGCCCACTGTTCATGCATAATGTGTCTATTCCCGAGTATGCCCATTGTTTATGCTAATAGTAATAATGATAAAAATAAAAATTTGCTCAGGGAGAAGATACCTTTATCTGTTAACAACGAATGACATTTTGCTGCTCTATTTAGTGTCAGCTGAAATGATGAAAAAGGTATATGTTTATTCCAAAGGTTTGTAGAACATGTTGCCTCCAGTGTACTGGTCAAGAATTTGAAGGCCTGCGATTTTTTTTTGAGTTTCCAATTCCAGCCATAAGAATTTATTGAGGTTGCTTTCCCTAGCGCTTTGCATGATTCAATATCACACCTTTATATATGTATAAGTTCTGCCCAGTGATTCATTCATTAGACCAAATTCTTATCGGATTTGCGCAGGTAATCAGATTTGTGAAGGTGCACAATGTGTCTATGCTGAGTACAGTATCGTGCTAGCAGTTATGGGTTGTTCTATATGCACTACTTGTATTCTGATGGTTCTGACAGTGGCCCAATTGGCCTTATCTTGTCTATAATCCCCTGTAAAGTATTACCAGGTGCCAGTTCGCACAGTGTATATTTGTGATTACGATCTAATGTGTTTATGAGTAAAACAAAGGGTATTTCTACATAACCTTGTGTGGAGTTTTTTTTGTGGTCTGCCTAGTGTGTCACTGCTGTGTGTGTTGCGCAAACGCTTTACACATTCCCTATGGGACAAGCCTGACTGCTCGTGCCAAGCTACCAAGGGGGGAGCAGGGGTTATCTTCAGCATGTAACTCCCTTGCCCTGACTAGAGTGGTGGTGTCTGCCTGGCTTAGGTGCTTGCCCTAGCCACACAGAAATTCCATTTCTAACAATGGTCATTTGTTGCAATATTAACAACTTGATTTCTATATATTTATTTATATTGGGGTGTTGGTTCTCATCTTAACACAATTTCTATTTAATTTACTTTTGATAAGGAAATAACCAATAGTGTTACCATCCGGTTTTATGGAGCTCAGTTGATTGGCCTGAACCGTGATTAAACATCAATTTGGCAGCTCGGGCAGCTCACAGTTGTATGTCAGAAAATATGGAATGCAGAAATATCTTCTGACATATCTATTGTGTGCTAACTATCATTTACAAACATATCCTCCCATTGACAGTAGATTTCATAATATTAACTACAATGGGGCGAGATTTGGTAAACCAAATTTAAAATCCAATATTTATATTAGAAGATATACTAATAAAGATATTCTGGCACACTTTCAAGCAGTTCATGGCTGTTGGACTCTCTAAGGTGTCCGATACCTGGACTTTATTTAATAATAAATCAATACTGCGACTCATTTGGAAGAGTGAAAATGTCTGCTGAGACTGACCTTCAAATAAGCACAGCCTAAAACCCAATTTAAATCTTTAACCTTGCGACTTTGTGCCTGACAAGTGGTGGCTTCTCCGTTAAGGCAAAGAAGCATCGCCCCACTGCCTTGCAGCAGTGCAATAAGGGAAAAATAAAATGAAAACTCAAGGTTATTATCAGTTTATCCTGCTGCAAGCCACTCTACCACATCAGTACCTATGCGCCCTAATCCAGACTAGCTCATAGTACTTTATCTGCCCTCCTAACCTTCCCAGAGTGACAGGTAAGTTAGCACCCCAGAACACAACACTTTAGTCAACTCCAGGAATCGTTCAAACCTATTGTCAACCTTTTGTTTTCTCACTCATGCATTTCCATAATAAACAAAAAAGACATGCGAGCAGGTTTATTCAAACCTCTTGTGCTTTATTATAAAACATCTGCCCTTCAAATAGAAAACATAATCATCTCAATAGGGTTAGGAGCATTACAAGAAAACTATAAACAATAAGAAGTCCTACCTTGGTGAATTATTTATCTACATCAGCCCACACCCACTATGGAAACACAGTGTTTCCCCCGAGCAAAGGATGAGGGTAGGTGTGATGATTAGATCGAGCTCAGGAATCTTTAGCAGGACTGAGCGCAGCACCTCTGCCTCACCATAAGGCGTACTTGTATCTCAAGTTGTAGGTTGGAAATCCAACATCAGAAAAGTAGGTACAACTCATAGGGCACCACTTTAGACTCATTTGTGGGGTAGGAAGGTTTACACACTATTCCTGTCCTGACGAAGCACCTCAGATCTTCCTGACCACTTGGGACACCTTATTATCCCATCTGTAGCATTTACCTGAAAAGGTTTTTAATCTGACAGGGGAGACAAGTTATTAAAAGTAGTTAGTGACTTACCTTACCATTTTTAACCCACATCATTACACATGAGATGCCACCCCATCTAGACTCTACCTTACATTAATCATACGGCATATCAATAAAAAGATCTCCTGCAAACTGACCATTCGGGGGACCCATTGGGCATTGCAACGCCTGCCCAACGAGGAGCAATGGCCATATGATGAAGCATGACATCCCTTTGGGATGTGGAAAGGTTTAATTTACCAGCTTAAAATGGCAGTTTAAACTGCAAACACAGGCTGCAATGTAAGGCCGGGGACATGTTTAAAAGGCTACTTAAGTGGGGGTACAATATGTGAATGCAACTAGTGGGCTGCAGGCCCACTAGTTGCATTCAATTTAATGTCACTGGGTCCATGTAGCACCAGCTTACTAGGGACGTATCAATAAATTAAATGTGGCAATTGGGTGTAAGCCAATGTTACCATGTTTTTTAAGGAGTGAGCACACTCACTTTATCATTGGTCAGCAGTGGTAAAGTGAATAGAGTCCTGAAAAAAATGGAGGAGTAAGGCCAAATGCTTGGTGGATTATCACCTTAAGGCTGACAGTTTTAAAAGTGGGTTATTATTTGAGGTGGGCTTAAGGAAGAAAACCACTATCCCTTCAGAGTTAACTTAATATCACTAAATTAACCTGAGCTCAACCCCGGGTAGCTATTACACAGGGTAGACAGGCTTAACTTGGAGGAATGAGTAAAGTATGTATACAGTACCAAAATCATAATAAAGTTAAAACAACAAACAATAAAAATACCAAACTAAATAAAAAAAATAGAATACATTTTAATGAACAAAGCAAAAGCAAAACAAACAAAAATACATAAGGGAGCCAGATAGTTGCTGTCAAAGATTACAACTTCTGACTTGGAGTTTTTTATGCATTTCAAAATCCACAAGTGGGGCACGCCTGAAGCTTATCCAAGGAATATGCATCAAAATCAGATACCATGGCTCAGAGGTCTTGAAATTCTGAAAGGTTTCCAAGTACCAAATTTTCAGGGTTTCCAGAGCAACTCTTCTGGGTCAGTCCAGAGTCTCTCAGGAGGGCAGGTACAGCACTTAAATTCTGGTATTCACTCAAGCAGCAGCCACCAGCAAGGTCCAGTTGGTAGTGGGCAACTGGTCAATTTAGAACAAGGCCTCCTGCAGGTTGTTTTATCCTTGCAGCCACAGGAGGTTAGCCAATTGACCCTTTGAGTCCACTTCTTTGCCATGGATGCTAGATGGAGCACGTTAGTCCTTCATGGCTCCTCTCAGACAACAGTCTCAGCCCTTTTCCGATCTACCACAGGTCCAGAAAGTGTTCTGAGGAGGTTGCCTTGGAGGTCCACATTTATGGCTGGTGCTTATGAGTTGGTAGTGGTGACTCCTGGCTCCTCCTTGACAAATGGGGAAAAAAAATACCAGGGGCAACACTACCCACTTTTGTACAGTATGTGTTAGGCATACTGCAAACAATCCCACAATGCACCTTGTTCCTAAGATTGGAAGGTGGGGAAACCCTTTCTTCCTTGTACAAAGCCTGTGGGCCCACCCAGACCCATTGCCAGTAAAATGAGTAGTCCCCTCTCTTCTCTCTCTGGTCACTCAAACCCGGTTCTTGGGCAAGGAAGTAGCCCCCCTCCCTCTGAGTTTGGTGACAATCTGGCTGGCAGGGGGAAAAGAGTTGTTTTCTCCATATCTCACCTTACATTTATGTGTAGGCCTTTTACAAGTTAATTAAGTTCCTGGGTCCACCCAAATTGGTCTTCATACATGAGGAAGGAAAACACCTTCCCACATATAGCCCATTTTGCCTGCTCTGTGAGCAATTTTCACTCCTCAATCAAGACAAGCATGTGCTGGGTAGCTGTTGGCATGCTAATGAAAATTAGTGGAGCACCAGGCATGGAAAATGTAACTTTCCATAAATTGATTTTTTAATAAATAGTCCTCGAAGCACCTCTGTTTCCTGTCAGAAGTTTAGCTTAAAGTTTATCATCTTTGGTTTGACATTTTCTAGGATCCTGCCACAGCCCTGCAAATGAAAATAGCTTTTGGGTGCTAGTAACTAAAGGAACATGCCAACTTTAAATTCAGACATGTTTGTTTTTTAAATATCAGGCACACTGCTGTGTGGGTGACAAGGTGTGTTTAGTCATGACTTATTAATATTGAAAAGAATGGTTTCCCATCTGTAAAAAGGGGTACATTTGACAGGTTTGACAGCGTTTCTTTAGGTTGCTTCAGTCAGGCTACATATGGTTAGCCATGTTTTACAGGGCAACCCTGTGGCAGCATAGGTGACCTCTGTGAACTTCCTACACCGTATTTTAGGGTCTTTTGGCAAATAAAAATATGTCCGTTGGGCGTAAGCCAATGTTAACTTGTTTTAAGAGGGAGCACAGGTGCTTTAATCCTGTTTAGTAGAGGTAACAATGAACAGGGTTCTAAGTCCAGCAAAAGCAGTCCCCCTAAAAAGCCAAAATATCTGGGGTGACCATGAAGAAAAGATGGATTTCTTATAATAGCAACGTCTGAGAGTTTGATTCTATCCTCAAACGCCTTTAAGGTTTATTTGTGTAGTATTTATTGATGCTATCAGGGGTTCTCCCCACAATATGTAGGTATGTCAACCACCATTTCATATTTATCACTGTATTGAGGTCTGTCATACCATATTTTTTGTCCTCATAACCCCCGTTTAGACCAGTGCCAAAAAGGAATCAACGGAGAATAACTGACTCAGTTAAACCTGGTAGGGACACATATCTTGGAGGCCATCTATCCCATCTATCCCACAGTCTTCCACCGTAATCCGAAGAGGCACTAGATCTTTATTTGCCATCCCACAGCAAATCACGGAGTAGTTTTGGCAGCCATATAGGAGCCGGGCATGAACCGGGTAACAGCTGTTCCAATGGTACTGAACACAGAGAGCACCATAGGAGATCAATCATTGGACTCGGGGGAAAAAATAAAAAATAAAAAATAAACGAATTTATCACTGAGACCACTTTATCAGATGCCAAAATGCCCTTTTTCTGCTATTTCCAGATCTAGCCAAATCTTGCCAGTCTCTAAAGGTAGGAGGTGAGGAGTCCTTCCATTTCCTGCAGATCTCTCTTCTTGCAAGCAGGATGGAATAAAAAACTAAACATTTAGGTAGATGTTGTACTCCTTCCAACACTCCAAAAATAATCAGGGACAGATCCATTGTGACAGGTCTTCCTAAGGACTCAGTGAGGCTGTTACTAATGTCTTGCCAAAAGGTGTCGGGCATTCCAAAAACATATGTGTATCCGAAGCAGCGATGTGACCACATTTTGCGCAGGACACTGTAAATTTAGAGAGTCTAGCGGGGGAGTAATACGCCCTGTATAGGGTGAAGATGTGATTTCTACGAAGCCATGATGGCTTAACGATACTCCACAAGAGCTCGAAAGAAGATTTCCAAAGTAATTGTAAGTTCACATCCCCCAGAACAGAACGCCATACTGACTCTGGTAAAACGAAGTCTCCATCCACCTCCTCCATTATAGAGTTGTACCATCTAGATATTTCTTTCTTTTCTGGCCCTCTACTTAGTAGATCGGAGATAAAGGGACTATGTCCACCCAATTTGAACTTATTTTTTTTTTATTAGCAGGAGATGTTTTATAGGCTGCTGCCCAACTATGAATCTGGATATATTTGAAGCGTGAAAAGTTAGGGCCGATCTTGGCTTGCAAATATTCCCATGAAAATAAATCTCCCTCGTAGAAAAGGTCCCCACAAACCTCCATGCCCGCCTCCCTCAAAGGGACTGCCAGGATGTCATCCAGCCAAACCGGACCTTCGGGTAAGCCCCACAACGGGGTTTTTTCGCAAAAGTAGTTTACTTTTATAGCTTTCATGATTTCTGCCCATGTTCGTGCAAGACCCTGTAGGATCTTCAGTTTAATTTTTTTTTAAAACTTAGGATTTCCAAACTTAAAAAGAAAACTAGAGTGATTGATATTTTCCCCCTCCAACATTGCTGCATACATCATACCCACCCCCAGGGAATCAGGATTCTTTAACAACATCCTTGAGTGGGATAATTGAAAGGCCCAAGCATAGATTTTTAAATCTGGAGCCGCCAACCCTCCCTTTTCCCGTCGCCATCTTGGTTTTTTCCAGGCGATTCGTGGAAGGTGGTTGTGCCAGATAAAAGATGAAACGTTTGATTGAAATTTAGCTAGGATTTTTTGATCAAAATATAAGTGAATGGTGTTAAATAAAAAAGAAATCTTTGGAAGAATAGACATTTTGATAAGGTTGACCCTACCTATTAATGAGAGGGAAAGATGTAGCCAAGATTGAAGAAGCTTCCGACAGTCTTTAAGTACTGTGGATAAATTAACCTGGACTATTTTATTTATGTCCTTTACAATTGTTAAACCTAAGTAACGCATAGAGGTGCTGGAATGAAGTTCTATAGGTGGATTCTCATCATTCCAGATAAGCATTTCCGTTTTGGCTGCGTTTATCTCATACCCCGACACCTGTCCAAAAACGGTAGCTAACTTTACTATGGCAGGGAGAGCCGTAATGGCCTCTGATGTTAAAATAAGTACATCGTCGGCATATAATGCCACCTTTCTCGTCCAGCCTTGATAGTGAAAGGGTTTAATGGTGGGCTCCTCCCTTAAATATTGTGCAAAAGGTTCGATGTAAAAATCAAAAAGTAAGGGGGAGAGTGGACAACCCTGTCGAGTTCCCCTGGTAATAGAAAAAGGACTTGATAATTCTCCATTAACGAGAAGAGATGCCGAGGGGTTGCTGTACAAAAGACTGATCGCCCTACGAAAACCTCCACCCACACCGAACTTGGCCAAGGCCTCCGACAGGTAAACCCAATTAACCCTGTCAAAGGCCTTGGTTGCGTCCCGCGTCAGGGCTGCCAATGGAAGCTTATTAGATGTTGCTATATCTATGGCGCCGATTAGATCAAAGATCAGTTCTTATAATTGTCTTCCCTTTAAAAATCCCTTTTGATCCAAATGAAGGACCGATGGTGCGATTTTGGCTAATCTAGATGATAAGACCGTGGTAAAGATTTTATAGTCCACATTCAGAATAGATATTGGCCTATACGACCCACATTCATCCTTCGGTTTACCTGGTTTTAAGATAAGAGTAATAGAGGCACTATCCCAAGATGTTGGAGGGGACATACCTTCTACGAGAATTTGGTTAAACAGCTTTGTGAGAAAAGGGGCAATCTCTGAGTCTAAGAATTTATATAACTCAGCCGGAAGGCCATCGGGACCCGATGCTTTCCCCTTCTTGGATTTCTTAACGGCTGATATCACCTCACTCTCAGTAATGGGGCTGTCCAAATATTGGGAATGTTCTGGAGAGAGGGAAGGTAAGGTAATATTATCTAACCAGCTCTTGACAGACTCGGCCGATATCACTTTGTCTTCTTTATAAATAACCTGAAAGAATTCCCTAAATGCCTCCCTAATGTCATCATCGGAAGAGAAATTAGTGTTACCTATTTTTATGGTTGCAATGTTATTCCGGACCTGGTCTACCTTAGTCTTCCAGGCCAGAAGTTTGCCTGCACCTTCACTATATTTGAAGTGGGCCAGCTTGCTGGCTTCCCACCTTTGTTGGACTCTCAAGCTCAGAAACGATACCAAGGTCCCCTTCAGGGTCGCAAGTTTGTTATATAGGGGGTCTAATATTGACCTTGAAGATCCATTACTTAGAATAATTTCCCGTTCAATAGAAGCCATATCTGATTCTATAGAAGAGATCGTTTCGTTGTAACTCTTTCTCTGAAAGGCTACTTTCGCAACAATCAATCCTCTCAGTGTTGCCTTATATGAATCCCAGATAATTTTATCAGACGCAGTACCATCATTAAATAGGAAGAAATTACGTGTCTCTGTCTTTAAAAACTAAATGTCCTCCTCACTAGTGAGCAAGAAACGATCAAAGGACCAGACAGTCGAAGTCTTTTTTCTATGAAGACTCATCACCAATTTAACAGCAGAATGATCTGAGAGGTGTGACGGGAGATATTCTATTGTTTTAACTGAGTCGACCAGTCTTTGGGTCATTAAAATATAGTCTATCCTAGACTTATGATGATAATTATAATTCCTGTAAGAGACCCCCTGTTGGTTTCCTGATCTTAGTCGCCAGACGTCGATGAACCCTTGTTGTCTCATGGCATCTAAAAGAAAGGATCTGGTTTTAGACAAACCTCTGGAAGGATTGTTGGGAGACTTATCCAGGATAGGGTCCAAGACAATATTAAAGTCACCAGCTAAAAAATGGTCCCTAATATTGATAATAACTTCAAAAAAATTGTTTCCAGTATCGTGGGGTCATCTTGATTCGGACCATAATAGCCAACTATTGTAATTGAAGCCCCGGCAATAAGATCTGTCGCAATAGCCCATCTGCCAAAAGGATCCACAACCTTTGAGATTAACTTGGCTTTGGCTCCCTTTTTAAAAATGATTGCAACCCCTCTTGTATGAGATGTTTGTGCGGTAGTGACCGTAAAATCAATCCATCTATTCTTTTTGGTTATTTCCAACATTTCAGTGTGTGTAAGATGAGTTTCCTGCAATACCATGACCTGCACTGCCGATTCTTTCAGATATTGTAGAATTCTATTTGCACGGGGCTTTGTGCGCAGGCCATTGATGTTCCAGGAAAGGAGACTTATACTGCTCATCTCTTAACCGATAGAACAATTTAATTAATGCTGCATCAAAAAGAGACATTTGTAATACTGTTAAATGTTGTACCCAGCAATTATAAGTAAAGTATGTAAGATATGTGAAATGTATGCACCAAAAATTATTATTCCAAAAATGTCCATACTGGTTATTGAGGACATTTTATATTTTTGCCACCCCTGTGCACTCACCCGCTCAAGGTGAGAGCCTCCCCCCGTGAAGAACCCTTGCATTATCTAACCAGAACATAGTCCCAGTAGATAGTGCCCCACCGGTTGATCCCCTACAGAAAAGTCCCACCGCTAACTATTCAGGTAAGTAGACCTAAATCAGTAAGATGGTTTTTGTGTGTGTTTTTTTTTCCTATAGTTTAATTGCCCTTTTCCCTCTTTCTTTTAATTCTTTTTTCCCCTTTTTTCCCCTTATTTTTTTTCCTTTCTTCCTAATCCCTCTCTGTCTCATTTTGTCCACATGTAGCCACATGTGGAGATATGTACCACTGAT
The DNA here is from genome assembly GCF_964263255.1 of Lissotriton vulgaris. Taxonomy (NCBI): domain Eukaryota; kingdom Metazoa; phylum Chordata; class Amphibia; order Caudata; family Salamandridae; genus Lissotriton; species Lissotriton vulgaris. The sequence continues at coordinate 299,736,538 of NC_141695.1, forward strand.
CATTATTATCAAAATTTAGGACTCTGAGAAGACAAACATCAAACATATTGAGTCCATTTGGTACTAGGGAGAGGGGGAGCTATCTATATTCAAGATTTATGCCGAGATTATTTCCACCCAAGCCCACTCATAGGTCATTACTGATTATTCAGATCATTCTGATCATTTTTTTTTTTTTTTTTTTACTCTTGCCCTAAGAGGGGAAGAACATGGCGGCAGCACACTAGCTCGCCGCGGTGCTTCAGGTCGGTCCCCGCAGGACAGTCCTGCCGAACAGATGACTGTTCGATGACTGTGCGACCACGGAGGATCTGAACATGGCACTTTCCTGAATGTAACGGCAAATATTGGAAAACTTTTTACTTTTTACCTTTTGACGGATTCTGTTTCTTTTTTCCGTCCCGATGGTGGTTGCCTGGCGAAGAGGCTGGTGTAGTGCAGGAGTCCTCTTTTCACCTCCATGCTCCCTCACTCTCGGCTGGAAGGTATGCAGTGAGGAGGACGGCTGCGGGTGCGGCGGTAGAGGTAACGGGTGTAACGAGAGAATCGATGAGGGAATCGGTGAGGCTTTGGCAGCCAAAAGTAAGTTGCTTATTCCTGTTTTGAACATTGGAATCTGCTGCAGTCAGAGCGGTTGTGAATCGAGTGGAGGAGACTTTGGAGCTATTTTCACTTTTTTTACTCCACATCAATCAGGGTCTAGTAACAACTTTGTATCTCCCCCAACTCCCTTAACTTCTACTAACGAGCGTTTAAATACACGTTTAAATACACCAGGCACTTTATTTAGTCCAAGGATTTGCATAGCCGCACTGGAGCTTAGAAAAGGGAAACAATTGAGGAACCTTCTTTTTTCTCCCCCCAAGAGCTCAAAGACAGCTTTAGAGCCTGTAAGACGCACTGCCACGGATACTGAAATAAATGTGGTTTCTCCTTCTAAAGGTGATTCTCACGAAGCTACCCAATACTTACAAGCTTCTGCTATTGTCTCAACAGTGGAGGGGACTCTTGAGCATGAATTGGTCAACAGCAGCCCTATCAGCCAGGAATTGCTAGATATTACTCTGTCTGATCTGAGGGGTAAAGTGGTCAAGGTAGGGGAGAAAGCACAGTCTCTTCTTGACAAAAATACGTCAGCATCATTTGGTGCACGTAATGCAATTAAGGATTTACCTAATACTCCCAAAAGTGGAGCTAAGAGCGGTCGTGGTCGCCGACAGAAGAAGAAGGTAGGGCTTAATAAGGTCGGAACCTTAGAAGGGGGGCAGAAGCAGAAGCAGGAGAAGCAACTAAAACACTATCCAAATCGAAACCCTCCTCATATTTAAATACCGAATTCAAGTCTAAAGGCTCAAGTGTGAGGGCTAAACCCAAAGCAAAGGCAAGGATTAATTCCAAGGATACTAAAGTTGTACTTTCTTCAGGTTCTAAATTAACACCTTCACTCCGCGCCTATTTTAAAGCCATTCCTCAGGTTCTACATCTTTCTGAAGGTTTAAACAGTCAAGGCATGGCGGCGACATCAATATCGGATTCCAATACTACAGTAGCTGTTAATCTACTCACATCAACGGATACAGCATCATTCAAAGAGTCCAAAGAGTCGGCTCAAGATGGGAGATTCCCTGATCAAATAATCGACATTGCTAAAGTTACTGATATAATATCTGGTGAAGAGGCCAGTTCGCGAGGATTACTAGATCCAGACCAACATCAGTCACAATCAAAGCTGGTCTTGGAGCAGCAGTTGAGTGAACTTCAATCTCCCATTGTAGATTTTTTTCAAGAGGATGAAGAATTAGATTCTACTGATTTGGGTGCTGTTGGCGGTGCATCTGGGGGCCACTTGAGGATGTTTCAGCAAATTCGGTTCGACTTGAGATTAGTCCCTTACCGGTCCCTCAAATCTCTCAAGTTCCGTTGACAGCAGCCTCTGTACTAGAGATGTTCTCAGCTCTCACTGAGGAGATAAGGAAAGGATTTGCTGAGTCTGCAGCCAATCAACAAGGGTTCAAAAACTATTGCGAATCGCTTGACAGTAAAATCGAAAACCTTACTATAAGAACGGGAGTATTAGAGGAAACAGTAGGCGTCCATACAGTTTATCTCGATCAGGCAAGGCAGGATATAGTCAAACTTACAAAGGAAGATCTGGCCCTTAGTGAGAGGATGGAGACCCTCGAGAATAATGCGAGAAGGGGAAATATTCGCATTTTAAATGTCCCAGAAGGCTCTGAAGGGTCAGATATAAAGCAGTACATTGTCTCACTACTGAAGGAAGCTTTGCCATTAGAACACACTACCGAGGAGTTGTCTGTTGACATCCAGAGGGTCCATAGAGACCCCTTTAGGCTTAATCCTCAGCGTTCTAAACCACGAAAGATTTTGGTAAACTTTCACACCTACGTTTTGAAGGAGCGTATTTTGAATATGGCCCTGAAGCAAAAGTCTCTGTCTGGGAAAAGCTTTACTTTTCTGATAAGATCTGACTTGTCCCGAATAACACTTGAAAAACAGTGGGAGTTTGGTAAACGCCTGGATACTTTCAGAAGATTGGGGGCAACGGCCCAGCTGATGTTCCCGGCAGCTCTTAAAGTTATGCATAATAACAAGATGTATAACATTAGGTCAGTACAAGCGGCAGATGAGTTGCTAATGGATCTGTTATACCATATTACTAGTAGAAAAGGTTACACACTAATTATATGTTCAATGCTGCACAAATTCTATGTTTACACTTGTCAAATGAAACCTTAGTAAAACTACTGGGTTTAGATTATATTAATCCTCTCAAACTTCTGCTATAAGAATTTCGTTTTAGATCTCTGCTAAATTCTACTATTAATAATATAGGGCCAGATGTAGGTAAATTAGATTTACCGATTTTTAATTACCGAATTTTACCGATTCGGTAATTAAAAATCGGTAAATCTAAAGGGTGGATATGTAGGTATTTCCAGATGTGGAAATACCGATTCTGTAACAATCGGTATTTACCGATTCTTTAAATACAGAATCGGTATTTCCCATTGATTCCTATGGGCTTTGAAGGCCATAGGAATCAATGGGAAATACCGATTCTGTATTTACAGAATCGGTTAATACAGAATTTTGCAAGGGTGCAGGGGGTGTCACTTTGACACCCTCTGGCACCCCACAAATAGGCATGTGTGCCATGTGGCACACAGACATGCCCTAAGGGCATGCCTGTCTGTCACATGGCTAGGTGTGCATGCACACATGTGCATGCACACCTGAATTCGGTATTTTACCACACAATAGGATTGTGTGGTAAAATACGGATTTTGTAGGGCCTTTGGGACTCAGAAGAGTCCCACCTACATCTAAGATTTACCGAACCGGTAAAAATACCGATTCAGTATTTTACAGAATCGGTAAATTTACCTAATCGGTAAATTTACCAATTCTGTAAAATTGTGCCCCTACATGCCAATCCTTGTATTCCGGTTGGTAACGGCCGAAAATACCGATTTTCGGCCGTTACCGACCGACCTACATCGGGCCCATAGTTCCTATTGCATCAAGTAACAACATCACATAGGTTCCCATTAACCCCAAGTACAACTTGACTGCTGGTTAATATGAGGAGTGGGCTGGAATTATATGGAAGATAAGGACCGAATTATGCGGCAGGGCTGTCAAATTTGTGAAGTTACAAAAATTCAAATTTTGAGGCGTAATGCAGCAAATTTTGTTATATTTCTACTTCAATATTTTGTCATTTTCACACATTGCCACTGTCTTGCGAAAAGCTTCATCTCATTAGTACTAATTTAACATCCAAACACAGCAAGATACAACAAAAAGTTGACCAGTCAACCTTTTCATAGAGACTTTCACTGCGAGAAAACACATACCATCACATTATATAGTTAACTTTGGGTCTATTTGAGCTAGACATTGCTTTAAAATCTGGAGATTTGCAACAGATGAAATAACATGGAAAATGCGACAACTCCTTAATTATGTGGAAAACACAACAGTCACAAAAATTGCATAATTCCAGTGGCCTTCTAAAAGCAGTTTAGTTAATGATTGCTCAGATTTTGCTCATGCACTGATTCGTTTGGTTTATTACAAGAAGTCACCACTGATGATTGACCCTTTAAGGAATGGCAGTCAAAAATCATTCTGCTACAGATATCAATCTTATGCTTCCAGATCACTGTGCTATTTATCAAGCCTGTCACTGTGATCCTAAATCAAATTCCTTGCCAGAATATCAGCATTTGCCCTTCACTAGCGGACTGAGATGAACATGGGAATATGCAAGATTGGCTTCTGATCTGAAGTGTCACTAATGAGGTTGTCACAAAAAAAACTCTAACCTGGAATTACCTTCCTTAGATCATCAGGTTTTTGAATCAAGAGATAAATGCAATCTTCACACCCTGATAACTGCTGCTTTTAAATCAATCCCTCAGCATGATCAGCATTTGAGCTTTTGGTGTCCCACTACAATCAGTCCTGACGAATGTAATAGAAAAGACAGCTTTACTTACACCCCATTTTTTATGAACTACTACTACCACACAGGGGGTTTTTCTGCATCACTGAGGAGAACTAAAACTAAATAGTTATCTGGTCTGACTGTGCACAGGACTAGGAGGTTGTAAACTCCTTTGGACACCTCAGCTAGACATGTCAACAGGAGACTCTATGACGTAATTGGGTGGATTCATATTTTATTACATTGCAAAAGAGCTACTCAAGTAAAGTACCAGGGTCAGTTGGCACCTATTTCATTGGTGACAGTTTATGCACTGCCTCATTCTCCACTGACACTGTTCATTCTTAACAACAATAGGTGACCATCACACAGTATTCTGGATGGTCGAGAGGAAGATGGACCACCACATTTACGCTGATGTAACAACCAGCGGCGGCTTCTCTGCTATGGCAGAGGAGCTTTGCCCCCCCTGCCCGCAGAGGAAAATGACAAATAAAATGTTAATAAAACAGTATTATTATCTTTTTATTTTTCTTCAAGGCGCCAAGTCTTCGGGGCAGAGGGAGGAGAAAGAGGGGGGGTGGGCACAGCTACCAATGTGCATGTCTGTTTGGTCGGCCATCTTAGCCAGGTGAGACTAACATGAACACTGACAGCTCTCCAACCAAGCTGCGTTGCTGGGTGGAGAACAACAGCAGACATAGGCTCTCAGCCCCTGATGGAGCGCCAAACCAGCCTGCTCCACCCAATCCAGATGCTGTTCTCATGGGTATTATCACCATGAAAGCAGTGCCTGGATTGGCCGTATGGGAGTCTCAGAGACTCAACCTGTGCCCGGAGGAGCAGAAGAGTTGCTGGAGAGCAGAAAGGCGGCAAGCAGAGGTTTTTTTATTTGCTTGTTTTGTTGAGAGAGAGAGAGAAAGAGAGAGAGAGAGAGAGAGAGAGAGAGAGAGAAAACTTTGTTTATTTAGACCATAGTCTTTAAACCTGACACAGCGACCCCAGCGCTGAAACAGGGAAACGCCCAAAGGCGGTAGCCACGCCCACTGCGAGGCCACGCCCACCTCTAACGAGTACAAAAACGCTGATTGCAAGCGGGTTTGTCACTTTCTTGTTGTTATCCTCTGAGGCGGAAGCCGGAGGACTGTGCCTTCAATTGTTTTTAAAAATTTCACTATTTTCACTTGTTATTTGAATTTTAAAGACCTCTGAACTCACCTGCTTTGAAGCGCCGACCTTAACGCGCTCTCACAGCCCTCCTCGACCACCCCTGACACAGCGACCCCAGCGCTGAAACAGGGAAACGCCCAAAGGCGGTAGCCATGCCCACTGCGAGGCCACGCCCACCTCTAACGAGTACAAATGTGCCGGCCATACCAGCGCAGCGGACGAGCGCAGCGGGAGCGCCATTTGCGCGCCGAAGGCGTGCCTAAGGCAAGCCCGTCTGCGCCCATCCGCGCACGACCGGGCCTAGGGCCAGAACCCCTGCCGAACACAACTGACCCAAAGGTAAGCTACTCTCGTCGAGAGCTACTAAGTCTCAGACCCCCAGCTTCCTCCTGTGAATATATCCATGATCTAAATGGACCTTTCATTCGCTGCTCCCTTTGCAAGCCAGTCCAGCTCAAACTCCCCATAAAACCCCACAAACCCGCCTCCCTCAAACTCTCATCGCTAAACTGTCGCTCGCTCCCTAAACATGCGACACAGATCAACCATCTTATAGAGGACCTGGAGATAGACATCCTCTTCCTCACGGAAACTTGGCTCTCCCCACATTCGCAATCAGAAATGGCACTAGCAACCCCACCGGGCTTCCTCATCCAGTCCCTACCCCGCCCCTTAGGCAGAGGTGGTGGTGTCGCCATTATTCACCGGGACTATTTTCACTGTAAAACCAGTGATGCGCAGATTCCCGACTCTGAAAGCTTTCAGTTCACTATTAAACTAGACCCGACCAACTCACTGACAGGAGTCCTTGTGTACCGTCCCCCCGGCCCTCCAGGCCCTTTCGCTAGTTCCCTCCTGGACACTGTAACAACTCAGGCCCACTCCCTATCAAATTTCATGATAGTAGGCGACCTGAACATCCATCTCGATGACCCTGCAGACCCGGTAGCTACCGACCAGATCTCCGATCTGGCGGCACTTGACATCCGCCTCCTTAACTCCGGAGTGACTCACATCAAGGGTCACCTACTGGACCCAGTGTTCACCAGCTCCCCTTCGGTACAAGTGAAGGAGGCCCTTCCCCTTACTTGGACAGATCACTTCCTAGTCTCCTTCCGACTACCAGGAACATTCAGGAAACCACAAAAACCGCCTACCTATATCAGGGACAGGACCTGGTCCAGACTCCCCACCGAAGAATGGGCCAGGATCCTAAAAACGACCACCCCTGCATACGCGGAAGACCCGACTGTCGCCGACATAAAATTTAGAGAGTGGATCACCACCTCCCTGAACACAGTGCTCCCACTTAGAACTAGGGAGGACAAAAACGGTAAACCTGGTTCTGCCCCGTGGTACACCTCGGACCTACTTCGCAAAAACTGCAAAAAAGCCGAACGGCTTTGGAGGAAAGACTGGCAGCACGCCAGCAAGGAAGCATACCATAACACAGTCAGACTCTACAAAGAGGCCCTCAGGCACGCCAAAGCTTCCCACTACGACGCACGGATAAAAGAATCCTCCAACTCCGCCAGGGAATCCTTCTTAATTGTAAAGGAGCTGCTTAAAGTACCTAACACCCCTCCCTCCATCACCCCCCGGGTCGACCGAAGTAATGAACTAGCCTCATATTTCAACGACAAAATCTCCCGCATCCTGGCTTCCCTCCCTCCGCCCGGCCCCCCCAGCCATTTGGCCAGCCGCTCATCCCCCTGCCTGACCGAAAGCAATTTACGCCCCATACTTGCGACATTCCGGCCAGTAACCTGCACAGAAGTAGAACGAACCCTGACTAAAATGAAAAGCGGATCCCCTCTTGACCCGGCACCCATGAGATTCCTCAAAACCGTGGCCCCTGTCATCGTTCCCACGGTCATGGAGCTTATCAACAGCTCACTTGCCCAGGGATCTGTCCCTGACAGCTGGAAAAGTGCGGTGGTAAAGGCACTTTTAAAAAAACCCCAGCTTGACCCAGCGGACATGTCAAACTATCGACCAATATCACTACTCCCCGGAATCAGCAAGGTAGCCGAGAAATTGGTCAACGAACAATTATCTCAGTTCTTTGAGACCAACAATGCACTACGGCAATCCCAGACTGGATTCCGCCCGGGCCATGGCACAGACACCGCCCTTCTTGCCGTTATCGAGGAGGCAAGGCGCATCCTGGATTCAGGAGGGTCAGTGGCAGTGATCCTCCTGGATCTCAGCGCAGCCTTCGACACAGTCAACCACCGTGTCCTTCTCCATCGACTCGCGGCAGCAGGGCTCACCGGGTTGGCACTCAGCTGGATTGAATCCTTCCTCACTGGGCGTACGTTCCAGGTATGGGACGACAATCACCACTCGTCCACCCTCCCTCTCACAAGCGGGGTCCCTCAGGGTTCTTCCCTGAGCCCGACGCTTTTTAATGCATATATGGCCCCCCTTGAGGACGTGGTGACACCATTTGACATAAAAATGGTAAGCTACGCTGATGACACTCAACTGGTCGTCTCCTTATCCCAACTAGTCGACCACCCAGAGAACCTGACCAATTGCCTCACAGAAATCCACAGCTGGATGAGTGACTCATCATTAAAATTAAATGGGTCAAAGACGGAAGTGATGCTCCTGGGGAAACAATGGACGACCATCCCCCCAGCAATCTGGCCCGACGTGTTCGGAGAAATCCCCCCCCCCGAAGCGTGAAATCAAGACCCTCGGCGTATGGCTCGAACCAGAGCTTTCAATGAAGACGCAAGCAGCCAAAACCTCGGGCACCTGTTTCGGGCTCATGCGCACGACCCGCAAGATTCTCCCCTTACTGCCACCTGCTTCCAGGAAACTACTTATCCAGGGACTAGTACTGTCCCGCCTGGACTATAGCAACATGGTCTACCTGGGAGCCCCTGAGGCCACCCTGACGAAACTGCAGCGGACACAGAACGCTGCAGCACGTCTGATCACCAACCTTCCCCCTAGAGTGTCCGCCAGACCTGCCCTCAAGGCTCTGCACTGGCTCCCTGTGCGCCAAAGGGTGCATTTCAAAGCCATGTGCACGACACACAAGCTGATCAACGGATCTGGTCCCGCGATCCTCAGCAGCATGATCACTCCCTACAAAGCACCCAGATCCCTACGATCTGAGAATGAGCACCTGGCCAACATTCCCAGATTCAAAAAGACACGCACAGGAGGACGACGCTTCTCTGTCCAAGCAGCCACTGGATGGAACGCCCTACCGCGTTCACTCAGACTTGAACCCAACTACCTGGTATTTCGCAAAAAGTTGAAAACACACCTATTCCCTAATTAATCGTCTCTCCTCCCTTCCTCTCCCTCAACTGGACTACAACTCCTACAGCGCGGGGATGCCCTTGGGTCACCAGGCGCTTTACAAATCGTTATTAAATTAAAATTAAATTAAATTAAAATTAAACAGTACAAAACACAATCGGAATCCAGATTGTGTAGACAATCTAAATTCTATAACAAAATAAATAATTTAAATACTATACAAGTTAAAAGAAGGTTGCACCCTCGGAAGCATACAATTCATAAAACACAATTTACAAAGATCTCTAAATTCCTAAAAAAAAAAAAAAATCACGTTAGTGGGAGAGCCCTAAAAACATTTAAGGTCAATACCCCTCCTTCAGTTTCTCCATTGCAAAATCTTTTGTGGCCTTCAGGAATTTTCCCAGTCCTATTGCGATTTCCAACTACTGCATATCTGTAAGTAAACAAACCGCTACGGGCGGCCAAATTCATCTTATGTGATAAAAATATTGGGCGTAAAAACAATTCCCTTATGGCAAGGACAAATTTGCAATCAAGCAATATGTGCAAAATGTAATTTCTTCTTACCATCTGAGCCAATCAATGCAGCCTTTATTTTACCTTCTGTCTTCCAAGGGTTAATCCCAACTCGGATCATTAAGATTTCATGTCGTAAACCTTGTTTGGGCAAAATATCCAGGTACGGAAACCAAGCTTCGTTTGCCCATGAGCTTTTTAACCACTGGACCAATTTATTCCCTAACATATAATCACGGTCCTGTGACCTTGAATAAGACTGCCCTTGTTCCCTAAGTGTTCTCTTTGTAAAATCGACCACCAAGGACTGTGGGAGAGTCTCACGTTAAGGCGCCCTGCTAGTTTCTGGAGGATTCTTCTCACATCCTTTGCCCAACTAAGGCTTGCTTGTTTTGTTACTGATAACCCCTCCCTGCCCACCCCTTTTCCCGGACACCAGCCGCTCCCGGGAACAACAGTGAAGTCTTGATTCAAGGGAACATACCGGATACATCTATCTCACCCAGATATGGAAAGAATATAATAAACAGGCTTTGAATACAGCTAAAGCAGAGCTGGTGGTCGCCAAATCTAGTAAGTCAGTAACTAAGCTGGGCCCAGACTGAAGCTCCTTATAGGAAAAGGGAGTGGAGACCCTAATGCAAAAATGTCAAAACACCAGGGAGTATGTTTATTAAAATGTATCGCAATGTAGAGCAGCAATAAAACTTTGCCGCTCGGCTGCATTGTGTGAGAGGGATAGAGGAGGAAACCTCTATATTGAAAGCCAGGCACAATCAGGCTACCTAGCGCCATGCACACATGGAGGCTAACTTTAAAAGCTTTCCTACTTTGTATGTGTGCTGTACACATGCACATTTGGAAAAGGTTGGAGAAATAAATGCATTCCTCCTCAATTCCAACAACGGCAAAATGGTGTTTAAAAAAAATCCTGTTTACTCTTTAAGTAGATATTTATGTCATAAACCATGCGTGTCTACATGGGAATATTCATGTACCAGCCATGCAATATCCCTTTGCTGCTAAGTATCTAGGTGCTGCTATGCTTATATCAACTGTGGTTTTTGCATTTGCCACCCCGAGTGGGATGGGTATGCTCAGACGTGAGTCCCATGCACTCCACACCACTGGATTTAAGCAAGCCGGGCTGAAGATGGCTGGAATTCCAGAAACCGGTCCTCGGAAGCGTGTTTCCGGTCCAGGAAAGGCATGGCTTGGCAGTTCGGGCTGGACTGTTCCCATGAGGCACAGAGTCAGACTGATTTGCATATGGCCATGTCTGAACTGGGGTAGTGTGGAGTGCAAAAAAATGATGGATTTAGGCCCATATCTCTGTACTGGGGTGAATGTATGACATTGTTCTGCATTCTGTCCATCAACTGTGGTTTTTGCATTTGTCACCCCGAGTGGAATGGGTATGCTCAGACGTGAGTCCCATGCACTCCACACCACTGGATTCAAGCAAGCCGGGCTGAAGACGGCTGGAATGCTAGAAACCGGTCCTCGGAAGCTTGTTTCCAGTCCTGGGAAGGCACGGCTTGGAAGTTCGGGCTGGACTGTTCCCATGAGGCACAGGGTCAGACTGATTTGCATATGGCCATGTTTGAACTGGGGTGGTGTGGAGTGCAAAAAAATGATGGATTTAGGCCCAGATCTCGGTACTGGGGTGAATGTTTGTTATTGTTCTGCATTCTGTCCATCAACTGTGGTTTTTGCATGCATATATCCAGGCGACATTCCAACACAAAGAAATGTTTACGCTGGAAAGTACATTTCCAATACATATTTTGCGGTGATTTACGTCATTTTTGTAATGCGTATCCGACACGGAATTTTAGTAAATATACCCATACATTTTGTGTCTGACAGTGATTGACAAGGGATGACCAAGCAAATCATATTACAATTTTTTTTACCTTTGGTATTCACTCATTAGGCAAGATGCATCCCTATTTGGATGTGCACACAAATGCAGATTTTACCAGTGCAATAATCTCATTATGAAGTGAATACTATACTCATCTGAAAAAGATGCTGTTGAAGGTATTTGGAGTTTCATCATATTTATCCAATCAGACCTTGAATTCAGTTTCGAAGCCTGACCCATATGTACCAATGTTTGTTCAAGTCAGGGCTGGCAGATATGACACATGGCTTTGCCTTCAGAAGTCTGAGATGTGTGTGGGGAGGGCTAACTGGGCCCTCAGCAGAAGGTTTAGTTTGCAAAAATGAGGCAGTGGCGAGCCTGAAACCTTAGACTGAGTCTCGCCCTGGATGAAGGCGAATCTCTAATTAGCTCGGTGGAAGGAACTTCAAAATCCCATCTATTTCCAGGGATCAAAGATATGTATGTAAAATATTCAGCAACAGTTGTATTGAAGTGCTAGAAATTCACTCCTATTTTTGATTGAGCTCATAAGGCCCCTCAAACACACAATACTGCACCAAAGTTTAAGTAATGCTATCCAACTTAACAACACACTCCTCACATAACTATCCCACAGACTCCTCACGCAACTGTCTCCCACAGATGCAGGAGAATGTGTTACTTACTTAATCCCACACCTTCACAGGCACAACACTATGTCCAAAGCCACATCGCTGGGAACAGGAGGCCCCCATATAAAGCAGACCAAAACAACTGATTTGGCAATGAACAAGTGTTCGCCATCTCTGAGCGAGACAAAATTGCAAAGTCTACAGCTCACTCACCCAGACAGTAACATACAGACTGCAAAGATTGCAAGCAAGGTTAGACTAAACAGAACTACATTCTAGTCTGCCCATTAAATCACTGGCTGGGTTATCACCAGTGCAGCAGTTGCAGTGGCACTTTGGCCCAGGGAATTGAGGAGGCCACTAACACCAAGTTGTAGTTGTTTTCTACCACTGGTCCAAGGGCAATGGACCCATTATTCGTGCTATTATTTGGGCCAACAACACCCTTGCTAAACCACTGCACTAACCAAGGAAAGGAAAAGTAATTCAACCTACCCAAGAGAGACCAAGCAGTACACAGACCAAATGTGATACCTGGCCACCTCAACTTGCAGTGAATGAGAAAACCAAGAAGTGTGCGGTAAGGCGTTAATCCGTAGGTTATAAGAGGTAGCACACTACACTGACAGAAATGCACTACACAAATGCTCATAAATTAACATAAATTGTAGTTTTCTGTAATGCCTAAATTGCTTTTGCCCATCACCCTACAGCAGTGAGGATGGTGTGTATCAACTTTCATGACCTGCAATTCTTGTCAGGGCTCTCTGAAACTAAATAAATATTTACAGACCGGCTCTCTGAAACTAAATAAATATGTACAGACCAGGAGATAGAGATATAGAGACAGAGGGGGGCTCTAAACCCAGAGAGAGATAGAACCACTGGCATAAGTGGCACAGACACTGACGCCAGAGTTTGCTTACTGAACACGCAGAAATAGGGCATATTGAGATATAATGTACTGCAGTGTCACTGATCACAGTGCAGGCGACAATAAGTTTCAACAAGCTCCTAAACATATTCTAGTCGCACAGATGGTCCAAGATCGCCTGTAGGAGCACACAGAAATGGTCCAGATAACTATCGGCCATTGTAATGTCACCTAGAAACAATAATTCCAGCTATCATGCAGTGGTAGGAGCACATAAGCTAGAGACAGAAAGAGAAGGGAATGGCATGCCTGTCAACTTTCCCGCATTTGGCGCGTGTCGTCCTCTTAGTACTATCATGGCAACACTCCCCACCACTAAGCACCTTGCATGCTTGCAAATAAATACACACCACACACATTGTTATTGGGAAAAACGGCTGCAGGTTTATTACATACAACGTTTTGTAATATGGTGGGTTATCTTACCGGTGATCCAAGAGCAGGCAGCATACTCGCCACCTGCCCGCCTGATGAGCCAAGCAGCACTGGGGCGAACCCCATTTGTGCTGCCCCTTCTGGTGATCCTCCTCCCGGATCATGTGACACTTATTACTCACGCCCCTTTCAGGGCATAGCGTAGCAAGGCAAGCCCCCGGTTGTTCAGGCCCACAACCGTCCGAAGGACAAACTGAGCGCCGACACAGTTTCTAGGAACCTATCTTGAAGCTCCTGGGCTCTGGCACCCCTATGTGCCGTGCAGAGGTACTCTTCTGTACCCAATTGCTTCCAGATCGCCCAGTAACTCCGCCTGCAACGAAAAAAGGAACAAGATTACAACATTCTCACCATGCTTCCTACCCCGACCACGCCGGGTAAGCGGTAGGGTGGGTGACGGCGTGTCCCGCGAGGCAGCGACCGTGCGTGTCCGGTGCGACGACAAAGAGGTTGTCAGCGTGGTGAGGGGTGGATATATACCCTCACCCCGCCTGCCGCACTGGACATGACGCATCCCTGTCTGCACCCAGGAGGGGACTCCCTTAGAGTCCCTGCCCCTTTGGGAGGAAAGGAGGGATGTGGGCTGCCCGATGGCACAACAGGGCCGCCCTCTTGAGTGGCCTCCTGTGGTGGCCTCGGACAGCCTCATAGTACCATCATGGCGACACTCCCCACCACCAAGCACCTAGCATGCATGCAAATAAATACACACCACACAAATTGCTATTGGGAAAAACTGCTGCAGGTTTATTACATACAACGTTATGTAATATGGTGGGTTGTCGTACGGGCGATCCAATGGCAGGCAGCATACTCGCCACCTGCCTGCCTGATGAGCCAAGCAGCACTGGGGTGAACCCCATTTGTGCTGCCCCTTCTGGTGATCCTCCTCCCGGATCACGTGACACTTATTACTCACCCCCCTTTCAGGGCAGAGCGTAGCAAGGCAAGCCCCTGGTTGTTCAGGCCCACAACCGTCCGAAGGACAAACGGGGGGCCGACACGGTGTCCAGGAACCTCTCATGAGGCTCCTGGGCTCTGGCACACCTATGTGCCATTCAGAGGTACTCTTCTGTACCGAATTTCTTCCAGATCACCCTGTTACTCCGCCACAGCTCTGGCAGCGGCCACCGTCACTGACAGGGCCCCTCACCAAAACAGCTCCTTTCTCACCTGCAACTTCTCATCAACTGTCCCCTGCCAAAATTGGGCAGGAGACCCAATCTATATCCCAATCACCCTTGACTTTAGACCGCCAGAATCTCCTGGCGGAGGCCTTTCAGGCAAGTGAACTTGTGCCAAGAACTAATCCTGCTATGGGAAAGTTCCACTGTTTTACGTGACTCTGCCCCATGCCACTTTTGGGCGGGGCGGATGCAGACACTATGGCAAACATGGCCCTATGAATTTGCTGATCTAGCCTAGCTGCCGTCCAACTAGCACCGTGTGTCCTGCACATTTGTGCCCCACCTCTAAGGGACAGCAGCCCACTTGTTAGCTGACCGCTCCCACACGCCTGCCTACTATAGGCAGGTGGGAAGGGATGGATTATACTTTAGCAGTTGCAATGTCCTTCTGCTTCCTAACTCTTGCCGCACCTGAATGTCCATAACTGTAAGTATGTGACAATGAGCAAGGGGGTGGGGAGGCACTCCTGCCCTCGCCCGGCATCCCTTAGTCCTTATGGGTATCACCAGCTCAGCTCCCTCACTGGTGAATACCCCTATGCATACCGGCTCACAGCATGTCTGAATTATACAGTGACGGTTCTGAATAGTCCCAATAAAAAACCCTCATGCACGTGTTGGTAAATTTTGCGGTGTTAGGCGGTATATCTTGCTTCTCCGCCGTCCCTCACACGTGTCTGCATAATCATAGGGTTTGTTAGTTTATGTAACCTCCATCCAGGAGGCATTACCCATTGTTAAAAACAGTAGTGATCAGTGATAGTGATTGTGACGTGAAGTAGTGAAAAGGTAAAATTGTCTCTCTCATCCAGAAATATGTTTTATTAGTTCTGTTGTTGGAGGCAAAAAATATAAAATTTATTCGGTGAACTAGAGTGATTATGACTCGTTCACACTCAATTGGTGGTATAATTCGACATGTTTCAGCCCTTCTATCGCCTGGAGGTCATGTGGGCTTTCATCAGGACCACAGTGCAAAATAGAGACCTCTCACGTCTCTATTAGTGAAAAAGAAAAAAGAGTTCTAATGGAACATATCGTTATGTTGCTCCTATTAAGGTCAAAATTGTACCTTCGTTTTTGGCTATAGACCAGAGGTGGCAGAGTCAGAACAAGCAACTGATGGAGAGCCAGAGTGCCTCCCTGACCCACCCGGATCCTGAAGAGGCGTAATATAGCCAAAAACGAAGGTACAATTTTGACCTTAATAAAACTAATTTTGTAGCGCGCCCTGCATCGCAAAGTGCAAAATTTGTTTTTATTAATTAAATTGTTTACCTACCTTCAATTATCCATACTCCAGTTTTTAGCATCCCTCACCCCGCCCCTCCCCCGCCTCGCCTCTCCGCCCCACCAAAACTCCCTCCACGGGCCGTGGCTGTTAGCAATGTCCTTATTGTTTGCCTCGACCGAATATGTAGCTATGTAGCTGTGCTCTGATACAGTGTCCTTTGTAACGATGTAACCTGCCACTATGGTCTGCTACTCATGTAAAGCGCTCAGATGCATCCGGTTCTAACTAAGCATGGGCGTAAAATCCGTTCCGTTCGCGGAATTTGCGGATATTCTGCAATTTCGCGGTCCGCGAATCTTGCAAAATTGCAGATAAATCCGCAAAATCGCGTGGGGGACGGATTTTCAAAAACTGAAGTACATGAATGACTTACAGGGTTACAGCAGGAGCCCAGGTTGAAGCTAATTTCTTTGTAACCATTTACAAAATGGTTACAATGAAATTAACTTCAACTTGGGCACCTGCTGTAACCCTGTAAGTGCTTCCTGAGCGGCGCCTCCAGAGTTGTTGCCTACTTGCAACTATTCTCTGACCCTGCTCTGACCCTCGAAGCAGGGTCAGAGAATAGTTACAAGTATGGCACAATGTTCCAGGCTGTCACAAAAATTAAACCACAACAGGAAGCACTTACAGATAAGGAAGCAGGTGCCGGACTTGAAGCTCAAATTCAGTAACACATTAACCAGCCCCCGGGTGAGGCTGGGCAGGTGTCCTTTCTCCCCATAATCTACAGTGGTGAACCTGAGGGTGCTGTGATGAACCAGAAGGTGCAGTTGTGAACCAGAGGGTGCTGTGATGAACCAGAGGGTGGCAGTGGTGAACCAGAGGGTGGCAGTGGTGAACCACAGGGTGCTGTGATGAACCAGAGGGTGGCAGTGGTGAACCACAGGGTGCTGTGATGAACCAGAGGGTGGCAGTGATGAACCAGAGGGTGACAGTGATGAACCAGAGGGTGGCAGTGGTGAACCAGAGGGTGGCAGTGATGAACCAGAGGGTGACAGTGATGAACCAGAGGGTGGCAGTGATGAACCAGAGGGTGGCAGTGATGAACCAGAGGGTGGCATTGGTGAACCAGAGGGTGCTGTGATGAACCAGAGGGTGGAAGTGATGAACCAGAGGGTGACAGTGATGAACCAGAGGGTGGCAGTGGTGAACCAGAGGGTGCTGTGATGAACCAGAGGGTGGCAGTGATGAACCAGAGGGTGACAGTGGTGAACCAGAGGGTGGCAGTGGTGAACCAGAGAGTGGCAGTGGTGAACCAAAGGATGGCAGTGGTGACCCAGAGGGTGGCAGTGATGAACCAGAGGGTGGCAGTGATGAACCAGAGGGTGGTACTGCTAAACTGCCCAGGAGCCCTGTGGGTGTGAGCCCCCGCGCTGCTGAGCTGCCCAGGGGTTGTGAGCCCACGCGCTACTGAACTGCCCCGGGGCCCAGTGGGTGTGAGCCCCCGTGCTGCTGAACTGCCCCGGAGCCCTCTCAGTGTGAAAATCATTTGTGCTCAATTGCCTGGGAGCCCTCTTGGTGTGAGCACACATTGTGCTAAGTGACCCCCTGCCCCCAGTACTAATATACCCGTACCGCACAGCACCATTATGCTCTTGCACCATGAAGTCTGGTGCCTGGATGCTTATGATCCGTTTAGGTGGTACCACCGTCTGGTGCAGTCAAATTGTAAAGTCATAACTTGCTACACAGCACCAATAAACACGTGTCCCCCCTGGCACCGGTATGCGCATGTACCAGGCGTGCAGCACCCGCATGCCACTGCACCCTACTGCCCAGCACCAGCATAGGCCTGTACAGGACAGTTTAGTATGAGATGGGACAGCTGCATGCGCCTTACCCCACTGAGCAGGATCAGAATGGCTTTGTACCCTACCAACACGCACAGCAGAGCTATCTTGGACATCTGAAGGATTCTGGGGTCCTGTGCCAAACGTATTTTTGCATCCATGAGTTTCCTGAGCGCCATCCCTGTGTAGCTCCTGTGACCAGGAGGATGCTTTCTCCTCATCTGCTGCTCTGCTCGGTCTCTGACCCTTTATAAACAAGATGCATGTGAACTCGCATAGAAGCCCCGCCCGTTTGGCCCCGTCCACCACACACTAGCAGTATGAAACGTCTTCCTGCCCGTCCCCACTATAATGGCCAGCTCACTCAAGGGACTTTGGCTAGGTGTGAGCGGGAAATCTGTTACGCTCGCGGATTTTGCGGATTTTTGGGAAATCCGCAATCCACGAATTTTGCGGATTTCCTCCAGTACTTAATTTCAAGACCTTGGACTAGACTCTCGGGCGAACCAAGGCGTGGTAAGGAGGACACTGCGTCATCCTTGCCCAGATGAGCACTGGTTGCACCATCAACCTCCGCCTTTTCAAATAAATGATCTTTCAGGTTGACAATGCAAAAGTATCTGCGGAGGACAAACAAGTTAGTCACTTACCCCAGTTTCACGTTTACTAACTTTAATTAAGGCTCATCCCAACAAAAGCACTTAAAACAGCATTGCCCATCTTCTAATTGTGCGTCACCTGTACTAGTGGACTGTCACCTACTACACTGAAAATGCAGCAATGCGCCCATGATACACTGCCTTCCTGCCTCACGGGCATGGCTAACGCGATTATGGGTATGGCTTAACTCGTGCAAGGCAATTTCTGATTACTAATCACCACTCTTAACTTCAACTCGTCCTACAACCGCAGTGACTGCCAGCGCAGCGTCTAACTGTGATGGGACAGGCTTACAACTTAAACAAAATAGTAAGCAATTTAATGCAAATAGCACTGGCGCCAAGCCAGAGAGATAGCTTTGCAGCAAATTGCCTTCAGTAAAGAAGCAGAAATTTTGTGCTTGCCGATTGGTGCATTGGGCTTGCAATTATGAACCTGCATTCACTCCATCGTCACAATATGCATTATTCAAATTGTGCCTTTTATCTTATGAAATGCTTGCAAATGTTCAAACCGTTTCATAACTACTCCCCAAGCCACTAATAACTTAGCTTCAAGCCGAACTAACTAGACGCACCTCGGGCGCCAAGAGGCTGTTGCGATATGATGCGGCTTATCCCTTCTAACATACATCAAAAAAACCAAGACTGCATTTCCTTGTAAAAACTGGGTGTCAGCCTCTCTCATGAATTCTGGACGAGAGGCATTGAAATTGGGAAAGCGGCAATGCAAACAGACAAAGGGGGCTGCCTGCCCACATGTCGCTATGATAATTACCAGCCCATCATTGGGAGGGAATGTGCGTTGTGGTTGATATACAAAATTAATAATTTGGATGGCCAGACAATAGACTGACTGATTCACTTCTGTCTAGACAATCCTAGATGTTCGAAAACAAAAAACACTCATGGACGCGCCTCCGACGAGACTAGGGACTAATCCAGCACCTTAGACAGGTCGGCCTTGGTGGAACCCTAATGACTTTAGGATCTAAATGCTTACAATTCTTTATGGGTGCTCTGCCAGCAGCGAGGAGCTCCTCCCAGGGCATATATCGAACTCTAACTAGTTGCAGGGTGTTAAATAGTTACTCTGCAGCGGTGGGACCTGTGGGTTCCTGAATTCTTGTAAAGTGGGTGGGGGGGTCAACTCAACCACAACTCACCCGCACTTCACAGATAGTGCATTTGGGCACACACATGGCGTATAATTGCTCTTTCCGACTGTCGGATGTACTGTACTCAAACACCCAACCGCTACAGCCGACTAACTGTGGGTGGTGCCATTTTGTTTACTAGCGGGCTCGGCAGTTGGGGGGTGGGGAGGTATGTCGCTACCACACCGCCCGCTGCCTTTTTCCATGCCATGCCCTTACTCACGCGGGAGGAGGCGCAGCCCATCGGAGTGACTCCCTGCCTGAAGTGCTCGGAACCGCTCGAGCCTGGCCGTGGAAGGTGCAGGTGGTCGGCCAATCATTTACGAGGAGGAGTTACTCCCGGTGACGGTAGGTTTGTACCCAACTCCTCCCCTGATGGCGAGCCGCCCGCCCCTCCTCCCTCCTACACGGCCGCCGAACTCACATATCCAGACCCGCACCCGTGTGTTGTTGCCTAAGGAGTGCAGGGGCTTTGGGGGGTGCATGGCCTGGGGCACGGACTCCGGCATGCGAAACTAAAAAATTGGCCGGTCCATGCCCCATCGTGATAGCGCAGCCTGACCGAAGCACCAGGCCCTCCTACCCCCGCCCTGCACTGCTTACTGAGCCTGGGCCACGAAGCGACCCCGGGGCTCCAACGCACTCGCATCTCTCCGTTCATGCAACACCTTAGCCACGCCGGACACAGGCTAAACCCCGCACTAAGGCCCCCAGTCTGGCGCGACACCGACTAGGAAAGAGAGGGACACCCACCGCCGATGTTTCCTCAACCCCCCTGCTCTGCACCCGTATCTTGTGCGGAGCGCCTTCCCCTTGCCTTATGCCTGCGGCACTCCTAGGGCCCAGGCCAACGAGGCGACCCCCGGGCCCAACCGCAACTACCCAACTTGCCTCGCCCTCAGCGGCCCGCACCTAAACAGGCCGCCTAGCCCAGCTTCAACCCCTAACGGGGGGAGCGAACAGAGGGGGGGGGATATGAGCTGCGTGCTCTGTGCAAATCGTGACTCCTCAGGGGAAGATAAGGGGGGGGCACGAAAGATTGCGAAGCCTCTGTGGTCGTGCTATGGGCAATGCTGACCCAGTTTCCGATTACGAGTGAGACCTTCCCACTGTGCTGATAATCTGTGTCAGCGGGCATTTTAATAGCCCTCCGCCTGGATGCGCACCTTGGAGCCCCTAGGCTAGGGAGGGGGTCGCTACGGGTGGCTCCCCTCCCGCAACGCCCAGAAGTGCTATCTGCCGTCGGGGCCAGTCGCCCCCGCAAAGAGTAACCGGGAGCGGGCCGCCCAGTAACGGAAGCCCGTAAGGTTACCCGCCCGTCCGACCCCCCACCCGACCCCGGGCCACTACTACTGTTTTAATCTAACTTCCCTAATCTGTGCCCGAGGCTGGGACCCCCGCGAAATTGGTCGGGGGGGAGAAGGGAAAGGGCGCACTCACCTCAACAGCGAGCGCCTCAGTGGCAATCCGGACTGCGATCACCACCTCCAGACGGCGTGTCCGGCGAGGCAGCGACCGCGCGTGTCCGGTGCGATGACAAAGAGGTCGTCAGCGTGGTGAGGGGGGGATATATACCCCTCACCCCGCCTGCCGCAGCGGACATGACGCGGCCCTGTCCGCGCCCAGAAGGGGACTCCCTTACAGTCCCTGCCCCTTCGGGAGGAAAGGAGGGGTGTGGGCTGCCCGATTACACTACAGGGCCGCCCTCTTGAGTGGCCTCCTGCGGTGGCCTCGGGCAGCCGCATTTTACTTCTATTCACCCGCCTAGCAAACACAATGCCTCTGTGGACTTTATTTGAGTCACAGGCTTTTCAAGAGTATATCACCCTCCCAAAAGGTGTTGATTTTCAGTTGACCTTAAAAGGGTCACCCTCTTTCCCTAACTTCACTCACATTATTGAGTCAAGAGATTGACAGGTATGGAATGGCTTTTAAGGGCACACACGATTGGCAGGGATAAAAGTATTAGGGCTGTAGGGCAGTCGACGCCCAGAACACTTAGGTGCAGACAGGGCTGCAACAGGCAGTGAAAGGGTTTAATGGCCCAGCGATAGGTGGATCTGGAGGCTTCTGTAGTGAAGATTCTCTGCTCTGTCCCTTTAAGGGAGGGTGTGGCAGTAACCACAGAAGCCGTTGGCTGGCTGGGAGCAGCTGTACCGCACGTGGGCGCGAAGGATGTTTAACACAACCGAGACTGTTGTTAAAGGGAAGACACAGTTCACCGGCAGTGCAATTTGTAAATATCCCGGGAGCACTTAGGAGAGGAATGAATAAAATGCCCGATGCAATATTAATGAGGTTCAGCCGCCGTGAATTAGCAAAGGAAAACTGCCAGCTTTTAACGTGATTGGCACCCACAGACAGAGGCCGCAGCCCGCCCTGCTCCCGTTCATTTATCTCTTGTCTCTGGGTGCACTTTAGAGGAAAACAGCACTGTGGGGGATGCGGGTCAGCCACAGGGCTCTCTGCATTCAGCTGCCTACCTCTGTGCTGTGTGCATGTCACACACTACATACTTAACATCAGGGGCGCAACTAGACACGAACTTCCGGGTGGGGGCGTGTGGCTAGTACTTCAGGCCGCAATAGTAAGGCTAACACTGCACGCAATGGGGCGGAGACAGAGTAAGCATGAAAACAAATACTGGCAAAGCCAATAGGTCTAGCTTTAATGGGCTAACAACATATGCGAACATTATTTGTTTATGTCTGCATTTCCGTTTTTGAAGATTAAAACCAGATCTATTGGCTTTGCCAGTGCTTTTCCTGAAACACTAAGCATTGCTGGACCTTCCAAAGTGACCAATGGACGTGGGGGCATCGGACGTCTCCAAGATGATTGGTACCGCGCAAGTCCTTTGCCTGGTGTGCATGTCTGAGACACTAAAAAGAAAGCACCGAGGCTTATTGGAAATGTCTTTTCTTACTAAAAGTGATATCAAATGCACAGTAAACAAATGCTTCAAGGCAACAAGAAGATGTGTGTGGTGAGATTCCCAATGAGTACAAGAAAGTGCTTCCACAATTATAGAGAAGTAGATTTATATAAGCCCCATTAAAGGCATGGAACATCTACCGGGTTAAAGAAAATGTGGCAGAGCTTCTCTCAGTCACAAAATGAGGAGGGTTCTCCAGGAGCTCGAAAGTTAAGATTATTCACAGAGCAGGCTATGTGGGGTACTGATTCACAATGTAAAACATGTATGTATTGATATTTATTCAGCACAGACGTAGCTTGGGAATAATGGCGCATTGTACTTTATGAGCAGTAATCTCAAGTGGGGGCTTAAATCTTTGAATTCCCTACAATTACACTAGCATCTCACATATTCAAAGTTTAAGCAAAGAGTGTAACTGATTTGCCCAGAGCTGAACAATATTCAATCAAGTGCCAAGCTGGATTCAACCCCAGGTTGACTGAGGGCCAGACGTATGAAGACCCGGTTTGGCGTTTTTCTAATTGGGAATCCTTGCGATTACCACTACCTGCTCTTAAAACATATTTTTACAAACATTCACAAAGGGGAAGGGATCCCTTAGGAACCACTTCCCATTTGAGAATGGGTTACCACCTACTTGAAGTAGGTGGTAAAATGTGAATGTTTTGCGACCACATTTGGGTCGCAAAACATTCATACATACCAATGTGTTTCGGTATTAGGAAGGGATGCCCTAAGCACGCCCCTTCCTCATACCGAATCGCAAAGCCAAATTACGATTCAGTAACATATTACCGAACCGCAATTTTGGGTTGATGCATGTGAAAAGCCTTTTCTGCGTTCGCAAACAGGCCGATTCAGCGAAACGGCCCGCTTGTGAAAGCAGAATTGGTCGATACATGGGGACCTTAGTCATTAAACCGCATTTCCTTCCTCGGTTGATCTAATAAAACATGTGCAAAATATATAAGTGCTGGTGTCCAAAATATTTATTTAGAGATTGACACCTGCAAGATCTACTGCCATCACCGGCATTGTCCACTGAGAAGGTGACAGTCAGATTTCTGATGAAGAAAGAAGCAAAAGGAATCGGTGAAATCAGCGGTGAAGTCTGCCTCAGTATCTTCGTTGTGCTGCTTCTTTACATGTGACTCATGCTTTCTTCCATTTCACACTCCTCTTTGCTGTCTGATCTCAGTCACACCTTCGTCTCATTTCTTTCCCTTCTTGTCCCTCCTTATTCCCGCTAACAGTTTTGCTCTCTTCTCTTTCAATATATTCTTTCAAGTCAGTTCCTCTTTTTCTTTGAATTTTCCTCTCTCAATCCCTTCTCTCTTCCTATCATCATTCTGCCCACCTGCTTCTCAATCCCTATTAGAGTCAGGGCAGGTCAGAGACTACCCTGGGTGTGAGAGCTGTGGTATCTCCAGAGAATATGAGCTGGTGCCCGTTATCTCAGTCCCCACAGAAGCTCGCCTTTTACATCATAGGAATGAATATTGAAAGAGCTCAACACTGCCTGTGAACTGGCTCACATCCAGACGACTCTGCCTGTGCAGGGCGCTCAGCTCTGGGACTCCTTTTAGGTTATGTGCAAGAAATCAACTGTCTGTCAAGAGCCGAACATTATACCAGCTCCATCTGTGCATGGACTCAAGCTCTATCTCTGTAGGGGTTCAGCACTTGCATGCAGGGACTCAGCTATGCCTTTGCTGGAGCTTGTTCTCTTTGAAGGAACTCAGTCCTACAAGAATATGGGGTCTGTTTGTGACAGAGTAAAACTACTTTATGCATGTGTAGGAACTAATGGTAACTGTCCAGGAACTCAAATATTTATTCCAGGTGTTCATCCCTATTTCAAAAGGAGCAACCAACTTTAGGTTTGGGTTCTCCTTAATAAAACAGGCACTATATTTTGCTTCTCACTTCCAGGCAGTCCTGGCCCTCAAATTGGTACATTTTACTAAACACATGATACTTTGTCCTGCAGTTGGACCTCTCATCTCTATTTACCTTGTCTTCATATCCCCAGTCAACTGCGCACCCTCTTCTTCCTGTCTTCCTCCTGTCTATACTTTGCTGTGAATGCTTAATTAGTAGTCATTGCTTTTATGTTGCTCTGGTATGTCTTTTTGATTTATATTTGTAGTGGGGAAATTAAGAAACAGCAGGGAAGTACATGGAGTGGTACGGAAAGAGCGGTAAATACAAATGAAGACCAAATTGAAATGCAAGGGAAAGGAACAAGCAGGTGGAGAAAAATGTAAAGAGAGAATGACTGGGAGCCAGAGATGAGGCAGCAGCATGTGGAAAATGACTACTGAGGCAGAGGGTAGAGTGAACTGTGCTGAGTCCCAGGTGACAGCCTACAGATGATGCGATAGAAGTTGAAATGCCTGCAGCACATGGGAAGGAAAGAGGATGCCAGGGCTAAAAAGCAAAGAACAAACATGGAAAATGTGAACTCTCATGTTGGGAAACAAGCTTGAGCTTTAAAATAAATTCTTGAGGCGGACAATGAAAAGAGGGGAGGAACCTGTACTGGCAAGTGTGTTCATCTGTAGAACTACACTTGCCGGTTTGAAAATGGCATAGTATAGTAGAAGGTGGGCTAGGCGCAGGCTGACTGTAAAAGTGGGTCAGCTCGAGGAACAGAGAGGCCCAGTTGCTGAGCAGCCAGGATGAATTTCAATCCACCCTTTGAAATGTGTGTGTGTCTCAGATCTGGATCACAGAACCCGTCTTCTCCTTTTATCTCGAGGTTTTCCATGTACTAACTGCCAATCAACTGCACCAACAGCCCACTGCAGGGATGGTAAGGAGGAACAAGAGTTAGACCACATGAGAGCTGAGCCACCCGGGAACATCATGCTGCTGCAGCACAAAGCTGCGGTGAGCACAGTGCTAGGTGCTGTCTACAGTCTATTACATGCCCGGCTGCCAAACATGCAGAGCAAGAGGCACAAAAGCGCCTTCTGTGCAGTGGACTGTGAGAGATTATCACCCAGTAGCTTCCGACAAAGAATAGAGGAATAGTGCACCTCGTGTTCTTATCTGGTGAAGTGTGCATTTCCCACCCTACCCAAACTGAGCGACAGCGGAAGCATGAAGCAAAGGAGCACAGTGACCACTGCCTGTGTATGGTCAGTTAGAGTAACTGTGTGGCATGATGTTATTGTCAAGCCCTCGACAAGGCATAGGGGAGATTGCACCCCAGCAGTTTCCCTGCTGTGTAGCACATATCCCGCCGTACCCAAACTGAGCTACAAAGCAAGCATGATGCAGGGGAACACGGTGATGGTCTGCTTTGCAAAGCTGCATGTGTATGGACTGTTGGGGTAACTGAGTGACCCGACGTTATTGATAAGCTATCACTTTGACACCAATAATGCCTGACAGACTCACAATCTACATCATTTCATGGAGTTTATCTGGCCTTCATTCTTGGATGGAACAGGCAGCCAGGGGTATTTTACACAGTTGATCTGGACTGCTGCCTGCTGGATTACCTTTTATTAGTCCCAGTCCACACTAATAAATGCTGGTGCTAGCCATCAGCAACTATGGAAACAAACTATTTTCTGCCCAAATCCAATTTGCCAATATCACTTTGCATGTGCTTATTTTCGAGCCAGTACTTCAAAGTACAAAACAACCGCATGACCCCACCTCTCCCCCTGGAAACCAAGACGCTGTTGGCAGAGTAGTCCATACTGCCTGATAAACACTAAATGACTGCAAAACTTTTTAAATTGAAAGAAACTCTCTTGATACTCCTCATCATGATTAGTAGCTAGAAAGTGCTATATAAATGTTATTACCTGAGACGTGGGTAGCAGAGCCAAGATGGCAGACGCGTTCTGAAGCACCTCCACGCACCTTCCCCATTATCTGGCCACTATCCTGGCCTACAGTCGCCATCTGATGACCTGACCCACTTCCTCTACTCCCTTACTGGCCCATCCCGATATCACTCTGTTCCATCTCTGGGGGCTGCCACTCTGCCGTGAAGAGCTGAAGATGCTGAAGAAGCTCAAAGATAAATATTATTCATATTATAGGTCTCCCTGAGGGGGCAGAGGGTCGTGACGCAGTGCAATATGTGGAGCAGTGGTTGCAGGAAATTCTTCCCCCACACACCTTCTCACAGTACTTCGCTACTGAACGGGCACACTGATCCTGGCAAGAAAACCCCCACCTGGATCCAATCCTCAACGGTGGTGCTCCCGTTGCTGCATTTCCATGACTGCAACTCAATCCTGCCTGAGGCCCTAAAACCCTCTGAGATCAAGGTGAACAATCTGCATGTAATGCTCTTTCCCCATTATACTATCACAGTCCACTGACAACAAAGCACCTTTTTGGCAGTGGAGCAGCACCTACACGAATTGAAGCTGAAAAACTCACGGCTGTTTACGACATGCCTCCGTGTGGTTGCAAAATATGCCGTGCACTACTTCGGCTCACCTGATGAGGCTTGACGTTGGCTTGAAACCTACAGCCCACATGTTGCTGGTGCACCGAAACCTGGTGTGATGAATTAGGTGCATTCTGGTAAACACCGTCGCCACTCTGGATCGTGCCAGTCTGCGGCCCTTAAGTTTGTACCTGACTTTGAGCAGATCATTACGGAGTGCCGAAAGGTGCTACAACAGGCCACCACTCTCACAGACAAAATACAACATCCAAGCCCCTCAGATGAATTGCTTCGACTCTCCAGTAATGAGAGTACTGTCGTCACGTAGCCCTCCCGGGCGGACTGTTGACTTTGGCAGTTACTCCACATGAGTTTCATTGGCAAGTGCATCTGCTGCTGTCGACAGGAACTTGGAATGTTGAACTTGAGCAGAGAAATTTGCTTAGTAGTGCACCTACTGCTACCCCCAGGATCACAGAACGTTCAACTTGAGCAGAGTAATTAGCCTCAGTGTGCACCTGATGTTGCCCCCAGGGTCATGGAACTTCCAGATTGGGCAGGGAAATTAGTCTTGACAGTTTCACTTTGTGAATTTGGTTAATAGGTGCACCTGTCACTGTTATCAAGATTCTGGAGTGTTCTTAAGGATTTTTAAAAAGCAGACTATTGAGTTTAGTTCAACTGTCTATTAAGGCCAATAGTTTCCGCCATGCCACCAGGGAAGGAACACACAGCAACCCACACCAAAGAGTGAGCATGCATTTGGGGAAGGAGTAGGGAGCAAGGAAAAAGGGGAAACATCTACCTTAATCATAGGGGCATAGAGGCTCGTGCAGTGACTGAGTCCATGACATGTTCCTCTGTCGTCACGACCATTAAAAACTAGTTTGATCTAAATGCAAACTCTGTTACTGCAAGATCCACTGAGTGGGATGCCTTTAAAGAGACGCTTAGGGGATACCACTGGAACATTCATAGGCAACTGGATACTGACATCTTGTGTATAGAGCATCAGCCCCTCTGCCAGGAGGGTATAGCAGTGACAGACCCGACTGATGGCTGTAGACTGGCGGACACACAGCCAAAGCGCACAGCTCTATTAAAGTGTTTATGGTGCCACAACAATGCTACTCACTTGGGCAAGACCCATGCGGCGTCAGAGAATACCAGATCACTCCTAGCATGACTGATCCGTCAAGGCCATCCCAGCGGCTCTATCGAGGCATTGCGCCCTGCTGTCGGCCAAATGCTCTACACTCAGAGAGAAATTCAAGGTGAGCTAGGGCACCATTACACCTCTATCTATCAATTGGTTGCCCCGGCTACGCAGGACGACATTACCTCATTCCTGATCGCCCTGTCCCTGCCTAATATCACACCCAAACAGAGGGTGGAATTAGATGACCCCCATTACACCGTTTGAGATACGGGAATCTAAGCAGGCATTGGTGACTGGCAAGACCCCTGGCCCTGACAACTTGTCATCAGAATTCTATAAGACCCTCACATTGCAGCTGACCCCGACCTCCAGACACTAAGGGCCTCATTATGATGGAGGATTTTCCGCCTCCTCCGGGCCGGGGGAAGCCACCTCCGGCCCGGAGGAGGGGGAAAATCCTCTGCGGACTCACCAAAGACCCGCCGCCGCATTACGATGGCTGGTGGGTCTTGGTTACTGTCCGCTGCTTTTCCGCCGCGGTCAGTTTACAACTGTGGCGGAAAAGCTCTCATTTGGCTGGCAGTGTCTATCAGACACCGCCAGCCAAATTAGGAAGCATTTGTAAACATGCTTTTCCGCTGCCGTTTTTCCGCCGTGGAAAAGCATGTGTACTTTTGATTTTGGGGGCCCGTTGCAGGCCCCCAGGGTGTTGGCGGGTGGGGGGTGCACATGGGGGGTACCTATGGTACCCCCCAGCATTTACTTGCACAAAGCGGCAGGCACCGCGCGGTGCCTGCCTCTTTGTGCATGTAAATGTTAAACATGCACTTTTAACATTGGGGCGGGTGCTGCTTGAAGCAGCACCCGCCGCAATGTTAAATATCCAGGATGTGACCGCCAGGGTGGCGGTCACATCCTAATCGCACATGAGGGAACGCCGCAGCCCATGCGGACGTTCCCTCATCCTCTGGGGTTGCGGACGGACGCAAGTCCGTCCGCGATCCTAATGAGGCCCTATGTGCGGGCGTATTGGAGACCTCTTACCTCCCAGCCTCTCTCCATGAAGCACTTCTTATTTCACTGCCTAAACCAGACAAAGACCCAGAAGCCTTGGGTTTGTCCCGCCTGCTAGCACTGCCTAAAAGAGACTACAAGATCTCTGTGAACATTCTAGCGGACTGGGTGGCTTCACTGGTTCCGAAGCTGACACACTTGGACCAGAATGGGTTTATTCCAGCCCGTACAACCTCACTTAACCTGCGTCTGCTCTTACTCATTATTGCACATGCTCTATCGAATAGTCTCATGCAGGCTGTCTGGTCCTGACCTGGAGAGGGTCTTCTATTCTTTAGAGTGGCCTTTTCTAATTTAGGTGCTGCCTCTATATTGTTCTTAGACAGATTTCCACTTACTGTATACATTAATATTGCCATGGGGGAAGATTGGCTCCCACATTTCCGATCCCATCCTTATAGGCAGGGGCATGCACCAAGGGTACCCGCTCTCCCCACTGCTCTTCTTCATAGCAGTGTAGCTTCTGGCAGCTCACCTGCGGGTGCAAGTTGTGGAGTGGGGCAAACCCCTAGGATATGGCGTTCAATTGATCTCCCTCTATGCAGATGATCTTCTCATTTATTTGAGGGACATTTCTCCTATCCGCAACAGAATTACTTGCACTCTACATCACTTTGCTCCACTTTCAGGCCTAAAAGTCAGCTGCCTTTTCCCACTTGATCAAACCACTATTGGTCCAAACATCGGCCTATTTGTCACCGCCCTCGCTTTGGAACCCAGCACATATCGATATTTGGGTATCCAAATTTATCATTCAGCTGTCAGTCTGCTCGACGCTAACCTGACGCACGCTGTTGCTTCGCTGCAGGCCCAGATGACATTCTGGAAGACCTTACCGTTAACCCTTGCAGGCAGAGTGGCTTTGCTCAAGATGATCATACTCTCCCGTCTCCTGCACGATTTTGTCAACTTGACCATGTAAATATGTGCTCGTTTTTCCGCTCCATCGAAGAAGAGGTCAGAGCCTTCATTTGGAACACTTCCAGGTGCTGCGTAGCACTTCATAAGCTTTACCAACCTACAGTCTATGGGGGTTTGGCAGTCCCCAACTTTGAGCAATATTATTTAGCATCCCAATTTCAATGGGTGTCGAGATGGCTCACTGCTGTGCAATTAGTGAAAACTGCCACGCTGCTGCCGGCTCGGACCTTGGTCAGCATCTTTCTGCTGAGCCATACACACCAGCTTTGGCACTCTTAGGCACACTGCATGGGCAACACTACACCACTGCAGCAGAGCTGGCCATATAGGGATTGTGAACTTCTATCCTACAAGCTACTGGTGGAGGAGGACAGTCTCCCTCCTGGTCACTTCCTTCTACACAAGTCACTGATGGACGTATTAGGGCAGAGATGGGAAGACATGACCCGTGAGCCTCTTATGCATGTAACTATACAATATTTACATGTCATAGGCCAGGATCGGCACTTGGCGGTCTGGCTGGCCACCTCTCTGTGCTCACACACGGCTCCACCACTTACATCCCTTCAGGCATGATGGAAGGCTGACATTTCCTGTCCCTGTACGGACAGGGGGTGGTCCACCATATTAAAGGGTCCCACTGACATACCTTACAATGCCCACTTTTGCTTGATTCAGCTGTACATTGTGCACAGGGCCTACCTCACTCCAGACAACATCAACAGATTCTCACACTGTACGGATACCGCATACCTTCATTGTGGGCTGGTGAACGCAGATATCATATACATGCCCTGGGCTTGCCCACATTAGCAGCACTATTGGCGTGGGGTCAGGGCCCCTTTAGTGCACTGTACTGAGAAAGCTCCGTCTCCTACATAGGAGGTGTGGCTGCTCGGTCGGTATAGGCAAAGTAAAACCACAAAGCCACATCTTGCTTCATAGACAAGGTTCTAATCGTGGCCAAGCGGCTGATCACATGCAGATGGAAGTCACCTAACCCTCCATTCCTGGATGCAGTCGCTCTTCAACTAGGCACAAGCAGAGAGTGTTGCATTACATAATAAAGATGCCCTGGGGCTCCCAAACCACCCATTGGCCGGCAGATGGGGTGCGGTCATGGCTGATCTAGACACAGATATACCTGATGCTCCCCATCGCCAGAAGCCCAACTGCCCTGCAATGGCAAATTGGGTAGGCAGTGCACAGGAGGCGCTGCACCCCGTTGTCACTTCCTTTGTCAGGCTCACCGTAGGTGATTCACTCCCTTTTTCTAATAATGGCCCTACCCTACTGATGGGGTACCTGGGGACCGTCACCGGTAACTCTGTAACTCACCTAGCATGTAGATGGGTGATGTAATTTGTTGGCGAGGTGGGTTGGGAACTACGCTAGCATGATAGTTACTAATAAGGTTTTTCCTTCACATATGTTTTAATTGTTTTTGATTGGGACCCTTAACTGTTTATTTCTGTCATTGTGCATTTTTGCTTTTTGTGAACAGTACATGCTCATTTGATGTAAATTGCAGACATTTTGCAGTACCACTTTTTACGATTCGCATATATGCTTTCTGCCAGTCTGCCTTCCATTAACGCTACAGGTACTCAAAGTGACATTTTCAGTTTCTATTTAGCATTTCTCACAATGTAACTTGTCACGTTGCTATTGCTATCCCAAGAAATAAAATGCAATTGTTAACTTAAGTCACCATTGTAAACTGTGTTCCTGAAATGTTTGTAACTGCAATCATAAAAAGCAATAAATAGATTCAAAGAAAAAAAGGTAATTACATACATAACAATTTGCCAGTCTCTACCTTGTTTGCTTGGAAGCACTCAAAGGGTATCCGTTAAGCGGAGGAGAGGGCATTGATTGCATTTCAAGGGCACAATGAGAGCCCCCATCATTGGGCCTCCACCCTGGGACAGCGGTTCAACGGGGCATATTACCAAGCAATAGCGATAATTATCGCTATTGCTTGGTTAGAGACAAACATTTACCGCAGCGCTGCGGCGATTTTTTCCGCAAATAAACCTTAGTATTACCAAGGTTTAACGCAAATGCGGTAAAAATCGCCGCAAAGCATGAATATCGCTGAAAAGTCAGCGATATTCATGCATTAGCGAGCTAATGCTCTTAGCCATGTTATCCACCTCCCATTGGATAACATGGCTAAGAACTGCTCGGGGCAGGTGTTAGCTTTTGGAGATATTCCCGCTTAGAGCGAATATCTCCAAAAGTTGGTAATAGGAGATAGCGATGTTAGCGACTGTTTTCAGTCGCTAACATCTTGGCACGCCCACTTTGCATCTCATTAGTGATAAATATCACTGACATGCAAAGTGGGGCCCAAGATGGTCGCTATCTCCTACTAGCTGTTGCTAACTGGTGTTAGCGGCAGCTAGGTAATAGGGAGATAATTTTATCTCCGCTTTCTTGGCTTTTAAAGACAAAAAAGCGGAGATAAACCCCCTTGATAATATGCCCCGTAGTCTTTTGATTTCTGTGGATCATGCGGAATAACTACTAAAAGCTTGGAACCCCCACCTATGCACATTTGACAAGTTGAATCTGAGAACAATACTAAAAACACAGAAACAAAAATACATAAAATAAATAAACAAAATCAGAAATATTTAATTTCAATCAGTAGAGTTTTTGAAAAAGGTGGTTATTGCTAAACGACCAAGCAATACCCAGGACTCTAGCACACCACTATATCTTTTGGAATACATCAACAAATTGTATAACCCGAAAATCGGACCACAAGAGAATGATGCATTAAGTACACAAGAAGGTAAAGGAAAAAACCTTACCCTTGAGACAACCGGTATAAAAAGGGAACAAGTATTAGATGTGACCGGCTGGGAAGCTAATGAGCAAACACCATTGACAACTGAAAAAAAAGACAACATTTTTGATAAAAAAATTGAAGGCTGAAGGAGCAGCAGGACCAAATGGTCTACCAAACGCCCTGTTCAAACGAGCCCCTGACATCTGGGCTAAATACCTTACACCACTTTTAACCAAGTGTTTTGTGATAATAAAATCCCACAGTCCTGGAGGGGTAACCTTTTCCACCCAATTTACAAGAGCGGCTGTAGATCAGAACCCGGGAATTACAGGTTGATAGCCCTCATTGACGTTGAGGCTAAACTCTATGCCTCATGCATATTGCAACACCTACAAGAATGGACGGAGGAAAATCACATCATCCCTAAATTTCAAACGGGCTTTAGACAAGGCATGGGGACCATCTCAAACCTATCCGCATTGACGATCTTGACGGAAAAGGCTGAAAGAAAAAAGGAAGTATTACTGGCCTGCTACATTGACTTGAAATCGGTACCACGTGACCATCTGTGGAATAAACTGAAAGCATGGGGTCTCCCACAGCCAATTATAAAAGCATTAGAATCGTTATACAGCGAAACATGGGCTACTGTAAATCTAGGAGACGGAAGTAGAGTATCATCAAAAATAAACATAACAAATGGACTAAAACAAGGTTGTGTTCTCTCTCCATGTTTATTTAATTTATACTTGGCAGATTAAAACATTTATTTGTTACAAGTAAACGGACACCCACCAAAGTTGGCAAACGAGCCAATCCAATTTCTGCAATATGCAGACGATATTGTGTTGTTGAGCCAAACTCCGATAGGGCTGCAATGGACCGTAAATAAACTGATAGACTACCTGGATATCCAAGGGCTGGAATTGAACAAATCAAAAACCAAGGTGGTAAGACTTGTATTGTATTGTATTGTATTGTATTGTATGTTGGATTTATATAGCGCTCATAACCCAGGGGTCTCTAAGCGCTTGCCTTGGGAACCCGTCCTGGCTTTTCCCTGTGAGATAGCCCCTACAGGGCATCCCCAAGGTGAAAGCCAGGCATCCCGCCGCGGGGGGCCGTTGTGGAGATTAAGCAAGCTTAATGCCCAGAGTTGCAGAGTGTGAACCCATGATTAGGTCAGGCACCGAAGCGAGAATTATCGAGTCCGTGGACATTTGAACTCAAGACCCTGCCGCGTCGGGAATTGAACCCTGGTCCCGGGTCTGACCTCTGCTTCAGGGTCTGCCTGCTCTAACCAGTGAGCCACACTTCTCCAAGACTTGCGGGCCCGAGACAAGGGAAATACAAATGGTATGCAAAAAACACACAAATAGAGGAAATAGGGGTTTATAAATACTTGGGCATCAAAATGGCAAGAAATCTATCCCGGATAGACCAGACAAAGGAGATCACAGCAAAAGCCAATTCACTAATATTTGCCTACAAACAGTTGCACAAAAAATTGGAATGCCCTTCACATGGGCACCTACTAAAAATCATGGCAGCGCAATTGCTCCCAACCTTGTCAAACAAATTACAGATAAAGGTCTACAAAACAGTATTTAATCTCTTTAAAGGTTCCTCGCCGGCACAGATACGTTTGGAATTTGGACTCCAGGATCAAGAATTTCAAAGGAAAGCAACCTTGGTAAAATTATGCAGGAAACTTAGAACAGCGGAATTGGGAACTTTGGACAACTTATGTTGGACAGAAATAAAACTACAATACGAACAAAGAAATCCAAACACGTGGGGTGATCATTTGCGGATTGCCCTGGAAGAACTGGATATTGAGGAAGTATGGAAAAGCACGTTGGAAAGGGCATCCTTCAATAAAGTCTGCAACAACAGGGCAAAAGCATTATCCATAGTAGAAGACAAAAGGAGACTAGCAAAACGCCGCCATGCTTGGGTTATAATAAATTCGTACACAAGCTTAAAACCACAACCCTATCTTGCAGCCCATTTCCGACTGTCACTCAAAAGAAAGTTCATGGCATATAGATTTGGTGATTTTTGCTCGAAGGACTTAGCCCCCTCCTGGAAAAGTAACCATCAAAAAAAGGCATGTCGTTTATGTGGGTACGATATAGAAACTTTAAGCCACTTACTGTGTGTCTGCGAAATAGTAAAAGCGGAAAGAAGGAACTTGCTAAAAACACCCTTCATTGATTTAAACATTCGCACTTGCAGACATGCGGTGACAAGTTGGATGGGTGCCACATCAAACATTTTAATATGTTGGGGGATAAAATTCATGATAATAGTTGAAAATTTACTTATGAAAGCCGGAAACGACTAAAGGTCCGGCGCCAGATTAGACATTTTTAACAGTATTTGTAAATATTTTAACTGAGCGAAAAATGTTTCTCTTTTAACCTTTGTATGAAATGAAATGTGTTTTACATGCTTTATGGTTATGACAAACCAAATAAAGTTAATTTTGACTGACTGACTATATCTTTTTAGCATTTATATACTTTTGTCGATGTATTCCAATCATCTATACTACATTCTGTTTCCAGTACTTGCACTGTTCCAGTGCTAAGTTTGCAAAAATATAAGTGCAAGGCCCTTGTCAGGACTCAGGAGGACGCTGCAGCTTGCACCATCCATTACCGCTGCCAGTGTGACAATTAAAACTATTCCAGGCCACCCAACGCTTAAATGAATGGTTTGGCAGTAGGCATTAGTCATTTTTATTATTTATTTAATTACAAAACAACTGTTGTGCTAATTTAAAAATTAGACTGACAGTACCAACATGTGGCATATCGGCATAAGTGCAGGAGCAGACAATTGAGTGCCAGTGCCGAGCACTGGAAACCGCCCACTCAAATTAAACACTGCACTGCTCCCACAAAT
The DNA here is from genome assembly GCF_964263255.1 of Lissotriton vulgaris. NCBI lineage: Eukaryota > Metazoa > Chordata > Amphibia > Caudata > Salamandridae > Lissotriton > Lissotriton vulgaris. The sequence continues at coordinate 299,772,151 of NC_141695.1, forward strand.
CATTCAAGGATACCAACTTAATTTTTAGCCACCAATTTGTAATTGCTTGACATTTACAGATTTTGACTAAATATTCATCTTTACAGTTTCATTTATTATATATTGATACTGTATTAATCAGCTGATATGATTTAATTCCCTTAACAGTCACTGATCCCTGCGTAAGCTTCCTATAACCCCATGGCTCGACAGATCCAAGGTTAAGAAACGCTGCCCTAGGATATTGTGAATCGCTTGCAGCCTCTACCGCTCCTGTGAAGATACTTTGCAGCAGCAGGAGAAGCTGAATGTTTCTCGCCTAAAAAAATAAATGTTTGCTCCAGAGCCCACTTCCCGAACTGTACTCTGACCAGGCTTTCCCTGTGACAAGCACCCACAGAGCTCCAGTGGGCCAAGGCACACGACATAGTAAGTATGTATGTATGTATTGCACATTTGTATAGTGCAAGCTGTCACCCAAAGGGAATCCTGGCGCTTTGACTCTACTGAACCAGATACAGAATCACACCGTTACACTGTCCTAGGGAAGAGGTAGGTCTTCAAGCCCCTTTTAAAAGATGGTGAAGGACTGGGTTTCTTAAGACCCAGCAGTGCCAGGGGACAACACCTGAAACCTTCGTGGGTAACCTGTTCCGGCGTACAAATGACAGAGACACGGGACACTTCCTTCGGCGTCAAAGATTCGAGGTTTATTACTGCAGGGAACACAGAAGTCATGAGAAGTACATAACGTAGGTTCACGGAGCCTGATTCGAAGTGCTACTGTGGGTCGCTCCTTTTATACAGTTTTCTCTCATAGGTTAACATGGTACACAAAAGGTTACAACTCGGTTCCCATTGTAAAACCATAAGGGGTTACTTTCATGTATTCAAGGCCCGGAACATAAGTACGGAAACGATTGGTGGTTCCCAAATGTAAAAACCCATCTTCCCACCATTAGTATATTCCAATCAACAATAAACAGATCGAGGAAAGGACAGAAACAGATGCAGAGGAAGACAGAAACAGTGGGGAGATCGAAAAGGGTGTAAAGGGGGGTGGTATCGGGAAACACGAGCTGCAGGCATCAAAGGGACGTGCCTAATGAGATGCACGGCTAAGACAATAGACCGGCACGGCAAGATGAGCCTCGAGCGGGGCCATCTGCCTTACAGTGCCGTTCCCCTTATCATAAAGACACCCTCAAAGGAAACGTGTCTTCCGCAAGAGTTTGGGAATCCCAGGGTCGCGAAGCGGACAGCGTCCGTTCGCTGGCTACTTGAGGGCAAGAGACAAAATGGATGCCGCATCTAAGATGGAACCCGTGGGCTCGGATGTAGAAACCCACGAAACAAACGAACGGTTTAGGTTAGCACAGCGAAAATGCGTACACCCACTAAACTCGCCATTTGCGGTTCATAGATACCAGACTCGACCATATTCGTGCGAGTCGAAAACACCACTTACGATCGTCACGGAACCTCAGACGCTCCTTTTGCCCTCATGTAGGCAAGCACTAGTCAGAATCATATTCGATATTCATCAAACCATCCAGATGTTGCTGCAGCATAATTCTATCCATCCGAGTTCCTTTGGTAACAGGCGGCTGTCTTATACACGTTGTAGCACAGAGGCCACATAAGGCAGGACCACACTGCACACAAAGGCAACACGTGAACAGAAACGCTACAACAACCCCGATGATCATCAGAATCTTCCAACCCCAAGTCGACATCAGGCCCCAAAACTACCCAAGTAGCGTCCAATCCCCTACGTCCACGTGTATGGACTCAGAGATCTTATGCAACCTTGAAATGGCTTGATAGACAGTCGGAGCGTTATCTGGAATGAAAATACAGCAGCTCGAATGAATCACCTTACATACTCCACCTCGATCTGCTAAAACAACGTCTAAAACCATACGGTTTTGTAACGTCATGAGCCTATCCGCCTGAAGTTCTGCTGTGATGTTACCAAGGGCACTGGCAGTGATATTAGCTGTCGATTCCACCACTCGGGTCAACTGTCTCAGGTTCCTACTATTAACCATAGGTCCCCAAAACGGAAAGAAACCTTTGAAAAAGTCTCCTGCCTCTTGACCGGCAGTGTCTTCTTCGCTAATCACGCCCCTCACAATTCGAGTCTTGTGGTAATCGGAGGCGACTGTAAAAGTCGGAGGCAACAAATTCGCAATGTAACATGTGCCCGCAAAGTCGGAGGGCAACCACGTATACGCACGATCATGGCAGACAAAGTACGTACCCTTGGCAGTCAGAAACTCAGGGGACGAGAGCATCGGCAAGACATACGTCTCGGAGCAAGCACTCTCTCCAAGATGAGCTCTCGTTCTTCGGCCACGACCTTTTAGACAGAAATTACCAAGGTGGGGTACGATCCATATCGGAGACGAGCTTCTAAGCTGTCTTTCACCCACGAGCGCACTATACTCAGCCTCACTCAGATCCCTATAGGCTCGTACCTCTTCCTCTGGGATGAGCGACGGCTCATAGATATCCCTATCTAAATCAGCAATCGCTATGGCCAAAGGCTTGTGGTACGGGCCAGGACCAAAGTGGGAAGGACGTGGCTCTCGATTGGGGTAGGAATCTAGTGCACTTCGAAACATTGTTTGAAATGCTCGAGCTGAACCCTGGGAACTATAAGGAAGGACCAAGTACGGAATTCCCTTATCAGTGGTATGTGGCATCAACCCACACACCCAACAATTGGTAGTGTTAACCACCAACTGATGTTGATGAAGGAGCTGAATAAAGGAATTATTCATAAATTCCGCACGTCTGGCCTGCTCGTGTTGGGGTAAAATGTGGAAGGAATGAGGAGAAACAGTAGAGGTAGTTTTAGGTTCAGGAGAAGGGGTAGGTGAAGCAGAAGGCAAGAACGTCAATATCAGGTAATACACCCCATCCACCAATAGCGAAGAAACAGTTAAAAACAGTAGGAACACTTGAATCATGAAGCATTTTGTACGAGTAATTTGTTGCAACTTGAATCTTTGAGCCTGAGCTTTTTCCAAATCCACCAGCTTAGAGAACGGCATCCTCTAAAACCGTCCGCAACGTTTCTTGACGCACTTCGTTCTGTGTAGCAGTAGTCAATCCCCAGGAGTTCCCAGGAACCGACGGCCTTCGACCTAGTGTCAAGACCTACTAACCAGAAGGAAGTACACGCGCGGCCCTACGGTACACCCGGATGTAAGGTACTTATTTACAAATATACACAATATTTCCAAGCTGTGGAAGCAAAAACATGTGGAAACAAACTCACAATATTTACGAAAATCAAAATGGTACGAGTGTGTTCAGACTGACTGGTGTCAATGGGGTAATGTGGATGTCAAGGGAGAGAGCAAAAACTTTTTTTATTTGTCCTTAGTATTAGATCTCAGGAAGTATCGGCTTCTCCCAGGACGTGTCTGTTCATCAAACAACTGATCCGATGGTGGAACAGAGTTCTGCTGGTCAGTCAATTGTTCAGATCTTGAGTTTGTTTGTGGCAATTGTTCAACAATGTCGTCCTGCTGCGCTGAGGGTTCTCCAACAAGCTGAGCGTCGCTAAAAGGAACAAAGGTCTGTGAAGTTTCCGTTTCAGACGAAGCAATGCCTTTCCTCACCCACGAGTCTGCCGGCAAAGGTAGAGGCACCTTTTTAGTATAGGTGGCGTGCACCCAGTGTTTACGACCTTCCAAACGAACAGCAGTCCTCGTGGCGAGTAGAACTTGGTAGGGTCCAGTAAAGCGGGGCTCAAGGTTTCGTTTTCTTCCGAAATTGCGAGTCACCACCCAGTCTCCGGGCTGGAGCTGGTGGCCTGGACCCTCCGTCTGCGTCGGCAGTGCTTCAAAGACCTGTTGGTGAATTAACCTCAGTGTAACAGTCAGATCATGCAAATAATCGATCAACATTGGGTACTCAAGATCAGAGAACACACTCGGTCTAGGAACCCCCCAAACATTCGCAGGGCGACGAACACAATCTCGTAGGGACTAAGCCCTACTCGGGCGTGTACAGTCGCCCTAGTAGACAGAAGGGCTAGAGGTAAGGCGTCAGGCCACGAGAGACCAGTCGTAGCCTGAACCTTCACCAGCTTCAATTTGAGGGTGCCATTGTACCCTTCAACCAAACCAGCTGACTGGGGATGATTGGCGCTGTGGAATTTCTGAGTAATTCCAAGGCCCTTACACACACTCTTCATCACACTCCCCACAAACTCACTTCCGTTATCAGACCATACGATTCGTGGCATTCCATACCGAGGAAAGTATTCCTTCAGTAGGATTTTCGCAGTGGACAGGGCAGTGTTATCTTTAAGAGGGTAGGCTTCGATCCATCGGGAGAACGCGCAAACCACAACTAAAACGTATTTCAGGTTATTGCATCGCTCCATATGGAGGAAGTCTAGCTGGATCACCTCAAAGGGACATGAAGGGGGAGCAAAATGGCCAGGAGGTGTAGGGGTTCCTTTTCCAGGGTTGTGCATCATGCATATCATACAATTCTTCACCAATCTCTCAGCACACTTCGTGATACCATCATTCTTCCATACAGGGGACAACAACTTACAAATACCTTTCGCGCTAATATGTGCCAAGCCGTGTGCCATCGTCACAACAGCTAGTACATACGCATCTGGCAACATCCACCTCTTATTCTCCGACAGATCAATCCAACAGCCATTCGCATCCAACTTTCCCGTACTCTCTTTCCACTTCGTTTTTTCAGTTTCGGTGGCCTCATTCTGAATCATTTTCACGCTCTCGATGGTATCCTCACACATACTAGTCTCTGTAGGCCACCTAACCGAACTCGTCACATACATTCTAGTGCTAAGGTTCCAGGCAGTCTTCTTAGCAGTCTCATCAGCGAACGCATTCCCACGACCAACATCGTCCGTCACCTTACGGTGTGCACTACATTTAACAATCGCCACCTGCTTGGGCAATGTAAGTGCATCCAAAAGATCATTCACGAGCTGTCTGTGTTGGATCTTCGTACCATGCGATGTCATAAAACCTCTCTCTCGCCACAAACGTCCAAAGCTATGCGCTACGCCAAATGCATACTGACTGTCGGTAAACACATTCACCCGTTTCCCTTTCGACAACACACACGCTCTAGTCAAGGCAATCAGTTCTGCTGCCTGAGCAGAATTCTGATTCAATCTCGCAGACTCCACAACAGTATTCAATGTCACCACAGCATACGCAGTCGTTACATCACCATTCGGCAATTTAAAACATGAACCATCCACATACAAAGTCCCATCGGGATCTTCCAAAGGAGTGTTTTTCAGGTCTACACGACCTTTTGTTTCCTCTTCGGTTCGCAAGTAGCAATCGTGAGGTGCTACTTCATCTGACTCCATACTGATTGGCAACAAAGTCGCCGGATTCAGGACATTACTGCGTTTTATTTGAATGTGACTTGCCAAAAGTGTCAACTCATAACCAGACAACCTTGCACTCGTCAAGTGCTGAGTTTTCGTACGATTCAAGAGAGTGTCAACTGCATGCGGAACCATCACCGTAAGCATATTATCCATGACCAATCCTGCAGATTGTCGGATGGACACCGCAGCTGCCGCTGTTGCTCTTAGACAACTCGGCAATGCTCTAGCTACCGGGTCCAATGTCGAGGAAAAATATGCACATGGACGCTGCTTACCGCCAAATTGTTGCGTCAAGACACGCATTGCACAACCTTCTCTCTCGTGAACGTACAGTGTAAACGGCTTACTGTAGTCAGGGGTCCCTAACACAGGAGCCGAACACAATGCGTCACGCAGTTCAGAAAAACTTTTCTGACATTCATCCATCCATGGTAAAGGGGTTGGAACATCCTTGCATGTGAGAGCTACCAATGGTTTCGCTAACAATGAAAAATTTGGAATCCACTGTCTGCAGTATGACGTGATACCTAAAAAGGCACGCACATCTCTCTGAGTTGTTGGCACAGTCATTCGAGCAATCGCTGCAATTCTCTCTGGGGTCAACCTCCTTCCCTCCTTTGACAATAAGTGACCTAGATAGGTTACTTCTTGACAACAATATTGAAGTTTAGAAGGCGACACCTTGTGATGTAAGTCACAGAGATGCTGCAACAACGATACCGTGGCAATTTTGCAAATGTCCTGAGTATCTGCAGCCACCAATAAGTCGTCAACATATTGGATCAAGGCTGCACCAGCCGGCAACACAAACGCATCAAGTTGGCCCTTCAAGGCTTGACTGTATATCGATGGACTCTCACAGTAGCCCTGAGGAGCACGTTTAAACCGGAAGCTGCGGCCACCAAGAGAGAAACCGAAAAGGTCTCTACTTTCCTCAGCAATCGGAATACTGAAGAAAGCATTCTTCAGATCGATCACAGAGAACCAAGATGCAGAGGCTGGGATCAGAGTCAGTAGCGCCGTGATGTCAGGCACAACAGGGAACTGAGGAATCACAATTTTATTTACCTTCCGTAAATCGATAACAAAACGATAAACAGGTGGTTTTGATGGATCCGTGCGCTTCAAAATGGGCAGTACAGGGCTATTGCACACGTTTCCCCGAGTCTCTTCGATAACATCTTTTTCAATAAAATCATAGATAATAGCTAACAATGCTCGCTCACCATCAAGGGAGATACGATACTGGGGAATACGTGGCAGTCGCACGTTAGATTTCAAATGAACAACATAAGGGGAGATGTCAAGTAGGCCTACGTCGTTGGGACCTGTTGCCCACAAAGATGCAGGAAGAGAACTCAATTCCGGTGGAAGCTTATCGATGGATAAGTACATAGGAGAGACAACTCTCTCACCTAACATAAGCTTTACTCCCGCAGGAGAACAATACAAAGTCGCATACAAACGTTTTAGCAAATCCAGGCCCAAAAGATTTTCGCCACATCCAGTGGTCAAAATCAGCGGAGCTTTCAGCTCACGCAGTCAAATCGTAAGAGGCAAAGGGCACGAAACCGGATTGCTAACAGGGGCGCCAGAGAATCCAACGGAAACATTTGTTAAGCCAGACAAAGGTGCGCCAGGGAGTTTCGAATGCATTATGGAACTTTTCGCTGCACCAGTGTCCAACAGAAAAGGCTCAACGACGCCCGAGGTGGCAACTGCGACGTAAGGCCCTCTCTGATCAACCGGAACTGATACTACTCCCTCTCCTTGTCTATGGCTGTCCTAGTAATTACCGTCGTCAGCATCCTGATCGACGTAATAATCGTGCACATTGTACTGAGCAGATCGCCCTTGCGATGATCCGCGCTGGTCAAAACAATTATTGGAGTCAGAAGTATTAGTGGAACGATCGTTTTGAGCACCGCGACCTCTACCACGTGATGTCTGTTGAGAACCACCACGACCTCCTCTAGACGAATTACCACTATTACGCTCATTGAGAACTGGACAATCGAATTTTAAATGACCCTCATTCCTACAATAGGCACACTGATTGTACCCTAACGAAGATCTCTGCGAAGAGGAATCATTTCGTGATTGTGACCTATTTGACTGAGATTGTGATCTGTTCCGCTGTTGCGAGTCATTCTGATTCGAACGCGGAGGATATGCCTGTTGCAACAACACTTTAGTTTTGAGCTCTTTCGTTTTCTTGTCAGCACGATCATTCTCCTCTTTCTCCCTATTCTCATAATATTGGGCCGTAGCCAATATTTGAGCAGAAGTAGAAACAGTCCACGCACTTTCTGAATTACGCAATTTGTTGCTTAAGTCAGGCAGTAAATTTGAAACAAACTTATCCACAAACAATCGCTGACCTCCTTCAGTACCCATATCTTGACCACTATGGTCGATGAAAGCCTCCTCAAATCTCGTAAAGAAATCAGAGATGCTCTCAACCTTCTTCTCCTTGTAAGCGGACAGTTTGTCCCAATTTACCTTCATAGCTGGCATAAGCGTTTTCATCAGAGCGATAATTCTCTGAGGCAGAGCCGTAATTAATTGATCAGGCTTGGCCCCACCAACTTTCAAAGCGTCAGCAGCCCGCAATGCATTCCAGTCACCGCCTAATTCTCCCGCATGGTCTTCCTGACGAATCTTTGCCCATACCGGTTGCGGTACGACATTGCCAAACAGCATATCGATATCAGCAAGATTCATTATCGTAGCATCCACAAGCTGCGACAATTCTTTATAATACCCTGCAGGATTTTTGCGAGGGTCAGGCAAAGATTGCTTCACCTGCAAAACTTCCGAACGTTTCCATGGAAGATGGATCCACACTCTCTGAAAGTGCGGCAAGACTGCAGGATTTTGAGTAGCATCACCTGGCATCCACACTGGTGGAACTTCGCGCATGGGATACTGACCAGGCGCTGCAAACGGTCCTTCGATGTCTTCTACAAACAATGCCCGAGGCATTACAGAAGGACGGAAAGATAACAACTGCTCGACAGCACGTCGAACATTGGTGCCCACCAACATTCCGCTCGAAAACTGAAGCTGAAGATCGGTCAAGGCAGTCAAAACCTCGTCAGATGCATCGGCCGATATTTGGTCACGTAGAACCTTACACATTTCGTCAAAAACAAACCTTTGTGTCGGCATATTGAATTGGCAAAACGTATCTAACACTACACGTGAAGCTGAAGATCGGTCAAGGCAGTCAAAACCTCGTCAGATGCATCGGCCGATATTTGGTCACGTAGAACCTTACACAATTCGTCAAAAACAAACCTTTGTGTCGGCATATTGAATTGGCAAAACGTATCTAACACTACACGTGGAGGATTTCTAATGGGGTGTTTCATCCAACCCATCGCCATATTATACAGTGCATCACGTTCCCGACTACCGGGAAGCTGACTACGTCTTTGAGGACCGTCCGAACCAGCGGACTCAAGAATAGGTCCAAGAGAATTAAAGAAGTTAGCAGCAACAGAGGGGGTACGACGTCGGACAGATGGAGAAGAAGAGTAACACAACGAGGTAACAAGAGAAGAGCCAGGAGCAGAAGTAACAGCGGGAGTAACCAGAACAGCAGGAGCAGCGGGAACAGCGGGAGCAGGAGTATTGGGAAGTACAAGTGGAGGAGCAGTAGGGACGGAAGCAGGTAGAGGAGCAGGAACATTTTGAGGGACAGGTTGTGGAACAGGAGCAGGAAGAACAGGGGCAGGAGGAACCACAGGAGTTACAGTGCCCTGTGCGTACGGAGGTGGCGACTTCAAGAGATAAGACATTAAAGGGTCATCTGCAGATTCCTCCTTCTTATCTGTACCCGTTGGTAAAGCGGGATAACACTTGTCTACAGACATACGCTGCAATCTATCGAAAACTTCCTTTTCCTTTTCCTCCTTATCTCGCTGAAACTGCTCTGCATTTCTTACCGTAGTAACAACTCCTTCTCTCTTATTGCGTTTAATCTGTCTGATCTCTCTCTGTTTGGCTTCTTTACGCCACAACCGAAAGGCATCAAACATGGCCGGCCTTGATTTTTTCTGAAACAATTTAGCTTCTAAATTATCTAAGATCGGGGTCTCAAAACTACCATGAGGTGGCCAACTAAGGACACCATCCTTTTTAGTATAGCGAATCCAATATTCATTAAAGGTAATCGGACCTAACCCATGCTTGCTATATAGCTCATAAGTTGGAGTTCCAAACGGAGGTATCGGACACGAATCCTCCAGTCGGGAATCCGCACCACAACGACTAAAACAACTGAACAAAGTACTACGGCCAGGCATCTTGCACACTAGCCGAGTTTCACAAACTTCAAGGGTTATAGGATTAACAATGTCCCTGCAAAGAGCAAAAACCCTCGGTTTTTGGCGACTGCAGACGTCAAATATCACAACAAAGAACCAAGTACTAAGAACCACAAATGCAATGGAACCTGCAACAACTAAGCACCCACGACTAAGGACTCTGGGAGCGACCCACAAATACTTAACTCAAAGATCGATGGCGTCACCAGGAAGGCCCGTCAATCGTCTCGCTGTACCAAGGTCTACGCCAAAACAGGTCTACAGTCAGGGCAGCAGTCCGTCGCAGCCGTCAGGAGGCGGGGATCTTCGCAGGAAAAGTCGTCGGGCCACTTGTTTCGACAACAGGATCGATGAAGCGGGGTGCACCTTCCCTCGGAGATTTCACACGAAGTTCCTCACGATCGTCGGGCTTGGACCGGTACCACTGATGCAGCCCTACGTTGGGCGCCAACTGAAGGACTGGGTTTCTTAAGACCCAGCGGTGCCAGGGGACAACACCTGAAACCTTCGTGGGTAACCTGTTCCGGCGTACAAATGACAGAGACACGGGACACTTCCTTCGGCGTCAAAGATTCGAGGTTTATTACTGCAGGGAACACAGAAGTCACGAGAAGTACATAACGTAGGTTCACGGAGCCTGATTCGAATTGCTGCTGTGGGTCGCTCCTTTTATACAGTTTTCTCTCATAGGTTAACATGGTACACAAAAGGTTACAACTCGGTTCCCATTGTAAAACCATAAGGGGTTACTTTCATGTATTCAAGGCCCGGAACATAAGTACGGAAACGTTTGGTGGTTCCCAACTGTAAAAACCCATCTTCCCACCATTAGTACATTCCAATCAACAATAACAGATCGAGGAAAGGACAGAAACAGGTGCAGAGGAAGACAGAAACAGTGGGGAGATCGAAAAGGGTGTAAAGGGGGGTGGTATCGGGAAACACGAGCTGCAGGCATCAAAGGGACGTGCCTAATGAGATGCACGGCTAAGACAATAGACCGGCACGGCAAGATGAGCCTCGAGCGGGGCCATCTGCCTTACAGTGCCGTTCCCCTTATCATAAAGACACCCTCAAAGGAAACGTGTCTTCCGCAAGAGTTTGGGAATCCCAGGGTCACGAAGCGGACAGCGTCCGTTCGCTGGCTACTTGAGGGCAAGAGACAAAATGGATGCCGCATCTAAGATGGAACCCGTGGGCTCGGATGTAGAAACCCACGAAACAAACGAACGGTGTAGGTTAGCACAGCGAAAATGCGTACACCCACTAAACTCGTCATTTGCGGTTCATAGATACCAGACTCGACCATATTCGTGCGAGTCGAAAACACCACTTACGATCGCCACGGAACCTCTATGGAAATACCCTTAGATTCCTCAAAGACAGGGGGAGGGAGTTCCAGAGTTTGGCGGCTGCGTATCCAAAGGAGCGGCCACCCATCCGTAGCCTCTGGATTCTCGGGACCACCACCAAACATGCCGAGGAGGAGCGTAATGGTCTCGCTGAATGGTACTACGAAAAAAGTTTCTGCAGCATGACTGGTCCTTGATCGTGCAAAGCCTTAAAGACCAGGCAGGATGCTTTAAAGCAGATTCGCTGCTGAACTGGTAACCAGTGAAGGTCTTTTAGCGCTAGGGAGGAGGAAGCTGCGCGCGGCCTGGAAAGAGCGAGCTTCGCTGCCATGTTTTGAATACGCTGAAGCTTGCTAATCAAAGTGTTGGGTGTCCCCAGAAGCAGTGCGTTAAGTGAGTGCTGAAGACCTTTCAAGCTAATGGGCGTTGCACGCACCACCCTCATGCTGTAGATACACTTTAGTTTGTACCACGTCAGTGGCACCAGGGCCAGTTTGTGATCATATATTTATCACTATAGCATCTGTGTGTGTGTTGGGCGAGTGAAGTGCATCAATGAATAATGGGCAGTGATTAGTGAGAGACTGGCCTGTGCCTCCTTGATGGCACCCTTGCTGGTCAAACTTCAAACCATTGTGGTCACAACCACAGGAGTGTGAAACACAATATGGAGACCCGTTATAAATATGACAACCATGTCTTCAGCCAAAGGCTTTCTACTTACTACTAACTGGAAGCTTGCACTTAATTTTGTTTCATTATATCTCATGTTTTTGTGTTTTGGGAGGTAATTCTGCCTCAAAGATGACCTCCCTATTACATATTGGGTAACCCACTGGTTTAGGAGGTAGTACCACAAAACACTTGTCCTATGTATGACTTTCAATCTGTCCTTCAGCAGAAAGAAGCTTAACAGCAAACGCACATGAAGGTTGTGGCTGAAGTTACTTTGATTACTACACTGCACAGGTATATTTCCAAATGAGAGCTGTGTTATCAATTTATTTTCTTGATGTCATCTTGGCCAGATTATATATGTTTTTTTAATCTAATCCCAGTGCCATGACATGTCATGGGATTTCCTTTGGTGCCTTCATCTGGCCAAAGATGGCCTGATGTCATTTCCAGACATATCCTTAAGATAAATGGTAGTTTTAAAACTGTAAGATTCCTATATGTTTTGGTTCTATAATGTTAGCAGTGATAGGAGCTACATTATTTTATTTTATTGAATCGTAAATTTTCCTAGAGTGCTCAACCATCTCCACATGCTGGTGAGGGGGAGAGAAGCAGCAGAACATTGCTTGAAAGGAAATGTCAGTGGAGAGGCATAAGACAAAAATAAAAAGGAGTACACCTGTGAGGTGGAGTCCATAAATGCCAATGAAGGTAAAGATGCTTAGAAAACGGTCTATTCAAAAACAGAGCTGGAAGATGTCCATGCAAAGAGCCAAGTAGGAGGTCAGCAGACATCGGAGGAGTCCAAGCTGTAGTTGGATCAGAGAAAACTGTGTCCACAGACATCTTCGGAAGATCATGAAGTATTTTTCCAATTTCACAGGCTGAGAAAGGGCCTTCCAGATTGAGGGGCCCTGAACCGGGAGAGATTAAACTTCAAAAGCTTAAAGAGTTGGAGGGTGAATGACCAGTTGATTTGCCAACTATGATCACAAGCACCTGCTTGGAAGGAAGAGTTGGAATATTCTGGTCAGACAATCTGGCACAGGTCCATTAACAGATCTGTGTATGACAAAAAGCGGTTTAAGTCGGAATTTTCTTTGATGAATAATCGACGTATAGATCTTGGGAAATAGGTACTATAGTGTCTGTGGACAAGAATGAGCCTTGCTGCTTGATTTTGAACGGTTTTCAGTGTGGTAATCACATTCATAGGGAGACCAAGACTGAGCCCCCTGGCAAGGACTGGAGGGAAATGAGGATTGTCAGACTTGGTTTATGTTTATGTTTTTTCAAATGCCTTTTCTATTATTTCCTTGTTTTTAATGAACATGCATGCACGTATGCATGAATAAATGTTGTTTGTGAGTGCATACTATGAATGGGTGTGTGTGTGTGTGTGCTTGTGCATGGTGGGTGTATGTGGTGCACGAGTGTGAATGCATGGGGCTGCGAGTGCATGTAGATGGGTGAGTGTAGGTGTATGCGTATGTGGAGTGCCCGCCCCCCCCCTCCTGCTACCAGCCGCCACTGGGTCTGGTAAAGCCTGTACAGATGAATCAGGATAGTAGCAGATGAGACTGTTTGGCCGTGAGGCAGGTGCTTTGCATTTCAATGATTTCAATGAAGCTTGTAGCCTTGAATCAGGTGAATGTTGAAACACTTGGGCCTGGGTAGTTATTTTGCTTGTGAGATGTTTGGGTGAAGCTTGTAGAGGTGAATTGGAGTGAAGGCTGTGGACAGGTGACTGTCCAAAGAATGTCTGAATAAAGATTTCACTTTGTTTGCTGCTTGAATTTTGTGGCAGGTGTACCTCACTCAACTTATTTTTTGCTCACTTTATTACATTAACACTTTGGTAAACTTTGTAGGTTATGGAGGAGGGAGAGTTTTTGGATAACTTTATGATGTTTTAGCACTACCTGCTCCTGTTTCTGTGTGCCATTTCCAACTAGGATCACATTAAACACATTTATCAAGCAATTGATCATACAACCAGTTTTGTTGAGCATTGGAGTTTTTGGAGGAGATTAGGGTTTGGTGGGTTGTTAAGGTTAGCAAAATAATGCTGGAATGTTGATTTGTGTTTGAAGCCCTACATTAAGCACATTTGTCCTCACTACATTTCACCAGTACTTTGAGGACATGTGAAAAGTTTGAAGAAGTGCCTAATTCTAAGCATGTCTGGTTTGGTATAAAAAAGGCACTTTTATTAAAGTCGTTATGGTAGAAAAATGCATGGTAAGTGTAGGCAGTGTGAATTGAAATAGTCATCAGGATAGTGCATAAAAGTCCAACACATATAAAGCGAAATAGCCAAAAAGCACCAAAATGATCAAAGGCAAGTCTGCTAATCAACAGAACAGAGCAGGTCAGTTGGGCCTTTACTGATAAAATCCACATATTTTGGTGCTACATTTATACAGTCATTCTCAATGCAAGTGAATGGAAGCAAGAAAACTTCACTGATCTGAACCATCAGACAGGCCAGGCTCTTCTCGCGTGAAGAAGGCAAGAAGTCCTTCGAATACTGTTACAACTTTCTCGAGTGAAAGGCTGACTCTACTACTTTCTTTATTCTTCACTACATTGTGCCAATTTCAAAGCAAGAGTGGAGCCTGCGGCTTAATTTGACCTAACAAGGGAAACCGCACCTGGCTACATGTGAAAATGATTGACAGTTTCATAGCTCTTTCTTGATTCTCCGGGTGTGGTGCATGCCGTTTCTTAGTTGCTAGAGTGATTTGTCTGATTAATTCCTGTAGCAAACTAGCAAGGTTGTACTACTTGAGCAGTTAGGCTAAAGTTTGCCATGTACAGCACAGGATAACAGAATGGCAGTCTGTTAAAAATACATGTTGTAAATATGCAATAGCACTAAGGCGTTATTGAGCTTCAAGCAGTTATACACACAGAATGGAGATTGACTATTAAACAATATGGGGAGCCCTTATTCGCACTGTATATTGACAATTGTTAAGACATACATATGTGGTTTAAATTCTCACTAGTTCACTGCGGAAATTGCTGTGCATTGATGAGGTTGGCATACATCACTGTGCATGGCACGGTGTGGTTGGCTCCAAAAGAAGAACAGTGTCCACCCAACATCACTGGCACTTCCCTGGAGCCATGTCGAAACCACCTGCAATAACGTCAGAATCGGGCACAAGAGGATAGTAAGCACCACTCATGAATAAATAGATCACAGTCCCTGTTCAAGTGATACATTAGTCCCCTAATATTCTAAGGAGATGTCAGTTCCCAGAATATGTGGTATTATAGGTTTTTTTGATTGCTCTTTGGAGTCATAGTTCTCAAGAGAAGTCCAGGGACATGTTACTCCCTTCCAATATTCCTGATGAATTTGATGAGGATAGTTATTATGACGAGAAATATTATGTTCCTCTCCTTGTAAGAGAGCACTGGTAGACAACTTTCATTCACCACCTGTACTGATTCCAAACCACGAACAAGAACATGCACTTTCTCAAAAGCCAAAAACAACCTCCTATGTACACTCACGTGCAAGGCCACAGAGATAGAAATGTGCCAGTGCGAGACATAAACCTTTTGCTGCAGCCTCAACATATCAACATCCTCACCGAGTGAGCAATAGTTAAGTTGTACCTGGATGCCATGCAAAACACTAACCCGTTTTCCCCTCTTGTAGTTTGAAAACAAATGACACATACCACTTTATGCAATTTTTGTTGGCATAAGGAACAGCTGCACATTGCTACCTGCACAAAGATAAGTGAGGCTGATATCCTCCAGAGAAGCTCATCTCCACAGTCCCATATGCAGTAGCAGCACAAACAAGCATGATAACAATGCACACAAAAGTCTTCCACAAGCCAAACATTAAGCAACATTCCTGCACTTGATTGCACCATCACCCAGAAAGTGCCACTACTTCCATCCATGCAGCAGCACAACCTTAGTAAAGCTTGGACTTAGGCACAGCCAGAAATGCCACAAAAGGCATCTTAAAGTATGCCGCCTCAGTGCCTGGCTGATGCTTCTCGCTATAAAGCAAATGCTTTTTTACTGAACTGATGCTAAGTGCTCATTCGCTCTAGCCAGATACCTAGAGAACATGAATTTTCACATAAACCTGTATTACAGTTTATAAGAAAATACTCTTTGCATTTGATCAACTAGAAGCGGCACGTGGAACAGAGTCAAAGGACAGGCACCGCGTGGGAAGCAGCACACTGGTAGACAATCTGAAGGAGCAGGCCTCTTGCCTCAGCAAACCTATGAAGTCGCAATATTTGTTTGCTGTTTTTCAATAGTCCGTTTGTGTATGAAACTCTTTGATAGACAACTCCACTGAGTGGTTGATTTATGGGAGAAGGTAGAGAGAGCCTATGTATGAAAGCTAGAGCTGCCTTCATAGCAACTAAAATGCTTCAATTTCATCACTGTCCTAAGCATGGTAAACCCAATACATATCTCACAGCCTGCACGTTCTGCACCTTGTGATAACAGGAGGCTACATGGCCATGGCCTGGTAATTGCTATGTCAAATGTCAATTTTGATGCCTGGCATTCTGATTTTGATGCCCACGTGGGAAAGGGCGCGCATTTGTCCATAGATGTGCTCAGGCAAGATGCCTTTTACTTGCTGACACAACACCAAGGATGAATGGCGTCTTGTTTAGTGGGCTGTGCTCCTTTGAGGCAGTGGTGAGTTGAATATGGATCGCACATCCAGATGCCAGATTTGAAGGTGTTTTAGGAGTGCAGCAGCACCTTGTAATTAATGGCGGGATGCACACACCTCATTACTTTTCAATGCCATCCTTTGTAGGAAACTGTTTTCCCCCTTTGCAACCTCGAGCCCCGCAAGAACCTTTGAATACTCCAATTCACAAGAGAACAATTAGCACTCAAGGGTTATTCCTACTTACTTTCTACAAATCCTTCTCTCAAACGAATAACCCTCGCATGTGCCTATTCAGCGGAGACCCCCAGTCTCCATACTTACCGGCCCCCGCATTCTGCTGTTGCCAAAGGTGGGAAATAATATCAGCCAACAAAACCTGGTATCGTTAGTGGTCGTTGTTGGCCGCAGTTTATTAATAACCAAAGACATATTAATAACACAAACTGGTTTCAAGCAATCTTCCATTTTGCGAACATTACTCATCAATCATAATTATCAATCATAATTGGCATATTACACCTTATGACACCCTCTTGTGATAGCGGGTGTCAGTCTCTTTGTGCCCTCCTTAGTTCGAAAATGGGGCTTGTACCCAAACCAGTTTGTTGCCAGTCTATTGGTGCTCCAGTGGTTGGTTGACCACGCCCTTTGCGTGTTGCGGAGGGGAGCTTTCCAGTCGGGAGTTAGGTCCCCAGCTCGCTACCAAAATTGCGCCCTGCCGTCCGGCCGGGTCTGGGCCGCGAGTGCTGTCTCCTCCTGTTACTCCCCTCCTTTACGCCGCCACGTCACCCTGCCGTGCGGCATTCAAAAGTGAGTGGCCATCCTCTTACACACCGCCCGCCGGTGTGTTTTCTTAGCCAACCAGTGTAGGATTTCCGCTAACACCCTTTCCCTTATCCAGCACTGCGACTTTTGCTGTTCCTTAGGTGTGGGTGGGTGGGCTTCAGTCGTTGTTGCTGTCGCGCCGTTCTCCCAGCTCCTCGAATGCGATGTGCTTCTGCTGGGAGGGCGGCGTCCTTAAATCCTCCTGAGCCCTCCATGCAGGTCTCAGGTGAGTCCCCCTGATTGGGGGGTTCAAACAAAGCCAGGTTGCCCATTGGGCGCCCTTTGGGGGGCGCTCAGGTCAACAGGTCACTTCTGGTCGGGTGGCTGGTGCGCACCCCGCTTCCGCTGGTTCCTGTGCGCATCGAAGCGCCTAGAACCAGTTTACCCCCGCTGGTGGCACCACGAGGGTTATGGCGCCGGCCTTCGAGCCTCCCCCACCCTTCAGGCGGGTGCGGCGGCCTCTGCAAATTCTTATGTCTTCTTCACACACCTGTCCTCAAAGACGCTTCTTTTACTAAGAAAACAAAGTAAACTTTCCTTTGCAGAAGACTGACATGAAACACAAAACAGGAATGCATCCCACAAGCTTTTTCCTCGATACCCTCTGACTTTGTGCTAAGCATCAAGTAGAAAACCTTTCGATCAGCAGCCAAATCATGTTCACCTTCGTTAAATTTAGCAGAATATTGCGTTGCCTTTCAATCTCATGTGACCTATCCCAGCATGCGGAAACTTGTTCATGAAATTGAAAGAGCATATGGACACAATACACCACCAGAAATAAGCTGGTGAACACACAGGGTTTGACGGGTCTATTCTTGAAATGAGTTCCTGGGCTACATTGATTAAAATTGATGGTGTGTTGGGGGGATGGGTTGCCCATTTTAGTGAACTTGTTGTGCCATTAGTTGAATCGTTTTGTCCACCATAAGCGTGGAAGGGTATGCTCAGACATGAGTCCCTTGCTCACTGCACCATCAGGATTCAAGCAAGCCGGGCCGAAGACGGCTGTAATGCCAGAATCCGGTCCCCGGAAGCTTGTTTCCTTTCCAGTAAAAGAATTGGCTTGGTAGTTTGATCTGCCCTGTTCCCATGATGCACTGGACCAGGGACAGACTAATTTGCATGTAGCCAGGTTCTGAGCTGGGATGGTGCAGTGAGCTAAAAAACGGTGATGGATCAAACCCTGATCTGTTGACTGGGTACGAGTGTTCTGCTTAATTCAGATACTCTGTCCATCACCACCCCCTTTTCTGAATCGTTTTGTCCACCATAAGCGTGGAAGGGTATGCTCAGACATGAGTCCCTTGCTCACTGCACCATCAGGATTCAAGCAAGCCGGGCCGAAGACAGCTGTAATGCCAGAAACCGGTCCCCGGAAGCTTGTTTCCTTTCCAGTATAAGAATTGGCTTGGTAGTTTGGTCTGCCCTGTTCCCATGATGCACTGGGCCAGGGACAGACTAATTTGCATGTAGCCAGGTTCTGAGCTGGGATGGTGCAGTGAGCTAAAAAACGGTGATGGATCAAGCCCTGATCTGTTGACTGGGTACGAGTGTTCTGCTTAATTCAGATACTCTGTCCATCACCACCCCCTTTTTCTGAATCGTTTTGTCCACCATAAGCGTGGAAGAGTATGCTCAGACATGAGTCCCTTGCTCACTGCACCATCAGGATTCAAGCAAGCCGGGCCGAAGACGGCTGTAATGCCAGAAACCGGTCCCCGGAAGCTTGTTTCCTTTCCAGTAAAAGAATTGGCTTGGTAGTTTGGTCTGCCCTGTTACCATGATGCACTGGGCCAGGGACAGACTAATGTGCATGTAGCCAGGTTCTGAGCTGGGATGGTGCAGTGAGCTAAAAAACGGTGATGGATCAAGCCCTGATCTGTTGACTGGGTATGAGCGTTCTGCTTAATTCAGATACTCTGTCCATCACCACCCCCTTTCTGAATCGCATTGTAAATGCGGCGCATCTGTGGTGGCACAAGGAGGTGATTGCGTGACGCATCTGTTCTGGTGCATCCCTGCTGATTTGCAGAGATGCACCAGAACTTGTAAATATGCCCCATAGTCACTATGTACAGGATAAATCTTGCACCTCAACTACCACCTCCTCAGAACAATACTGGACCTGGGAGACTTCACTTGAAAAAGAAGGCGCTGCTGGCAGATGACTCATGATCCCAGAGTCCTGTTGAAGAAAGAGGACTCACTCAAGGACTCAATGACCCATGAACCCTGCTGGCACCCTGGAACTGGAACAGTGCTCCAATGGTAAAGTGGTTGACCTCCTGTTTGCCTGTTTCATGAGAAAAAAAGTAGAAGGACGTGTCACTCCAAAAAGATTGAGCTGACTGCAGAGGACATGGTAATACAAGCAACCTGATTGGAAAAATACCTGGTGCCTACAAGCCTGCCCGGAGGAACTAGGGGGCACAGAGCTGACCAGAAGGAACTTTCCCAGCAGTTGCAAAACGTGATACTTAGTCACTGTAAGACAGTGTTTGACATTCCTTTCCCAGTGCTGTCGCCGCAGAATTTGCACGCTACTTCTCTACATTATACGCGCAGCAAGAGTAGCTTGTAGAGGCCCTCATCGGGATATCCCCCCCGAGATTCACCGATCAGATGAGAGACCAACTTGATGCCCCCATTACAACTGATTAACTAAATGCGGCACTGGTGGCAATGCGCCCGGGACAGACCCTCGGTCCCAATAGATTCCCCATGGAATTTCTTCGATCACTAGGCCCACACTTATAAGAGGCAATACTGCCACAGGATTGGTGGCAGGCCAAGATTCTCCTCTTCTTAAAGCCAGGCCGCCCACAGGAAGATACATCCTCTTATTGTTCAATTTCCCTAACTAATTTTGAGCCCAAACTATTGGGCAAGGTCCTAGCCGATCGCCTGAGGGCCTGTATACAAGATCTGATCCATTTAAATCAATCTGGCTTTATGCCACACTGGGCCACTCGCCATAACATCCATTGGGTCCATACCTCATGGTTGTGGCTACAAAGCTGGGGCGCCCCACGGCCATTCTACTCGCCTATATTGATAAGGCATTTGACTCCCTTAGTTGGGAGTACCTCTTCCAACTCCTTGAAGCTGTTAATTTTGGCCTGCTTTTCCTAGCATACATTTGTTTACTGTATACAGAACCAACCGCCTCAGTGCACATCGCAGGTCACTGCACAGCCCCCTTTCCCATTTGTCGTGGCACAAGACAGAGCTTCCCCCTGTCCCCACTTTTATTCACCCTAGCAGTAGAACCCCTGGCGGTGTGGGTACGCAGTGATCAGTGCTCCTTGGGATTTGAGTGGCCACAGTCACAACCCGACCGCATTATGTTATATGTGGACAACGGGCTTCATACCAACCCCTACAAATCAGTACTGTTCCCGGTGTGTGGTAACCAGGGTAGAGGCACATGGGCGGCCCAGTTGACGCACGCGCCGGAGGGATTTAAATATTTTGGGTATTCATGTCACCTTGCCCTAAGATTTCATGGGCACATAACATAAATCCACTTCTCGCCGGCCTCCAAGATGAGACAACAATATGGTCATCTCTCTCGTTGTTTGGGCACTCAGCAATTTTTAAGATGGTCTCTTTACCTAGAATACTTTATCGGCTACAGAACGTCCTGTACCACATACCGCGATCATGGTTCATGCAAATAAACGCTATCCATAATAAATTGCTATGGAATGGAGGGGCAGTTCGGGTTGCTCTACAAAACTGTGCACAATCAACATATTGCGGCGGCATCGCAGCGGCAGATGTATATTCTTATTACACTGCCTCCCATTTATTAATCATAAATTAATGGTAGTATAACTCACCAATGGACCCGGCATTCGCACTGGAGCATGCAGAGATGGAGGGTGTCCCCCTCCTTCGGCTACTATACAGTACACAGAGCCTAGACTTCCTACCCCATACCAGCAGAACAGCTTTTCGGCTCTGGAGGTATACCGTAGGGTAAATGGGGTGGCATGGACACCTGACCCAGGTGACTCCCCTTTGGCACAGTGCCCACCTGGAATTGGATTGAAGTGGTGTCTGGAATTGGATTCCGGAAATGGTACCAGGTGGGTATATCCACACTTGGAGATGTTATGAAGGTCACTACTTTAAAGTCCTTCCAACAGTTACAGGTGGAATTTTAATTGCATAAAACGCAAATCTAAAAATAACTTCAATTGCGTCATGCTCTCACTCCCAAGATTCTCACCCTGAACAGCCTTGCAGAGTTTCACCACCTTGAAGGACGCCTTCTCATGGGCAATATGAGGGCCAATAAAATCCAACAGATTTATCAGACTTTGACGACGCACTCCAGAACAACACTACACAAGATTAGAGGGACATGGCAAGAAGACATAACAGACTTAACTGATGATGACTGGGCCGAGGCCATAGCTAGTCACTGGGGCACAGCTGTGTCTTCTCGATACCGCCTCATCCAATTTAAATATGTACACTGGGTATATTATACACGACTACGTCTCTGGAGGATGGGGGGTCATTCAATCTTCCCAGTGTTTATGCTGCAAAAGAGACGAGGGAACAATATACATACGGTCTGGACTGTACAGCTATACAGCCCTTTTGGCGTAAAGTCTCAACTTGCCTTGGC
Organism: Lissotriton vulgaris; assembly: GCF_964263255.1. Taxonomy (NCBI): domain Eukaryota; kingdom Metazoa; phylum Chordata; class Amphibia; order Caudata; family Salamandridae; genus Lissotriton; species Lissotriton vulgaris. The sequence goes on from NC_141695.1 coordinate 299,794,034, forward strand.
AGTGTGTTATTCTGGCATCTTCCATACAACCCTAGATTATTTTTACTACACAATAATGATGGGATGGGGGAATCGGTATAAACAGCATCTGCTCTTCCTGGCCCTCACTATTGCTAAGCGTGACATTGCCCAGGGGACCTCCCGCCTGACTTTGGGGAAATGGCAAAAAGAATTAGATAGATGCATGGTTGAAGAGATTATGTTATTCCAAGTGCCAGGCTGCCCCCAGAAACACAGAAAAATATGGTCCCGATGGGCAACATATCGGGGTATCGATCTTCCCCCCTTCCCTCTCAGACCCCCTGGTGAATGAACCTCTCCACACTTCCTCGACCACAACATGCCACACATTATATCTTATCATCGCCCATACGGGTACTCAAACATACTCCCTAAAATGCATGGATAATGTCTGCGCAGTTTCTGTTGTTATATATGCAAACTATAGTTAATAGTGTATAGAAGCTTGGTACTTTTGAACTATCTTATCTTCATCATGTGTATGTAGGTCTGCTGCTCAGATGGTACCTTGAAAAAATGTGTTTAAAAAAAAAGTAAGTAAGTCCGATGATAAAACCTACTACTGGAGTGAGACAACAAATCTATTTGACTCACAAAGTGATCTCTTTTGATCAGAAATCAAGGTATGTCCGACTTCAAACTATAGGTGCCAAAATCAACTCCATGAGGCTCGAAAACAATGGACCTGGCTACAAGAAACCCTTGTCAGCAACAGCCTTGGAGCTCGTCCCACTGGAAGATTTGGACTTATATTTCAGACACTAATTCTGAAGGTGAAAACTTTGGCTGGTATTACCAACTAAGGGCCCGATGTAGGTAAATCTCATTTACCAACTCTAGAATACCGAATTTTACCGATTCGGTATTCTAGATTCGGTAAATGAGATGTAGGTAATAATTCGGTAATTTTGATTGAATCAGTATGATTCGGTAATTACCAAATCGGTATTTACCGATTCGGTGATTGCAATTGATTCCTATGGACCTTGAGGCCCATAGGAATCAATGTCAATTACCAAATCGGTAAATACCGATTCGGTAAAATTACCAAATTGTCAAGGGGGACAGGGTGTCACTTTGACACCCTGTTGCTCCCCTGATTCTGGCTTGTTTGCCATGTGGCACGCATACATTCCCTAAGGGCATGTACACCTGTGCCATGTGGCACACAACCATGCCCTTAGGGCATGTTTGTGTGCCACATGGCACAGGTGCCCTGTGCCCTAAGGGCATGTATGTGTGCCACATGACACAGGTGTACATGCACAGATGTGCATGTACACAGGAATTCGTTATTTACCATGAAATAGTATTTCATGGTAAATAACGAATTCTTAAGGGCCTGTGGCACTGTTTTCAGTGCCACCTACATCTAGATTTATCGATTCAGTAAATTTACTGATTCAGTATTTTACCGAATCGGTAACTTTACCGAATCTGTAAATTTACAGAATCAGTAAAGGTTAGGCCCCCTACATCTCAATCTCCAAATAACGGTCGGTAATGGCCAAAATCGGCCGTTACCGACCGGTATTTGCCGACCTACATCTGGCCCTAAATGATTCCAATCTCTGCTCCATTGTTTTTAATAGTGCATTATTATTTCTAAAATTAGTTTGGCTTAAAACTTTAAGATTTCATATTTGCTGTTCCAAATGGAAACAGGAACCGGAACCAGTTTAGTTTTGTAAGCCAGTAAGGTGCTGGCAGGGAATAAAGAGAGACGTGCACCAAGTAGCTCCGACTCCTGAGTCTCATTTATGGCGGCAAAACGCGACATTGGCGACGAGGGTGGGATCCCTGTGTTCCCACAAATACAGTCGCGCAGCCCAGCCGCATGATCCGGCCCGACCAGCGAGTCCGCAGTCATCCTCCCTGTTGCGCCACTGTGGACGCGGGAGGCCCGCTCACCGAGGAGACACGAAGGAGGCAGCTGAAACAGGGGTGAGTCCCGCCACGGCCGCAGCAAAAAGAGAGAGAGTGACTGTGGCAGCCAGCACAAAATGCAAGCGAGTGGATGATGAGCAGCCAAGGCCCCGAGATGCAGCGTCCCACACGGCGGCCATTTTAAGGTCAGGCGCTGGCCATTGGTTAACCCACGAAGTAAAGACGGCGGCCATCTTAGAATCAGGCAATCCTTAAAATAAGCCACGAACTGCAGCAGAAAGGGCGGGAAAGCCCCCATTCAGCCAAAATACATTGCTTGCAACAGGACAAGGGCAGAAGAACCCTCACCTCATCAAAAATCAAGTCCCTGTAACGACTAAAGGGCGGGAGACCTCTCATACAGCCAAACCAAGTCAATCCAAGTGACAACTCCAAATGTCTGACACTGATCCCAACAGCACGTCTGGGGGAAACGTCGCAGCAGGCCCAGCGCCTCAAGCCACTGCAGCCATGCTGCCTCACGCACCCATGGGGGCACCCTTCATGCGACAACCACAGCCGCTGGCATTGACGCCAGGCAACAGCATGGGACCTGCCTGGAAGAACTGGAGCAAGGACTCCGAAGACTACATGGTTGGGTCCCTGGTACACGACCCCAAACAAAAACTCGTAGCCTTAAGAAATTTAATAGGCCAAGAAATAGCACAAATCATCAAAGAACTGCCAAACGCGGCGACCGCGACCTATGATGAGGTAAAAGGTGCCCTCGACAGACGATTTCTTCACAAGCGCAACGTGGACTACGAACGTTACACATTTAATCTAGCCACCCAAGAAAAGGACAAATGCATGAGTGATTTCATCATGCGCATCAAAAGAATGGCACGTCATTGCGAATTCGACAATTTCAAGACGGATGACGCGCTACGACTCCGCATTATCGATGGATGCCAATCTGAATCACTGCGTCGGAGACTTCTAAAGAAACAATACACCTTGGAAGAAATCGAGGAACTGACAAGTATCAATGACCAGGCAGAAAACTACGCCAAACGAATGGAGACCCACAAGCCTGACCGGAAAGAACACGCCCTCCGGGTACAAGCACACAAGACCACCACATCCACGACCAGCTCACACAGATCTAACAAGGCTACATACTCCTCTCAGAAATCATCCTCCCGACGAGAATCGCGATATGACAAGTCGGCAAAGTCAGCACCCGCATGCTATAGGTGTGGACAAGACTACCCACACTCAGGACAATGCCCGGCAATTGGTCAGCGGTGCCACCGCTGCGGAAGAGACAATCACTTCGAGGTGGCGTGTCAGGCCAAACAGTCGACACGCAAGTCATCGACTTCACGATGTGGCACGCGACACCACGCACGTGCCATAAAAGGCAGAGAAGAACGCTCATCCAGCTGTTCGAGGTCCAGTCGTCAATCAACAAGCCCATATCAATCACGAGGCCGGTCCACGAGCACCTACCGCTCCCAACGCCAAACCATGGACTCCTACCGGTCCCGCAGGCCCACATCCAGCGACTCATCGCCACACACGCCCGTGTCACAAGACAGTGACGAATACATTTGCATGGTATCAGACCCAGACCGTTTGAAACGATACCCCAAATTAGACATCATGATAGGAGAACGTCCGGCGAAATTTGTCGTGGACTCAGGAGCATCACTGAATTACATATGTGCATTAGAATACTACAACATGAAGCAACAACCTAAATTGGAGCCTGCAGCAGTCCACATATTTACATGGATGTCACGGAAACCCCTTCCGTGCCTGGGTCGCTTCCATACAACTCTGGCATTCAAAGACAAAAAAATCCAAGCTTACATTCATTTTGTAGAAGGACCGGATGTGGCCGACTGCTTACTCAGCTTACCGACAGCAGAAAGACTGAGACTAGTAGAGCTCCTCTATATGACTGAAGATGCCCGTGACATCGTTGAAAAATTCCCGAACCTCTTCAAGGGCCTTGGGAAACTGAATCACTTCAAAGTGAAGCTGCACATCGACGAACGCGTAACACCCATTGCGCAACACCACCGGAAAGTGCCCTTCCACCTACAGCAAGCCTCTTCCGCTACAAGCGTCTAAACTTTGGTATTTCTTCGGCCGCCGAGATTTTCCAGGAAGCTATCCGGCGAGTCATACAAGGCATTCCAAACGCGTTCAACTATAGTGACGACTTGCTAGTCTTCGGGAAAGACCAAACTGAACACGACACGGCCCTGGACAGGGTATGCCACGCTTTGTTGAATGCCAACCTGACGCTCAATGCTGCCAAGTGCGAATTCCACAAGGACACCCTGAAGTTCTATGGACACATTTTCTCCAGGGAAGGGATGAAGCCTGACCCCGAAAAAGTAGCCGCACTTGCTGACACACCGACACCCCGAGATGTCAGCGACCTCCGCTCATTTCTCGGAATGGCGAGCTACTGCGCACGCTACATCCGCGATTACGCCACAATCAGCTACCCCCTACGAGAACTCACACGCCAGGGTCAGCCTTTCGACTGGACCGATGCATGCGAACAGGCGTTCACTATCATCAAACAAGCTGTCAGCTCAGCCATCAATCTCGCCTACTTCGACACCAACAAGAGGACTGAAATCACAGTTGATGCTAGCCCAGTAGGCCTAGGTGCTATACTAGCCCAATACCGTGAAAACTCAGACCAGCGCCACATCATCGCCTATGCGAGCCGCAGCCTCACAGACACTGAAAAAGCGTACTCCCAGCCGGAGAAAGAAAGCCTGGCGGTGTTGTGGGCGTGCGTACATTTCCATCTATTTGTCTATGGCAAACATTTCACAATCGTCACGGACCACCAGGCGCTCATCACAATATTCGTCAACCCTAACGCCAAGATGCCGCCGCGCATCGAACGGTGGGGACTGCGTCTCCAGGACTACATATACACCATCGTCCACAAGCCAGGAAAAGCCGAAAATCCAGCCGACTATATGTCCCGTCACCCCCTGGACAACGCAAAACCTGCTCACTCCCTGGCCGATGATTACATTCACTTCGTCATCGATACAGCCTGTCCACCCACAGTTCCTCTGGAAGCCATCCAAGAGGCATCAGCAAGTGACCCGCTTGTGCAAGCCGTCATGACCCGCATCCGCACGAACTCCTGGCGACACGTGAAAAGCACGCCTCAAGAGTCAGAACAACTCCTTCGCGACCTGACAGCCTTCCAACGTGTACACGACGAGCTCTCCATCAGCGACAATGGCCTTCTCCTGAGAGGGGGGAGAATTGTTATTCCACACAAGCTACGCCAAGGAGTCATCAACTTGGCCCATGAAGGCCATAGAGGCATAAATGCCACAAAAAAGACATTGAGAGAACGCGTCTGGTTCCCCACGCTGGACCAAATGGTGGAGTCAACTCTAAAGGACTGCATGACGTGTCAACTTGTCAGTTGAGAGGAGCCACCTGCCCCGCTCCAAATGTCCAGGCTGCCAGACGGGGTGTAGCAACAAGTTGCGGTCGACTTCTTCGGACCACTACAGTCTGGATAATACATCATAGTCGTCATGGATGAGTACTCACGATTCCCGTTTGCACACCTGATATAATCTACCAGAGCCACAGCAGTCATTCCAATCTTGGATGAGATCTTCGCAGCATGGGGCATTCCCCTCCGAGTCAAATCTGATAATGGCCCCCCATTCAATGGTCATGAATTCACAGACTTTGCGACACACCTCAACTTCAAACATCAAAAGATCACTCCCCTGTGGCCACAGGCCAACGGCATGGTGGAGCGATTTATGGGGACTCTCAAAAAAGCAATTCAGCAAGCTGAGCTAATGCACCGAGACATCCAGCAGACCCTGAATGAGGTACTGAGGGCATACCGGACCACACTGCACAACACTACAAACCAGTGCCCAGCCACTTTAATGCTAGGGAGGGCGTCCCGCACTCGTCTACCTATGATGAATACTATATCCCAACCACGGACCATCACTGTTGACCATAACACCTTAGTCGAGATGGACCACGAGAAGAAACTCAAATTGAAGACCGACCGGCGCAGACACTTCAAATAAGTCGACATCCAGGAAGGAGACTGGGTGATAGTCCGGAGTGACCGGCGAGCAAAGGCGGACAACCGATATCTTGGGATTCCCTTACAAGTCAGCAGAAGGAAAGGAACTATGATAACAGCGAAAGCTGACAACAAGCAGATAACAAGGAACATATCATACTTCAAGAAGTACAATCCACACAACCGCTACAGGGCCTCCTCGAGCCAAACCTCGAGCGACTCAGCGGGCCAAAGCGTCAGCAATGACCGAAACCGTCACAGCCCCCTAAGAATTATCAGTGACACCGATCACCACATCCAACCACCAGAACGAGAGAGCCGTCCGAGGCATCAAATAAGAAAACCCAGACGACTAGTTGAAGAGATGTGAAGTATGGTGAGACTTTTGTACAAAAGGGGGAGATGTCATGTCGTTGCGCCTGACCCTGTATGAAAACAGGACAGGCGACCAGGAAAAGGCAGGGCCGGAAACAGGAACCGGAACCAGTTCAGTTTTGTAAGCCAGTAAGGTGCTGGCAGGGAATAAAGAGAGACGTGCACCAAGTAGCTCCGACTCCTGAGTCTCATTTATGCGGGCAAAACGCGACAGATGGGAACGACATGTCCATACTTTTTTAATTTAAGAAAAACAGTTCCCTACTTATTGTGAAAAGACAACCGTCCAGTGTAAGGTAGGGAGTGTCCTGTGCTGTGAAACCGAAGGAGGGGCAACAGCTAAATAAGCCTTGTTGCTGGGGTGCCTGCTTGCCTGTGAGAAATGCAAATGTGCAGAACTGGTCAATCTTCAAATGTAAAGAGTGCTTGGAAGCTGGAATTGTATTAATTGATGGAGGCACTTTCAAATTCCCGACGTCACAGATGTATTCTTTTTGAGTGGAATTGCAAAGGAGTTACCAATTGAGCTGTGCAGTCTGTGCTTTTAAAATACATTTATAAAAATAATTGCCATCTGTACTGTCTCCATATTTTGGAAGCACTTTTTTTTATCTCAAACCTTTTTGCACATTTTGTAGCAGCCTATCTTATACTGTGTTTAAGGCATGTTTAAAATAATGAACAACATATTCAAAGTACTTCCGTCAGAGACTGGGACCTCATAGAACTAAACACACACAAGTCACTATTGTCCACTGCACCAACCAGGATATCACTCTGTGGCCCCCTGCTTACAGACACAGACCACTGCAGTGCATTAACTAACAGAGGGTTCATAATGTACAATAGTAAATTTCCCACTGAATAATGTGCATTTATTTTTCATTTCATGTGCATTATGTTATGTTATGTTAGAATTGGTTTTATATAGCGTTCAGCTACTCCGAAGAGTGTCCCGGCGCTTCAAAAAACCCAAAGCAGAAATCAGGCACAGATGATTATTTTAAAAGTAGTCATCTCAAGGCAGGGATAGAAAAAAAAAATGGTAGAATATTTTGTTTTTTAAGCAGAGCATTTTACCCTGCCCCAATGCTCACTAGCCCCGCCCCCAGGCCGCACACCATCACAATTCTCAATTTTATTTTTAAACACTTCGACCACTGGTGATATCCGTCAGTAACAACAAACCTGACAGCCAGGATTGGAATCTCCACATGAAATTCCATCCTACTTGTTATCAGTCCTTACCGTTCTGCAGCATCTCACCCACAGCCCTTGCTTACACTGTGTCGCCAACACACTCCATTTTGTTGAATTCATTCTAAGAGGCTTTATGAATTTCTGCAGCAAATATACACACATGAAAACAAGCATTCCTCAGGAGACAGCACTGGAAAGCGTAATCCTCCACTGCAGCGCGAGCTTCCTCACACGGCCCATCCGCCTGCAGAGAACCTGCTTATGAAGGTGAGCAGGTGGTTAAATTAATCCTGTGCAAAACCGTTGATCCATGAAATACCTGATAGAATCAGAAGCAAGCAGGATCAGTAAGATTAGATTTTTTCTAAGCAAATAGCTCTCAGTCAACCTTCATTTACAAACACACTGAAGGAGCCGGTCTCCTGTTAGAAGTGTCGCTAGTCAGACCTTAGGAAAAGGGAAAGTGGTTTAGAATGATAGCAGAGAGGGACAGCTGATGATTGATTTACGCTCCCCTAGCTGCTGTTCTGTGCAGCATTCCTTGGGGCTGACTTAGGGTTTGGAGGACACGCTGCTCCATTGCAAAAAGAGTTACCCTGCGGGGACGGACTGACTGTACCGGGCATCGGGCATTTTCCTGGGAGATTGGAAGGATGGGGGGGTGGGGGGAGGGGTGTTGGGGGGGGGGGGGCGATTTTGCAGCGGTGGGGGACAGTTTTGTTACTGGGGGTCAGTTTTGCAGCAGTAGAGCAAAATCTGCCTCCAAAATCAAAAGCAACAAGCACACTTCCAGCCTCTCAGGGCCAGGCAGTGCTTCCTCAGCGGCTGGTCCAAGAAAAAATGCCAAGGCTGCTTTGGGTATCCAGTCCGGCTGTGGTACCCTGTATGCCAGACTCCTAGTAATTCACAGAGGGATGGACCATAAGCATTTTGCCAACAGAGCAATTGAAAGCTGCTTCCAACAGCCCAGAGGAGTAGAGGTTTATTTATTTATTTTAAAAGCTTTATATAGCACTAGCTAGACCCAGGGGTATCGAGCACTTTACAGGAGTGTGAGGAGGTACGGTAATTGATACATTTGGTCAAAAACATTGCAATAAGAACCAATATAACAAGGAAAGCAGATAAATACAAGTGCTATTTACAAAAGTACTATATTAAGCTCACATGGGTAGAGAGTAATTAGGTTAGGGTGGGTGTGTGGAAGTGAAAAAGAGAAGATAAAGGAGGGAGTCCGTGCCAGGGGTTGTTAGCCGAAACGTATTACAATGCCACCCCATTTTGGGTGGATGTTGCAATGTCCTTTTTTCTGTCCATCAGTGCTAGGAAACACCTGGCATTGAGAGACATAATGATCCTAAACCCTGGGAGGTTCCTCCCTGGATGGGGAGGAGCCATTATATTTTTATATTTTTTGAAAGTGTGAGGAAAGGGTCATTAACTTTTTGCTTTTTTGGAATTTGTTTTTAACAAAGAGAAAATGTTAGACGTTTGTAGGAAAAGAACAGCAGCCACCCACCAAAATATTTGCACCTTTAGTGAACCACTGTGATGGTGGATCCTTTCCACATACAGAGATGACCGCTAAGCTGGCGGTCATCTCTGAATTTGGCAGCCGGTAGCCGGTCAGGGTGGCAGAGGCAATGTTCTTCACCACCCAGACCGCTTAACCAAAGTCTACATTGGTTCCATAGTTATTTATGATGCTAATCAAAATATATATTTTTGTTTTTATTCCTCTTTTTAAATTAATGCAATTCTAGAAACAGTTTTTTTTTAGTTTGACTATTGTGAGTAATAATATGTAAAAGCAGAAAATTGATCTCAAAACATCAAGCATGGATCACACCAAAAGAAGGGTGCTGCTAACTCCAACTACCACATAATGAATGAAGCCATTTGGTCCTGAACTCTAGTAGGTTACAGATCAGAATAAGAAAGGAACACTAACCACACATATACACACAGCGGGATGTAATATCAGGATGGTTACGGGATCCAGTCTTTCAAGATTAAAAGCCCAACTGTCTCAGGGGACGCAACCTAACAGCTTGAAGCTAGAGGAGCAAACTATATACAGATTAAAAAGCTGGATCTATAAAGGAACAGGTGAGGAGACCCACCTTTAACCCCTGTCAAGGTGGACATAAAGCTAGCAATCTGACATCTTTGATTTCATTAATAATCTGGCAGGTACATTTACCAAGAATTGTACAATGCTGTCCAAATAGTCACATGCAAAAACCACAGTTGATGGACAGAATGCTGAACAATGTCATACATTCACCCCAGTACAGAGATCTGGGCCTAAATCCATCGTTTTCTTGCACTCCACACCACACCAGATCAGACATGGCCATATGCAAATCAGCCTTACCCTGTACCTCATGGGAACAGTACAGCCCGAACTGCCTAGCCATGCCTTCCCTGGACCGGAAACAACCTTCCGAGGACCGGTTTCTGGCATTCCAGCCGTCTTCAGCCCGGCTTGCTTGAATCCAGTGGTGTGGAGTGCATGGGACCTACGTCTGAGCATACCCATCCCACTCGGGGTGACAAATGCAAAAACCACATTTGATGGACAGAATGCAGAACAATGTCATACATTCACCCCAGTACAGAGATCTGGGCCTAAATCCATCGTTTTTTGGCACTCCACACCACCCCAGATCAGACATGGCCGTATGCAAATCAGTCTGACCCTGTACCTCATGGGAACAGTCCAGCCCGAACTGCCTAGCCATGCCTTCCCTGGACCGGAAACAACCTTCCGAGGACCGGTTTCTGGCATTCCAGCCGTCTTCAGCCCGGTTTGCTTGAATCCAGTGGTGTGGAGTGCATGGGACTTACGTCTGAGCATACCCATCCCACTCGGGGTGACAAATGCAAAAACCACAGTTGATGGACAGAATGCAGAAAAATGTCATACATTCACCCCAGTACAGAGATCTGGGCCTAAATCGATCGTTTTTTTGCACTCCACACCACCCCAGTTCAGACATGGCCATATGCAAATCAGTCTGACCCTGTACCTCATGGGAACAGTCCAGCCCGAACTGCCAAGCCATGCCTTCCCTGGACCGGAAACAAGCTTCCGAGGACCGGTTTCTGGCATTCCAGCCGTCTTCAGCCCGGCTTGCTTGAATCCAAAGGTGTGGAGTGCATGGGACTCACGTTTAAAAAATTGGATTTAGGCCCAGATCTCTGTACTGGGGTGAATGTATGAAATTGTTCTGCATTCTGTCCATCAACTGTTGTTTTGCATTTGTCACCCCGAGTGGGATGGATATGCTCAGACGTGAGTCCCCTGCTCTCCACACCACTGGAGTCAAGCTATCCTGGCTGAAGACGGCTGATAGCCAGAAACCGGTCCTAGTATGCTTGATTCCGGTCCAGGAAAGACATGGCTTGGCAGTTCGGGCTGGACTGTTCCCATGAGGCACAGGGTCAAGGCTGATTTGCATATGGCCATGTCTGAACTGGGGTGGTGTGGAGTGAAAAAAACGATGGATTTAGGCCCAGATCTCTGTACTGGGGTGAATGTATGAAATTGTTCTGCATTCTGTCCATCAACTGTTGTTTTGCATTTGTCCAAATAGTCACAGCAATAAATCATGCTGCAATGTATTTACTCAGCACAGTTCTGTTTAGCGCCTCACTCCTGTCAACTTTAAGCACAACAATCCATGTGCACACAAAAATGTATCAAGTCTAAACTTGACATTGCTTACCATTGCATAGCATCACTTTACATAATGTGAGTACAATTGCATAACTTTAATAACTGTAGGCCAGCTTTACCAGTTTCTTATGCAGCGCAGTGCAGCAGCCACAAATGCTGTGCTGCGCTGCATAAGAAGGATAGAGAAGAAGAGCGCCAACTTTACTGAAATATGGCACTGTCCTCCCTTCTCCCTAGCACCGGAGCTGAAATTAGCTGCTGTGCTCCACTGAGACACCTTTGTACCATAGTGCAAGGGTGTCTTTGTGAGTCAAGAATAGGTTTTGTACTGGAAGGATAGCCTTCGAGTACAAAATACTATGCTTAGAGTAATTTAAAACATTTTACCACTTTGTAAGTGTGCTGTACAGTGCAGCACACATGCGAAGTTGAAAAATAAAGGAGGAGCATTTCTCCTTCATTGCGACTGGGTGAAGGGTGCACTATTTTCAGACTCTAAACCCTGTCTACTTTATTTAGTAAATTGGGTTTAGCGTACAAAACCATCGGTGGTTGCATGGGAATGCTCCCTTGGTGATAAGTAATGAGAAACAGTGCTATGCGCAGCACCGTGTTACTTTCTCATTGTTTTCAGCACTAAACAAGTTTAACGCTGAAAAGAAAATTGGACAAAAAGATTTTGTCTCAATTTTCATCACTTTTGTAATGCAAATACAGCGTAAAATCTTAGAAAATCTCCCAATTTGTTTCTGGATTTTGCACGCTTCTGGATAAGTGGCTTACTGCTGAGAATTTGGGGAAGCAGGGCAACAATCCTCTGAACAAATTCTCCCTCAGGTAATTCAGTGGAATGGGAGGCTGATAGCCAATCAATCAATCAATTAGAGTACTTGTAGAGCGGGCTACTTACCCATGAGGGTCCCAAGGCGCTGAGGGCAGAGGGGGGTGCTGCTACTGCTCGAAGAGCCAGGTCTTGAGGAGTCTTCTGAAGGCACGTAGGTCTTGGGTCTGCCGTATGTGGGTAGGGAGGGTGTTCCAGGTCTTGGCGGCGAGGTAGGAGAAGGATCTGCCGCCGGAGGTCGTTCGTTGGATGTGGGCGAGGGCGAGGCTGGCGAAGCGGAGTTGGAGGGTGGGGGTGTGGAAGCTGAGTCTGCTGTTCAGGTAGGCTGGTCCGGCATTGTGGAGTACTTTGTGTGCGTGGGTGAGGATCTTGAAGGTGATCCTCTTGTCGATGGGGAGCCAGTGTAGGTCTCTCAGGTGGGGGGTGATGTGACTGCGGCAGGGGACGTTGACGATCAGTCGGACGGAGGCATTTTGGATGCGTTGTAGCCGTCGTAGGTGTTTGGCTGGGATTCCTGCATAGAGTTTGTTGCCGTAGTCCAATCTGCTGTTGACGAGGGCCAGTGGCACCGTTCTTCTTGTTTCATTCGGGATCCACTTGTAGATCCTGCAGAGCATGCAGAGGGTGTTGTAGCAGGAGGAGGAGACGGCGTTGACCTGCTTAGACATGGAGAGGGAGGAGTCGAGGATGAATCCTAGATTGCGTGCATGGTCGGTGGGTGTTGGTGCTGTTCCCAGTGTGGTCGGCCACCAGGAGTCGTCCCAGGCTGAGGGGGTGGATTCGAGGATGAGGACGTCTGTCTTGTCCGAGTTCAGTTCAGACGGCTGCTCCTCATCCAGTCGGCGACGGCCTTCATTGCCTCGTGGAGGTTGGTTTTGGCAGTGTGTGGGTCCTTGGTGAGGGAAAGAATGAGCTGGGTGTCGTCAGCCTAGGAGATGATGTCGTGATGGCGGGCCACTTGTGCGAGGGGGACCATGTAGACATTAAACAGCATTGGGCTGAGGGATGAGCCCTGGGGGACGCCGCAGATGATGTCGGTGGCTTTGGATCGGAAGGGTGGGAGGCGGACGCTCTGGGTTCTGCCAAAGTGGAAGGACGTGGTCCAGTCAAGAGCCTTCTCTTGGATTCCAGCTTCTAGGAGGCGTGTCTTTAGAGTGCGATGGCAGACCGTGTCGAGGTCGGCTGACAGGTCCAGGAGGATGAGGACTGATGTTTTGCCGTTGTCTAGTTGGCGCCTGATGTCGTCTGTGGTGGTGATGAGGGCTCTCTCGGTGCTTTGGTGTCATCTAAATCCAGACAGGGACGGGTCCAAGATGTTGTTGTCTTCCAGGTGGCGGGCCAGTTGCATGTTGACGATTTTCTTGATGACCTTTGCCGGGAACGGGAGCAGAGAGATGGGCCGGAAGTTCTTGAGGTCCTTGGGGTCCGCTTTGTGCTTCTTGAGGAGGGCGTTGATTTCGGCGTGCTTCCAGCTTTCTGGGAATGTTGCTGTTTCGAAGAAGATGTTGATGACCTTCCGTAGTTGGGGTGCGATGGCTTCATCTGCTTTGTTGAATACGTGGTGTGGGCACGGGTCAGACGGAGATCCTGTGTGGATGGAGTTCATGACCTTGCGTATCTCGTCGTTATTGATGTTGGACCTGGAGGTCAGGCGGTTGGGGCTGGTGGTGTACACAGGGGAGGTGGAGTCTGGCGTAGTCGGGGAAGTCATGGTGTTGAAGCTGTCGTGGATGTCGGCGATCTTGTGGTGGCTAGTGAGTCACACAGTCCTTGTGAGGGCAGGATGTCATTGGCGTTGTCGTTGGAGAGTTCCTTTACGCTGCTGAAGAGCTCTTTGCTGTCGTGTGCATTGTTATCCAAGCAGTCTTTGAAGGAGGATCTCTTGGCTAATCTGATGAGGTGGTGGTGTCTGCGGATTGCGTCCTTGTGGGCTGCGTGGTTGTGCGGTGTGCGTTCGTGGAGCCATGTCTCTAGTAGTTGCTGAGTGTCAGCACTGCCTTCCTACATAATAGGAAATGTACTGTTCTCAGAAATCCTTAAACTCTCACATTGTTCGGAGATGGGGCCACCATCTTGGATCATTGTGCATACCTTACCTTGTTTTCCACTGTGTGCTTGATTGTCAATCATGCTACAATGTTGCTACAGAAAGGACCTTGAGATTAGGGGCCTCATTTATGAGGCCCCTTTTGGCAATTTTGCACCACCAAAACTTCTGTTTTTTGACCTTCTGGTGGTGCAATGTGCCACAGCATATTTACAAGGCCACGTAAAGCCACTTTAATTGGCTTTTCATGGCCTTGTAAATATATAACTAAAGGAACCCAATATACTGGATTCGGAGACCTAGCTTGTATGATGGTGACTGATCAGATTATGTCAGAAACGACCAATAAGAAAGAAAAATTTCTTTCTAGTGTCCCCTCACTCACCGGGGTTTCCCCACGGTGACATGCTTCATCATTGGAGCCATCCCAGTTCTCTATGAAAAGGGGCATGCTGCGACTTGCAAATTACGTAGGAGCACTTGGTTGTGAAAGACTTAGGGCCTCATTAGGATCGCAGACGGATTTGCGTCCGTCCGCGACCCCAGAGGATGAGGGAACGTCCGCATGGGCTGCGGCGTTCCCTCATGTGTGATTAGGATGTGACCGCCACCCTGGCGTTCACATCCTGGATATTTAACATTGCGGCGGGTGCTGCTTCAAGCAGCACCCGCCGCAATGTTAAAAGTGCATGTTTAACATTTACATGCACAAAGTGGCAGGCACCGCGCGGTGCCTGCCGCTTTGTGCAAGTAAATGCTGGGGGGTACCATAGGTACCCCCCATGTGCACCCCCCACCCGCCAACACCCTGGGGGCCCGCAACGGGACCCCAAAATTAAAAGTGCACATGCTTTTCCACAGCGGAAAAACCGCAGCGGAAAAGCATGTTTACAAATGCTTCCTAATTTGGCTGGCGGTGTCTGATAGGTTGTAATCTGACCGCGGCGGAAAAGCAGCGGACAGTAACCAAGACCCACCAGCCATCCTAATGCGGCGGTGGGTCTTTGGTGAGTCCGCAGAGGATTTTCCGCCTCCTCCGGGCCGGAGGTGGCTTCCCCCGGCCCGGAGGAGTCGGAAAATCCTCCATCATAATGAGGCCCTATGTGTGGTGTATGTGAGATGGTGGTGGAGTGGGTGTGAGTGATTTAAAAATACAGTGCAAGTGGGCCTCAACTCATTTATTATGCTCCTAGTTTGGTATGTTAAAATGGGGTGTGACACTGCAATTTAACCTATAATGAGGATTAAATCAGTGTCCGGTCGACATGTTTCCTGCTCCCCAAAGCTTTTCATCAGGACCATACAGGGACCAGCCCTGTATTTACCACTCCTATGAACCCCTATTTGGGGTATGCGTATTAATTCAAAATAACATATAACGCTGTCAATTCTAGAACATGCTTTTTCATACATACGTTTGTTCTGTTTTGGATCTTTTCTGTAAAAAGAATGACTCATATCAGAGTATTTAGTGTTCGATTTGCATCATATTGGTGCGTGCAGGCTTTCAAGTCCAGTGCGTAATAAAGTATAAAAAGGTGTCGAAAGTGGTAGTGAATTCACACATATAAACAACACAGGACTTAATGTGACTAAGGACGAAAGACACATAAAACATAGAATTCATTATGGCAAAGCTAAATATTTAATTTTTTTGGGTGCCTAGTAGCACTGCATGGTCTCTGGCAGGGGGCAGGATCACCTTATGGAAACATTGCTGCTGATTTAAAAGGAAAAACGGGAACACCAATTAATAAGCGTTCGCTTTGTTCCCACGGGAAAGGTCAAGGTCTATTTTAGAATTCGGGACCTTCACGTCGTTCTACAAACGAAAGTACTTACTTCCTTCACGGTGAAACCGCACCGAAATACCTATTCGTTACCCCTCCGGACTGCGTCTTGAAGCAGGTTCGGCGGGGAATGTATTTGAGCGATTGCATTTCCGGGTCTGTGGTGTAGACACTAGACTGCGTGTCAATGGCGGCCATCTTGGATGGATGCAATCAGGGTTTACAATAAAGTTGTTGAAGACAAAACAGTTGCGTTGTATACTTCATGTTTGTTCAAGCATCATGACATTGTTTATACTCATTTACATATGTTAATAGCTTCTTTCGTTTAAAAGACGCCAGTGACCATGTGTATTAGATCGTATCTAGTTGATGTGGAGAGAGGTTTTGGCAGTTTATCATCTTTCAAATACAAGTTTAAGAGCAAAATTTGTTATAGATCATTTGGTAGGTTCTAGATTGTATTCCCAAATAAAAAACAACAACAACAAAAGGGGTTTCGATGGTACTCAATGCGGGTTATCTGACCCTAGATAAAAAAGAGGGTAGGCATGATTTGGTTATATAACCCCAGGGTTGAGTCCCAGTTTGATGCGGCCATCCCGATGTACATTTTTATTTACTCATTTCTGTTTTAAGTGAAGGAAAAAATTCCATACGGGTTATATGAACCTGCGCATAGAAGATAGTAGGTATATTCTGATTTTTTGACATCGTTTCAAGCGCACATCTCGGTGTATTTACTGATGTGCCCAATTTTAGAGTAAAGGATATTTTATATTGGAACCCTCCATTCCTGTTCTTAAAATGAGACGAGGCATATCAGAAACATTTTTTAGATGTTTACTGAAAAACTGAAAAAAGGGTCCTAGATCTCTTGTGCCACTTCACTTCGCTTCAGTTCCCAAATGCACCCCAAGGAATATCATCATTGAGCCTCTGTGTGTCAGTACGTGGTTTGAAAACCCATCTCTGTTCTCGTTCATGCAGTATCCTCTCAAGATTTTCTTTGTTTTTGACACATTCCAAAACTACCCATGTCAGATCATTGGGTGTGTGGTTTTTCTCAATGAAATGATTCGTCATCCGGGTGGTGGCATGTTTACAGCGGATGTTGCTCCTGTGTTCCACTATGCAGGTACTGACCTTCCTGGTGGTCATGCCCACATAGTGGAGGTTGCAAATGCAGGTGATCAGATAGACCACCCCGTGGGTATTGCAATTGGAGAAATTCCATAATTCCCATCTTGTGTTGTTGTTGAAAACGACGGATTTTGTCACAGTTGTCAAGTGGCACACACTGCAATTATTGCAAGGATAGTGCCCAATTGGTAATAGTTGCAGTCTTAGAGTAGAGACGGTGGGTGGAGGGCGGGTGTGTACCAAATAGTCTTTTAGGTTTTTCCCCCGGCAGTGACAGAACATTGGTATTGGTATGTTTAATTCACCGCTGTTGATCATTGGCCAATGTTTTTTGACTATCTTTGTTACAGTGTCCGATACTTGGTTGAAGGTTGTGATGCAGATGGGTCTTTTGTTTTCTGTTGGAGTTTTCACTTTGGGTTCCAACAAGGCATCCCTGTCATTATTGCTTGCTCTCTTTTTCACATTTTTTATTAGTTTCTTTGGATATTTCCTGATTTTTAGTTTCTTGCTCAGGTCTTCCGCTTGTGCAAGGTAGTCATGCTTGTTGCTACAATTCCTTCTCAGCCTTAAGAATTGACCAAAGGGGAGGTTTTGTTTGAGATGTCGCGGATGGAAACTGTCATAAGTCAATAGACAGTTGCGAGCCGTTTCCTTAAAATGCGTTGTAGTGATCAGGGCACCTGAGTCCGCACAGATGTTCAGATCCAAGAATACTAGATGTGATCTACTCATCGAATTTGTACATTTCAGGAATCTATCTTTGCTCATTGAGCCAGGAGAAGAAAGATTCTGCTTCCACTTCAGTTCCTTGCCAGATCAGGAGCACATCGTCTATGTAGCGCTTCCATAGTTGTATGTGGTGCCTGTATGGATTGATGTTTTTCAAGATTTTATTCTTCTCCAAATGATGGACATACAATCCGGCTATGCTCGGCGCAAATGTGCTGCCCATGCTGGTCCCGTGTTGTTGTTTGCATAGTGTTTCCTCAAATCTAAAAAAGTTCTCTGTAAGCGCTAAATGACAGCATTCCATCACCACATGTCGAGGAGTGTGATATTTCCAGTCTTCCTCGAAAAGAACTTCCTCCAGTATTTCTAGGGTCTCCTTATGAGGGAGACTGGTGTACAGACTTTCCACATCCAGACTAATGAGAATGCTGGATGTGGGGTCAAAGTTTAGTTCCTTCAGTAGGCAGAGAACATCTTTGGTATCTTTTAGGTAGGTGTCAGTGCTTTGTACCAGTGGTCTCAAAAATGCATCCGCATATTTTGATAGGGGTTCCAAAATCGATCCAATCCCCGAGACTATCGGTCTCCCAGGTGGGTTGTCAAGTCGTTTGTGAATTTTGGAGATCGTATAGAAGTAGGGGATTGTTGGTTTATTGTTGACCAAAAAATCTGCTTCCTTTTTGCTTATCCAGTCGTTGGCAAGCTATTCCTCTATAAGGTATGCTATAGATATCCTCAGACGTTCTGTTGGATCCTCTTTTATAATGGTATAGTTTCTGGTATCTGCAAGGAGGCGTAAGCATTCCTTCCCGTAGTCTATAGTGTTTTGCAAGACAATCGCCCCACCCTTGTCGGCTGGTTTGATTATGATGATGTCATTTTTTGATAGTTCTTGTATTGCTGCTAGTTCCACCTTATTTGTGTTCTGGAAAGCTTTCACTGTACGAGGGTCTAGATCGTTCGCCTTCTTCATAACGGCCTTCTCAAAAGCCAAAAGTTCAACAGGGAGGTTGCTAAATGGTGGGACAAAGGTTGATTTTTTCTTTAGCCCTGTGTCGCTCCTGGTTTGTTCACTGGGTTCTTTGTCTTGGAAAAAAAAATTGAAGTTTCAATTTTCTTAGGAACTTCTTCAACTCACAACAGAGTTTGAATTTATCTGTGTGAAGGGTTGGTACAAAGCCCAAACCTTTATTGAGTACTTGTGTCTGTATATCCGAAAGATTCATAGAGGACAGATTGACCACTAGATTTTATTGCTGCTCGTTGTCGGTTCCGGGGCACCCTTGCTGCGTGTGTGGCGTCCTGCTGTCACTACAGGTTAGGGCCACTGTAAGTGTTGGCTGGTTTTGTTTTTTGCCTGTTGTGTGGGTCTGCCCCGGCCCAAAAAAGGCCAACCTTGGTTTCCTTGGTTACTGCCCCAACTTTGGAAGTTTTGTTGGTGGTACATAGGGGGCCCATAGTAGAAGGGTGGTGGTGGTGGACCGTAAGTGTATGGGTCTTGGTACGGGGCCATATTGGGGCCTGATTTCCTCGGTACCTCCCCATATTTCCTCTTCCTCTCCTAGGTCTCCTATTTTTGGGGTTGCTGTAATTACCAGAAGTTCCCAAACTGTCAGACCCTGAGTCTGACCCATCACTATCAGTATTGTATCCTGGGTTCCTGTTACTAAGTTTGTAGTCGTCCCTGATGTAAGGGTACACCCTTTCGTGGGAAAAAGAACTCTTGTCCTTGGATAGTTTTATATATTTCGAGTCTTTGAGACTTATCTCAAAATCCGTCATGCTTTTGTTCAGTTCCTCAAGTCTTTTCTTAAGTTCAGCAGGTTTTTGGAAAGATTTAGGGCGGACCTCCATTGAGGGAATCTCATCCTTTAGAGAGTCACAAAGGCACGAGATTAGTGACCAGTCTTTTTTGAATTGTTTGTCCTGTTGAAATATAAAAGGTTTGTTTCTAACTATTAGACCCCTTGGTGCTGCATTTGCTTGTAGGTATTCTGCCATCATTACCCCGTGAATCAACGTCTTGATCTGTGTTCTTTTTAGCTCTGTCAATTCGTCCCAACATTGGGTTGCATCGCTGTTGTCTCTGTTGGGTGCTCCCGCATAAGGTAGCATGGAAGCTATTACTCTATCAACTTCCTCTTCTGAAAACGATAGACCTGCGATTTCCGCCATAATTGATAGAAGAAGGTATCTATTTTTATTTGTGTGTCTTAAGTCCGGTCACTAGAGAACATGGGATCAGCCGACACAATGAAATCTCTTGAATTATGTTGAATCTCCCGCAGCCATGCGGCTGCTATGTACAAAATGCAAAAGAAGGAGGGAGAAGGAGGAACTCAAGGCTAGGTCGGCCTCCAGGTACGTGACATAACAAAAGGAACCCAATATACTGGATTTGGAGACCTAGCTTGTATGATGGTCACTGATCAGATTATGTCAGAAACGATCAATGAGAAAGAAAAATTTATTTCTAGTGTCCCCTCACTCACCGGGGTTTCCCCACGGTGACATGCTTCATCATTGGGGCCATCCCAGTTCTCTACGAAAAGGGGCGTGCTGCGACTTGCGAATTACGTAGGAGCACTTGGTTGTGAAAGACTATGTGTGGTGTATGTGAGATGGTGGTGGAGTGGGTGTGAGTGATTTAAAAATACCGTGCTAGTGGGCCTCAACAAATTTATTATGCTCCTAGTTTGGTATGTTAAAATGGGGTGTGACACTGCAATTTAACCTATAATGAGGATTAAATCAGTGTCCGGTCAACATGTTTCAAGCTCCCCAAAGCTTTTCATCAGGACCATACAGGGACCAGCCCTGTATTTACCACTCCTATGAACCCCTATTTGATGTATGCGTATTAATTCAAAATACCATATAACGCTGTCAATTCTAGAACATGCTTTTTCATACATACATTTGTATTGTTTTGGAACTTTTCTGTAAAAAGAATGACACATGATTAGTGGCAAATAAACCCTTTCTCTAGGAGAAAGGGTGTCACACATTTTTCACGCCTCATATCAGAGTATTTGGTGTTCGATTTGCACCATATTGGTGCGTGCAGGCTTTCAAGTCCAGTGCGTAATAAAGTATAAAACGTGTCAAAAGTGGTTGTGAATTCACACATATAAACAACACAGGACTTAATGTGACTAAGGACGAAAGACACATAAAACATAGAATTCATTATGGCAAAGCTAGATATTTACATTTTTTGGTGCCTAGTAGCACTGCATGGTCAATAAATTGTAAATATATGCCCTTTTCACGCAGAACACTACTTGAAAGGGGTGTTCCATGGGTGTTGCTGTGGATGTTCCCACTCAACAAGCATGCAATCTGAAGCATTCTCAGATTTGCAAGAAATCGTAAACTGGGAATGCGTCAGATTCAAATCCACCCTAGGGGTGGCATTAGGGAGGCACAACGAGAAGAAATGTTCTCATTTCTCCTCGTTTTCTCCTTTTTCTATGTGTGCTGCATTCTACAGCACACATAGAAAGAGGAAATTGCCTAAATTGATTGATTTTGTGCAGGAAGGTGTCCCTTCCTGCCGAAAATCAATCAGCCCCGCAATGCAGGCACCCTTGCACCATTGTCAAGGTGGCCTGCGTTGGCGCACGGTAGCACATTGTGCAACAGTGCAGGGAAAAAGGACAAGATTGCACTGTATCTTATAGATGCTGCGCATTATATCCCTTTTCTTTTGATGCAGTGCAGCAAGATTCCTTGCGTCGTTGCCCTGTGCCAAAACCTCATTACTGATGCCCTTGGTTTGTATCTTTCTAACTTGGAGAGCTATTGTTACTATAGGCTATTAGAGGAAGATTTATATTTCACCGAAGGAAATCGAGTTAAAACCTGGCCAGGCAGGCTGTAAGCCGTTGTTTGGAATGTAAATCATAGCTGTTTCTGGGACAGGTCATGAGCAATTCCTATCCTTGATGAGCAAGTTGGACACCCGATGTGGCTGTCCTACCCTGCATTGGCTCTCTACTTTACTATCAGTGTTTGGATCCAGAGGGAAGCTGACTTGGCCCTAGACCCTATTGGAAACAGACTGACTACTCTGGTTACATTTCCTAATGCCATAGGCATTGCTGATGTCTAGCGCAAGCTTCACCCCAGCAAATGCTGCTACACATTGGAGCCCATAGCTATTTTTCATGACTAGACTATTCCTAAAGTAAACGCAGTTGGTTATGGTGTCAGGCACATGCATAACGGCCATGGCCTCACCAGTGAAATTAACCATCAAATTACGGCTGAGGACAGGGAAACTAGGTTGGATCCTCAGTACATGGTGGCTGACTGATTCACAATCCAGAACTCACACTGCACAGGAGACAGAAAGATATTTTGTGCAAAAGTGACGTACAGCGCAACCACCTAGTACACTTTGGGAGGTCACAATCATGGGGGAAATCATCCGTTTCACGACAGGAATCACTCATCAAGAAGAAGATGCACGATTAGATGTGCACCCCTTGGAACTAGAATCCCTGTATTTGGAGACACGGAACGCTATCATATTCTGTACTATCCACCAGCAGCGGCTGGCACGGATCGGAGGTAGAGGGGCAGGATGGAGGTCTGAGGACGAGGGTGAAAGCAGGTATAAAACAATAAAATAAAAAATAAAAACTTCACTTCTCACCGCTTCCTCGCTGCGTCCCTACTTCATAGTCCTTCCTCGGCCTCAACTGGAAACACACCTAAGCTCCTAGTGAACCAATCACAACGCTGCCTTAACAGCACTGTGGTTGGTCTGAGTTCATTGTTTCGGTGCTCAGACGCTGAATAGGAGCCTGAGCTGTTCTCCAAGCATACTGTACTGCAGCCTGCATGGAGACCATGCAAAGTACGCAAGACTGTTTTGGATGGCCTGAGAGTGCAGGGCAAGCAGTCATTTAGCACTTCGGAGGGTGCTACTACTACTCGCCTGTCTCCTCCCCCTCACACGAAGCTGCAAAAGTAGGAGAAAATAAAATTATAATAAAGCAAGTTATTATCATTTTATATTCCCTTTGTCTCACTGCAAATAAGCAGTTGGGCGATGCTCCTCCACCATAACTGAGGACCCGCCACTGCTATCCACCACAGTAAGATACTGCTTCAGGAGACCCTTATGAATGACGCCAGGGTCGTGTGGTTGGCCATTGAGCTGCATCCATTAAAGGAGCAACAAGTCTGTAAGCACTTTACTGGATATGCCGCAATAAAGAGGTGGTCCATGTAGATGAACAAGAAACTACGGAAAAGGGTAACCGTGCAATAGCACAAACCTTTGCATCCTAATATATTTGGAGAATTTTATGATGGACCTTGCTATGAGCTATCTTTTGACTGAAGAGTAAAAGCTCCTTCAAGCAGACCGTACAGATGATAAACTATCAACTACTGTGGGCCAACTGCAATTTGGCAGTCCCCGGGCCTGAATGGATTGCTTACTGACATTTTAAAATGTATTTCTTCCAAAATACTTCACCTCATTACATATAAGGAATATTTATCTGTAATTCATGAGGAATTACCAAATGACCTGAGACTGACTGAGATAATAGTGATTCACAAACCGGGAAGACCTTCAGAGATGGGCTCCTCTTACTGCCCTGGTAAATGTTGAGGTCTAAATCTAGGTTAAAATAAAAGGCAATCGGCTAGGAACAGTGACCTGCTCTCTAGTCCAACCAAACTAGTCCAGATTTATGTCTAGAAGAGCCAACAGACACAACATGAGATGGCTACACAACACGTTGGGCCTGGTGGGCAGTTTGGTGTGACCTCCGTTACTTTTTATGCCCGACATTGAGAGTCCATTTGATTTGGTAGGGTTGGGTTGGGCTATTTGTTTGCATTGCTGAAGAAAATGAATAAAAGGCCCAGGTTCCTTAGATATATACAGGTTCTGTACACCCATATGTTATGTTATATTATGTTATGTTATTTTATGCTATACTATGTTATGAATTTTTCTGGACGACATTTTTAAAAATGGCATCTGTGTTGCAGTGATATTGTAATATTTCAGGAACCATGAGACCAATATACTTTGCTTTGGTAACACAATATAGATTTTGTAGTTCAAGTAGTCTTATAGAGAGAGAAAATAACTCCTAAAAGCAACCCATTCAACATTTTCAAAATGGCACCTCTATAATGATGTGTTTTAGCCATCATTTTGATAATCTATTTTAATATTTTTTTGACAATAGAGAGTTTGAGATGCTGCATAAATACGGCAAGACGAAGTTCACAAAATATTGAAACTGATGGGTGACGAAGATCAAATATTCTATCATTGTAACAGCAAGTGCTACATGTGATATACACTGGAAAAAAGCCTAGAAAAAATGCAACAAAAATAGCAGGAACCAGTGAATCACAACAAGAATCTGAGAAAGCGATGACAACCAATCCCAATGCCTATCCACTTAGAAGATCAATGGCTACCCCTCTTCCACCTCCAACAACTGATCAGAAAGCAAAGGATCTTCAATGTGTTATCTGTGGTTTAGCGAGAAAAAGGGCCAAAGCAATTGACAAAAGAACAAAGTACAGAGTATGTAAGTCTCAAAGGGCAAACAGGGTTTTATCTGCAGCTAGTTTCTTCCAAGATTACGTTTTCAGGGGAGTAGTTGATCTAAACAGCGAGGTGAATGTATTTGTAGCAGATTTGTATGCCAACCCGAACTGCTGCGTGCATACATTTGAAAATATGAATGTAGAGTGAGCTCCAAACAGCAACGTAATAATCAGCTTCAGTAAAGTTTGCACTCTTTGAAAAAGCAAATTAAGTTTTAAAGCCACTCTTGAATGCTGGCTTTCTGGTTGGTTATCAACTTGTATGTAGATCTCCAAGGAATTCCATTTAGTTGTTTTAGCATGTCTGTAGTGTCTCAAAAACTACCGCCCCATCTTCAAAAACTACCGCCCCACCTCGCTCCTCCCGTTTCCGGCCAAAGTCATCGAGAAGACCATCAACAAGCAGCTGGACACCTTCCTGGAGACGAACGGTTCCCTCGACCTCTCGCAGTCTGGCTTCCGGGCCAACCACTGCACTAAGACCGCCCTCATTGCAGCCACCGATGACATCCGAACCCTGCTCGACACCGGGGAGACTGCGGCCCTCATCCTCCTGGACCTCTCCGAGGCATTCGACACCGTCTGCCACCGCACCCTAGTGCAGCTCCTCAGCAACGTCGGAATCCAAGAGAAGGCCCTTGATTCAATCATCTCCTTCCTCAGCGGAAGGACACAGAGAGTCCGCCTCCCCCCGTTCAGACCAGAAGCCAACAAAGTCATCTGCGGCATTCCTCAAGGCTCCTCTCTCAGCCCAACCATCTTCAATGTCTACATGAGCCCCCTCGCGGCCATCGCACGCCAACAAAACCTCAACATCATCTCTTACGCCGACGACACCCAGCTGATCCTCTCCCTCACCAACGACCCCGCCACCGCCAGAGCCAACCTACTCGAAGGGATGAAAGACGTTGCCGAGTGGATGAAGAACAGCTGCCTGAAACTGAACTCAGACAAGACGGAAGTCCTGATCCTGGGCTTGTCACCCTCCGCCTGGGACGACTCCTGGTGGCCCCCCGCCCTGGGCAGTGCACCCATACCGACAGACCACGCACGCAACCTGGGCTTCATCCTGGACTCCTCCCTCTCCATGACCAGACAAGTCAACGCCGTCTCCTCATCGTGCTTCAACATCCTGCGCATGCTACGTAAGATCTTCCGGTGGAACCCCACCGAGACCAGGAAGACGGTCACCCAGGCCCTCGTCACCAGCCGACTGGACTACGGCTACTCCCTCTACGCCAGAACCACTGCCAAACTCCAGAAGAGACTCCAGCGGATCCAGAACGCCTCAGCAAGACTCATCCTCGACATCCCCCGACACAGCCACATCTCCGGATACCTGAGAGACCTGCACTGGCTCCCGGTCAACAAGAGAATCACGTTCCGACTCCTACACAACCAGGGCCCAAGATACCTCAACGACCGCCTCAGCTTCTACACTCCCACACACCAGCTCCGCTCGACCAACCACACCCTCGCCGCCGTCCCCCGCATCCGAAGGGCCAGAGGAGGAAGGTCCTTCTCCTACCTGGCCACCAAGACGTGGAACTCCCTCCTGACCCACCTCCGCCAGACTCAAGACCACCTCGCCTTCAGGAAGCAGCTCAAGACCTGGCTGTTCGAGCAGTAGCGCCCCCCCCCCCACCCCCCAAGCGCCATGAGACCCTCCGGGTGAGTAGCGCGCTATATAAATGCTTTGATTGATTGATTGATTTTATGAATGAACTCAATTTTGAAACATAAGGTAGCAGAAAGAAGTCTAGATAATTTGCTATAGGTTCAAACATGGATCCCTTCGCAGAGACAATAGGGCATCCCGGTGGTCTAGTGCGATTTTTAGGAACATTTGGCAAAAATTACATAGTTGCTGTCACCAGTTGTTCTACTGTCAGGTTTTTATATTCATCATGATCGATTAGCCCTGACTGAAGCCATTCCTTCAGGTTCTTGTCCAATTCCAATTTCATTTGTTTTGTTGGATCTGTTGTTAGTTCCTTATAGTATGCTTCATCCTTCAAATGCTCATAGGCTACATTTACATACTCCAATTCATACCAAATGATCACATTGGCTCCCTTATCGGCTATCTTTATTTCGATGGTGTTGTCCTGACTTAGTGTTATTAGAGCAGTATGTTCATCAGGATTTAAACTGTCCAAATATCGTTGTTTTTTCATTTTATAGATATATTGTATCACTGCCTCATGAAATGTATCAATTTTGTTTCCCGGTGGAATTTGTGGGTAGAAGCGTGATTCCGTTTTTTTGGGCTCATTCCTGCCCCTAGCTGAGTACAAGCTTTGTCCAATGTTGAATGCTCCGATTCCTGTTGTTCATTTAAATTTATCAATGTTATATAGTGTTAGAACTGGCTATTTCTGGTTGGCTGAGGCTGACGCCAAAGCTAGGCAGAAATCACCATTCTAGTCAGGGCAAGGGAGTCACACGCCAAGATAACCCCTGCTCACCCCCTTGGTAGCTTGGCACGAGCAGACAGGCTTATCCCGGAGGCAATGTGTAAAGCATTAGCACACGCACACAACAGCAACAACATCCTAGGCACACCACAAAAGGAACTCCACACAAGGTTATATAAAAATAACTTTTGCATTGTCAAAACACATCAGATAGTAATCACACAATATACATTGTGCCAACTGGCACGGGCAATATTCACAAGGGATTATTTACAGGACAGGGCCACATGGGCCACTGTCAGAATCAACACTTTTAGAACTAGAAATATTGTTAGAAATAGCACTTTTGAACATATAACAATCAGAAGTTTCACACATGATGCATAGAACATTCAGAGGTGTAGGAAAGACACATGATGTATGAATGAAAACACATTCAGAGGTGCAGCACAGAAAAACACATGATGCACCAAAACATTCAGAGGTGTAGGTGAGACACATAATGCATAAAACACATTCAGAGGTGTCACAGGCATAATGGCATAGCACATTACGCATAACTCACATTTGGGCCTAACCAGTAAAAACTACAGTAGGCAATCTCTCACTAGTCTAAACACATTAGAATCTCCCCCTAAGCATACTCACATTTAGGGGCGTAACTCACATAGTGAAATAAACTCTCACTAGCATAAACCTACATAGGTAAAATAACCTCATAATCACATTGCACAAACATCACCTTAGGCAAACATCACCTTAGGCAATTACTATCAAAAACATAGTAATACCACATTGCGCATAAATCACATACCAGCCCCCTGGCCAACTGGCCATCCAACAAGGGAACTCAAAAAGCCCTGTGTCCAGAATGTCAGGGCGCGCAGCCACGCAGCGCCAGTCAGGGGTGCGCCACCGCGCAAAACCTAAATGTTGCAGGCGCCCACTACTTGCTGGGCACCTGGAAACAATCACAGGGCCTAAACGTTGCAGCTGGCACTAAGTGCTGGGCAGCTGTAGCAGGCCTGGCACCACTGTGCCATCTCTGTCCCACACAGGGACTCTCTCTTCCTTGGTGCCTAAACGGTGCAGCTGCCCACTAATTGCTGGGCAGCTGGGAATCAGCCAAACTGCGACAAGGCCCTCACTGCCCTTTAGAAGACATCTGCGCCAAAATGTTGGAGCCCACACCGGCTCTGGGCAATCCACTGCACCCCAGGAGCCCACTGGCCCCTTACACAGTCATAGGTGCCCCCAACTGTTGGAACTCTCAGGTTCTGGCCACCAAAATGCGGCTTGGGCTCTCACTGGCCCTCTGTAAACACATGCCCCTAACGTGGGAGCCACATGGGGCCCTAGAAATAGACTTGCCCTCTCTGTGCACCGAAACACCCAATGACACTGTGAGCCTCACAGGCTCTAATGACCCAACAGCCCCCGTGAGCCTCGCAGGCTCTAACACCAAAATGGTGTCCGAGAGCCTCATGGATCTAAAGAAGCAAGTGCCTCCTATGCCTGTGGGAGTCCCGCTATGGCAATGGACTCCTACGCTGTGCCTCGCTCTCGCGCCCTCCCTTCCGCCTGGCAGCTCCATTCACCGGACTGCTCGCGGGGGACGCTGGCTGCCTCACTAGACTGACGGAGCTCCTCTCGGGTTCCGGGGCTCTTCTCTGGGTGTGGGGCTCCCCCTCGGTCACGGAAGCCCCACAGCGGCAGGCGCCATCCTCTTCTACGGTCTCCCTGAGTGCTGGCCAATCGCAGCGCGGCCCTTCAGTCGCGCCTCCTGCCGTGGGCCAATAACCGTGCAGCTTTCCAGGACGAGCCTCCCGCGGCCCGCCAATCACAACGCGGCGCCTCGGGAAAGCTTCTCTCCGGCGGCCATCATCAAAAACGGCTCGGGCCGCGGCAGTGAAACAACGGGGGCAAAATGAGGGGTGGGCACCCTCGAGAATAAAAATAAAAGCGCTTGGGGGTAAAATAAAGCGCTCCCAGCGCTATAAGTAAAATACAGCACTCTCAAACGCTGAAGGACAATAAAAAGCACTTCCCAGGCACTAGGGGTGAAAGCAAAAGCTCTCCCAGCGCTAGGGACAAGACAGCGAGCTCGCAAGCGCCACAGAGAACAGAAAGTCCATTAAAAGGTCAGAAAAAGCCCTTTCAGAAGTCCAGGCCATCAGCAGTACAAGGCTTCCAGGTCCATCAGGTATTCAGGGGCTGGGTAGGGCCCAGGGAGGCAAGCCTTCCCCTGGGCCCAAGCAGCAGCACGCCCCTGGCAGGATTCAAGTCAAAAACAAGAACATTTTGTAAGGGGACACAGCCCCTTTTTATACAGAGAAATCCTTTGACTAGCAGGGTGCAGGCAGTGTGAGAACCAGCTACAACTGGTTATAGGGAACTCCTACTGGCCAGGCTATGGACATCAGACGCTCCACAGGGGGTGGAGCTAGCATTGTGTGGGGAAAGCCCAGCCCTACTCAGGCCCAGGTGCACCCCTCCCCTCACATCAGCATGCTAATCACTCCATTCACCACCTGTGCAGACCCACCCAGAGTCTTGGAGCCAGGCTCACCAGCCAGCTTCAGCCAATCACACGCCAGACACAAATTACACAAATATGCCAACTTCTAGAAGTGGCACTTCCACACTAGACACAATCATGCGGCATATATCATTGCGCAGCATTCAATCTCACGAGTTCGCACATACCAAACTCGACCCTGCACTCCCCACACATCAGGAACTACCATGGGCATACATATTCCCCATTCATTCCTATGGGAGGGCAGGTCACTCTCACCACACACACAGAGAGCTCACGCACTTTACACTGTACGACAGAGAAAAGTGCGCAGAGGCCTAAAATCCCCAACACCGGGCACAGAATCAGGCTACGAAAAGCAAAAAGTTTCGGGGTGAACCTGCCAAAAAGGGCCAGGTACAACACATAGCTATCCGAGTCTTTTGCAAATAGAGAAGACATTTTTGCCATCTTTGGTATCAATGTTTTTTTATAGCTTAGTTCCCGTTCCTTTTCGTTGAACAGTTTAGCCAATTTGATTTTGCGGACGTATTTGTATAATTCGATCCTTGTTTGTGCAATGTCCAAATGTACAATCGGACAAAAGTTAAGGCCTTTCTTGAGTAGTAAATTTTCTTATTCTGTAATTTGCCTACATGACAAATTAATGACTGTCAATTTATGTGCGTCTTCTAGAAGGGTTATTTCATCCTCATACTGCGCGTCATTGTTCCCACTCTTTCTCCGCCGTTCGCCCCTCCTTCCTCTTCTTGTCTGTTGGATCTGGATTTTCCTCTGCCTCGTCCTCGATTCCTCTGGTTTTACTGCTGAAATCCTCTCGCCTGTTCCCATTGGCGTTGCTGTAGGACCAGCCGCATATCCCCTAAAAAAGACTGTTTTCTTGATGCATTTTCCCCATGGCTCTGATCTGTGGATATTAGCGATGACATACTATCTGAGGTACTGGCAATGCCTTGGTTGTATTCTTGTGGTTTCAGATGATCAAATTTCCTTGCATATGTGAAGATTCTACCTTCTCTATAATCAATTTTATCTCTTTGAAATTTGATACATTTGCAATTTTGCACCGACTCTTCATGTAATTCTATTTGTTTTTCTAAATCAGATTTGAACTTTTTCGTCTCAGGGGTTAGGTCCATTGTTAATATTTCCTTTTCAATCTCCGAGACCTGCATTTTGATTTTCTGTAATGCAATTTCTATGTGCTTTATTAGAATGTTGATTAGGCCTAGAGATGAGTTTAAAAGGTACTCCCCCCATTCTTGTAGAAGTTCATTGCTCGTATTCTAATGACTATGCATCAAATGAATTCTGAGACCTCTTGGTACTCTTTGTACCTCTATATATTTCTTTAATGTCGTCACCTCCCACCATTTATTTATTTCCTTCTTGGAGACTTTCTCCCACATTTTTAATTTCGTCTCTGCTTCTGTTTTCTTATTTACTTTTGGGTCTCCCCCTTCCGCTCCTCCAGTTTCAAAAAATTCCGTTTTTTCAAGTAGTGTTTACCTTTTAGCATCACGAGATTCCATAATGTTTTTCTGTTTGGAAACCTCTTTATATCTCTGAAATCAACTTTTTTTTTCTTTGCACTTTTTGTATTTACTGTCGTGACTTGTGTCTTTGTTAATGCTCCTTATCTCCAACCTTGATTTCTTGTGAAATCTGCTTTAATGGTTTATATCGGGCCACATTGTCACAAGAGTTCACGGGCTGACCAACATATTGTGCTTTGCACTGAATATTAAATGCGTGTCCTTTCCTCTCTCGGCTCGCATGCAAAACAAAACGCTTACCTGCCTCAGGTTGGAAACACAACCCTTCCTCCCTCCGGTTGTCGGTTGCGTCTTCGCACTTAAAGCAGTCGGCGTCTTGCTGCCACTTCCGCCTCAGGAACCAAAGTTTGTTTTCTCCTTATTTACGTTATTGCCGCAGTCCGTTTTGAATCATCATTCAACCTGTTGCTCTTTGCACGGTGCTGGCGCTGCTTTCAGCCGTGCGTAACTCCGTGGTTGAGCAAACTGCTGTAAATATCCAAATCCCTTTCTTGACAGAAAGAACTTGGTCGGACACCTTGCAAAACGTTTTCAAAAAGTTCCAAACAATTTTATTTCATAGGGTTTCCAAACATCGAAACCACCAACGCGTTTCGATCTCCTACTGAGATCTTGTTCACGTTAGCACCCCCATGTTTCCACCTACATTTAAAGAAAACATGCTCTGATGATGTCATTTCCTATACCTTTTAAAGCAGGGCATTATGGTTAATGTAGTGCTAAATATGCAAAGTTGTGCTATTATTTAAAAAACATGATTAAAACAAAACCTAATCCTTTTCATTAACGTCATGATTTTGATGCAAATATTGCTTTGATTCATTATGTGGCTTTTGACTAGCATTACCTTTTCATATATATTTAACTTCATTATTAATGACCCAGTCTCAAATTCTCTCACTTTTCAAATGCCTCCGGTGGCCTAATGCATTGAACATTGGTGAGGACAAATCATCCTATTATATCATATATTTTGCCTCTAGTGGACTATCCTAATCTTATTCATATTTATACTTTGAGACATTTCTATGATATAGCAGTGCTAGACTTAATGATATAAAAACTATAAGCCTTAATTTGACATCACAAAATGAACTAAAAAATGTACTTATAAATTTTAAAACCAAAATTATCCCTTGATGCAAACGACTAAACTACAGTCCTATACATTATATTATATTACATAATCCTACAGAATGGAAAAGCTTGATCATTGGTTCACTACCCCAACTATATGACTATTTACAGATGTATATACATTTCTTCACTCTGGTTGAGTCCATGTGGAGTCATAGATCGTAAGCTGAGGATATATCTTGATTCTTTTATTCTCAATGATTTTTCTCTATCCCCTCCTCTTGCCTGTTTTTTTACTGTGTCAATTCCATGAAAGATCAAACTTTTACAATTGCTTTCATGG